>NC_051177.1:151738999-152386411 GCF_013339695.2 Rhipicephalus sanguineus | reverse complement strand
CCGTGCTTAGTAAGGTGGGAATGCTTGAGGTCCGTGTACTTGGATTTAGGAGCCCGTTAAGGAACCCCAGATGGTCCAAATATACGGAGACCTCCACAAATGCGTCCTTCATAATGATATCTTGGTTTCGGGACGCGAAACACCAACAATAAATATTTATTATAATAATGTGGGAAATTGGCCTACTTGTGTTTCTATCGTAACGCAATAATAACACGAAGAAAACGGACACTCGAGCGCATGCGCGCTCCCTTTCTTGTTTTCATGTCTTCGTGTATCTGCGCAAAGTATTGCGCTACTATAACGTCGGTCGTACTGCTCAGATGTTGGGGTGCCGCGCTACAACTGATGTGTTGTAGCCACAGCCACCTCCGTTTACGTGCATGCGTGCGGGAGTGCGCGTGTGTGTATGCGCGTCAAGAAGCTAGAGGGTGGATGTTAAGAGCGTATTGGTTGTCTCCTCTATGTACAGTACTGTACACCATTAAACTGGCTCTTCAATCCTGGATTTAAGCGGTGTTATCTTACGCGGGGCCAATGAGGATATGCCACTGCGCATGCGCGACGCGGACTTCGCGGCCTCGCCTATAGCTGGCGCAGCGTGTCTCGAGAGAAGCATGAAGATAATAATAATAATAATAATAATAATAATAATAATAATAATAATAATAATAATAATAATAATAATAATAATAATAATAATAATAATAATATCTGGGGTTTTACGTTTAGAAGCAGTGACCAGAAGCCCCGCTGGAGTGCAGACATCATATATGATATTTTAGCTACTCGCATATATTTATGTTCAATTTAAAGACTCTGTTTCCTGGTGACCATGTCACCTTGCACTATCCTTCGTGGGCTTTCTGGTTGTGCGTGTGTGCCCGGGGCACGTATTTGTCGTTTACAGCAAAGCACTCTCTTCGCTTGCACAAGAGAACTCGCAGAACGTTTCATGTCGGACATCATAGATGTACGATATTATCTTCCACAGTCTCGATGTATGGTCTGGCGCCGACCGTCTGTTTGGCACGATCACTCGTCACAGCCACCAATGGGACCACGTGGTCGTCGACTTCAAAAGGCCCGAGGGTAAATTCAAGGTACGCGTGTATGTCTCTGAATTTTTTGGTTGTTTGGGCAGTCGAAGAGAAAGTTTCTAGATTTTACAATGTACACTGACAGAATAGATCGAGTAAAAAGGGCGTCTTTTCGTCCCACAACAATAATCGTCATCTGGCGTGCTTGCGTTTACTTTCTCGAAAACTCGGCACTAGCTACTTTCCTGCCAAGAATGCCATGTCACGCCGACAGCGCACATGGCGTTCGTGACCAGAAAGTGCCGGGCGCGCGGCGATAACGCAAGGAAAGGAAGACAAAATAAATGGCGATTACTGTTGTGGGACAAAAAGACGCGCTTTTTACGCCATCTATTCTGTGAGTGTATACAAGTTTAAATCCTGGAATAGTCGTCGTCATATGCGAATGCGGGTTGCGGTGTTCTATTCACATCTCTAACGTGTGTCTATGTGTTTTCTTCTGGTTACGCTTCTGGTTTACGCTAGACTTTATGTTTTATTCGCACTTGCCCTCTCCGTAGGTAGGCCGGACAGTATACATGTTGCGTGCTTAGGCCTAAATGGCTACGCTTCCGTACTATTACTGCAACAATTTATTACGTGTTTATTATTTTATTTGAATTTCAGTATTCGTTTTCATCGAAAAGGCACTGAGGAAGAAACTATGTAACTTCCATGCAGTGAGAACGCGACCTTTATTGCCTTATAAGTGAAACCCACTATTTCTTCTTTTCCATGCATAACGTCAGCCGAATACTTGACGGGTGCTGAAATGGCACACTCGGGATTTCTATGTTCGTTTTTTGTGTGTGTGTGTGTGAGCGACATCTTGCGCAGCGGCAGAACGTAGCATACACTACAGTGGCACTGATCAAAAACGTAAATGTAGAAAATTTACACTTTATTCTCTTTAGTTTATGTTCAATAAAATGGGCAAACTTCCTTCGATTGCATTCTTTACGCACGCTACAGTTCATTCCAATTGCGGCAACATCTCTCTTTCTGCCATTTACATTTCAGCTTCGGCTATCGTTTTACATGAAAGCGGGCCTAGTTGCTCTGGATGATATACGCGTCGACACTGGGTCATGCCCACAAAGAGGTAAGCAGAGAGGTGTTATTGTCCTTCGGTAATATTTTATGTTTCTGAAAGTATTTGACGTAAATGAGACAACAAAAAGCTTGAACACCCAGCTAATTTTACCGCCATGAACACTGTTTTCTTAATACCAGCGGCTTTATGTTGCCATGTTTTGCGAAAGGAAGTGCTGATGTGAAAAAGCATTTCACGAAAGGAGAAATAGATGAAAAGGAAACGCAGGGATAAATTTCCGGAAAGTTCACAGGAAGAGTGACGATGTGCTCGATATTTTTCGATATAGTGGCTCAAGAATGGACGCTGAGGGATGACGTTCTCGGTGCCACAGCATTTAAGCGGGTTGTCATTACCGGTGAAGTCCTGCCACACAGAGACCAACTGCATTTGCCCGTTATGGAAGCTCGAGCACAATGCACAAGGCCCGATCGAATAGATTGGAGTTGAGAGGGAATGACTCGTCGGGCATGCGAAATGAAAACTCAGGTGTTTCTCTTTGCGTTTGGGTTTGCGATGTATTATTGCGGCAAGGTGATCTGTGGATTATTCCATGACCACAACAAATTACGCAATGCTACAAGTTTATTCAGGCTCCTTTCTAAACTCATAGCTCAGTGTAGGTGAATTCGGGTAGCCGGTGAACCGCGCTGCTTCACTGAAGGTAATTAAAATAAGCAACTAGGGAAAGTATATCGCAATGAATTCGGGGGCGTACACGAGACGTCAAAACAACGCGGAACTTTGGATGGACACTAATGCTGATTTGGTTCACACGTGGAAACTGGAGATATTCTGAGGATATTGTGGTGAAGCATAGACGAGAACCGAGAACGTGTGTTCACTAATTGAGTGAGGTGCTTTGACGTTACGTGCTCACGAATCCCTGGGCCCGGGCGGCTGCACCTATGTTTAGACCTATGAAGATGCACTTCAGAAAATTCACGAGGTTCCTGATGCATTCGCCTAAGACGAGACGAGGGCGAGGGCCATCTGCTTCCTCTTTTCCGTCTCAGTCTATCGTAGCGATCACCCTTTCCGCGCGAAAGCTTTGTGCGCTTCACGGGGTTCCACAGCGCTTCCGGAATCGACCCACCTTTGACCAAACGACCATGTCTTGGGATGAAATCATGTGACGTCACAAATTGTGCCGACGTGGGACGTTATGACAATAGTATATGCTGACCGTACTACGTGATAATTTTTAGGATCACTCCTGTTGGCGACGGTGGTCAGTTTTCGCATTTGTTCAGGGATCCAAGGATTTTGCCTTAGTAAATTCTTTCGCCAAAGCGTGGCTCAGCTCTGTGTCATCAGTTGCTGCTTAAAATTCCGGTCACTGGCCACTTACAGTTTTTGTTCGGCAAAAGCTGAGAATCTGCAAACGCTAGAAGTATGCGGAGTGAATAAAGATGAGAACCATCCCCTATAAGCGTAACTACGGGAGAGAGAGAGAATAAGCATTTTTATTCCTGTGTTATTTAAATAGCGCCTTCGGGGTGGTCTTCCCACTTTCAGGAAACCATAGGCGTTTGCCACGCCGAGGGCGCTCGCTAGCAGCTGGCGCTGATCATTGAGGGTAGGGCCGGCTAGGGCTAACTTCTAAAACTCAGATGTGTTGTATGGATTTGGTCGACTGAGATGTGATTCTGTACAGCCCCTACCCATATAGTAAATGGTGCCCTGTGCTTCACAAAAGTCGCAAAGTGGGGAGGATATGTAGAGGGTGAAGCAGTAGTTTTTAGAGATCTGGGGGAAAACTGTTGTTTCAAATGGTCGTAGGATGCGCTCTTGACCTTCATTTAGGATTGTACGCGGGACTGGGAAAATTGTACGTTGCAACCTATAGCGCATTATTTCCTGGTAAGAAACGAGAAGATGATGGTGCCAGGGCTATTACTTTGCTGCAGGGGCTCGGTTAGTGAAACTTGGAAACGTGAGATCTGTCATCTTGTTGGCTGGATGTCACGGTGCGCTGGTGTCCACAGATCTTTTCACGTCTTCTAGAAGTGGGGAGGGGGCTCTAGATTATTTACCAGGAGGTTCGGTGAATTCTGCCGTAAAAGTTATTGCGGCATGTTAGTTGAGCGCCCGTTATGAACGTGTCTGCGGTCGTCCGTGTGTTTGCCAGGCCCATGGCCACTTCCTCTGGGACGAAAGGGTCAGTCACTAGGGATACAGACGCTTTCCAGATGTCCGTGGCTTACGACGACGGTGGATGTGGAGGCTCTCTTAACGGTGTAAGCGACGAGTGCATCGTCGACGTACTGTCTGGCGATGGTTTTCGCCGGCGGAGCCCTTCTTCCTTCATTGTAAACGGGGATGTATGTTTCTTGGTAGCGCTTCAACAACCATATGGTTCTGAAACCACTTGGGTAAAAAGGATTGTCAGTTTGCTGTTGCTGCTGCAGTGTTGCGTTAATGCCCAGTCTGCCGAGAATGGTTCGCCCCGTTGTCGTACGTGCTAGAAAGTCGAACCCGTAGATCGTTCAGGTGAGCCCCTACGAGCTTTTCGGTAGGGTAGTGGAGCCCTAGCTTCAGTAGCTTGTCAGCAGATAGACTGTTTTGCGCGTCCACGGCTGGATTGTGGGCCTTGCTTTAGAGGGTGTCAATTTTCTTGACGTCAGTGCGAGTCATGCGTGTGCACGGCGCCGAGTAAGTGACTCAGGAGAAAATGGACACATGCATGAAGAAGCAGCGTGTCCGGCTCCCTCATGTGTCTTGTATGAATTTTCGGAGCACGTGCGTGGCTTCCTGCATCATTGACATTATCTCGTTTATAAGGATGGTTTCAGTTCTGTTTGACTAGAAGTGCATTCCAAGCACCATAAATACTTAGAATAGTAATGATATCTTCAGGGGCAAAGTTACTGCAGCAGAGAAGCAGATTCTGGCACTGGTCGGATAGCGAGAGTTGATGCGTTGTGTACCAATGCGCTGAAGTGACTCCACCCACCGATTGCCTTGGACAGGAACACGATGTCGCAGCTTGACACGTCCCCAATCATAAGAGTTGCAGCCCGGAACGTATCGAGGGTGATTCATGGGGTTACAGAAAAAAATCGAGAAAAAAAACGGGCGGGACGAAGAAAGGTGACAAAAACAAGCGCTGTCTCTCAAGTGGCGATTTATGGATCTGTTTAAATAATCTGCATGTTCTAATTATTCGCCAGTTGTGTGTCCGCGGTACAGGGTACACCTAAAGGCAAAAGCTTTAGGTGTACCGTTGCGTAGCCCCTTGGGCTAAACACTTCAAACGAATGAACACGAAAACCTACGTGATATCTACGCCACTAATGACATCTTTTTAAATTACTGTGCCGTAATCAAGATGTAAAGTTGTGACACCACCATGTGATATCATAATAGTATCATCAATCGTGTATATTTGTGACGCCATCATATAACGGCACACTATAACGCTATCATGTGCCATCGTTGCTTGGACCAAGAAAAAGAGAGAGATGAAGAAGAAGGCCGAGAAGTTAGCCAGATGTTAGCATCCGGGTTGCTACCCTGCAATGGGGTGGGGAAATAGCGGCAAGAAAACGGATGTAGAGAGAGAGAAAAAAACGCACGCACAGACACAGAATAAAAACAAGAACACACACAGGAAGGACTTTTGTTAACAGTCGTTCGGAAAGGCTGGTCGATCGCAAAAAACGCAGTAGCGCTTGCAGGGCCTTCTTCTGCGACGTTGCGTCTTGTGGAAGTCGTAAATTTGTTTCCTCCGACAAAGGTCCGTCGTCCAACTTGTTGAGCGCGTTGCAAAGGGATAGTCGCTGCGCACTATACGTAGTCGCAAAAGATACGTCCAATTGTTCCTTCATTGGCACAGTGGTCACAGGCTGCGGTGATGGCCATCCCAATGCGGAAAGCATAGGCGTTGGTAAACGCAACGCCCAACCCCAGCCTACATTAGAGGGTCGCGTCTACTCGGCGATGCCTTGATATGACTTGAATACTTAAGGTAGGGTCAAATGACTACAATCGGGCTTGCTTGAAGTGCGGCTCATTGCATTGTGACGTGGTGCGTTGGCGAGCAAGCAACGGAGCTTCCCTGCAGCGTCGGTCCTAGAAAGCAGTAGGAGTAGTTCATGGTCCTCTGCGTGGGCTAAGCGGGCAGCTTCATTGGCCCGCTCTTTGCCGATGATTCCGCAGTGACTGGGTAACCACTGAAAAGTGATATGATATCCTTTCTCGTTTAGGTAGTGTATAACATCTGCTGTCTCTAGTACCAGCTGTTCTTGTGGACCGCGGCGTAATACTGACGGTAGATACTGAAGTGCCGCCTTCGAGTCGCATAAAATAGTCTACTAGTGTGTCGGTTGGTCAACGACGAATTGTAACGCGGTACGAAGGGCTGCCAGTTCTGCTGTCGTCGATGTTGTTGCGTGAGACGTCTTGAATTTCATCGTCGCAACCAACCTTCGTATCATGACTAGTCCGGTTGAGCTGTTCGGCAGGGCAGATCTGTCAGTGTCCAAGGTGACCCCAGAGGTACTAGTGCAGAACCAAGTGAAGTTCAGGAAGCCTCAGAGAAGAGGGAGAATGCAGTCGGCTGAGAACGTGAAAGAAATTCAATGCCTGTCCCTCACACCGGGGCTCGTTATGTTTTGCAAGAATTCTGGTCCACGATTGCAGAACATTTCGCATTTCCAATTGTGCAGTATGCTTTCGCCTTCAATTGTTAGAGAATGAAACATGCTTCCCATTGTTTTATCATGTTTCAGTGCACAAATAACCACTGCTGAATGGAAGTACAAATATTTTTTACGCTCCTAAACGTCTTGGTATGCACATTACTCTAAGTGATAGCTGCTTGGCCATCTTACGATTGAATTTGCCCTGGTTGAGCTTCTGCCCTGCAATGCTTCGTGTTATTAGTCTTTCCCAAATGACACATTGGATATCAGGTTAAATGTATTTTATGCACTAACGTATGCGAACGTTATAAAATATGAAGAAGAATGTAGCTGCGTTAATTCCATATAGAGTTAACTACGAGCATGAAAAGACAGTACACGGTTTATCGAAACGCTGTCGTGCGACTATATTTGTTCTTAAACTTTACATTGGCTACATATCTTATCGTGGGCTTGCATTATGCCTCCTCGTGAAGACTTTTGCTCCTGGGAAGTTGGATCGCCGTGCCAGGTGATACCAGGTCCAAACAGCTACGACACCTGGGAAATTCGGCGCGCCATGCATGTCTGCTTTGCAGACCACACGATCAAGGACATGACAGGTAAGTACACAAGGACAATGCCCCTTGTTTGCTTACCTAGTTGGGGCTGCTGAACCACAAGTTCTTTTTTTCTTTGTGCTTGCATTGTGCTTCCCCGTCAACGCTTGCACTTCCTGCCGCCGTCAAGTAGGTTCAACTCTGCACAACAGTTGCTCGTAGTGAGTCCAGCCGACAAGACTACCGCAAAAAACGTGGCACTAGGTACAGGAAATGTACCATGGGCGTAGTCTAAGCAATGCCTCGTAGGTGCGGTAGTCTTGCATCGCACAAGCACAAACACTATGAAACACTTGTGTGTAAGAGAACATTACGACGGCCTTTTCCGAACACATCATAAAAACAGTGTGTCTCACTGAAAACATGCGGCATCTTTACAAACGCATTACGTGTTATTTTAGTGGTTTTGACAGATATAGGCAACGCATTATGTGTTACTTTTGTCACACCATGTAGCAACCAGGCGTACTGGAAATACTGGAGTTGCACTAGAGAGATGTACGATAAGCAACGATAACGCAAATTTTATTGCCGCTATGATCTTCCTTTTTTTTTCGTTCGGGAACACATGCGCACAGAGCCTAAAGAAAACGCAGCCGTAGATTTTCTATAACTACGGCAGCTAATATCGTTGACGGACTTATTGAGGCCTAAGCCTCATAAGCCCCTTTGTGAGCGAAAAGCGTGCGAAATGCGTGCGTGGGCTGGTCGTCTGCAATAGCAAGGACCATTTATGTAAAGACCTAATAGAATATATTATATATGATAAAACACATCTCAAAAGATATCTTGGAAACAAAAAGTAAACGAAGTTCGATTTGGTCTTATCCTTCTGAAGACGCGCACAGTTACATAAAGAATGAATAACCTTTCATCCTTTTATAACTTTCTTTTATAACATTTTTGCGCTGGACAGTCGACAAACAAAGTCGCTTTTGCTGCCGTGTCATTACTGGGCTCATGCTATCAAAATTTCAGGGATAGTCCAGCTGTTCATGTATAGAGCAATTGATAATTCATGCATTGAGTATTCACTGTCATTGCAGGACGGTACTTGTACCTAAACACGACAGCAGTCGACTCGCACCACCCTGTCTCCAGGGTGTTCATGCAAAGACGTCCACCCACCGATGCCACTTGCGTTACTTTCTGGTATAGCGGCTACGGGGTCATTAACCGACTGAATGTGTACAGGTTAGTGCATTTATACTCACAGGTATCCGTACATCTATTTTTGAAGGTAACTGATGTAAACGTTTTATTTTCAAGGCGAAAGCCTCAGCAAACGCGAAAGGTGACCGTCAGTGTCGACGCCAACGCGAGTGAAGCAAAAAATCATATCATGTGATGACATCACCTGGATGTCACGTAACGCGAAGTGATATGATGGCGTCGTCACATTACATGGTCGCTTGCTCAAAGTTGGGCCGATCCCGGAGGCACCGCAAAACCAAGTCCGTGTTATGTGCAGAGAGCTTCCAAAGCCTCCTATCCCGGATGCCGTGCAAAATCACATTGGGTGCAGAAAGCTCTCGGGGAAGAGGAGGGGTAGGGGTTGTATGAGATCACTACAATCGACACAGGAGAAAAGTACGAAGATGGCTGTGGTTTTCGAGTCGTCTTAGCCAAATGAACAACGGACTGTGCGACCTTTTTTTTACGTTTGAGTATATGTAAGCGCGCAATACAAAAACGACGCGAGTTTGTGGTTGAGTATAAGGGGAAAAACTGCATAAAGGCAGCTTGAGGAAATCTTCCATCCCTAAAAAGAAATGACATTGGACTTATGTGTATGCGAGGATGATGGTTGTGATGATCGCTGAAGGCGAGGCACCTCTTTATGTTTTACATTTTAGGCCAAGAAATACGGCAACATTCAGTGGACTACGCCTTGATAGTGAGAGGAAATCAACTATTCCAGGCAAAACCGCGCTGTAACTCTCTAAACGCAAGGTGTAAACATAAAAGGCAGTACACCGAAAATGTGGTAGTGTAGGGCTACGGATTAATGTCTACTATCGGAGGTTACTTAACGTGTGTATAAATCTATCCAAACGAACACTTGTTGAAAGTTAGCCCTGAAATTGGGCATAGAGCCTTCACGACGCCACTTTGAGGTCTCATTAAATAAGTGTTCTTTCCCTACAGTTTCACAATGTAGGTGGCCGTTTACTTGACATTCCTGTGAGCAAAACTCATCTTTTCACGTCTTAATTAGCGATACTGCATGCATCTTACGCCGTTTTTATGCTTTGCTCCTGCAGATTTACAACAGAGAGAGCGCTAAGTGATCCGTTGGTGTCCGTGTATTCACATTCGCAAAACTGCCAGTGGAGGGCACGCACCGTGACCATCACTTCAAGCACAGAATGGAACGTGGGTTAAAGTTTTTTTTAGTTGTTTTATACAAGAAAACTGCCTAAACTTGACCATGACCAATCGCGTATCAAACTCTCGTGATTGTATCTGGGCGCGAGAAAGCCCAGAAGTTCAAGCATAAATTGCCTCCTTGCTCCTCAGCGAGAGGCGTTTTGAGGAAAGGTCCTGGTCCCACGATCAAATGTCCCTATTCAGAACTCATCATTGGCAACCAGAGTTATTGAATCATAAAAAAGCGAAACTCTGCATTTGCTTTACCGACGGGAACCTTGTATGAGTATTGGCTGCTATTAGTTATAACATACCTGCACTTTCGTAGCAGCGTTGGAGTAAATTGTTCGTGCGATGTAGAATACAAATACCTTTTAAAGCTATCGCCAAGCCTGTTTTATATATTTATATGTGACTTTATTTTTTGTTTTTTTTTTACAGCTTGTCTTTGAAGGTTTGGCAGTAGGGGCATTCGACTCACAGTCTGGAATTATGTTAGACGACGTTGAGTTTGCTGACGGATATTGTCCACCAATCGGTAAGATGACCAGTTATAATTCAAGCTTTATAAAAGCCATTTTACGGGGTAATCCTGCACTTAAGCTTATCTTAAACCGCCCTTGGTCAATATTAGCACGTCGTGAGCAATGATATGTTGATATGTGAACATACCTTCTTACCTAAAAACATAAATTGTCGGTACCTGTATCATACGATGTACCACTGATTGGGGGACATGTGGTGGCGCGGCGTAATTCTCCTTTCAACACTGTATTTTGTTACCATGATAGCGTAGCGTCTTAGCAGTCTACGTGTAAATCTCCAGGATAACAAGCTTTGCGAATGCCTCACTACACTTGTTCTCGAAATGCCGCATCTACTTCGTGTGAACACCCTTGCGTCCAATTGTCAAAAACTGGCAACTTCGTAAATTTTTGTGCTTGCACTACCGTATACCACAAAAGAAACAAAAGCGCGTTGTCACGTTACGTTGACGACGGACTTGAGCAGGTGCAACCCATATGCTGCTGCAAAGCACAAGAAAGTGACGCGCACATCTATTCGCGGACCCTAATATTGGACTTACAAGCACAGTAAACCACCAGAAAAGTTAACGTTCTGAAAAGGTTTCTTCAGAGAGAGACATCCAATTTCTTGGGAAGATGCACACCAGGACTGTTACGTTTTCTTCCACTTATAACGGCTTCTCTTGCTCTGCTGTTAATGTGCTCCGTCTTCTACATTGTCTTTTTCAAGAATATTGCACATTCGAGGACGAATGCCTGCTCTGGGAGGTTGACAAAAAAGGTAAGTTCGAAGTCAAACGAAAACCCAATTTAACGCCTTCAAACAATGCTACGTTCTGTAATAGTAAGGATTTCATGGAGCACTCTGTGTGTTCTATGAAGGTTGCAGTTCATGCGGTATTTTACCAATAAAAATTAATACCACAGTCGCACAATTACGATTCTAGAGCTGTTCATATAAAGTGTTCACTCAAGTAATAAATACATTTCAAAAACTTCAGCTATTCTGAGAGTCGGTTGCAATCTAAGAATAAATGTATGCTCTGCCCGCAGCGGCCGCTGTCCCACACAGAGAAAATTTGCATAGATGCCATACCCAATCGCATTCGCTCATTTCAGTCACGTCAAGCACCCTTTGGAGTAATTCATGTGGGTGATATTTTTAATACACACTCATGTTTGTTTCGCTGGTTCCCGGTTGAAAACTTGATTTTCATATGAAGTTTAAGCAAAGATTCGGACATCAATGCTCAGTCAAAGGTTGTATCTTATGCTAGGGAGACAAAATTTCTTTTCGCATCGTGCGTGGCATTTACATAAGTAGCGAGAAAGTACTTACGGTTAGAACGAAACCAGCTAGCACCACTGCCTTGCACAGGTGAATGACAGGCGCGCCGCAGATCTGCGTACGGAGCTTGGACCTAATCTTAGGTTGTAACCGACTAGGCATAAAATCTTCTCCCTCTACAAAGTTAAAAAATTTTCTATGAAGTACCAAAGGATAAAGAAAAATCAGCTTTGTCGCAAGGACAAAGAAATGAATGCGATACCAACAAATTGAAATCTTATAAAACGTAAGGCTAGAAGCTGACTTTTTTGCCTCCAATTTCGTATACCTCAACAAATCACTGGCTTAAGGGAATACGGCCGCTCCAGTGAATTAAGCAGTTTTCTTGCTGTCTGTCCTCTCAACGGGATATAAGAGGTGATCTCACAGTCTTATAGTCCCTGTGTGTTTTGCGCGAGTAAGTTAAGGATGAATTTGTTCCAACTAGGCCGAATTGCAGTTTGCATCACAGCAAGTTTACGAACCATTTCCCGTGTCTGTCGAGGTAGCGCGCGCGCCAGGGCTCGCGACCGCGCTCTTATGAGCAAAGTTCGCAGTTGGTCCTCGAGCGATGTCACACCCCTCACCTCACCGCCCGGAGCCACACCACGCTCCCCTGCCCGACGAAAGACGAAAGGGGCGACTCCTCTCTGCTTGGGGAGCCATATACTGCAGGCCTCGCATGAGGCGTGATGTTATCGCATGCGCCCTTTGTGTGAGGGAGGTGGCCGGCTCGTTTCATCGCTGCTTCAGCCGTGTTCATCCCCAGCGCTGACGTGCCTTTGCTCGCGCGTAAAAAATACGATGCGCGGAGCGATGTCATCGATTTGGACTTTATACGGAACATGACGGCGACGGCGACGGTGACAGCAAAAAGCCGTCTAGAGTGTCAATATAACTGCTATCACAATGACACTTTATTACAACACATGAAACTGCGGATGTTGATTCACAGTTACGGTGCGATAGCACTAGAACAAAAATTTATACAAAGCGCTAAGCACTGTACAATTTGCACATTTTCACACAAATGTCTAAGCCCACTGGATGTCACAACACATGCTCCGAGAGCTAATATAACTAAGGAGTCATGAGTTAGTAGTATAGGTGTGAAGACAATGATATTACTATCAAGCATTTAACCGGACAACAGACATGATAATCCCACAATCAATTATAAAGGCCGTTTCGTTGGCGGAATACGCAGCAGAAGAGAACATGCTTTTTCTTTTACTAGCATATAAGAGATCTGAACAAAATTACGTGTTTTCGCATGTTACGGCGCTTTCATTGCCTCTCGCACGCAACTCCGCATCTCGCATGCAACGCAACAAAGAAAGCTAGCTGGCAGTTCTGTTTGAGATGTTCTAATGCCCGGCAATATGCAAGGATTTTTATTGCGATAGCAGTTATATGAACACTGCTGGTGCATTTTGCTGTCGCCGTTAGGTTCCGCTGACATCGCGCCGCTCGTCGTATGTTCTGAGTGCGAGTGAAGGCGTGCGAAGACAGCCGACGATCGCGGCTCGAGCGGAGAAAAATACGCCGGCCGTCTTTCGCAGCGCGAAAGGCATATAAGCGGAGGGGGAGGGGGTGGCTGCGTGGCTTCGACAAATACCGCGTACTTTGACCATCCAGGCACATCTGAGAGAGTTCAGCAGACGGCTCACTTCTTTCCACATGCTGTGTTATACTGTATCTGCGTTGAAGCAATGAGCCGCACGAGGCGCACTTCGGTCGCTGCAGCGGCGGCGTCTTTCTCCCCAGCGTTGTGTTGAGTTGCGCCAGGCCGGACGCTAAAGGAGTGAAGTGCTAGTGTTGCTTTGTATGACATTCCAATTAGTTGCTATCGTATTCATTGCTTCAGCCTCGCGGTGGGATATAAACTATGCTTCGCTTCATACCAGGATTATTTAGAGTTCAGCAGACGGCTCACTTCTTTCCACATGCTGTGTTATACTGTATCTGCGTTGAAGCAATGAGCCGCACGAGGCGCACTTCGGTCGCTGCAGCGGCGGCGTCTTTCTCCCCAGCGTTGTGTTGAGTTGCGCCAGGCCGGACGCTAAAGGAGTGAAGTGCTAGTGTTGCTTTGTATGACATTCCAATTAGTTGCTATCGTATTCATTGCTTCAGCCTCGCGGTGGGATATAAACTATGCTTCGCTTCATACCAGGATTATTTAGAAGTCAAAACTCTGGTACATTCCTTTGGCAATCGTTCCGGCCTTTTCAATGAGAAGTTCCAGTGGATCCCACAAATCTGCGAGAACAGTGTTCAGAGAACCCTCACTAAATATTGCGCAAATGTGTACGGGCGTTTGATGAATGTGCGGCCCGCCTATATAAACATGACCTAAACACGTAAGAGATGTGCGCACAGCGCATGTTTAAGTTGGGCATGCGTATGTTCATGCACAACGCTATCACCATTCAGAAGAGAAGTTTCGTTCACGTAAGGCACAGGTGCAAACCTCAGTGTTTCCAAGTGGCGGCCGTAGATCTACGGCCACCAAGGCAATTTGCTTGGGAAAATTTCACGGTTGTCCTGTCGCGACTATTGGAGGTGCAACACATTGCACTTTTAGACGTTGGCACCAGGGAGTCAACCGTGAGAGGTCAGCGTCGCCCAGCAAAGACATTTTTGTGAAGCTCCGCTGTCACTGTCTTTCCTCGTTACGTAGGCAGGCGGTGAAGTGTCAGATGAAAAGCATTGGTGCAGTCTTAATCTTGCTGTTGTCGCTGCTATCGAAGCCTGAGATCGCTGACCAGTGCGCATACTGAACGAAGCTCAACAAATGCTCTAATTAGCTCATGGGTAGCAGAGAGGACTCAAATGAATACCAGCCAGCGTGGTATTCACTTTCTCACACTGTACTATTGTGAGAAAATGCCTGCAAACTAGCGCTTCGAATTACGCACTCGCTAGAAACATGTTAGCGGGCGGCGGTCCGCAATGCACAATATCTGGGGACGCTTTCGGTCACGTAGGCGGATACACCGTTGCGGATCTATGGCTGCAACAAATTTTCTTTTAAAAATGAAGGCTCAAATGGAGACTCCGATCGTCGTGCGAGGGCTTGTATCGGAACCACACTTGCTGTAAAACCCATTGCACCCACTCCACTCAACTATCCATATTAATCGCTGACGTATCCAGGGGGAGAGGGCGGGATGGGGGGGGGATTGAAACATCCGCCAAAAATTTTTACTTTTGCACGTATACTTATACACGCACATATAAAAGCGCACGCACGAACATACATAAAGTATGGCCTCCCCCTCCCCTGCTGCCTACGCCTCTGATAAGAATGCTTCATTTCTGTTGTGTTCTTTAAAATTCTGTGGTGTTGTGAACTGCTCAATAGATTCATTGTACTTTTAATAGATTCTACGCCATCGAATGCGGCATTTGAAGTGGAGCGGGCGGGATCCTTTAGCGAGCTGCGCCGAGACCATACGACGCAGAATGAAGACGGTGAGTTCTCTCCCAAGTTATGACGTGGTCTAGTTGGAGACCTGCAATTTTTGAGCAAGTAGAAATTTATAGCTGTATCCATGCATTACCAAGTGTTCGGAAATAAAAGATACAGAGGCTGTAGATAGCTTGAAGGGTCCGGGCAATGTGTGTGTTGTACTACAAGAGGGAAAGTCGAGCTAGTTGGTACATATTCACCTTGAGAACCTTTCTGCGCAAACTAAGACAGGGACACAGAGGAAGGAAACAACACCAGTACCACAAATTTGCCACACTGATACGAAATATAGAGGACTCAGAAGTCACCAAGACAGCAGTCACCAGGTGGCCCGCCTGTAGACAAATATGTTCAAGGCACTGCTGCGACAGAAATTATATTGAGGCTGCAAGAAAAACATAAAATAAATGCCTCAGTAGTCTACGCACCGTGCAGATTATTTTTTGTATATCAACCACCACGGGCGGCATCAAGTAACATTGTACAAAGTCGTACTTACGCCATTAAGATTATGTCTCACGAAAAGGACTCTCTTACTTACTAACCAATCTATGCACTTGCGCCATGCCCACTGAACAGAAAGAGGTTTGTAGTAGGAAACAAGTCACAAGAAACTTTTTTTTTGTGGTATGAAAATGTTATCAATGAAAGTAGATTATTGCGGCGCTTTAGCGGTCGCAAAGAACCTCGTTACAGTAAATGCATATATGTAGTGATTATTTTCAAATGTATTCCGAGTGAGCAAAAACCAACGGCCTAGTGCTGAGGGGCGCATTGCACAGCCACGGACAGTCCGGGCTTGGGGAAGCAATGTCGCCGCCCTGCCCTTTCTGTCGCCTACTCGACGAAGTGCACTATGAAACTGATCGAGCGGCAAGTTTATGCGAATAAAGTCACCTTCCTTCTAAACTCATCCTCGTAGTTCTCCCTTGCACGCCCAGCTTACGCACCTCGATCGCAGTTTAATGGTTACCGTATTACAGGGAAAGCCACAGTGACGCCGACATTGACATTGAAACCGACCGCATTGTTTCCCTTGCACCCGAACAAAATGTAATTTCGCTTCGATAATAACACCAAGTTGCGTGAATTCGCTCGGCCTTCACTAATGCACATATCTTTGAGAAAGGGCCAGAAAACGCAGAGAAAGAAAGTAACCTATTGTTAATGCGAGAAGAGAAGATGGGTCAATGCGATGTTGAGAACTTCATTCAAAATGAGACTAAACAAACAAAACAGGGCCTCTTTCAACGCATCGCGTCATGTGGTGAGAGAGAGAGAGAATTCATTAGGAGGCAGAGCAGTCGGCCTGAGCTGTACGCTCTGGCCTACTACTATGCACAGGGGAGAAGTGAAAGGGAAAATAACGAATGATGAAGAATGTTGACCGGGATGGGAAGTTGTGTTGAGAACGTGGTGCAATATAACAAAAACACCGACCAAGGTAAAATAAACAAACATTAAAAAAGATGGCGTTTCGGCTCCCCACACGAGAGCCTTCTTCACAATGACAGAAAACGGTGTAGTGCGCTCTTCTTGACTGTTAATCAAGAACCAACCAGCCCAAATGCGTACCTTATTGCCGCTCTTCTTATGCACGTGTCATCACGTGTTGCAGACACCGCACATAAAAGGGGGGGTGGGGGGGAGTGTCCAGATATTCCTGTTGAGTGTATGCGCAGTAGTCTGAATGGCCGAAGATTCCATCTGCAATCGCGGAAACAACTTTCTTTCCTTGGCAATGATGCAAGCGTTATCCCAGTAGATATCGTGTCCAGTAGACGCAACGTGCTCTGCGAGGGCATTATAAGCCGCTTTCTTGTTCTTGACGTAATTAAAATGTTCCCGGAGCCTTCTTTTGTAGTTTCCTGTTTCGCCAATATACAGGTTGTCGCACAAAACTTGAGCCAAGACTTTGAAGATGAAAGGCACTTCAGAGGCAAATGGAACCAAACCTATACTACTCTCATTAAGCTATAGATACTCAGGCTTTTTTTTATTTTCCCATAAAGCAATTATTTAAATATTTTTAATTACTTAACTTTTTAAATATTTGCTGAAAACCAAAATATGAACACCGAGCTGTAGAGCACTTTTAGAAACCAAGAACTGAATTGTTTCCTGTACGATACGTGTCGCGCTGTTATTTTTCCCGCGTTGTAAAAAAAGCCCGCGAAATTTGAAAAGAAGCCACTTGACGGACCCTGAGCGCACTGCTATAGTGCTGCTCTCAAGCGTGCAACCGGTGAATGAGGTCGTCTGCGGCTGCCACGGGGAAGCGACAGGGTGCTTTGCAAGTGGCCAATGTTTGGGTGTCCGTCTTTCGTTGAATGACGGTGCAAATGCACGCTGCTGGCCGAGGGCTACCGCGGCGATAAAGCGGCCACGACTGCGAGGAAAAAAAGCAGCAGTTTGATTCTGATTAATGCAGATAGGGCGAAACGCGACAGAACGATGAAAGGCCTCGACGGCTGCTGCAATTTCGCCAGTTGGAACAAAAAGAGACCCCACAAAGCGTTTGCGTCGTAGGAACCATTCCTTACGAGTTGTCTTTGTTCAGGCGCTCCTCAGGCACCCGTAACCCTTCATGTTCTGGACAGCAACGTTACATCGTTTTAATCTGTGTAAGCAGCTAACATACCTACTCGAATGAGCAACGAGTGGATATTGCCACGCCCGCTTCTTCTTTTATTTTGATGTGTTCGAGTTTGACCAGCAAGGACGGTTATCAACGCTCGACGCTGGCCCCGAAGCAGTGTTCGAGAAGCTTCACGATTTTGGTAGATCGTTTTGTTAAGATTGCGCGCCGCACGCGAATGTTCCAGCTTTCTCGAGAGATAACGCCGCCATCAGCGATATTGCTGGAAAGTTCCATAGCGCCTGTATAAAAGCCAACGCGCTTGACCGCTTGTCAGTTGATCGACGGACGACGCCCTGTTCGCCGCTATCATTGTACAGCGTGTATTGCTGTAGTGCTAGTTCTCATTTTCCGGCCACAAGTTCGGCCAAATAAACAGTTTCATCCTGCAAACGCCGACTGCTGTCTTCGTTGACGTCACGACCACGTGACATCTGGTGGAGGTGCTGGGTAAGCAACAGTTATGCTCACGAATTTCAGCAACGAGTACAAGCACGTGAGCAAAGGCACGACGGTCGCCTACATCGAAGAAATCGTGAAGCTTCTCGAACACTGCTTCGGGGCCAGCGTCGAGCGTTGATAACCGTCCTTGCTGGTCAAACTCGAACACATCAAAATAAAAGAAGAAGCGGGCGTGGCATTACAAAACGATCTACCAAAATCGTGAAGCTTCTCGAACACTGCTTCGGGGCCAGCGTCGAGCGTTGATAACCGTCCTTGCTGGTCAAACTCGAACACATCAAAATAAAAGAAGAAGCGGGCGTGGAAGAAGCGGGCGTGGAGGTCGTCCCGGACGGAATTACGAACTCCCAGCGACGCCGCGCACGACCTGAAGTCGTCCATGTCGTGCGCCTTAAGCCGTTTTTTGCGCGTTAGCGAACCTGGGGACTCTACTTTTTCCTTTGTTATAGTAATTTATTTGTGTATGCACTTGCTTTTTCCTTTCCATGTTGCAAGCATCGGGACGATGCTTTTTCAGAGGGGGGCAATGCCACGCCCGCTTCTTCTTTTATTTTGATGTGTTCGAGTTTGACCAGCAAGGACGGTTATCAACGCTCGACGCTGGCCCCGAAGCAGTGTTCGAGAAGCTTCACGATTTTGGTAGATCGTCTTGTTAAGATTGCGCGCCGCACGCGAATGTTCCAGCTTTCTCGAGAGATAACGCCGCCATCAGCGATATTGCTGGAAAGTTCCATAGCGCCTGTATAAAAGCCAACGCGCTTGACCGCTTGTCAGTTGATCGACGGACGACGCCCTGTTCGCCGCTATCATTGTACAGCGTGTATTGCTGTAGTGCTAGTTCTCATTTTCCGGCCACAAGTTCGGCCAAATAAACAGTTTCATCCTGCAAACGCCGACTGCTGTCTTCGTTGACGTCACGACCACGTGACAATATGGTTCTTGCCCTAGGTGCATCACGCGGACACAGAAGGCACGCAGTTAAGCTGTTTCAACGCTGGCATCCAGGTACGCGCCAAGCTAAATGACCATTGTGCGTACATATGAAACGCTGAAAGAGAATGGGACATTTACCACGAAACGGCACAAATCTTCAGTTTTGGGCGAGGAAGTGGAGAGGGATGTCCTGTCCAAGTTTTCTGCAGAACCCCAGGCAAGTGTCCGTAGTGTGGGTGCTGGAGCTGGTGTCTCGAAATCTTCGGTGTAGAGAATACTAAAGAAGAGACGACTTCATCCCTACCACGTGCAGCTGACCAAGCATTGGAGCCTCGCGACATCCAGAATCGCACAGACTTTGCAAACTGGATCCTAATCAAGACAGAAGAAGACCCAGACTTTGTTAACAAGGTACCTTGGACCGACGAAGCTAACTTCTCGCGCAATGCTCAAGTGAACATCCACAATGCTCACTATTGGAGTAAAAAGAACACTCACTGGGTTTGGCAGGCGCGTCACCAATATCAGTGGTCTTTCAATGTGTGGTGCGGCATTTACGGTGGTACTATAATCGGATCTGTCTTCTTCGACAGCACACTTACAGGCGAACGATATGTCAACAATATCTTGGATGGACCACTTCAAAATTTTGTATGCGAAGTTCCATTGACTAGGATTAAAGATATCTGGTATCAGCCTGATGCAGCTCCTGCGCACGGAAGCAGCATAGCGTGCAATTGACTGGATGAAGTTTTCCCGCAGCAGTGGATAGGGCGGCACGGGCCCATTGCTTGGCCAGCAAGGTTTCCAGATTTAAACCCCCTTGATTTTTTTTCTTTGGGGGTACGTCAAGACTCAGGTATACCAGGCACAAACCACAACACCAGATTACCTAAAAGAAAAAGTAAGACATGTTTGCAAATCCATTCCGGAAACAAAAGTCTCCTCATTCCGTTCGCCTACCCACCGCCACCCGTGACTAGCTTAACGTCGTCACCTCCTTTTACGCATTTCAAGTTCAAAAGAGACAATAAAGCGATTTTCTTGTATTATTTATCCGTCTTGCACGCTTATCTCGGCAGCGCTCGGCCAGCAGCGTGCATTTGCATCGTGATTCAACGGAAGACGGACGCCCAAACATCGGCCACCTTCAAGGCACTCTGTCGCTTCCCCGTGGCACTCGTAGGTGACATAGTTCACCGGTTACACGCGTGAGAGCAGCACTATAGGAGTGCACTCGCGGTCCCTCACGTGGCTTCTATTCAAATTTCGCGGGCTTTCTTTACAACGCGGAAAAAATAACAGCGCGAGACGCATCGTACAGTAAACAATTCAGTCCGTGGTTTCTAAAAGTGCTCTGCAGCTCATTGTTCATATTTTCGGTTTTAAGCCAATTATTAAAAAGTTAAGTAATTAAGGATAATGAAATCATTAGTTTGGGGGAAAATAAAAAATAGGCTGAGGATCTATAGGTTAGTGAGACTAGTATTCGTTTGGTTCAATTTGTCTCTGAAGTGCCTTTCAATTTCAAATTCTTGGCTCAGCTCACGTTATGTGGGACACCCTGTATACGTGTAGACAACCTGTAACCTGTAGACTGTTCACAGTGTTCGCAACTTACGACAGCGGCATGCGAAGGGTGCGCGTGCGCCAAGAAAATGCACTGTGGATAACCTTTCTTCTTACAAGCCAAACGTCGCCGAGACTGCGGTTCTAAATCTAGGACTCAATTTCAACACAGGCCCTGAAACGGATCGTAAGAAGATAATTCGCGCCGTCGAGAACGCTGTGAGCCTCGTAGAACCTTCGCGTAGAGACGAAGCCCGTGCGCGTGCTGTGTCTCTGCTCTCTTCACTTCGTCATATGTAGCCTTCTCAGCTGACCTCAGCAGAACTTGAGGCAGTGAAGTCCCTACATAAGAATGCAGAAATTGTAATTCTTTCTGCGGAAAAAGGCAACGGCACTGTTTCGCTCGACACGAATGACTACGTGAATAAGGTTAACTCCCTCCTCGTGGGTGCCAGCACGTACCTTCCACTAAGTAGAGACCAAACAGCCAAACTTCAAAGGGACCTCCAGAAGCTGCTCGCAGACGTCTTTCGCTTCGTGCCGCCTCAACACAAGTCTCTGTATTATTTTATTCTTTGCACAATAGATCTGCGCCAGCTTTGTATGGACTGCCGAACATTCACAATCCGCCCTATTGTTGATTTTACAAGGTCGCCTCTCAACAAGATTTCGCCTTACTTACACGGGGTACTCTCGCCGCTCGTTGGAAAAAGTGAAACGCACTTAAGGGACTCCAGCGACTTCATTGATAAGGTACGCGACATGGTGCTGGATGACAATGTCGTTCTAGCATCTTTTGATGTACGGTCGCTTTGTACAAGTGTACCGGTTGGTCTGGCCGTTGACGTGTGTAAGGCAGCCCTTAAGTCAGACCAATCATTGCCGCACAGGACGCCCATCGATATTCCTGATTTGTTAAATTTGCTGCAGTTCTGCTTAGACAACACCTACTTCATATTCAGAAGCAAATACTACAAGCAAGTGCATGGCACTGCAATGGGTTCTTCTGTGTTCGTCACTGTCGCAAAACTTACAATGGAGGCTCTTGAAAACTGTGCTCTCGCTTCATTTGCTGCCCCGCCCAAGATTGTTTTTCCTCATGTGGATGATTGTTTTTGTATATTTGCACCGGTATGCCCTGCCACGATTCTTGGAACGACTAAATTCTATTGAGGCCGCGATACAATTTACCGTGGAAGAAGAATCAGATGGCTGCCTTCCGTTCCTTGACGTCCTCGTGAAACGAGACAGGATACAGACGTACCGGTCGTTTCCTGAGCTTTAATGCTGTGCACCCCTTCTGCCATAAACTTTCAGTGGTGTCAACACTTGTGCAGCAGGCTCGGCGGATTTTCTCTAAGCATGAAGACGCACTAGAAGATGTGGAGACCGTTCGACGGGAGCTGGCTGCTTGCGGTTGCCCGCCTTCATTCATGAACTCGGTTCAGCGAAAACTGCAACGCCCAAATCAATCTCACACAATATCTACAAGAAAACGCGCATCGGTGCCTTACGTCCCAGGCTTCAGTGAAACTTTCGCTCGGGTTTTGCGCGGCTACGACGTCCAAGTGGCTCACGTTCAGGCACGCAAGCTCAGAGGCCGTCTCACAAATGTCAAAGATAAGATGGGCAGAGACGACTTTCCCGGTGTAGTGGATAAAATTTCTTGCAAAGACTGTGTACATGTATATATTGGAGAAGCAGGAAACTACAAAAGAAAGCTCCGGGAATATTATAATGACTTCAAGAACAAGAAAGCGGCTTCTAATGCCCTCACAGAGCATGTTGAGTCTACTGGACACGATATCAACTGGGATAACGCTTGCATCATTGTCATGGAAAGAAAGTTGTTTCCGCGATTGCTTATAGAATCTTTGGCCATTCAGACTACTGCGCATACACTCAACAGGAATATCGGGACACTCCCCCCTCCAACCCGTGTATGCGCGATGTCTGCAACACGGGATTACTAGTGGATAAGAAGGGTGCACTACGCCGTTTTCTGTCATTGTGAACAAGGCTCCTGTGTGGGGAGCCGAAACGTCGTCTTTCTTAATTTTTGTGTATTTTACCTTGGTCTTCGTTTTTGTTATATTGCACCATGTTTGTCCCCGACCAGACGGGATTTTGTCGGACTATTGACTACTGTGTTAAGAACGATAGTTTGCGTAGTAGCCGTTTACGGCCGTCGTGTAGACGAGATGTTACCGGTGGAATTTCGAGATAGATTTTGCTGAAACATGTGAGTTTATGCTCCTGAAGCAAGGATGACATTTTCCCAGGTTACTACCTTCTCTTCAAGAGCCCGGGCACTAAAGGGCACAGCACATCATTAACACTGCTAGATCCACTTCGATACAGTTGCATGAACTTATGGTACTACATGCCGAATATCTCAGACGGCGTTGAGCTCCATGTGCAGGGAGAACGAATTCCAAGTTCAAACGGCACCTGGAAGCATCATCGGGTTTCGCTCCTAAGAATATGGGTGAGTGCTTACTGGAACACTTCTTTACACACCATCTCGGCAACTTATCACTTTTAATTAGCACTCGGCAGCATCTTATATGAAGTCCGCATGACAAGGAATACCATTTACTTTTCATGCTTTTTACATATTCTACTCATACATTACCCGAAACGTCATTATTGAATTTTTGCGGTTGAAAAATTACGGTAAGTTATTTTCTGTGGCACCACTGCATGTAGCGAAATCGAAATCGTAACGCTTCGGGGCAAATATTTACTTCAAGGGGTTAGTGCATGGTGGCACGACTGGACATGGATTATTTTCAGGCACAACTTCACTGTACGTACCATTGTTTTTCCGAGTGCTCTGAACATTAAGTGTTAGCTTCTTTTATAGTTTGAGAGTGTTCCCGGAATTTTCGTGCGCTACCGAACGTGATTTTTTTATTTGTTCCTTTCATAGTATTTTTCCTAATTGTGAAATATATTTTAATGATGCTTTCAAAACAATCCTTCTGCATCAGGCGTGTCGTTTACTAAATTTGGAGACGTGAATCGTACTGCTGCATGTTGCTTACTTCTTCGAAGCATAACCACGCAGTGAAATAATACGCCAATATCATCACCCCCGAAAAATGTGTGCATCCATCACGAGCGAAATTCGATTTATGAGGCAGTGTGGCTTTTTTTACCGGTATTTTGTTTCGGTGCGCATCCTTGATTAAGGAATGTAGAGATGGATTGTATGCATAGGATCGATGTTAAAGACGCCTTGTTTGTAAGAGGACGGTAACCCGTGGGTCACGAAGCTAATTTTTTATTTGCACCTAAAGCCTCATAAGCTTACCATAAGCTCATAGGCTGACTTTCTGCGCTTTATGGTAGAATAAGCTTGCATCTCTCAGATGCGTATCGACGCTTGGTAGTGTTCAAAGAAAATATCGCGCCTAATTTTCGTACGCTTGCGAATAGGTGACAGCATGTATTATCAAAAATTTTACTAATACGTTCTAAAGGAAGCATAGACAATAATTTATGCAAATCAAAATGGCCAGTAGACGCTGAGACTCTTCACTTCTCTGTTTGTCCAGGTACGCACGGTCTCCGCCACTTCGACGTGCATATCAATTCGTGGTTGAAAGGTGCACGTTGTTATCTTAGAGATATCTTTCGTTAAGACTAAGCTGTTATATTACTGCAATATGTGGGGATTTGCCGGTCCAAACAACAATATGGTTATGGGCAACGCCTTAGTAGACGGCCGTCAGGGGCGTAGCCACGTTAGGGCACACCGGGCCCGTGCCCCCCCCCCCCCCCCCGAAATTTTTTTTGCCATAGCATACAGAGCAGAAAATGACACTCGACCACATCTGACTGCTCGTCCCCACTACAGATCAAGGAGGTGCCCCCCCCCCCCCGAAAAAAATTTCTGCCTACGCCCCTGACGGCTGTTCGCATTTTCATCATCTGGTGCTGTGTAACAGCACCAGATGATGGAAATGTGAACAAGACACGGCGGCCCGTCTACCTACAGTACACGAGCCACCGGCATTTCTCCTCTATTGAAATGCGACCGCTGTGACCGGGATCGAACTGGCGACCTTCGGGTCAGCAGCCCAGTACCGTAACCATTGTACCAAACAAGTCTACGCTCTTATATTGCCGTTTACATCACTGTTTGGAAGCATGGAAGTATGCGTCAAATAAAAAACTCGGAAATTATCTGCCCATTATACAGCGCATCATTAAAGAACTTCTCCCTGAACTTTCACGTACTTATGTTTATTTTCTAGGATGATCCCATTGTCGCAGTTTCTGGACTCAATCCGAAGGGTTTCGTTGCTATTGACGACATATTGCTCAGCGAGGAGGATTGCGAAGATAAGAGTAAGTGGTGATACACAGAAAATCAATGTTGTTTCAAAAGAAAGCGTCATACCAAGTGCAATAAAATTGAGGGACATTTTATAAATGCAAAGTGTGTTAAGGCGAAAACCTGTGTCCATTCGACTGATAATAATAATATCTGGGGTTTAACGTCCCAAAACCACGACATGATTATGAGAGACGCCGTAGTGGAGGGCTCCGGAAATTTCGACCACCTGGGGTTCTTTAACGTGCACCTAAATCTAAGTACACGGGCCTCAAACTCCATTCGACTGACTATGCCGTGGTATCGGGATAATCCACATTCTTACGCCGCCGCTGGAAGCCGCCGCCATGTTGCGCAATAGTTGCGCAACGCGCGCTAGAAGGAGCAACGCGCAACAGTTGCTATGGGCCGCTGTGTCATCACGTGATGGCTGAGAGATTGTGAGGGGAAGAGGCGACAGCTGGCACCGTGCCAGGGCACGGACGGATGGTCTCCGCGAGCATGAGACATTAAAGGCTCTTGCCTTAATAGTTCATCAATGAGAGGACACGTCCAGTGTTTCTGTTGTGCTGCTTTTACGTTAAGGTGGATGTTTAAAATGAACACCCATGAGTACATTCTTCTCGCAAAGTTTGAATACTTAGTGCTGCGTTTTCAAGAAAATGAAGACCAGTTGGTTGATACGCAAATTCCAGGTGACATACATTCGAAACACTACTACTCCTAAATATCAAGGCTAGAACATCGCGCGCAGAAAGTTAATCACTTACTCTCAGAATTTGCTTGCTTTCTCAAAGAAATTGAGGGAGCCAGCAACGTACATACTGTTCGAGACTGCAGCAAGTGCACCTCTCGTATGACAATGCTTATTCTAACCAACTCATGTTGAGTTCAGCCTAACGCTGACGAAGCTAGTTTGTTTATATGTTTGCTCAAACACTAAGAAAGAATCGCTATGAGTGTTGATTGCCTTTCTCACCTACGTGAAAAACATGGCAATTAACCACCTCGCCCACTCATGAAGTGTCTAACTAGCTGTATAAGATAGACGTTTCGACTTGAATAGAAATCAACGTAGTTCAGCGATTCCTTTTTAACTGTGCGGATGATTTTCTGGGGATTAAGCATTAGAACTTGGCCTAACTGTCCGAAGCGAAATTTTCTGTCTACATGTTTTTCTGTGCAGCGCGTTCAACCGATAGGTTTGATTGCGGAAACCAGACCATCATTATTGAGCAAGTGTGCGACTTTGTGACTGACTGCGCCGACGGCACCGACGAGAGAGATTGCGGTCAGTGTGACTTCAGCGAAAGCACTTGTGGCTGGAACAACAACTCCTCGCTGAACACCGGCCCTACTTTGTGGCGTCGCGATGCGATTGGGAGCGTCGCAAACTCTCCTCAGACAGGATGGGACGGTCGTCGACATGGTGAGTGCTCTCCCAACTGTAAGTGAAACGTCTGTATAAGGACGGACAGTTGAGGACCGCAGTTTGAATGCATGGTATGGGAACATTGTCGACGGTGCAAGCCGAACGTTTTCCGCTCTCCGCTCCGCTTACCCTTACCCGCTCAGATGTAGGCGTTCAATGGTGGAGAAATCGCCATCTACCTTAGCGCTCCGCTCGTGCCGCAAGCGCCCGGTCCGTCACCATGCCAGCGGATAACCTTACTGTATGATCTCTGAGATTACATCTGCAGTTGATACTCGCGCACGCAACCGCAATATTTCTCAGGCCATTAACGACCAACACGATAGTAAGGCGACTGTCTCCATCATGCGATACCGATTCTTTTGCCGCTACACAGACATTCGTGTTAAGCCTAAGACATGTACAACTTCGGAATATCTTTCTCAGCCACGAAGGCATTCACTCGGAATGTCTTCGTGTCGATGTTTTGTCAGAATAGCCACGAATACACTGATGTCGAAGTGTCGTGATACCACTCCAAAAGGGAATACAAGCGTAACTTGAGAACGTGCGGGACACACAGCGCGCCACGATGACTCGACAGATTCAACGTGGACGGCGCTAACTCACGCTCCGGGGGCGCGCCTATTTTTTTATGCCTCTATCGGCTGCTCGCGTCGTCCGTCGTGAACATCACGGCCTATTGAACTGGTCCACATGCGCCTCAAAACCAGACACCAGCACCGGCTCTGGGGATAACGGTCCACAGAGCCTGCCGTCGCGTGGATGTACCACTCGCGAGTCTTGCCATTGGGTTTCCGAAAGCAGCCGCGTTGAATTCACCTGCGCGATCGTCACGTCGATCAGCCCAGCCAACGTTCCGTTGGACTGCAGCTTCCGAGAGCCGCAGGTACACTCGCGACTCAACGTATACGGCACATGGGGATTTGCGCTTTTGCTTGCTCTCGGAGCGGCGGAAGATCCGGAAAACGATTAGCTAAAGCTGTGTAACGTAAACTTAAAGTCCAACACGACTTCTCTCGTTACTGAAACGCCTCACCTCTCTGTTTACATTATTCTTTGTATCGCTAGCTACACACCGTTCACTAGAATATTGTTTTGAAGAGAAACTCCTTCTCCTCATAACAAGAAATATTCGAATTAGGTTATTATAAGTGGAGGTAAAACGAAGTGAAAGCTTCGTAGCGATGCAGAATGGAGTAAAGCTTTTGAGTATTAGTAAAGAGCCTCACTTATTTACTCGTTTAGCGTATACAAGCGCGATACCTTCCGTGACTTAGCTGAGGTAACACGCCTCGTATGAGTCACCAAACTATGTTCGAATTTCCTGCAAGACGCACTTCGACTGAAGAGACTGGGTGCTTTGAATTTGATCAATTACTGAAGTCAAGTGCTATATGCTGTGACGTAGCAGGGAATGTGTCCTACGTATTACGCAGTGTTGTACACGTTCCTCTAAAACAGGAGCGACAGCTCGTTCCTCGTTCCTTCTTAATTTGAAAGCGAGTTCCCGTTACAAGTTCCCGTAATGCGAAAGGAACGCGTTCCAGTTACCACTCGAGAATTGGAATGTGTCCTTACATTAGCGTTACAATTGACTTTTTAATCAAAATATAGTGTCGGATTATCCTGAAGTGAAATAAAGTGAGCAATATAGAGCTCACATCGAGCTACATATATTATACGAATTTGACATCGCTGGAAGCAGGCTATATGTACATAAAAGGAATCTAAAGAAACGCGCCTAGACGAATTTGTTTAGAGACCACCGGCAATAATACACACATGTCTAACTGAAACTTCCGTGCTCGTCAATACAAATTCATTACATGTGGCACATTCCGCGTAGGTCTTCAAGTGCACAGTCAGGGTACTGCACTTCAGATAGTCAAGTAGACATTTCCACACATGCATCAACATAATTCTCTTGCGCGAAAAACGTCATCAAAAGGGACAATGCGGAGGCGTTTGATGGATGCTCATTTAATATTGATTTATGAGTAGAAAATAATGTCCACAATACTTAATAGCAACTTAGCAAAGTCCCTTGTTCGCACTCATCAACAGTTGCATCTCGATGTTCGTATCCGACTGACGAACCTGTGTTCTGTGAGTACTTCATTGGCATGTTTTGTTTCGTTATCCAAAATAACAAAACATAAAAGCAAGGAACAATAACGCCATGAAAATGTTAAAAACAATAACAACAACGTGCGCGCATCACGTACGCGGGATTGACCTGATGTGTCCATCTGAGAATTCTATTTCACCTATTGATAGTGATATGGAAGGAGAGCTGACAGAGCTATCTCGCCTTCTTGCAATGTAAAACGCCTCGGCGACTTCCCATTCAGCGTTAGACATAGCCTTCGATGGGAATTTTGCCTTTTTCAGATAAGGAAAACTATTTTTACTATCGCATTTCTTGCGATGTACCTAGGCCAGATTGCTGCCCGCGCCAGTGCGCAAGGATCGGTCGGGTTCCTGTGCACGCTCATTGAAACATCGGACGGTTTGGCCTATGTAAGACCGACTGTACGAAAAGGGCATCTCGTATAAACGTTAGAAACGCAACTGGTAGACTTCATCTGATGATTCTTCTTGCATGACATCTCTTGCTTTGTTCTTGTCACAAGTCGGCACACTTTTTTAAGCTTGCAAAGTGCTAAGAAGACGATGTGAATCGCATGCCCTTGTGTGGCCGTCTTAACGTTGTGCGACGCTGTTGCTCCGGCACATGGTCAGTCTCGGCATCGCGCGCTTCCCTGCGCCTCGGCGAGTGCCTTGAAGTGCAAACCAGGGTGCTTCATAGTCATGTGACAAGCAAGCGGTAGATTTTTGCGCCTCACACAGTCGCCCATCCGCCCTGTTCTGCATGATGCGATGCATGCGTGCGCCTGTTTAGTGAGGTGGAACGTTTATAGAAGGAACGCCGTTCCCTCGTAAACTTAACGAGTTACCGTTACAGTTGCACCGATCCTGGATGGAACGGTGGCGTTCCTCCGTTGCTCACAAAAGGAACTAGTGCCTGGAACGTCGTTCCTTGTAACTACATTCCGTACAACACTGGTATTACGCTTGAGTGTGTGTGTCCGCGACTCTCTAAGTGAAAGCGCTGCTCCTTAAAAGGGAGCGGTGTACTGAAGTCTGCTACACACGTAGGGTTCTCTCACGTCATTTAGCGGTGTTAACATTTGAACAAACCATTGCCAGCATGTGGCCTACGCAGACGGCTTGTATTTTGCTAATGCTACAAGCTATGGAGAGTTCTGGGCCATATATCTTGAGGCAATGAAACCGATATTGACCTGTATTTTTCATTTTCTAGGTCATTACCTCCTGCTTCGAACGGACGGCACGAATAACAAAGACATTTCTACGCCCGCTAGACTTGATTCTCCCGTGATCAGGAATACAGGCAAATTGTGTACTCTCTCCTTTTATTACAACTACGCGTTCATCGGCGGTAAGTGCCGCTTTCCCATTTCTATCTGGTTGGTGTCGTACTCATGCACAAATGGTTAACAAAACTGTGTCTTGTTCTGAATAAAATTGATGTCATTCAAATCATCGTAAAAAATAATTGTACTGAATGCAGCATTACCGTCTTCAATCACTAGAACATCAATAAATGTTCAATAATTTTTTGTTTTTAAATTTTTAAAGGCATCTAACCCAGCAGACAGATAATGCATTTTGTTTTGTGCTAGGAATAATACACAAATATAGTTAAAACGATCACGAGCAAATTTTAGCAATGTACCGCTCTAGATAGCTAATATTTCTATTCGTGAGAAATATATCAAGAACCAAATAAGTAACATCCGGCAGGTGTAACGCTCATGGAACGCAAGAAGGTGAAAGATTGGCTGCACACACTGTGAGGCGCTACGAGCAAGTGCATGTGGCGCTTCTTTTTCTTTTTTTTTTCTGAAAAAGCCAATTTTACAAAGATCCAATACCGAAACTGAGCTACGGATGTGACAGGCGCAACTTCGAGATCCGCATTTCTGTATACCGGAACTCGCCTGAGTCAGCCATTTCCCGAACGGTGCCGCGCCGCCTGCTACCGAAATCTGTAACACAAGGAAGCTTCGCATGACAGTGCCACATAATCACAACGATTGCTTCATCGTCTCATTTAGCACTGCTATTACGAAGTAAAAAATAGAAACAAGAATACAAAGAATATTCGTTCTTTCTGTTCACAGAAAGGACATCAGTGTGTAAAATATGGAGAACATGGCAAAAATACAAGTTTACGACGGCTTTAAACATATGATATTACGAAGATTCGTCTTAGTGCCCTTCGGAGGTTCGCGTTCCGGCGACCAAATATAAATCCAATGCGAAAATTTGCGGTTGTTTATTGGTAAAGGAACTTGGAGAGCCCATATGTATTGAGCGGAATACTGTTTTTTTATGCTTTATTGATATTTTCAGCTTTTTTTCCTAGTTATGTTTCAGTTCTTAATTATCATTTATTTACAGTTACTTGTGTACGGTAACAGCCACTGCTGTTGTTGACGTACAAACAGTTGCAATTTTTTCCTCTGCATATCCTCTTCAGACCCCGCGTGCATTAAAATGCACATTTGTTTTTTTCCAGTTTTCCAAATTTGCGCCACTATTAGAGCCAACAATCTTGGTGCAATCGCATTCTCTATCATGTGGTGCCGTCTGGTCAGAAATACAGGAAGCACACTACAGTGGAAGCCCCGTTTTCCCTCTTTGAAACATGGCGTCATTCTGGTTTTCGACGTTCTCCTCACGGCGTCCAAGTAATTCACAAATTGCTCAATAATGATTGTGCGATATTTCTTAATTGTTGTTTAAATCGCCTTAGGAAGGGTTTAGGGATAATTTCCGCACGTCATGTAACCCAAAGGGCGAGTATTTTTGTTATCACAAGCTGTTTTCTTCAAATGTGCATTATAATGCACACTCGGTTTCAATGAGTGCTTTTTCCTGTGTATGTTAGCCAATCTCATGTGGTTCGTTACTCTTTGGCAGTAAGCTTTGGCGTTTGTTTCACCTAGGAATCAGTGATAAAGAAACGTGTTCTTGATTCAATGACCAGCAACGACACTTCGGACCTAGAATTCTCATACGATGAGGCTGTCCTCCTAATTACCTGTTGCCGGAAGACAGGTGTGGTGCAGAATTTGACAATAGGCAGTTTTCGAATAGCGCTCGCTAAGTTACCATAAGCGTTTGCGGCCCGCTATTTCCGTCACTTAACGGGAGCCCGCAAGCGGAAGCGTACGACGCATGCGCGGTTGCGCGAAAAATCAATGCAAAGCTTTGTGTACGCTACTCGAAAGCTCCCTAATGAGTCACCACGGAAGCTGCTAAAAGCCAATGTCGGGCCCATGCCTTCTGAGCCAAGAACTGTGCAAGCAAGCCACATTTGAGAGCTTGGGAACTACAAATCCTGCTCGAGGTGCCGAAACCCAGGATATTCTCAGCGCAGTAGGCGTGCTCACGGAGGGGGGGTTGCAGGGAGTCGGGCGCCCCCTGTGGTTATCTAAGAGGGGGGGGGGGCGCAAAATCTGCCCCATACGTTGACACCCCTAGTCACCTAAGAGGGGGGGGGGGCGCAAAATCTGCCTCGTACATTGACTTAGTTGGGGGGGGGGCACTGCGATGAGCCTTCACACCCCCCCCCCCCTGATGAGGAACTCTGCGCACGCCTGTGCTCAGCGCACAAAGTTACGGTGTATCACGTGCAACATAGTTATTTGCATCACATCTGCGCGAAACTTCTCCAGGCAGTTTCACAAGAAATAGGCGTGCTTTTCGCGAGCAAATGTAAAATTTCGTTATAGGCGAGTGTCGTTCGTTTTCCGTGCATTGAGACCCAGTGTGCATTACAATGCACGCACTGCTGTGCAAAAACTGTTTGCCGTACAGACGCAATCTTTTTCTGGTTTAATACAGCATGTGTGGGCATTCCAAAAATGTGTTCTGATTTCACCTCTGTGGCCACAAATTCGCTCAGGTCTCAGGAGGTTATTGCTAATAATAAATCAGTCAATTATTAGGCATTATTAAAAGTAAGTGCTTGATGAGCAATAACCAGTGTTGTATGCGTTACCTTAAAAAAGTAACTGAATACGTTACTCGTTACGATAAAGAAAAAGGAACGCCGGACCACCCTGGGTTACCCACAAACAAACTTAACGCGTTACCGTTACAGTTACCGTAAAAAAAGTAACGGACGTTACTTGTGACGTTACCACTTATTCAGAAAACCTAATCAGTATGTCTTCGGCACAAGAACCTACGATAGTAACCTTATGAAACCCACATTTATATGTCAAATTAAATTGGTCGCCTAAACAAAAATTTTATCCGAAATACTGAATTAACGAGGACAATTGGCACAAACATGCCGTATCATCGCAGCACCATGGTGGCCTAAAGTTGCTTATATAGTGGCATGTGGCGGCTTCTAACTCTGGAGCACATAGAGAAGTTATTTTTTGGAATGGGTCAATAAACACAAAAGGATCGATTTCATCATCAAGGCTCTCCACAATGAAAACATCACAGAACAAGGAAAGGAGGAAAAGAAAAAAACAGCGGGACAGGGAGGTTAGACAGTTCTCAGACCAACTGGCTACCCTGTGCTGGGGAAAGGGGAAGGGGGAGTGAAAGATTATAGAAAAGAGATGACGGCGTGCTTCTACTACTAAAATAAATGTGCGAATTTTGTAGCAAGAAATGAATGCTTAAATGGAATAAATCTGTGGAAAATCATTTGCGCATAAAAACAAGTCGTTTCTCTTTTTATCAATTTGACCTGTGTAATTGCCGCAAACATTGCAACTGCGTATGTGAAAGTGTTCAAGGCTGCCTCGCTTGCTTAGGAGTTCAATAATCAGAAACGTAGGCGCAATTGCAAATAGCAAAAGGCAGAACTAATTTTGAATATGAAATTTAAAAACAGTGCTAGAGTAGTGCAGGAACAGTATCCTAATGTAGGAACAAGCTACTGAATCTAAGCGACAGCTGCGTTTCAAAGCTTTTATCAGACAGCTTCACTCGCTGCTTAGCGAGTACGTCCGCACCTACGCTAAACATGAACTCGACGTATGCACTATATGGTACTCCTGTATTCACTTTAAGGCTGGTGAACGCGCTGAAAGTTTTCCTTGAGCCCGCTCATGGCGATGACATACGGATATCAAAGGTACCGAGACAGTCGCTCATCTTCAGTTGGCGATTACGTTCAGAAGGCCTTTCCGAAGCAGTGATCCTCCTTATAGCTGGAGCTCACACCGAGTCTTGATGTCCACAAGACGAGCAGGTCTGGACAGCTGGCTTTTGAGGGTTGCGAGGACCGCATCACATTGCGATTGATCGACAATGAACTACAACTTGAACCTCGATAGCCAGGTAGCCGAAACTATAGCAGATTCATTTAATAAATTTAGCAACTTGCCCCCATTGCAATTTCCCCCGCGCAAAAAAGGACCCCGTGCGGGGCGCTTTGTCAACGCTTGGCGGGCCGACAGCTGTCGGCCGCAGCGACAAAATAACGTCGGGGCGAGCTCTGAGAAAGGCGCTCCTACAATAAGAATGAATTTTGTCTAAGACTGCGAGGACAATTGGAATTAAAAGTAAACAGTAACGACACACCTCACGTTACTGAAAAATGGTAAAGAAAGTACGTTACCCGTTACAGTTCCAAAATAGTAACGAGTACGTTACTAAGTTACTGAAAAAAAGTAACGCGTTACCGCTAACGCCGTTACTTCTAACGCGTTACCGCCAACACTGCCAATAACTTGCCATATTTATCGTTTGTGTTACGATGATCTAGATACTTTACAGGAAATGTTTCTTGGTTGAGCCCTCGACGTTATTACAACTTCGAAAGTGCACTTTCATAACGAACGAAATAACAAAGGCGACCGTATTTAAGAAACATTCTTTTCATTCCACTATCTTACTTTTTTTTTTCTCAGGAAGCGAAATGGACGTCATCCTCAACATGATAGCCACTGGTTATCATTTTGAAGTGTGGAAACTTGATGCTTTAAGCGAAAAGCCAGAAGAAAGGTCCTGGAACGAAGCCGTTGTGGAAATCGGGCGCTATCCATCGGAAAGCAGCGTACGAAACGTTTTTTCTTTTCGATTCGATTGTTGCCGCTGCTTCTTTCGAGTACCGAAAGTGTGACACTAGAGATTTATTTTATGGCAAACACTACAAGGGTTAGTATTTAAAACTCTCCAGACTTTTACAGCCCGTGTCACGGCTGTCTACAGTACGTGAGCGGACCGTGATGATGATGAAGTTCTTATTGGAAGCGCGCTCATAACGGGGCGACGACAGACAAATAACAACTTAGACTATCTCTTGTTTCTTGAACACTAAGGAGCTGCTTCATCTGTTGGAGTCCAGCTTGCTTGCTACTTTTTTTTCTTCGTACCAGCGTCTATATATAATGTGCAGTTACCCGCACCTTAAATGTCTGCCTCTATGCACCTCTTTTCTGCGTAATTATGAACCTAGCCGCTAGGGGCTTAAGGTTATAGCGCAGAGGTTCATCTCTGATGACACACACACACACACAAACATTTACCGTTTCGCCGCAAGGGCGAAACAAAGAACGCGATAGTAACATTGTAATGTTATTCAAAGTAAGGCTAGCGGCCATGCTAGCGGCTAACTCTTTTGGATCCAAACTCGCGTAACTCAGCAAAACACTGGTATAAGTGAAGGCGGCCTCTCCAGGGAAAGATGTGGTTTTCACGCTGTCTCTTCTCTCAACGTCAGGTAACCGGTGAGAGAACAGCCCGTACAAGGGCATGCGAGCCATCTGCTGATGTCTGTCGAGGTAGCTCACGCGCCAGTGCCTTTTGCATTATGGTACGCAGTCAGTGCTGTAGCCCTATGCCCCCCTTACGCCGCCTATACTGTTTCACCCGGCGAAAGACAGGCGGGGCGTTCATCTCTGCTTGTGGAGCCATGGGTGGCATGCTTTGCAAGCGGGGCGATTTATATGCGCCCTCCTTGCGACGGAGATGGCAGTTGAGGCAAAAACCAGTCAAAAAAAGACGCCGGACAAGGGGAAGAAGTGACACACACAAGGACTGGACTAGCAACTGTGCTTTATTAGCTGACAGCACCTCCCAGAAGAACCACGGCGCATGCGCTAATCACGTAAAACCATGACGCCAAAACCCAAAACAAGAAAAAGCAAAAGCAGAAATTGGCCTACATAACGGCCGAGAATCTACCGCCAGAGTGAGTACAATGTGTTAGTAGACGCAAATACTCAAGCAATTTTATTCCGCGAAATTGAGCTGGTATTGATCTTTTTTTTTCCTTGCCAGATACAGGCCACATTATATTTTAGACAGCAGCAGCAACTGTTAATAAGGTTTATATTAATATATATGATCCATCCAGATATAATGTTCCACACAGATATCATGTTCTATGTTTACACAAGAGCACTACAAGACAGCAATGTTTTATTTACTCGCGTCATATCTGCTTCAGCCGCATTAGTCGCCAACACTCGCGTGAGTAGAGCCTACGGAACGCGGCGCAATGTTGTCGATTTAGACTTTATACGGAACATGACGGCGACGACGACGGCAAAACCCCGTCGAAAATGTCCGTACAACTGCTATTGCAATAAGAGTTGAAACGAAAGTCGGAAAATAAGAACGCTATAAAGAAACGGCGCCTCCAAATCTTGCCTCCTGCCTGATGCGTTCCTTCTTCAACCACTGACATTCTTGTGAGGTAGTACAACTGTCACTGTAACCTTCAACATTGTCCACCATACAGAGCAGTAAACAAAACATTACTTTCTTGTAGTGCTGTTGTATAAACATAAAACATGATATCTGTGTGGAACATTATATCTGGATGAATCATATATATTAATATAAACCTTATTAACAGTCTCTGCTGCTGTCTAAAATATGATGTGGCCTTTATCTGGCAAGGAAAAAAATGATTAATACCAGCTCAATTTCGCGGAATAAAATTGCTTGAGTATTTGCGTCTACTAACACATTGTACTCATTCAGGCACCTTATCAGAAATCAAACAACTAGTCCACACCAAAAATTAGACACATATCTGGAATAATGTTCGCGGTACATGCTATAACAATAAGCACCAATTTGTGCATGTGTCAATAAAAAAAGCAGCTGTTGTTTTTGTAAATTGAGGGGAAGAGAGAAACAAGTTCATTTTGAATTCGGCAAGTTTGGGTCGTGAGCCGAAACAGGCCTAGGCGTCGGCCAGAAGCGCTTGGGTCCTGGCGGCATCTTTGGCCTGTTGGACAGGCAATAGTTCGTCGTCGGGATCCGAACTTAGGAGCTTGCGGTCCCTCGCTGCTCCCGGTCCGGGTTGCGACACGGCTAGGACTCCGTGGAAATGCCCATAGAATGCGGTAGCTACTGTAAGCATGCCATATCATAGAATGCGGTATAGGTCAATGCTACAATTAAAATTTTGCATTTGTCTGAATGGCCTGGGTAGTAGATACTGCAGGTCATTGGGCTGAGGGATGTACCGGTTTGTAACCGACGCCATACGACAGCCTGGCGTTCATTAGGTTACTTATGCAGGGGAGGGTAGGTTCTGCTTTCTAATCCGTAATGTTGAGTGATGTATCTGTGGCTACCCAAGCGACCCCCCCACCCACCTCCACTCGGGCCCGCCTACGCCAGAGTTGCGTACGAGATGGTTCGAGGTTTTGTCAGATCGTGAAACTACAGTTTTAAAAATGTTTCCCTTTTTCAGTTTTACTTCATCAGTGGTCAGTACCCAGGGTCACGATCTGTGTTCGCCTTGGACGAAATCAGCTACAACTATTGCGCATTGCCAGGTGAGTCTCGCGAGATAAAGTATGCAGAGACTTTGTGCAAAGCCTGGGGGAAAAGATGAGACTAACCAGGCAGGTAAAGTGACCTGTTTCTCAATCAAAGAGCGAAGTCGGCATGTAAGAAACTCATGGGCGATGGACTTGAAACACATAGAAGGATTGCAAATATTGCAATCCTGGTATAAGCCAAGCTTTGCGCGAATTAGTTCAAAGTGGCCGCATTTTTTTTTCCCAGAGTGAAATAAAAAATGAAACAAACTCGATATTTATTCCTTGCAATTTCTCTGCTTTTACTCTTTGCAGCTCACGGGAACAATTGCTCTGATACGGATTTCCACTGTTCCAACGGAGCCTGCGTAATGAAGGATGAGGTGTGCAATTATGTCGACGACTGCGGGGACAACAGCGATGAAGAACACTGCCGTGAGTTGGCAAACATTTGCGTTGTGCTTCTTTCCATTAAAAGCTTTAAGTGTATCGTTGTGCGGCCCCATCATCAAAATACGGTATGCGAACAAAGTGGTATGAAAATCCACGTGGCAGACGTCACTAATACCGTCATGCTTCGACGTCATCGTTTGTTTTCCTTGTCAGTGTCGTATAATGCTGTGTACCCTTAAAATGCATCCAAGCAACTAGCCTAGAAACATGTACTTTTAGTCATCCAGGCGGCACAGATCTTCGGAATTTGTGGCGTCATAGTGATTTCTACGCATGACGTCATATGATATCAGGCGTTGTCATCAGTTGACTTCGTCCCTTGGCTAGAGGTAGGCCAACCGCGGAAGAAGTCTAACAAGCGAGAAGTCTAACAAACAAGGCTTCAAGGGTGGGGGGGGGGGGGGCAATGCAATTGACTGAGAGATGAAGTGTGAAGCTGGGTTTCGCATTCCAATGCTTCGGAGAATGTAGCAGTCTAGAGAACGTCTGTTTCTGTAGTGGTGAGTCCTTTAAAATAGCAATCGCTCTCATTACCACTGCTCATGCCTCATGGGATCGACTTTGGGAACTTTTATGGACGGAATATACCGCGATGTAATACACTTTAAAGCAAACGGTCCTATTTTTATTTGAAACAACGCCGACAATTTCCGCGAGAACTTTAATTTTTGTATGCAAGTTCACGCACTGGCGTGAAGAATACTTTGCGACGTCACTTGAAGGTTTCAGATAAGTGGAACTACTGCTCATGATTGTTGCTCGTATTATATAGACAACGTATAGCCATGTATATAACAGCAAAGCTGCTGTTCACACAAGTGGAGCAGCGTGCTGCTTACAACGCGGGACGTGTTTTCCTTTTCCTTACTATAGAAAGCTTCCTGTTTGATTCGCTCAGCATAAAGTTTTTATGTCCATGACTGCGGGCACACGAAAACGCTCCGTGTTCTGAATGGGTGCGGCAATATAGGAAGTTGAAAAGCAGAACAAAAACAATATCGGTGCAGCAGCGATAGGCCTCACCGGATTGTTTTGTGCCTGCTGTTAAAAAGAAGCGATTTTCGCCGGTTATCGCGCACGCGCCCTTCAGCTTTGGTCTCTGCGCTTTCGGTGGGGGCGCTCGTTTACCGAAATGTTTTAACACCTACGTTTGTTCCCGGCGGTGTAGAAAACTGTCGGGAAACTATCACTAATTAAGGTGTCTAGCCTTCCGACGCGCAGCAAGGCAATCACCGGAGAGAGCGTACGACGAGGGACAGCGCCATTGAATAATGCGAAAGCCTTAAATGTCTCATAAGCGAAGGGACCTTAGCGCGAGACCCGGCGATACTTCGCGAGAATACAAGAATGGTGAAAAAAGAGTGTTAGGTAATTAAGGTGGATCAAATGTCACGCGATACTCATGCGAATGTAGGTGTGCCGTCGGTGCACCGAAATTTACAGGACCTCAATGTCACATGAGCCCACCAGTGTTTTTTTGTTCTGCTACGTCATGATGACGTCACTGAGACGTCACTAAATATAACGTTACATGACGCCATCACATGACATAGCCCGTCGGTCAAGGGTGGGCTGATCCAGGAGGAAGTGGGACACCACGTGAGGTGCAGAGAGCTTGAGGGTGTTGCGGAGGGTGGCCAGGATAAATTTACGAGAAAAGGAAGATGGCTTGTGCCTTCGAGTCTTGTTAGGAGAATGCATAAGGGACTTGTGACTTTTTTCATTCTAAGGGAGAGAGTAGAAAAGAAACAACTGGCCTACTTGCAGGATCACTCCATTGACCAGTAATGTGCATTGTGTCGAAAAAAATGTTGAAAGCATTAACGTTACGAATGTCGCCAGATTTCTGGCCCCAGAGGCCTCACAGGACCAAATCCAAGTGAACCTTTGCAACACATATGTACCTTTACTTTGACGATAGCAGGCGTTACTAATTGTTGAAGAGCTTTATTTGGCTACACGGACAGGACTACGAACGTTGGGCCAGCACGAACACAAACTTAAGGCTCTACATGAAAACACGTCAAGAAACAGGTTTCAATACGCTTAGTGGGTGGTACTGTGTTTCTGAAGACTGTGTGGTCATCACACTACGATAACACAACTGCACCTCAAATCAGCTTAATGACACCACGTAGATGTTGTAAGTTGAGAACTTTGTTAAACACTTTGGTGGGACTAAATTATGCGACGTAAATGTAATGCTCTAGTACTTACTAAAAATAACATATTACTGAATGTTCTTCTAGTCCTCTTCTGTCGTTTAATATTTTTATAGTCATGTTTCTGTTTTTTGTTGATTAAACAAAGGAGTCCCAAGATTGGCTACTCGCTCTATCACCGACGAGTTCGGTGCGTTGATGTCGACGTATTATTAGATGCGAGGCAGCTTTTGCGCTGGGCTTTGTCCGTAGATCCATTGGAGACCGTCCGCTTTCTGAAACCTACCATAGCCATCTGTAACATACTGAGCGCGCGCTCGTGCCAAGAAGTCTTCGTCTTCTTCTTCGACCGCCTTGATGATGATACGTGCACAGCACTTTAAGGGCCCAGGCTGCCGTATGGTGTCCTAGCTTGGCGTAACGCAGACAAAACCACGTGTGCTGGCACGCTCAAGCGCGTTCGGGCCTGTGTAATGGGCTGGGTAAGACGCTATGACCTCTTCCCCTTACACTCTCTCAGCAATCACGGGATGGCGTCGGGGAACGAGATTCTGCAGACGCGCGATGAACCAGCGTGGCGTGCTCCAACAAGAGTTCGGGACGAGTAACAGCAACAGCAACTACAGTAATTTCCATATGCAAGCACGCGTTAACATCGGACAAGGTGCCCGGGATGAACGGAACATTAAGTCGACCCATGCGCTCCTTCGCATCCCTACATGGTTCCCTTTAGATAGAGATGGGGTATTTTTTTAGTATTCTTGCACTTGCCGTTACAAGCGCCGTTAATAATTGCGACTGAAGGTGCGCGTAGACGTGACTAACTTGAACGAGAAAATTCAACGTAGTAAACTGTCAATTGGCAAGAGCACCGCGAAAAAATACCTGCTCAACTTTCAGACGACTACAGACTGAGCTGCAACTTCGACCACTCCTTCTGCGACTGGATGCCGCAGCCCTCACCTGGTGGAACAGCAAATGGCAACTGGCGTTTGGATCATCCGTCCAGTTCTCTGATACACTCACCAACGAGAGATCATACCACAGGGTTGCCTACAGGTACGTAACTCGTGCGCATATCTTAGTGTTCGCATCAATTTGCGGGCAATATTTGCGATCTCTGAAGCTATTACGGGAGCGTCCCATATTGCCAAAGTTTCACATGACCTAAACAGGAGGAGAAGGAAAAAAGTGAAAGGAACGGTGGAGATGTAAGCAAAGCATACGTAGGATTTGCTATGCTACTCTGGGGGAAGGAGCAACAAAAGAGTGTTCGCACGTACCAGCTCTACCAGAGCGCAGCACGTGCGGGTGTCCAATAATCATAAAAATGACCATTTCTGCTTTTTAGAAATCAACTGACCTCAGCGAAATATCGTACTCAGGAAAGGACGCATGAGCGGCCATTTAAAAGAAGTTTGCAGAGTAGAATAAAGCGGCCACATTGTAATATGTTAGGAAGAAGGTTAGGAAGGTTTCGTTATTTGGCCTTTGGTACCGAAACCCGCTGTTCCAACAAGTAGGCCATAGGCGCGTGCCTCGTGAAGTGGAATAAAACGCATAAAATGCAGTATAGGCAAATAGATACTTCCTGGCTGTTTCGCACGAAACCGATTCCCACAACGAGTGAGATCAGCGGAAGTTTTTTTAATGCAACAGCAATTTTTTAGCTAAAACTGGCCGACAGCGTCGTCGTCGCCATGGTGGCCGCATTTGTATGCCAAACAGCTCAAAGCAGTGGATTGTGTAAAACGGTAAATGCACAATTAGAGACATTAACTCTAAACACGGTTGCTTTGCTGATAGCACTTTGTTCTAGATTCCTCTTCAGACATTGCCCAAATTCCCAAATCTATAGGACGGTCGACAGGGCAGGAAATGTGCAAAGCACTACAAATATAACCAGCAAACATAATGTTCACAGATGTTTCGGCAACGGCATAAGAAAGCTTAAATGTTAAATATGAGCCACAGATAAAACGAATGCTGTATAGCCGCGATCCAAGGGAATCGAACAATATCTAGTTGTAAAGCTCAAATGAGAAATTAGAAGTTTCAGGATGATTCAAAGTGCCGAGCCGTAGTGCATGCTCGAGCCAATCTAAGGGTGTCTTATTATTGGTATAAGTTGTTAAAGTAGAAAATGCGCCGATGATGCCTATTTGTGTACAACAGTTGCAGATGGCGCAGAAAATATTCGCCACGTTTTCTTATCATGCCAAACCGCCCGTGCAGCTTTAACAATGACCTAATTACCCTGTGTAAGGTGCCGTGGTTTAAAAGTAGTGAAATGAGAAAAGAAACCTGCCGATATAAAATTTATGTTGAAGCTAATGCATAGTCAATTGGCCGAAAGCCATCATGATTGTTAATTGTCTAAAATATTAAAATGCCTAAAATTGGAAAATGTTTCAAATCAGGTAAAGGCAGGCACTTCCCTTCCTTTGCCTCAGTGACTCAAAGCGAGACCCGGGCCGGGCCCGGTGACTCAAAGCGAGACCCGGGCCCGGCCCGATCTCGAAAAAAGTTTCACCTACCCCACCCGGCCCGGACCGACCGCAGATCACGCCCGACATGGGCCCGACCCAATAATCTAGGTCGTGTTGACCAAACATGGAATCGACAGCAACGCATTTTAATTAGCAAATATTTACGTTTTCTTGGCGCATGCTACGCTAACAAGCATGCTTTAATCTATAGCAATTCCTTCTACGAAAGGGCGTGACTGTGGTAACAGCTGACCGGACATGCCGGATATGATGAGCGGTTATTCGGCAGTGGTATATTCCCATTGTATATTTCTTGCAAATACAATGGGAACCGTCAAGAGCGTTTGGTAGCTAGCAGATCTTGTAGCAAGAAAAATAATTTGCAGCATGACTTCAGTTTCAACTGGGGAGCGCAATAAGAACAGAGGAGAGAGGGAACTGAACGCTCTCTTCATTTTGCTTTTATTGCACTCTCTACTGAAATTTACAGCATGCTCTAACGACAAATGTAATCGTGCACCCTTCTGGATATGTGGAAAAAAGTCAAAATTTATTACCTGTGTTGTGAATACGCTAATGTAAACAAAAATTATAATGAGCTCCGTGCATCACGTGTACTTTTCGATGATATCTGGGGTTTAACGCCCTAAAACCACGATATGATTATGAGAGACGGCGTAGTGGAGGGCTCCGGAAATTTCTACCAGTTGGGGTTCTTTAACGTGCACCTAAATCTAAGTACACGGGCCTCAAACATTTTCGCCTCCATCGAAAATGCAGCCGCCGCAGTCGGGATTCGATCCCGCGACCTTCGGGTCAGCAGTCGAGTGCCATAACCACTAGACCACCGTAGCGGGGCCATCACGTGTACTTTTTAAAATGCCTATAAACAACCGAAAGGAAGAAAAAGCGATTTTCATAGCGTTTTTTCCATATATCGCTCCCCTGCTAGTATACACATTCTGTAAGTTCTGGCATAGTTTAGAGTTCATTTCTTCACGTGTTATTGGGCGAAAAGTGAAATTATCAAGAGATTGTGGCAGTAAGCACACCATGCGCTGTTACGTCAGATATCCTGCCGCGCTAAAGTTTCCCGAACTGCTTGCGCTAGCCACAGGGGCGCACAAAATCTCCCTTGCAAATTGCGAAGGCGTCGGCAGTCGCTGTTCTCAGATTTCCACAACTGGAGCAAATTTCGGACCTCTGTTCAGACGTATGCGAAGTGAACATAAATGTCCAGCTCTTCCTTCATTTCTCTGGTTCCCGAACGTCGTGCTATTTTTCAATATAATAATCAATAAAACTCCTCTCTGAGGGCTTCTCCTTGCAGGTTTCAGCAGTGTATGTTATGCACGGTTTGTACTATGCTCTTTTTTCATATTACAATGGTTTATGGCTTGCTAACGATATTGGATAACGCGGGTAGGACTGGCAGAGTAGGCGAAGAGATTTCGATCTATTTTCGGGGTTCGTTCCAGTTTGGTAATAAAGGCGCGAATAAGCTTCCCGATAATTACTCATTAGCTGCATATGGTTCGAGGTAAAGGGACACCTCCCGACACGCAATTTTCTTTTTTCAAGCGAATGTAGTTTTGCTCCTGCCTTGTTTAATGGGCCTATGCTATTCTTGCCCATTCCAACGCTGTTGCAGCAGTATCATGTAGCTCTCGCCCCATTTAGCGGTACAAGACGAAGGCTCTTGCTGTCGACAAACAAAATAGGTTGTGCATGTCCATGTCGCGTTACTTGACCACTGGGAGCCGTGACAGAGCTACGGAAAAAGAATGTGTCTTTATAATGATTCTATGTAACGGAACTGCGCGCAGACCTTTCGATTTAGTGGACTACTAAAACTTTCAAGAGCGTTGCCACGCTTTGGAGTTCTGTGATCGCTCTTCCGATAAGTTGTAGAAGTCAATTTATTATAGCACATTTATTACTGCGATTACAAAATAGCATTTGGGACACAAAATAATGGCAAATATAATTAATAAAGCACAGGAAAGTCAGATGCTAACTTTATGAACGCCTAGTCTGCTTACTTTCAGCTCGCCCATTTCAGATAATAAAGTAGACCCATGAGCAAGAAGCAGAAGTACTTCAGTACTTATTTGTGCATCACAAAATTTCTCCAGCTAGCTTGACCCTGTTAACAACAGAAAACACAGCGCGCGCTAGAAGAAGAGAGAGACGAGAAACAGCAGCGTTGGGGACGTGCTGCTCTATCTCTTCAGGCGGTTCATATTAAACGAAATGTTCGGATTTTACAGACCCCACATAAAAAATTGTTTTTTTCGAGATAAGATATGTAGAACATATATGCATGCACAACGTATATGGAACAATCTTAAGAATTGAGCAAAGTCCAAGCCCGGTCCGACCCGAGCCCGCCACCTCAAACCCGGGCCCGACCCGAAGCCCGGAGCTTCAGGTCCGAGCCCGACCCGGGGCCGCCATGAAAACTACTTTAGCCGGCCGGGCCCGGCCCACGGGCCGGGCCGGGCCGCGTTTTCGGGTAGGCCCGAGCTCGTGCAGTTCTCTGCAGTAGACTCCTCTAGAGAGAAGCAGAGGAGCAGCGGCAGAAGATGAGGACTTTGTTCTTTCCAAGGCCTCACCCAATCCAGTGTTTTAGCGGTGATCCTTCTATAGAAACGCCTCACGCCTAGGCACAATGTTAGATGACAGCACCTTAGTTTTTGAACAGTCATCAGCTGTGGACAAAGGAGATTGGTGCCCGTCAAAACAAACATCAGCTGGCGAAGAAACGATTTAGAATGTTGCTACATTATAGAAACTACCATGAATATACATTTGAAGAAATGACATGCTGTACCAGCAATTCGTCCTGTATGGACATTCAGCTCTGTTAAGTATTGCATGCCATAGTTTCAACAAGCAAGGGTACGTTACAGAGGATTTATATTTGCTGGTCGTCCTCAGCGATGGTATTAAGCGTGAGGAAATAGCACATGATATGTTTCGTAACTACTTGGCTTTTCACTAAACATATAGCAGTGCATTCACAGAACGTTCGAGCAAGTATCTGTTGAAGCTAGCTAATGAATTGTTTTCATATTCATGAATAATCTCATAACGCGCTATAGTTGAATCCCACATAGAGGCTTCAACTTTCCGCTCCATCTGAAACCTTTGTGTTGTGTATTAAATGCGAAGCATTTCTTAGCGAACTTCTGCGACTTTGAGCGTATCTATCTATCTATCTATCTATCTATCTATCTATCTATCTATCTATCTATCTATCTATCTATCTATCTATCTATCTATCTATCTATCTATCTATCTATCTATCTATCTATCTATCTATCTATCTATCTATCTATCTATCTATCTATCTATCTATCTATCTATCTAGCCGCCTACGACTTTGTGCTCTCCTGGCCGTTTCATTAATCGAATGTATACCAAAATTGGTGCGTCATAACATGGCCTTATTGCGAACATAAATGACAGGTCATATCATGAAAATCATGACACGCATGTCATGAGCAGCATGATTTACATTCCATGACCTTAGGCTCTTGCGGCCGTTCCGTTAATTTCATGTGCACCAAAATTGGTACAACATGACAAAAATTCAGGACGAACATAATGACTGGTCCTAATATGCAAATCATGACGCGCATGTCATGTGCAGCATGATTTACATGACATGGTCTCTGGGCGCTCGCGGCCGTATAAATGAAGGGATATATGCGGAAACTGGTATGACGAGACATTTCTGTATGACGAACATAACTGACACGTGGTAACATGAAAATCATGACATGCATGTCATGTATGACATGATTTACATGCCACGCTCATGGCGCACTCGCGGTCGTTTCGCTATATTGATATATACCAAAATTGGTAGGTATTGTGCTATGTGACTGTATGAAGAACATGAATAACAGGTCGTAGCATGAAAACCATGACATCCATGACATGTATGTCATGATTTACACGCCACGCTCATGGTGCAGTTGCGGCCGTTTCGCTTGCATGATATACACCAAAATTGGTATTGCGCGACACGACCGTATGACGAACGTAAGTGAGAGGTGGTAACATGAAAATCATGACGTGCAAGTCATGTACAACCTGATTTACATGCCACGCTCATGGTGCGCTAGCGGCCGTTTCAGTAGATTGATATATACCAAAATTGGTATTGCGCGAAGTGACTGTATGAAGGACATGAATAACAGGTGGTAACATGAAAACCGTGACATAATGTTATGTATGTCATGATTTACATGCCACGCTCATGATGCATTCGCGGCCGCTTCGCTAGCTTGATGTACACCAAAATTGGTATTGCGCGCAGCGACTGCATGACGAACGTAAATGAGAGGTGGTAACATGGAAACATGACATGCAGGTCATGTACGACATGATTTGCAAGCCACACTCATGATACATTCGCGGCCGTTTTCCTAGCTTGATATATACCAAAATTGGTATTGCGCGACGCGACTGTATGACGAACATGAATAACAGGTGGTAACATGAAAACCGTGAGATAATGTCATGTATGTCATGATTTACATGCCGCGCTCATGGGGCATTTGCGGCCGTTTCGCTACCTTGATATACACGAAAATTGGTATTGCGCGAAGCGACTGTACGACGAACGTAAATGAAAGGTGTTAACATGAAAATCATGACATGCATGTCATGTATGGCATGATTTACATGCTATACTCGTGGTGCACTCGCGGCAATTTCGATCGTTTGATATACACCAAAATTGATATTGCGCGATGTGACTGTATGACGAAAATAAATGAGAGGTCTTCACATGCGAATCAGGTTATGCATGTCATGTACGGTATGATTTACATGCCACTGTCATGGTGTGCTTCCGGCCGTTTTGTTAACTGCATATATACCAAAATTGGTATGGCACGACACGAGTGCGTGATGAACATATGCGACAGGTCATGCAGTGTATATACCAGAATATGCGTTTCATTGGCATGGTTTATACTAGATTGTACATGCATGCGTGCATGGCAAACATGCGATATATGGTGGACTAGATGCCATGGCATGAATGATTTCATTTGGCTCAAAGACCAACAAGGCGATGTATGCAGCTTTTGCTGGCTGCTTCGCATTACATCGATTCCCACAGTGCGTGGGATCTGCCGAATTTTTTAACCGAAGAGCTCCGTACGACTTAATTCAAATGTTTTAATGTGAGGTATAATTAAAAGCCAGAATTATTGTTCCTGCCTTTCAGGAAAGTTTATCATCTTCGAGGCTACCTCGAAAGTTGCGAACGCCACCATCATAGGTCCAACTCTCGACAACTCCTCACATTGTGCCGTGAGTATGAACATGTCTATGAACGTCCTCCTCTCATTGCCGCGATTGATGGTATTCCCGACCAAGATTTTCAAACGACCGTCATCGGGATCGCGCACCGTATTGTCGCCCAACTTTTCCCGATGTCCACTTCTGGAGGCCTCCACGTTGCCGTAAATATCCGCCTTCCAAACTGTTATACACTGATGTGGTCGCCGAGAGAAACTTGCCCAGCCACTTGCCGTCACCTCAGGGCGTTGGTCGGCAAAAAGTACGGAGCTCACTCACAGAATATATTTCGCAGTCAGGGCTCACTTGGACTCAGAATCACAAAAATTTTCCTCAGCTGGACTCACTCATACTCAGACTCACTAAAATTCTTCTCACCCGAACTCACCATACTCCTACTCACACAAATATTGCTCACTCAGACTCAGACTCCGGACTCAATCTCAGTCTTAGTGAGTCGACTCATGAGTGCCTTAACTTATTATTTTTATTTATTTATGAATACTGCGACCCTAACATAGGGTTTTGGCAGGGTGGATATACATTTGCTAAATTTACAAATCGGCAAACAAATAAATATAGAACAGGTAAGGTATGTACACGCTTTCAGAAGAAAAGAAAAGAAACAAGGAAAAAACAGTGGTTTGCAATAAGAAGAGCTTGGGTGGGGGCTAGTTGGAACATACTGTACAAAAATTTTTTTAGCGCTGCAAAGTTGAGGACGAAAAAACTGATAACTCGTCTGTGTTGTCCATGTTTTTTCGTCCTCAACTTTGTAGCGCTAAAAAAATTTTTGTACAGCTAGCAATAAACCGGCATAGTTAGCTTTTTGGACTAATGTCAATGCTCGTTAACGCCAATATCTCGCATAATCAGTGCTCTACTTGGCGCCTTTTGATCTCGTATTTTCAATTACTAGTTATCAGTGGTTGCAATCCAGTGAGCACATTTTTATTAAAGAGATGACTTACAGGAGATATTTCTATCAAGAGCTCTCCCTGAAAAAGTTGGCTGGGGGAGAGGGAGGTCAACCAGGGCGGAGGAGGTCAAGCTACCTCCCTCTCCGCCTCCGTAGCTCACGCCTCTGATGATTAGAGATTGAGCTGGAGTATGAACGCTTTGTGTAATATGTGCGAGTCCACGTGAGTACAAACGTGAGCCGACATAAGGCTGGTAGTAGTGTTGAAGTTGAGTAGATAGGACCTAGGGCAGCAAGAAAGTTGAGCTCACTCAGACTCACTGATGAAATATACTTTGCACTTGGGGCTCACTCGGACTCCGACTCACCAAAACTTTCCTCAGCCGGAATCACTCGGACTCAGACTCAATAATTTTTTCTCAGCCGGACTCACTCGGACTCAAACTCACCAAAATATTGTTCACCCGGATTCAGTCATAATCAGAGCTCAGTCTGAGGCTGAGTGAGTCGACTCATGAGTGAGTTTGCTGGCCTATGCCTCAGCGTCACCGGTACCACTCCCCTCAAAGCCGCCTCTCACCGTGTCCCGCTCATTCTTGACAGCTCCGGATGACTAACGACTGCAGCTAGTGGAGGTGGCGTTGCACAGACGAGTAACTCCAGGCTAAATTTACTTGGTGTCCTCGTCGACGGCCTGACCGGTAATGCTCTAGTGGACACTGACGCTACATATCTGTTAGGCGCTTTACGTGTCGATCCCTCTTACAAGACGCGCTTACACCTGCTGTATTACCTAAAGCATTGGAGCAGCCAGTGGGAGGGGGTTCAAAGAAGACTCCTCCCCCCAGACTTTTTTCAGTTTTGCATATCTTTATATAGACGCACGCACGAACAACCATACAGCGTGGTTGAACAGCCCTCCCCCTCGTCCCCCAAAAATGTCTGGCTACGCACCTGACCTATAGTGCGAATAGCTGACGGAAGCTAAAGATCAGTTCAACCCCGCGCCTCCACGAAAATGTTCCTACGGGTATTATTTATTCGGCAGTCGCCGTGCCGTACTGGTAGAACTAACACTTCACTAGGCGCACAGGTTTGCAGGCAAACAGGGCAGCTCCATACTCAGCCCTACAATAATCTCACCGTCGTCTTCCGCCATTGAGCGGCATTTCAATGCGTATGAAGGAGCCACGTTTCGATACAGGTAGCAATACTAAAAGGAGTCGGAAAATTTTTTCGTTTCCAAAGTGTAAACGCAAGTACGTCTGTGCAGATTATGCTATTCCCTTTGGCAGCTTTCACTAGTGGTTGCATTCCAGGTGTTCTTGCATTCCGAGATTGCTTTATCTGGAGCACCAATATTGTAAAAGTGCACATACATTCCCAATTCGCTATTCTTCCTTACCACTCTTCAAGTTCGATGCGGTTAGTTCGCCAGAACTGCTTTGTATTGACGTGCACGGTTTCACATTTGCACATGTCGTAACAGGTGCTTCTTCAGTAAGGTAACGATTCGAAATAGTAACGCGTATGTCCCAACTTCATGCTACCTTTAGTTCCGAGGTATAATTGATTCCTCCTTATTAGTGTTTATAGTGATACGAGCAACATCAAATGACATCATTACTACCACTGTACGTCGGAATACATAGCGTAAAGAGAACAGTAGACACCAATACGAAAAAGAAGCGTGGAGTGTACAAAGGCGTAATGCTATTGAAGCACCTTTCCGTATTGGTGTGAAGGTTCGCTTAAACTCTCCATTCCGTGGGTGTAGCAGGACGAATAATGAATCCAAGCAAACACCCTGAATAGAGCAGTGCGTAAGAAGAGTGCAACACTCATCATGACTAGTTTTCTTTTGTAAATGAGATACGTACACATGAAATAAATCACCAACACCTCCGGGCTAAATTATTTTTTTGTGTGCTCACTGAATGAAAGCACAAGCGAAAATATTTTAGTGTAGCTTTCGTGTCACTACGACATTTTTTGACCGTGTAGGGTGCCAAACGTTGCCATGCCTTCAAGACCTCCCCATGGCATTCGTTGTATGCCATGCTAAATTTTGTTTCTCGGTTTTCTTTTACATCTGCCACAGGTGACGTTTTTCTTTGCGATGCAAGGAAAGAGCAGGCCAAAGCTTTCGCTTGCCATCCGTTCAACTAAGGATGGCCCCTGGAAGACAGTGTGGAAGGAGTCAAGTCCAAACAACATCTTTCACTTCGTCGGCGTTAGCAAGGAATTAAAGAGTGCCTCTCCTTATCAGGTGAGCACAACAACGTGACCTCAGCAGACATAAGGATCCGTTTGCGCGGCAACATTAGACATTTTGGTTATGCAAAAAATGATGATCGTTACCTTTATTGGCAGGCCCTGGTAAATAGCGCGTCGTCTGTGGTAGAGCATGTTTGTTATAATCAAGTTTTATTGCATCTATTGTGCTCTAGCATTCTTGACTCTTTCCGTCGGATATTTTGCTTGTCCGTTCAAGCCTTTATGTCTATATTTATACTGTCGTCCACGCCTGTCACCTTACGCTTCTCTCTCATCTGCATGTTTTCCTTATCTCAATTACCGTCTAGTGAATACTCCCACTCACTTCCAAACCCAGCGACCCCGAAAGCTCGGTATCTACTACAAGAATTGCTCGGTAGATATTGTGACATTTGGTTACAATGTGCTGAGAAGTTGCCGGATTCTTCTTGAAGCAGGCATACGTCTCATATTACTGCAAGCACTTTCTCGGGGGTATGTTTGTCCTCGGGCAGCTGGTTCGGGTTTCAGATTGCACACCTAGCTCTTCCCTGTGTGTCACTGGACAGGGCTTTTTTATTATCTTTATGTCGATTTAAATTTCGGTGATCCTTACTTTCATCTTCCACCACCTTTGAAATTCCAGTATCTTTAGTTCTCTAACAAACCAATATGAATGTTGTTTCAATATACCACTCTAAAAAGGCCTTATGCCACTTCAATTTAAAAAAAATCATAGCGGAAAAAATATTCGCATAACATTGTCAGAATAACGCTAGATTAGGTTATTGTCTTTCAATATACTCACTTTAGCATTTCGCAGTTTGCTGGCTACGAAGTACCGTCATCTTTAAAACAGCGAGCTGCTGCGTTGAAGTCCGTAGAATACAGTTTTATTCCTTTTGACTTTTCTTCTGACCATTCTGTACATTTTACTTCGATTGTATGTATTTAAATAAATACGGAAATAAGTACGGTGAATGACTAGGAAAAGCACTTGAACGACTTAACGTATGTCTTGCGCTATGTCAGGTGGCTTTCGTTGGAGAACACACAACCCCTGAAGAGCACGGCTACATTGCTATTGATGACGTTCATTTCTGGGAGAGCTGCAATGCAACAAACGCGGGTGAGTTAAAGTTATTACAATGTTGGTGTTTACTAAACCCACACACAAACGAAGACAGCGTTTCAGAATTGATTATATCTCGAGAAGTTTCATCTGAATGACTGCGAACGCAGAAATGTTTTTCCTGCTGACTAGTGCACCCGTACTGATGAGGAAATGACGACAGCGTATCGTAAATGTATCGAACCTTTTAGCTGGGCCATGTATATATATATATATATATATATATATATATATATATATATATATATATATATATATATATATATATATACAGGGTGTCCCAGCTATCACGCAGCACGATTTAAAAAAAGAGGAACGGCGTTACGCGAATCAAACCTACAGCATATTGTTCCTAGTATACTAGAGTAGCCACTGCTATTTTTTTCGTTAATTAGGTTTAATTATATAGTCATAATTATTTTTCTAACTCGACAAGTACTCGCCTATTGTCAAAATGTCAATGAGGCGTATGTAGGCATGTTCAAATGGCATCTAACTGCGCTACTTTCAACAACGTGCTAATTGCGCGCTCATTTTTTCCGGCTGATAAAAAAAGCCCGCTAAGTATGAAAAATAACACGTGACTACGCTCCCACCCGCAAAGGAAACCAGCGCCCTCAAATAAGCTTACTGCAAACAACCGCTTTGCCTGTTGCCTGTTGCGAAAGACAGCGTTCCGCATTTTGGCAAGGGTACAGGTCGGGCGCCAGCGATATGCGTGCAATTTCACTGGAATTCAATCCGTTCGATAGTACGCCGCAATCATCCATATCTCACGGCCGACTGTTCCCACTGATAACGCGGCAGGTGTTCCGATTATGGCCTGACTCTGTAAAACCAAGCGGTGCGTTTCTAGGCCGGGGAGCGGCAGATAGGGCGATACGTTTTTTTTTTTTCTTTCTGCATTTTTTCCTTGATACTGTCTGCCTCATAGGGAGCCTGTTTGAGGGCGCTGGTTCCCGACGCGCGCAACACTATAGTCACGTGTCACTTTTCATATCTCGCGGGCTTTCTTGATCAGGCGGGAAAAATGAGCGCGCAATTAGCACGTTGTTGAAAGCAGCGCAGTTAGATGCCATTTGAACATGCCTACATACGACTCATTGACATTTTGACAATTAGGCGAGTACTTGTCGAGTTAGAAATATAATTATGACTAATTAATTAAACCTCATTAACGAAAAAAATAGCAGTGGGTACTCTAGTGTACTAGGAACAATATGCTGTAGGTTTGATTCGCGTAACGCCGTTCCTCTTTTTTTTAAATCGTGCTGCGTGATAGCTGGGACACCCTGTGTGTGTGTGTGTGTGTGTGTGTGTGTGTGTGTGTGTGTGTGTGTGTGTGTGTGTGTGTGTGTGTGTGTGTGTGTGTGTGTGTGTGTGTGTGTGTGTGTGTGTGTGTGTGTGTGTGTGTGTGTGTGTGTGTGTGTGTGTGTGTGTGTGTGTGTGTGTGTGTGTGTGTGTGTGTGTGTGTGTGTGTGTGTGTGTGTGTGTGTGTGTGTGTGTGTGTGTGTGTGTGTGTGTGTGTGTGTTAAGGTTCACTGTAGTGAAGTGAAAAAAATCAACTGCAGTACTTTCTAGCTCGAAACTCAGCTGAAAGTGCTCTTAATTCTACGATAGAAATATTAATGGACCCGATCCGATGAAACTTCAGGATTCTGGCGCAGTTGCATACATATCATTTTTGAAGCACGGATAATAAAATAAAGTTTTGTTAATCTTTCAGCTATCTGAGATGCGCTGCGGATTTCTTACGCATTTCTCGCTTTATTAAGCTCTGAAAGACGCGGTTCACAACAAAACTTCTGTGCATGTGTTTTAGTGCACACATGAATGAGTAAACTTTAAGCGTCAGAATATTTTCCGTTACCAGTTTTGTCTGTTTTCATGAAAAGTTTGGGTTTCCAAATACCTATGTGGTTTCAATTCGTCAGATCAAAGGTTAAAATTTTCTAATCGGTTTCCTTAAGTTGATTTCGTTCATGAGCGGCTTTATTGAAATTCAGTGTTTTTTTCTAGTCAATGTATCGAGCATTTCCCTGAAGATTAGCTTTTCAAAGAAATACATTTCATTGAGAAATCTGGAGCGGTTGAATTAGATAACAGAGTGATGAAGAGAAACATGCAAAGATGCATATTTTCGAAGAGAATTTAGTTCCCTTACAACTTCCAGATTTCATGTACCAATATTGCGATTTAACATTAAAATAAAGGTCTTCATATTATATTTCTAATCAATTTCGGCCACCTGAGAATCTTTGAATTGGCCAGCAAATCTAACTATGAATTGATTTTGTGTTTCGGCTCCAATCAAATGTGCTCGTCGCAACTTAAACATGCCTTTTTTAAGGTTTTAACAATCATTAGAGATGCAGACAGTTTCCTATCTCACAAGGCTTTGCCGTGAAGTAGTATGAAAACAAGAAGGTAATGAAAGAGAGACTGCTTTACCAGTGGAGCTATCTTAGTTGCCATACGGCGAGCCGCTATAGTCGGGGTCTTCATATGAGTCACGAAGCAGGAACCTCCGACATAGATTGTAAACAGAAGAAATTCGAAGTTCACGGTATTTAACTCGATACCACAGTGTTTCCTCTGTGTGCATTAGACACAGTGTCATCGAATGACTTTAGTTGTGTGCGTTTTGAAGTAACCGTAAATATAGAAAAAATGCATGGAGCCCACAAAGTAAGACGAAAGAAAAACACGAATGCGACGGCAGTCGGTATTCTCGACTCGCACTGCGCTTGGTATAGATTAGTCGTTAAGAATTGACAGTGGCTCTATTTTAACGCCACAGCGTTGAAGACGTCGCTTCGCAGAAATTTCAGCGTCGTTGGTTGAGAGCGAAAAATCAGCGTTGTTCGTCAGGGAAACTTGCGGAAGATGCAAATAAATAAGTAAGCATCCTCACTGATATCATCTACAAAGTGAGCAGATGCGAATGTTTGCGTGTTGCCTTACCGACGCGTAGTGGGTACTTCACTGATTCGGAAAAAGAATAACCGCGTAGTGGGCACTTCGCAACTGTACTTGCAGTACGCATTCTAGGATACTTTGAAACGACTAATCTTACGCGCGCTGACGTTCCTTTGCTCGCGGCACGGTTGAGGTGTCCACCGAGAGCCGAAGCCAGGCTAACCATTCAGAAAGCGATGCGAACGGGGCCCGATTACGCTATCGCGTTCTACCCTTGAGGCGAAGCTCAAGTGTCCTCCAAATTTTTTTAATATGTTTCGGCTACTCAAATAGTTGCGCTTGGGTATACATCATTCAAATTTTGTTGTTTAAGATACGGCCAGCCCTGAACAGTGCCTGAGAAATTAAAGATATCATAGAAATCGATTTCGTTGGCAAAGAGGGTTCTCATAAAAGAATGGTGGTGTTCCTTTGCATAAGACTGACTTCAAAGTCGCGGGTTCGATCCCGGCCACGGCAGTCACTTTTTGATGGAGGCGGCATGCTACATGCTCGTGTACTTGTATTTAGGTGCACATTAACGAAGATAGCCTTGCTGGTCGAAATTTCCGGAGCTCTCCACTGTGGTATGTCTCATTAACATTTCGTGGATTTGGCACGTAAATCCTCAGATATTATTATTCATTTGCATAAGCGCCGAAGTTAAGTGTGAATTTCGCATTTCTTCCTCTTATCACCGCTTCGATCAGATCTGCCAGTGGCATCTGCCCCAATCGCCCCTTCTTTCAAGTGTGGTGAGAACGAGTTTCAATGCGGTGCTCTCAACGAGTGCATCCAGAAGTCTCAGCTGTGCGATTTCAAGACGGACTGCTCTAATGGAGTCGACGAGTCTAGATGCGGTGAGTGATTTTTTCAGCAAGGTACGGTTAACCAATATTACATGCAGCTGGCATAGAAAGTGATATGGTGCTATTCTACTTGTATGATTTATGGCGGTATGGTGAAGGTAAAAACCTCGAGGCACTGCGCCGACCAAAATGAAAGTTAAAACACACAGCAAAGACGTTTCGGCTCCCACACGGGAGCCTTGTTCACAAGTGAAATGAAACACGTGTCAAGCAGTTCGCCTTATGTACGCTTGAATACGTCACGCAGGCAGCGCGCATAAACTGGCGGCAGATTACCATCGCCCCTGTTGAGAGTGCGCGGTGTGGTCTGTATCACGAGCGACTCAAGATGAAGACGCCGTGACAGTCCTTTTTCTCTAGCGAGAACACGTGCCCTCCCCCAGTCGATTGTGTGTCCACCTGACGCATGCTCAGCCAAAGCACTGGATTTCACGTTTCCCTTCTTCACGTCATAATTGTGCTGCTTGAGACGCCGTTCAAAGTCACCAGTCTCACCAATATATACGTCGTCACAATCCGCGCATGGGACCCACATGTATCATCCCGACCAGACGGGCTTCCGTCAAACATTAAACTTCATTTATGGCGGTATTTAAAGCAGAAGACAAGGCCTAATCGGACGCTCTTCGCTTGATTTAGTTCAGAAGAAATGAACAATAATTTCCTAGTAAGGTAATACATTCGCGTTTATAGTGGCTTTTCCTCTTTGGACACTCCAGCTTAAACAACATATCGTCATGCTTTTCTACCGCTACCCTCAAATTATACAAAATTGAGCACTTTCCAACCCACAGTCACAGCTGTATGATCACCTGCTATTCGTATAGGTGCTATTTGAAAATCGGCGCTATTGTTCATCCAATAGGAGAAGACTCAAAACTGCTTGTCTGCTCTTGAGAGCTACTAACCACGTGCTAACGTATATGACAGCATTAGCCGTTCACGCGAATGCACACGTTGGTAGTGTCTATCCATAACTTGTGGTTTACGTTGTTACCGCAACACAGCCTTACATGGTAGTGCCAGGCAGCCAACTAGACGCAGTTGCGCTTAACATTCTTGTCTTTTCCCACTAGTTTCCGTTATAGTAGAGCAAGTCCACTATGTTGACAATGTTTGCTAATAGTTGTTTTCTTTAGAAGACTGTCCGGCTACTTTACGTTTGCGAGCACACGTTTTTTGAGCCTGGGTACACTACACCACGTCACTTGCTACCACTCAGGATTCTGCGGCTTCACTGCGGACTTGTGCGGCTTGGAGAATTCTGATGCCAGTGCGCGTTATGGCTGGAAGTGGACGACGGTCCGAGAGGGCAAAAAGAATAAGGGCTTCCCTGCGACAGACAGCCACTCAGATGAACAAGGGACCTATGCTGCCTATTCGTTGCTTAATCCAGGTAAGCGACCCGTTTTGCTCACCTGACTCACGTTATGCCTCGAAGAATAAGGGTCATTTATTCCGCTTATGTACAGGGTGTTTTTTAGACACTAGATCTTTTTTTTTAAATTGTATGAGAGTGACGCTTTTGTCGTTTTCGAACATGAACTCTACGTCGAGGCGGAAATACTTTCCCACAGATTAATTGATGTAGGCGAGACTAATTAACAAAAACTCGCTAATTAGCTATTTAATTTTTCACTTCATGGCAGGTATTAATCTTACAAAGTTGTAGAGCGTGCCGATTTACGGCATACCTATTTTTTAGAAATAAGAAAAGTTTCACGCAGTTAGATATTCATCAACTAATTTCAAGGGTGAATTTGAAACTTATCGTGGCAGGCGCGCAGAAAGCGTGGCCGAACACCGGAACGGCATGTGGCGGGGAATTCAATGAAGGCGCGCCAAAGCAGAATCTGGTAGGAAAAATCTGCAACTATTCTGAAATACACAAGTAGACAGGTTAATGTTTGCGTACAATGGGTGGTGCCTATCTCTTTATTTCTTAAACTATAAAGGAGCGCGAAAAGCTATTTTGCCTGTCTTCAAGGAAAAGCGCTGCAGTGGCGGCCTCTGAGTTTTATGCTTCCCGGAAAAAGGAGAAGTCCCAGACAAATAAAAGGCCGATATTGCAGTTTCCTTATGAAAAATTGGAATAAAACAGGTAAGCACCAAACACTAGTAGGCGCAAAAGTAAGGTGATGCGCGGGCACCAGTGAGATGTTTTGAAGTTTTTTTATGGAAACATACGGCCGCAGCGCACTCTCATTCTAACTGCGTCACTCCAGTGTGATGGGTAGTTCCGCTCTGACGTAGCAGAACGGTCGCGATTCTTGCACGCCCGGCGCGATCAGTTTCCATTTCGCGCCTGAAATTCGATGATGAATGTCTCGAACTACGAGCAACTTTTGTGGTTTCTAAAAAGTAGGTATGCCATAAATTGGTACGCACTACAACATTGTAATATTGTCACGTGGTCGTGACGTCGACGAAGACAGCAGTCGGCGTTTTCAAAATGAAACTTTATTTGGCCGAACTTGTGGCCGGGAAACGGAAAGTTAGTTTACAGCAATACACACGTTATGCACTGATATCGGCGAACAGAGCGTCGACCGTCGATCAACTGAAAAGCGGTGAAGCGCGTCGGCTTTTATACAGGCGCTATCGAACTTTCCAGCGATATCTCTGGTGGCGGCGTTGTCTCTCGGCAAAGATGGAACATTCGAGTGCGGTGCGAAATCTTAACAAAACGATCTACTACAATCGCGAAGACTCTGGAACACTGCTTCGCGGACAGCGTCGAGCGTTGATAACCATGCTTGCTGGTCAAACCCGAATACATCAAAATAAAACAAGTGGGCGTGACAATATAAACGCCTGCCCCAAGTGAATAATTTCAAAATTAATTAACGAGTTTTGGTAATTTAGTTGCAATAGTGTCATTTTAACTGTGGCAAAGTATTTCCATCTAGACGTCGAGTTCGTGTGCGAAAAGGGCAGGAGCCTTACTGTCATATGATTTTTATAAAATTTGGTATTGTCTAAATGAAACACCCTGTATACTACCTTGCTCAGTTACGAAGTCCATGTCTGGCTGGCGGTGACGCCGTTTTTGTGACCGCTCGTACGCGGCGTTGTACACAAGAAGACGGACAACAAAACTTTTGTAACTCTTGGATAAGCGCTGACTGATGTAAAGCGTTTTCACGGTGCTTGTGAATTTTAGTCGCTTGCTTCACGCAGTGGGTTAATCTGCGCCTTAGTGTTATTTGATATCTCTATCTAACCTGTTCATCCGTTGCCTTGATCATTGTGTTGCAGACGACGTTCAGACTAAATGATGGAGGTTGAAATGCAATCTTGGTCGCTACGCCTGTACACATGTTAGCTCGGTGCTAACCACCACAGTAGGAAATTTTCATACACTTCTGATATCACCTTAAATGAGGTGCCAAAAGTATCGAAAACAAGTGCTAACAGCGCAATAAAGGCTCTCAAGCCAAATTTAATAAACGGCTCTGTGACGTCAGACAGTATTCGGTGCATGAAGAAAACGTTGAATTCGATCGCGGAACGTTTTCACGCAGAACGTCCACTTAGTAGACCCAGAGGTTCATTAGACCTCTCGTAACAGCGTTTTCAAATAAACGACATCAAAACAAACACTGATGTTAACGCGTTCATCACCCTTAAAGACTATGCATACTCAAACGAAAACAATGCAAAATAATACTTTGGAAAGCATAAATAAATGTTTTGACAGAGTAAATTCATGGTTAAGTTGTTCATGCATCCGAATGTGACAAACGTGACTGGCCCCCACGCATTTTACAGATTTTGTTGACGGAACCCGTCTGATCAGACCTAGCGCCGATACCAAATAAAGTATTGCCTTTTGAGCAAAGCTAAGAAATGAATGAAACTATTTGGAAGCTCCAGAAATACGCGGCGCTCTTGATTCTCACAACAATTGTCTAAAAAAGCATATTTGATTGCTGTCAAGTGCGATCGAATGCATGGCGAATCCTGGACGCAGCACAAGTGCATGAACGACATTGACATTAATTCAATGGAAGTTGTTAAGCTTGCATAAGTGTTTTTTTCTGTGGCCATGAAGAATACTGTCCAAACGCGTCGTGCGCGAGCAACATTGTTTCCTCTTGCCTTCCAACCAACCATGGCTAGCGCTAGTCTTAGCTTGATGAAGCTGCAGCTCTCTTGACTTCAGCAAAGCATGAAAAAAAAGAGAGAGAGCTTCATTTCCATGATTTTTGCCAAGAATAAATATTAAGGATTAACCTATTAAATGACTGAAATATCGGTTGGTTTGGTTTATATAACGCAATAATTTTAACAGCGAACACGATTTTACTTTTTTCTGTTATGGACCGCTTATGTCTGGCAGATTCAAGGCGCTAACTCATAAGAAGGCCGGTCGCGCCATTGGAAACTAGCGAAATGCATAGATTGTGTTGGATAAAATATTATTACTCTACAGACTGCCCAATGGTGCGTGCAGGAAAAAGATGCACAAAATACTGCGGATTCTCCTTCTGTTAATTACCACTCGTCATCGGTAGGAATATTTTTCAGTCCTTATCGTGAAACGTGAAAGTCGGCAACTGGTAAAACCAAAGAAGCCTATTAATTACCAACCCTCATCTCTTTAAAGCCTTTCGGTTTCTAGTGCATGAAAAACAACTTACAATTGGTGATGATATCTAGGTTAAAATGATCAAGTAGGCACGCAAATAAGTGCAACGAAATGGAAATAAAGTTTCCTGTGGTTTCGTTGGTGTTTTCACTGCAGTGGTTTTTGCCATAGAAAAAGAGTAATTTCCGGAAACAAAAAGAGCGAGGCCAGTAGGCAAAATGACTTGGCGCATGGAGCTTTGAAAGAAGCTGCAATATTGCAAATGGGAGGAAAACATCTTCGATTTGTTTTTCAATGCAGCTAACAGAAAGTACCAGAAGATTTTTAATTAAAATTATTATCGGCTTTTTTGTGATTTTGCCTGAGTCATACTCTCATTAAAAAGACTTCGTTGCGTCATTCTGGATGTCGATCATGTGCAGTCTAAATTATCTGTTTGGGTATACAAAGCACGCTGCACAACAGAACGCTCCTCAGCCTAATCGCAAGCGATATGAAACTTTGCAGCCCATACATATTAGGTTGGCTGGCTTTCTGAGAAACAGAAATGCAATATACCTATGGCATTGAACAGGTCGCCTAACCCGTGATTGGCATTCATGTCAATGACAGGTCGTTGTAATGTACTGTCATTAATTTGCGGGGGAATATATACGAACGATCTCACTGGGTTTTAGTAACATCTTTTGTTGCCGAGAATAAAGCAATAAACAAATATGGCCAAAACCACAGTAGCGGTTGAAATTGTAATGACTTCCATAGGTACGGGATTTCATGTAGGCGCTTCCATTCACAGTAGACACAGGCGCACCACATGATAAACTACAACGCTCTGCTTCGTAGCAGTTATACTTGACCACCATTAGCGTCATCACCACAGATTTTTTGCGCAACACATTTTATTTTTCGGTACGCTCTTTCTGTTCCGTTGTGGAATTTTCTGTGCAAAGTTAATTTTTTTAGTGTAATGTGTATCACACGTGTGGCGTTGAAAAGAAGCGTCTTTAATCACTATTGTATTACACATTATTTAACATTATTTTCCTATTGCATATGTTTTGTAATATTGCAGAAGCACCCGAGGGCACCGTCACAGCTCTGGTTTCGCCAGAAATTGGAGAAGTTGCGCACTCCTGTGTTGTAACATTTCACGCGTACGTTCCCCGGAAACGTGAGTAAATGGTTTTATGCTACGAATATTTTATGACCTACATATTTGATGTAAAATGTCGACGCGAAGACGGAATAGCATAATTCTATTAACACAATTTCAATCATTGCGAGAGCGCTTTTGTGTAACCTTGAGAAATAAAAAGGTAGTAATTAGGTGCCTCATTTAGTAGAAGCAGCTGCCTAATGACAAAGGCAGATCCTAGCTTGCATAAACAGAACAAAATAGCACAAATGAACAAGAACGTATTTTCTTGCCCTTTTGTGATTGGTAGGACGCTCTTGCGAACGAGTTCTGTCATCCTGTCGGCGATATTTTTACTGGTTAACGCTGCGCTTTTTTTTTTTTTCGTTACTCGCTGATACGTTTCTGGGTGTGTCCAGATAAGATCGAACACGAGGTCCCGGTCACCCTTCACGATTTTGATGAAATTTGCTGTATGTCTAGGCATTACATCCAGAACAACGGTTTCGAAGTTAGTCTTGCGAAAAAAAATTTTGTTTGCTTTAAAAAATATATACAAATTTTGGCCACAAAAAACACTTTTTCGCCAATTTCGCGATTTCTGTATTTCGAGCGCACCCAGGGAAAGAAACGGTGCACTTCTCGGTCACAATATTTTATTCCCCTCAAAGAACAAGATAAATACAATCTTATGAGTCTATTATTTTCCTTGTTTGTCGAAGCACTTTTGAAGAAAAAAATCACAAACTTGGCATGTCGCACAAAATACCTGTATTTGAGGAATTTATTGCTGCAAACAAGTTAGAGCGAGGATAATAAAAATCGGTACATATTAACTTTGATACCTTCGCTCTCTTTTACAATAATTTTCGTGGTTTTATCACACTTGATTTTACTCGATATTTGGGCTGAAAACATAAGTAATTTACTAAAAACGCCGAACTTTGAAAATAGTTTTCTCAAAAAGGCCATTTTTAATTTTTTTTAAATCCCTCTGATTGAAGTCAAGGACGTCATCTATCATTCTGCCTAAAAAAACGTTGCATTATTTTGGTTGCTAACAAGTTATACTGCGTCAAATGTGACCAAGTCAACCTAGCGGCCGCGTCGTTCCTTATGTGCTGAAACTCAGATGTACGGTGTTCAAAATACTTATACGTGACATAACCACAAATAAGTAGCTCCACACCAACAAATGCGCAGCCAGGTGTCATGGTTCAGCAAGCTTTGTCTTGCGATCAGCCACTTGACAAACCCGCAGTAACGGCCGCTCGATGCTGCGGGCGCTCACCTTACGTGAGTGCCGCCTCGACTGCGGATGAGCTGCGCTTGCGCACCGAACTACGCTCAGAGGACGAAAGAGAGAAGCAATGCATCACTGTGAAAGATAACGGCTGTTAAGTGCCAACAAATGTCATAATATGCAACGAAAACTCTGCCGGCAATTTCGCAGTGCGCGCCTTCAATACAGCATGCATGTATTTTTTTCCCTCCTGTTATGCCCGCAGCCGCAAAATATCGTGAAAAACGCTCGGCTTGCGTTGAAACTATCTGCGGACGCACAACAATACAGTATTGTAAAAGCGGTTCTTTAATGAAGCAAAGGACTTGCACTCACTTCTTTTCACAGCCGGCTCACACAAGTGTTCTGGCAAGAGAGATAGAACAACTGCAATTTGAGTTGTTCGACCATCGGAAGCACGTATCAGATATTTTTTTTAGATGTCAATGGCTTGCTTTCGTGTCATATATTGCTGATAGAGTGAACCTAATTATCTGTTTCTGGTTCCATTATTATAATGCAAACTCAATTTCTCTATTTTCCTAAGCGGTAAGCACAATGTTTTGTACTGTATGCTCAAGCACGTCCACATAATTATATATTTGTTTTCAAAATCGCTTTGGCAACGTGTAAAGCAGTAGTAGAAATAAAGCAGACAGAAGAATAAAGCAGAGATCTTATTTTGGGAGCGCATTACAAAAGACCTACTGCAGTGACCAGACCGGACAAACAGTACAGAGACCTAGGTAATGTATGGGATGCAAAATGACAGCTAAGAAAGCACTTGTGCAAATAATGACATTATGATTTCATAAATCCTTTGAACAAATGTAGCAGGAAGTGAAAAATACGTTATGCCAAGATATTTTCACTTAGATAAACGCTTGCTCTTTTAGATGTAGCTTCAGTACCAGCGGCGCTAATCTTATTTGCATATAAGTTAATTCACTGCATGCAAGTCAAGCTTACATCCACGAGATCCTTCCAATCGCTGATATGTAAAATTCACACGATGCAAACTAACCCCATTCTTGCACGCATCACATTTCGATACGGAGAAAGACGCAAGACGCAAGAGAATCTTTAATAACGACACTGTAGCAATATCAAAATTTGCGTGATAGACGCAGCGCGCAGTGGAGTACGCGGCGAAGGACAGTTGCTAAGAGCAAGTGTCGCGGCACTGCGCAACTCAAAAGAAAAAGAGATCGAGAAAACAAAAGGTACGTGGGCTAGGCGTAGACGTCCGCGCGCTTGTCGTCCTTATCTTCTGCCCTCACTGGAGGACTCTGTCGGAAAAATAAAATTGCGTCATTTCCCCAAGACTTATTCAGACGGCTTAGTGGCACCAGTACCAGCTTGAGAAGCGGATATTGGCCAGCGATAATTGTTTCGCACGGTTGTGTTGCGATAGAAGTATCTTGTATCTTAAGATACACGATACATTATCGAATGTATGGAAAATACAGATACAGATACTCGTCTTTCGAGACGTATCGCGATACAGATACAAGATACCCACAGAGTATCTAAGATAGTATCTAAGACACATGTATCTTCGATACTGCCCAGCACTGGCGCTAACACTCCACGGTTTAAATGCACATATATACCCCATAAAGTGGACGGGAGGATGACCGCCGCCGTGACTCAGTGGTAGAGCATCGGACGCGTTATTCGAAGGTCGCAGGTTCGGTCCTTGCCGGCGGCAAGTTGTCCTTTCGTCCACTTTACTTTCTTCACATTTATATTGTAAATACTACAGATAACACCCCCTATACTTTCCTTGGCGCCATTGTCTGTTAGTTCTCATTAATATTGTGTCTAAGCAAGAAAACGAGCCCTTAAGAGTCATCTTCTTTCCTTCATTCATAGCAAGGGTCTTGTTCTGGCAGACTTGATGCCTTCAGGTAGTATGCGAGGTATTATTGGTAAGCTGCCAGCTCGTAAAAATATGACGTGCTACGTGACGCCAGAAAGGCAGAAAAAGAGTGTTCCGCACTCGCCGCCATGGCTGCGATTGGCGCTAACTAACACTCCAAGGTTTAAACGCACATATATACCCCATAAAGTGGACGGAAGGATTGGCGCTGGGAGGATTGACGCTGACAGCATGACTTACGTGCCACGCTCATGGTGCGCTCGCGGCCGTTTCGCTAGCTTGATATATACCAAAATTTGTATCTCGCGACGTGACTGTGTGACGAACAATAATAACCGGATTTCATGTGAAAATCGTGACACGCATGATATGTACAGCATGACTTACGTGCCACACTCATGGTGCGCTCACAGCCGTTTCGCTAGCTTGATACAGAAATAACAGGTGGTAACATGAAAATCCTGACACGCATGTCATGCACAGCATGACTTACGTGCCACGCTCATGGTGCGCTAGCGGCCGTTTCGATAGCTTGATATACACTAAAATTGGTATCTCGGGACGTGACTGTGTGACGCACACAAATAACACGAATTCACATGAAAATCAAGATATCCATGTCATATACAGCATGACTTACGTGCCACACTCATGGTGCGCTGGCACCGTTTCGCTAGCTCGATATGTACCAAAATTGTTATTGAGCGACATGACTGTGTGGCGAACATAAGGAACAGGTGGCAATACGAGAATCATGACATGCATGTCATGTAGCGTATAATTTAGACGCCACGCTCATGGCGCACTGGCGGCCATTTTATTAACTGGATATATAACTAAATTTTATGGCATGACAGGAGTGCGTGACGAACATGTATAGCAGGTCACGCATCGTATATATGTAGCAGAATATATGTTTCATTAGCATGGCATATACCAGATTGTACACGCATGCATGCATGGCAATCTCGCGACATATAGCGAACTAGATGTTACGACATGAATGACTTCATTAGCCTCAATGACAAACAAGACAATGTATGCAGCTCTTTGCTGGCTGCTTCGCACAACATCGATTCCCACATTGCGTGGGATCTGCCGATTTTTTTTCTGCACCTAAATACTGCACGTTAAAATAGACTTTTTAGCCATACATACGACAACAAAACATCTATTATTGCTCTTTAAAACTCGCTGCTCAAAATTTCATGCTCGGGCCTCGGTCGGGCCGGCTTGGGTCAGGTAGGTGAAACTTTATCGCGGGCTCGGGCCGGGTGCAGGCCTCATTTTGTGTCGCCGGGCCGGGCTCGTGCCGGTAAACTTCAGCGAGTGGCGGGCCCAGGCCGAATATCACGGCCCGTGCAGTGCTCTAGCTAGAAGTCATTCCCTCTTTTCTCGAGAAATGAAGGCATACGCTCAAATGACCGCGCCATATACCCAATTTCACGGCCATTGGCTGATTTGAGCAAAGTGACTGCCTCATTACTGATATGTGTCCGCTATGTGTCCACGCGCGCGCTAGCGATCACACTCAAAGTAAGCCGCACGTTCGAAGAAAAAAGAAAGAAAAAGTGCACAAGGCGGCTCAAGGTCATGACGTGCTCAAGGTCATGACCTTCATTTCGCCGCGCCATTCCTCCCTGCTTAGCTTCCAGCGCACTCGTCGAGGCTAGAGAAGAGAGAAAAACAATTATGGCGAGCGAAAAATCTCTGTAACTCCGTCGTACTTGATGGATTCTCAAAATTATTGAGGCAATACACTCCGTTAACGATTCGTGAGGACACTCCTTTAATGAGGCCATTCCGTGATAAGTAAATGTGCTGCAGGGCCTCTTTACTTACAACCGCTGGACAGCTGGCGGACCTAGTTATTTATTGTTGGCACTCCATACGGATGACTTGAACAGTGACTTGCAGAGCTTTGACCACTGCGAAGTATTTTGCATTTATGTTCGCACTTGCCTCACACCAAATGCGCATATCTATTAATATGTTAAATTCGTGCTGCAAGCGAAATGTGCTCCGCTCTGCGCTGCACTCGTTGCAGCGTTCTACCTCTTCTAACGTCTATAATGAATTCTATAGAAACTTAGAAGTGACGGCTAGTGTTTCTTCGTTATCTCTTTTGCAACTAATAGGCACTACAACTGTTTTAATTGTATGAGCAGGTCATTCCGGAAGTAGCAGGCGTTTTACTGCCATGTGACCATGTCCAACTTAGCCACTAATGTCCTATGCTCGGCCTATTGGTGCTGCATCATAACACCCAATCGTATATCGCATCCACGGCGGCTGAAGAAGAAGGCCACATGAAAACGCGCACTAGCGCTTTGTTTGTGTTCCTATGTCGCCCGTTATGCCCCGCCCCCCTGGATGCGGTATACCGCCAGCCAATGTAACGAATTTGTCTCAATGTCCACTCACAGTGAGAAACATGTTCGAAATTGATATCTTCATAGCAGAGGTCATAAATTACGTTTTTCACATTCCTGTTCACAGGGGGAGCGGAGCTAAAGTTTGGTTTTCAGTATCGTCCGGTTAACCGCACCAGAAGACGTGCTATAAAAGTTCTGGCCACACTCAGCGCAGCGGAAGGTGCAGGGAAATGGGTCAAGCTTCAAGTAAAAACAGGAAACTGGAAAGCCGGTGTCCGGGTAAGCGCAGCGCAAAAACCCGCGTTTCGGGTAGTTCGGTCGCTGCGCTCTGGTCGACTATAATAAAAGAGAGTTTTGATCAGATGGTCCTGTCAAATATAATTCACTTGTTGAATGCAACTTTGTACGCGTTGTTAAATTATTTGGCTGCGGTAAAAAGAAACTTTATTTTTACTGCCAGCAACTTTCATGTTACGTGTGCCATGAGTCAGTGTTAAGTTTTATTGCAATATGTTTTTCTCTACTTTTACATTCACTTGCTTGAGATAGCAGCACATTCAATGTTGTGCCAGTAACGGCAACTTTTTTTATTGATTCAAGACATTCCTACAGCCTGTTCAGCTTTCTTTAAGTATACTCATATGTATGTTATTATCTCCAGTTACTCAACACCATGTGGCTCTCTGCGTATTATTAGAGAACAATTTTAAATTGCGTTATTTGTAATAATTCGAAGTATACCGGGTGGATTTAAAAAGTTTAGAACTATATTTCCCACCAAAAGCAGTTAATTGCTGAAGGCTTCCTTTGGTGGAGATAAAAAGGGCATATGCACTTTCTTTTCTACTGCAATACCCATGTGTATGCGTGAATTATTTCAGCCCGCATGGCGCGTTAGCTGTTGGCACGCGGTCTATGAATGAAGGCGGGGGACGTAACCGAGTGATTCATTTTTTTCGGAAATGCACTAGAGCACAAAAATGGAAAATGTCTAATACAAATATCCGAAAAATCTGCGTTTTATTCACATCCGAAATGGCAGTGGCCTCTTTGCAATGATGAAATGTTGAGACCCTTAAATGCTACCTCAATTATATATGTAACTTTGCTTAATATTCTGGAGGTACTATTATTCTCTGCTTGTGTGCACATTATCACTTCGAGAATACCAGCACTTTCTGAGTATGCAAGATTCGCTGTTTTAAAGCTAAATCAATTTTCTCTGCCTTCCTTATTCTGTCTGAAGTCAACGCCTTGAAATAGTTCAGAAGCTATGAAAATATCTTTCAGTTAACTGGTATGACATTTCGGTATCGAACAGCTGCCTAAGTGTATGATGCGTGTTTGTCTGATTCAACAATGACAGGACTGTCGTTATATTGCAGTTCCTGTACGCGGCAAATGCTGCTGGCGTGAGTATAGACAACACAGAGAACAAGATGTGCCACCCCGATACTCAAAGTGACGGATGTGAGTGCATTTATTATTCTGTGTCACTATTGCCAGGGTTGCGTATTTTTTGGCTGGGAGTGGGAAAATATTACTTTAAAACAAATTATTATTTTTTCCTAACATTACCGGTTGAGCAGTCATGCATGTACAGTCGTATCTGTGAGGCGAGTTCACGTGTGGCGAAAGCTGCAAGACAAAGCCAGTTTTGACAGTGATTCCCTGACGGCCATGGCATGACGCCCTCTTGGATTTTACATGTACGTGCACACACACACACACACACACACACACACACACACACACACACACACACACACACACACACACACACACACACACACACACACACACACACACACACACCACCTGTACCCCCCACACGCATATATAAATATATATACATATATGTATCACGCGAACATAGTTACGCGAGGCGCACCTTTTGCACACTGTTCCCAGCATTCTGTAGTAGCCACTACTAATTTTTTGTTAATGAGGTTTTGTTAATTAGTCCTAATAATGTTTCGAAATCGACAAATACTCACCTACTCATTAAAATATCAATGAAGCATATGCAGGCATGCTCACATGATATCAAATTTTCTATATCTTATTTTATGGACAATGTGTTCATTGTAAGCCCAGATGCATAGGATTAACAAAACTTGAAATTCGGCGAGATGGTGCATAGCTGATGGGAAACTTTGTGTGCAAAGACCAGATAATTCACTCGACGAGATAGACAGGAAGCGCCCGTCTTATCTATCTGGTCTTGTGAATTGTCTTGTTTTTGCTCACAAAGTTTCCCATCAGCGATGCATAGGAACCCGCGCGTTCAGCAGGTTGCTAGTCTGCGCACGAACAAGTCAACGAACGCTGGTTTTAGACTTCGTTTCCATAAAAATGACGTCTGCTCTGTAACACGAGCGCCGACGTCACGTCGGACCATTAGCTACCTTTCAGACGCCAGTGCAGTCGACCTGCCTGGTAAGCTCACGGTGTGCTCACAACTACTAAGTTCACACAAACAGGTTGATCCACCTCGTAAGACCAGGCGCAAAGCCAATCCACGAAGTGAACGCATATCCACGGAGTGAATGATGAAGAGTGGGACGAAGCTTGGATTGTTCGGCAACCGTGAATCTCTCGTGACATTGCCCACCCTTCATCGTGTAAATAAACGACAACGCGTGTATGAAGTATATGCATTTATTGGCCATAATTAGTATGTCGTGTTGAGTTCTGGATTTGGTTTTCATTTTATTATCACCGCTTTATGGTCCGTGAAATGTAGAGCCAATGGTTCTTCGATAGAATCTAACCTGAAGTTATCAAAGACAAGGTCTACGCACGTGCCCCTCATGGTTGTTGGCTGTTTACAGTCATGCGAAATGCATCGTAGAACCTATCTAGATGTCACGTACTGCAGAAAACTGTCATTGTGGGTGATGTCGATGTTTAAGTCACCGAGTAGCACGAAAGTATTGTTCGTGCACTTTGTTTTGGAATCGCTCATTGCTAGATTGATGTACCTTTCTACGTTGCCTCGTGAGAGATTCGGAAGCAGGCATAGTGTCATGACGAAGGTTCCGTTGGATAGCTTTATTGCAGCGTGTTCTCCGTCGTGAGAGGGCGTGCACCGCAGCGCCCTCGCGTGTATATTTTTTCACAGATGTTTTATTTTTTATTCAGTTTTGATATTTGCTCAGTGTTCGGTGCACCCTGTCGTGTATTTTTTTTTCGCAGATATGTTTTTGTTTCGATTTTTCGATGTGCCCTCTCATGTATTTATTTTTCTTTTCAGATATATCTTTTTCGCTTTCGGTTTCGTGTGCCGCGACTGACGCGGACGGCGGGCAACACTAGGTCTTAAGGAGCTTTGTCCCTAAAAAATCAGCTCAGATTTACCTTTTATAAATCTGCTTATAACGAACGAAATGTATGTTTGGCTTGAATTTGCAAAGACTATACACACAGGCGGTAGCTGCAGTAGCTTCAATCCTGGCTCGCTTCCGCGCTTAGCAAACTTGTCTATAACGTGCTAATGTGAGCTATCTTCTTCTCCGGTGTTTTAGCCGGTAACTGAGCCGTTGCTCGATATTTCGCAGCCTGCCGTGTAGCTATATCTACTGGTTCATTGGGTTCAGCCTGTCGCTTGCTCTCAAGCAGACGGCCCATCCGACGCGCCTTCCACGGCGAGACTGAGTGACCAAGCGCCGGCGAAGGAGCCTTTAAAGGGGTGCAGACAAAAAAACTTTGGTTTGACGCTTTTTGATTGTGATACGTTGCTGGGGCCCTGTTAGTACTAACATAGCGCTTCCCTTGCTGCAGGGCGCGGCGGACAGCCAATCACAGTCTGTTTATTACCGACCAGCCTCAGTTTCAGTTTGGCAGAGCTCCGAGAAAGAGCCATTGGGTGCAACTAACGCTATTTAGCGTGTGAAACGGGATACAGGAATGTTTTCGCAGTTTCGAGCTGCCTGCATCATCTGCAGGCTTTTTTTCGACGGCCGCATGTGTTGCGCCGTCATTGTCGTCTACGTCGTCTGGTGGCAACGACCTTCTTGAGGCTTCCACACTTTCCGAACGATGGCCGCGGGCAAGGATTCGCGAGCTGCCGCTGAATAGCAGCCTGCTGCGCAAGCGCGCCAAGAACGCACTGAAGACCATTGTAACTGCACTGCTCGGAGCTCAGCCGCAGTGATGCCGTCTCGGAAGACGGGGGTCACCTTCACGCCACCTTAGATGATGCCAATGTCACGAGGTGCGGCATACAACGCTCTTTCGCGCACGTGAGCTTCAAATTTCACATGAATTACCTCTTAAGCTGCGTTCGCTGTTGAGGTTTGGTAGACGATATAGGCTTGTTGACGGGAATCGATCCCGCAGGCTGTCACGGCCGAGAGATTTGGCGTCAGTAGCCCTTCAAAACCGTCGCCTAGTGAAGCGGTAATACAGCGGCCAGGCTCCGAACGAACGCAGCTGCTACGCCTCTCGGCAGCGGATCACGCGCTGCGATCTTGTGCGAGAGAGATGCAGGAACGACAGAGTGGCAGCTGCGGCAGCGGCGTCCGAGCTGGACGAGAACCAAGAGCGTGCTCCTATATCTATGGCTTCAGCATCGAGCCATGCGACTCCTCTTGTTTTACAACGACGGGCCAGACGTGCCTTGCTCTCCGGTGATTCAAGGTCATCGCGATGGTATGAATGACCTTGAGAGACGCACCACTACAGCTACTGCCCTAAAGATACACACATATCTGCTTGCTGACTGCTTTGCCGAAATTGTGGGACCTGCTGGAATCTTTTCAAGCGAAATACTTAAATGTCGATGTTTCAAGGTCATCATAGCTGTCTTAGCTCTCATAGAGTCGCTAATTATGACATCCCAATCAGGTAGCCCCGATGCGAGGGCGAGGACAGCTTCTTCGGCGTCGCCCGCCGAGGTGGTCTTGATTGATGCTCAATGATCAATGTTGCCCTTATTTTCATGACCACTAGAGCGTGTCGAAGTTTATTGGTGTAGGCGGCGTTCACGTAGTTGACTCCTCTTCTTTTACAACGACAGGCCGGACATGCCTTGCTGTCGGGTGGTTCAAGGTCATCGCGATGTCATGAATGACCTTGCGAGACCCCCTTGAAAAAAGAAATAGGCGTAGGTGTAGATGGAGAACCTCTTCTTCCTGCGGCGCTAACTAGGCGTTTGCTTTCACCTTTGCAAAAAGTTCGAAGCATACCCCGTAATTTTTTACTTCCCATTCGCGTTGTATAACAAAAAATAGAAGTTTACAACTAAAAGATTGAGAACTGATATAAAGACACATCTTTTCACTTTTATTAGGGGAGGCTGCTTTTCACGTAAGCTGCGACTTTTCGAATTTCATGGACTGCGGCTGGTTCCCAGAGCACCTTGAAGACGGCACAAAATGGCTTTCCCATACTGGAGATCGCAGGTATCCTGGGCTCCCATGGTGGCCTACGGACAGCGAATCCGAAAGAGGTGCTTAACAGTGTTCCTCACATATATGCTATTTTGTTATGAGAATTTCACTTTAGACTCCTTCTGTTGATATGATGTTGTTTTGTGTATTAGGAACATAGATGCACGGTCACGCTGGTGCGTGTTTAGGTTGGTATACAACTACTACGAAACATTGATGAGTGCGCAGTAGAGAGAAGGGGAGGGGGTGCGTCCGCTTTCCTCTGAACAACTTAAAGGGACACTAGGTTTTCCCCATACTATTAGGCATAACCGTAGCAACGTAATTTTTGGATTGCATAACACAGCTGACTGTGCTTAAATAAAGGTATGAATATCAAACCACTATTTTCTGTGCCCATACTTAAGTAATTGTCATGAAATAGTTTTCTGCAGGCTACTAAAGAGGCGAAGTTTTTAGGAATTACTAGTCTATTATGTTCTTGCTATTGTAGCACTATGCAACGAACGCGCGCAATTAATTAGTGAGACATTCCTCGTGTTTTGACTGCGGCTGTATAAATTGTTCAGACGGTGTTAATGTTGGTAGCTCGGGATTTATTTCTCATTTTAGAGTAATTAAGCGCTTCAACAGTATAGACCTGGTTCAAAAAGTTTCATTCTCAGCAGCATAACATATCCCCTTCGGAAAATCGTCATCGTGAGAAAAGCAATAATTCTATAGTGTCAGTTTTAATGTTCTCTCAAAGAAAGCGTGCAATTCTTATAAAACAGACTTCACGCGAGAAAGTAACTCTCGGTTCTTTTCAATTATTACAGTTGTGCGCTCTTCCTCAGTGTGTTAGCCTGCGATCGTGCAGTTTCAAAGCGATAGCATTAAAGAGCCCGTGTCCAAGAAATTCTGGTTTCGGCGCTTGTGGTGGTGTTCGCGAGCCAACAGTACGTGAGCGAAGAATCTCGATGGATGCAATCAATAAAAATAACAGAACAGGTGGAGTCGAACCCGGCCTTCTGGGTAGCAATCAGGTGTTCTGCTTAGGAGCCACACCTGTCTTTTTTTAACCCGAAAATGTTGTATGCCGGGGTCCACCACGGCTCCGCTGACGCATTTCTGTCACGGATATGACGTTGTAAAGTATAAAGACTAACATATGGCAAAGAAAAACTTTAAGAAAAAGTTCCGTCACCGGGAGTCGAACTTACGACCTCTCAATCGCCAGCGCGCAGCGCGAAACGACTCCGCCACAGACGGCATGTTCTCTGCTATGCTAACGGCGAGCTGTTTATGTACACCATTCGCCGGTGGCGGTACTCGGAGATCGGTGGTATAGCGTGTTTTCGTTATCACTAGCGAGATGGCGCGAAAGGCTCGAAGAGCGCGCTTTAAAAGTCGTCCCCCACGCGAATTAGCGCGCGCCTCGACAGGGCGTGGTCGCTCGTGCGGGCGCTTGTCTCGTGATCTCGGTTGTTAGTACGTCTTGCGCTCTGCCTGCAAGTTTCCGTTGAGACGACGAAGGTCACCTCGCTCACTCCAGCGGCCGATTTTGCGGAAGGAGCGCGCTGCTCACACAGAAATAAGTTACAACTGTGACAGTTCGCGCTCATCCTGCCTATGTTCGTTCCGCGCGTCGTTTCTGCTTGAGCAGCGCATTGCAAGTTTCGAGCGGCTTGCCGTTCTTCGCGTAACGTTATAATTTGATGCTGTAGCATCCATTCCTTCGCGCTTGGGGCGAAAAAACGCACAACAAACGCTCAACTACGTCTGTGAAGACACGTTTCACTTTCGTGTTATACCAATTCCTATGACAGAGGGATCAGCCTTGTTTTTTTCATCTCGTGGTGTTTATTCGAAACAGAAATAGCCCTTGCAGTAAATTATATACAAACAGAGAAATCATATGTGAGTGTGTCGCGATGTGAACATAACCACGCCTGTGCTTGAAATCGCTTCGGAAATAACTCTATACAGGCCTAATGTAGATGGAGGAGTCGCGTGAATGAATGTAATATTGCGTGGCAGAAGCGTAGTATCGCACCAGGGGTCACATGTTCCGAACTTCGCTAGGAGTTGGCGGTTAAAAGGCCCACCCGTTACAAACAGTTCAGGCATGATTAAACATGAGCAGCAGCAGCAACAGCATCCATAAAGTGCGCAGAGGCGTAAGTGCGTGTATTGCCTTACGTCGACGTAGTGGGTACTTCGCTAATTCACAAAACGATGACGAAATGGACGTGTAGGACACTTCGCAACTGTACCTGTTGTGGGCATGCATTCCGGGAGGTTTGAAAACGGCCACTGATACGCGCACAGACGTTTCTTTACTAAGGGCCCTGTTGTGTCCACCGAAAAGCAAAGGCTGCCTAGCTAATTAAAAGACAATCCGAACGGGCTCGAATTAGGCTGTCGCATTCTACTCTTCAGGGCAAAGGTCAAGCGAACTACAACTTTTTGCCTTGTCTTTTTCTGTTGCTTGTCGCTCATCACTGGAATTTCATTGGTATCAGTTTATCGTGTAGCGCGAGACGTAGCTACTGTGCGTAATTATTACAAATGAGCTTTACGGTTGCCATCTAAGTACGACGTTTTACTCCAATGGCGGATTCAATGCTCGCCCTAATGACGACAATTTTTTAAAGGCAGAGGAAATAAATACCCGTTGAAAGGGCATCCGCTGCACGTTAATGTGCTGAAACATAGTCTAAAGTTTACAGCTAGCTTTTATCCATTGAGTAATTATAAGGCATTATAACAGTTTGCTGCGCCTCTTTGTATAACACCATTGAAACGGTCTGTACGGCATTCGAATAATCCCGCACGCTGCATTACGGAAACCATCCATCTTCACATGTTTGCATTATTTCCATAAGGATCCTGCGGAAAAATAAGAAATTATTTGAATGACGTGCGGACCGTTTCAGTAGCAAAGGATACTCATTATTATTTTTCAATGATCCGAGGTGGTCATGAAGTTTCGTTATTCCATACTCTACGCTGATTGATGTTAGCATGCGCTCGATATTGTTTTTCGCAACATTGAAAATGACGCAGCCTCCCTGATCCGTCCATGCATCCCTGAGCTTTTCCAGCTTAACGTACTATTGAGAAGTAAGTGAAAACGTGCTTTGAAACGTTTATGAAACGATGCTTTGGAATCTGCCTGATTTCGTTGCGCAGGAGCCTACCTCTACGCCATGAACACAGCACCGATGGCAAGAACTGCCCGAGTTGTTTCCGTCAGAATGAGTCCAACTCCAGTCCCCGGCCGCTGCTTCTCATTTTGGCAAGTCTATGTTCGATGTATTCATCATTCCGTGGAAAAAAATCAAGGAAAAGCTGTCCAGCACTGATCCACCAAGTGTCAGTAATTATCAACCGTACGGCTTTCATGAAAGCTCAAGTGATATCGGAGCTACCCATGAGTATTTTTTTTTCTCTTCCCATAGTTTCAGGGGCGAAGCTCCTTAAGGCGGCACCCGTTCGTCCCTCGTAGTCGTAGTAGTCGTAGTGCGTAACCAGTCGTAACGCTAGTACCAGATCTTGACCTCCAAGGTGGTGCCGGTGGGAGATTTTTCCTGTGCGTTGTTGAACAATAAAAAATTCGCAGCGTGCGCGTTAACTAAAAGCCGAATTCTTCTGTCTCTCATTCCCCATTAGCAGCCATTGGCATGTTCCAGTAGGAAACGTTAGTACAAGTAGAAGTGTAAGTGTTAGCTAAAAGCCGACTTCTTCTGTCTCTCATTCCCATTAGCAGCTATTGTTTACCTCCAAGGTAGTGCCTGGTGAGATTTCTCCTGTGCGTGATTAAACAATAAAAATTTTGTTCAAAACGCCGTTGATTGATGAAATAAACCAACGAAAGACGCCAGATGGTTTCTAAAAGCAAAACGAAAGAACGCCAGATGTTTCTAAAGCAAAACGAAAAGACGCCAGCTGCTTAACGAAAGACGCCAGATGTTTTCTAAAGCAATGGTTTTCTAAACAATGAAAATTCACAGCGTACATGTAAAATTAAAGTGCGCTGCAAGTCGTCATAACTCATCGAACCTTTAGTATAAACGCGCCCGATCTCACGTCGGTGATGATGTACTGGGCAGAATTCACGGAAGATTCACGGTTTACCGATGAACCTCCGCAGCTTCGCCCACTCATCATCATTCACTCCGTGGATATGCTGTGATTTTTTTTGGTTAATTAGTACTGGTGGCTAGGACACATATACGAGAAAGAAGTGCAGGATTCAATAAAATATTCGTATATATACTTGGGCCTGCAGTTTTAGATAAACTGAACTTATAAAACACTTAGTTCCCGCACCGAGGCCCTTGCAGGATACAACGGTCCCCAACCGGCTCTTTCCATGGCTTTCTTACCATCTCAGTCTACCACTGACGTAGCCAGGGGGGGGGGGTAAATTTCCCAGAATTTTTAAATATCGCTTATGTACATATACACGCACACACATAAACGCACGCCCGAACATACATAAAGTGCGGTCGAGCCTTGCTCCCCCTCCCCACCGAAAACAATTTCTCGCTAAGCTACTACAATCTACCTCCCCTTACTATATATTGCCGGCAACTGTACTAGCCGATCTTATACTCGTGGCATATATATATGGGTCATTCCATGCCAAGTGTCCCAGACGTGGCGCTCGCACAGCGCAGATTTTGCTAATAAAATTTGTGCCTTTTTCCTGTGCCACATAGAGTATGGTGGCAAAACATTTTTGCTTGAAAAAAATTTGGCGATCATGGCGCCCCCTCGAAGTTCGCTAGTTTTTATAAAATGTGCCTAAAAGAAAAAAATGTGTATAAAATCTATTTTTGTGTGTTCAGCTTCTAAACCACGCTTGCGTTATCGCAGAGGCTCTGTTTATTTGTCCTGTTCACTAATTCCGAAATTTCTGTGTTTCACTACCAGCTACGTATCTTCAAAAACTCCAAAAATATTCAAAGGTCGGCATTTTTTCTTGAGCTATCTGGAACCCTCCCTAACCAATATTAATAATGGTACACTTTTCAGGAAAGTGTAGTTTAGTAAAAAGAACGTTCAGGGGTAAAATAGACTTCAAACCTCCCCGAAAAAAATTGTGAAATTAGAGAAAATAAGCGATTTGCCGCATGTTTGAGCGTATTTTTCATACTTATGTTGTCCAATTAAAAATCCTCCTCATGCGGCGTTGATAGAAGACTTCATTGTTAAATAATAGATAAAGTCCGATCAAATCATGTTTTTTGTTTTTGTTTTAAGGAAGAAAATCATTTTTGAATTTGGCCCTCCGAACGCGCCCTGCATTTTTTTTGTTGCCATTTTGCCGCAAAGCACGTGGTCGCCCTTGCAGCTGACCCTCGTCACAGGCGGCGGCAAGATGCGAGATGTATGTCAGTGGCTCCTGAGTGCTCGAAAGTCTTGCCGTGTTGATTTCAGGGCGACGAGTAATGAATTCGCGTTACAATGTGAGCTTGCTTGGCGGGCCCAATGCGAAGTATGGACGCCCGAGAGCAGCCTATGGCGTCGTTGGCACAATGTACTAGAGGGCCGTCTGCACAAGTAGCATACACATACTGAAACAAATAATGCTCATTGTATACATTTGTTTCTCTGGGTATACGTGTTGTGCCACGCCTACTAAAGTGCCACGCCTACTCGATCACAATTACGTGTCATTTAGTTGTGCGGTATACAACCATATTCAACCAGTTTATATCTATGTTTGCTCTTCAAATATGCAAGGCTAGAAAAAGTACGCTCGCGTATATATGTCATATAAAACTGCCACAAAAGCTTTACAAGCATCTCATGGAGGATGAAGATAAAAGACGTGTCATCTCCCCCGCAAGGCAAAATATTATGGGGTGAAGCATACCAAAAATCAGAAGGGGCCGGTGTCACTGGACATAGTGTGCCTCCGAAAAGCGCGTTTTTGATTTTTTTTAATATTTTATGGATGGATATCGCGGACCCCCAAAAACGGCTTCGCGGAGTCCCTGGGGTACCATGGAACCCCATTTTAGAACCACTGGTCTGGCGCACCAGAGCCGTCGTTGTTTTCACACCTCTTGGCGAGCTTTGGAGTGAAATATTGGTTAATGTTTGCATTTCTTGTTTATCTCACGGACTGAAGTCATAACGAATATTCAGCCTGCCGAATATCGACCGCAAGTTGCAGCGACAATCCCATGCTCCCGCTGGCACTATTGCACATAAATGTAGGCATCACAAAAACACTAATATATAGGCCAGGCATAATGTCGCTGAGAAAAACTATTATTGAGTAACTGAGATATGTTTTCTTCGCACGCTAGTTTCGTATGTCTTTATTTTGCAATGCCTGTGCTCAATGGCATGCTCAAATTGGCTCATGACCATATTTATTGATGTTTTCGTTCGTATAAGCTCCGCATTTTCATTAGCCACTATTCAATGCGGCACTTGCGAATTTATTCTCGAATGTTCCGGCCGTCTCTCGGAAAGACCAACACGTACCGCATAATGCTTGAACTAGAATAACCATCTACAACACACTATACTCTGACGAATCTGGACCAAAACCTCGTCGTCTTTGATTCCTTGTACGTTGCGCTTTAGCCGGTTGTTCACATAAAATTATGCCCCGTTTGTCCAAGCTTTGAACATTGCAGTACCCTTAATAGAGCTATAAGGTGGGCTAGTTCGTGTTCATTCACGAAAAAATAAACGAAAAAATAAAGGACACACGACTTCGAGCTCGACGTCACGTATCCTTTATTTTTTTTCGTCCTGCGCTATGGCTCCCTTTACTTAGCGCACCTTTTAAGGTGATTGCTGTGCCCAACTGGATCAAGCCATCCCCATCTTTGAGAACAGCGCTAAGCGACAGAAGACGTTTAGTTATAAAAGGCTACAGAAACACAGCGAAGACTAGTGACCTGTTTTCGACTCAGCGCAGTCTTTCCTATTGTATTGAACACCACCGATATGACCAGCGAATTGTTATATAAAACTGAAGCGATCATTTTCTTTCCAGGTACAACATTTGGCACCCGAACGTTGGCACTCTAAATCTTTTGCGACGCGTGGATAACGTGTCCACTGATCTGCTGTGGACGCGTCAGTCACCGCAGGGTAGAGATTGGAAGCAAGGTCGGGTACAACTCCAATCCGAATATCCTCATCAGGTAAGCCGCTTGATTTTGTTTACTGTGATTAACAACTTTGCATAGTTTAATGAAAGAACAATTAGCCGGGGCGTTATTTGAAACGCGATAGCTGTGCCGCAAAACAAACTGCATTCTGCCGTTATTCAAACGTACCGTGATTTTCGCGATGGCAATTGTTTCAGCCTTCTATAAAACATTTAATGCCTGCAGGTCTGACAATAATGATTTGTGAAGTTCGCTGATTTGATTTAACTTGCTTGACTTAAGCGGTCTCCGTTGCACGTTATGTACTCAATAACACGCCGTAGGCCACGAGCAGTGGTTACCTAAAAGCGCTTAGCGTAATTGGAACGGGTGTTTGCATTCAGGTAATTATTTTCTAATGGGGCCTGACTTATCAGTGTACGTACGGCTAGTACTTGTGATAAATGGCTGCTGTGATAGGAAGGCAATTACTGCCTCCGCTGACGATCTCGGACGAATGTCATAAGTTTTAAAAAAGTTAGCATTATGGGTACATATACGCACAATTTCGCAGTATGTGCTATCGTCAAGTGTGATAACTTTATGGTCGTAATGAATTCTTACCTCTCTTGTTCTATGATTAAGTTCTCACTGGTTTAATCGTCTCATGCATACTTCATGCAGCTTGTCTTTGAAGCCCGGTTGAATTCCGGAACACCCGGTGTGATTGCCGTGGACGACTTCATCCTAAGGGATGGCCGCTGTGACAACGAATTATGTACGCCATGAGCTTTTTTAACATTATGAAAACACGCGTCTGTGCTGATTTAGTCTAATAATTTAAGCTTTCAAAACACTAAGCCGCCTGCAGAAGCAACAATATTGCTCGCATCTACAAGCTATGAAGCGACTACGTGTATACCAAATGTTTCACGTAAGAAGAACCGAACATTTTAAAAAGGCTTGTTAAGTTCAACTGAATGAATCCAACTACACATGGTTTACCGTCATGCGACACTCGTTAAGGTATTTTGATATTATGCCTAATTAGTTAATAATTCAGATAATTTGTTTCAAGATCTGTAATATTCATTCTTGGGCAAAGTGCGTTTCGTTATGTTGTAGAGGGCATTCCAATGTGACAGATTCATTAGTTTTCTTAGAAACGTCCATGCTCCGTAGCGGTTTTTTCTGGCGCTTAAAGAAAGCAATAAAATATAAAATAAAACTACGTGACTTCGCTGATGCGCTGCCATACTGAAGCGCTCTAAATCGTGCTTCGAGCAAAACAACCACACGCAAAAGAGTTCTTTTCATCAACCATCACGCAATATTTCAGGAGAGGCTACATAGGAAGTGTTCTCCTTTAGGTTCGTTTTTTTTTTTCTTTTTCAAAGTCGGAGGATCGCCTTCACTATTAATGCTTTCAGAGAAGGAAGAGCAATATTTTCGTTTTGTAAGCGTGTGTGCTAGGACCAGCGGTTAGGACAGTTCTCTTCTGAACGTGAGGCCATATGTTCAAACGTCACCGCCACGATAAAACCTATTTTGTTTTACACATTTATTTCTTTATAGTAATCGTTTTGCGTCATGGAGGGACGGTCAGTCTTGGCGCTAATTATGGCGCAATCCAGCCGCGGCGGTTAGCGGTAAGACTCGCCCAGTCGCGAGGAATGCGTTGCGTAACTCGATCGTAACGTCCAAAGAGACGACTGCGTCCAGTGACATGGGGAAGTTCAGGGCCGATACACTGCGTGGAAAAATCGTTTAGAGGGATAAGCGACACTTGAGAAATTTTGCGTATTTCTACATCAGACGTGTTGAAGTAGACATACACGCATTAGAAACAGTCTCTAGAAAAGCATGATGTATTTGTCGAAAACCAGAGCTACTAACGCGGTAATCGCGGCGGAGAGATTTACGCGGATAGCGAGGATGCGTTGCTGGTATTTGGGTGTAGATATCATTGCGTATTCGGAATTTCCTGTGGTGTTCAGCAACATATATTTGGCAAAAAATAGCAACACAAATTTTACGAGCAAATTACCAACATGATATTGCGCAGGTATCAGAGACGTCTGTACAGAAGCTCCAATATAAGTAGATGTAAGTTGAAGAACCACTGCTCTCAGCAACCACTCTAGCAGGTTTAGTTACACATATATACGCGCGCCGTACACACATTTGCAGATACGCACGGATACACATGAGCGCTGTCACGTTTTCATGATGAATACTTCACTTTACCAGCCTACTTACATTTAAGCGTTGTTTATGGGGTGAAGTTTACTTATCATTTACTTTTAAGAAGAAAACATCGTTTGTTGAAATTGTACTGCCTGTGTCTTCGCTAAAGCCTATCGTTCCTCCTGTGTTTAGATCGAACGTGCAATTTCGAATACGACACGTGCGGATGGCAGTTGCACAACTGGGAACGTGTGACGCCACAAAGCGTAAGCCTGCCTAGTGCTGATCACAGCACTAGGTCACCCTCAGGTAAGCTTCATGACATTTACCGTACACCGATACGCGTCGTGCAAGCTGTGATAAATCAGTGTACAATACACAATCGACTCCTCTTGTAAAGACCTGGTTCACTTTCGTGGTGTCCGTCAAAGGAATCAGCATAGTTCGAAAGTGAACCAGGTCTTTACAAGAGTAGTCGATTGTTTATTGCACAGTGATGTGTCAGAGCTACGTCACCGGTATATAGCTATAGCTATAGGTGCACCCATGCAAAGCCTTAAAAGCTATAGGTCCACGCATAGCGTAGTTGACTTGCCTTGTACGGCTGCGTCACACGCTCTTTTACTTCATTTACACAGAGACGTCAATCCGCCTCGTAACGCTTAGCTGAAAGTTAAACAATGGGGGATTAGCCATCTCTAAGTGACTGCTTAGCACCGCATAGATCCCCACAGTGCGTGGTTTGTGCCGCAATTTATCACTGCTGAATTGGCATGAAGCATGGCTATAGTATTCGACGCTGCTTGCTTTCCGTGAAAAGAATGAACGCACCGGAAATCGCCCCACGTGTGCTCTTCGTGGGACAAGAGTCATACCACCATGTTAGTCAACAATATTGTGGGTGTTGGACTCAATTGTATGAAAGACTTGGCGAAAGCTAATGTTTATTCCGCAAAGATATATCCACACATGTACAAAGAAGACAATCGAACCAGTTCCACACCTTGAAAACTGCACAAACTGCAATGCTCAGCTGACGATTCCCCTGCCTCTGTTGACGCTTGGCTTGTGCTTGTCTGAGTCGAAGATGCGGGTTCGCCTGTCTTTGTTGGTATTCTGACTGTGTCATTATCACCCGAAGCAGAGGGTGACCTCGTATTCGCTGGCGCTTCGCTTCCGCTCCACTCCTCCGTAAATCTGCGTCTTACTCCTGGCGGTGGCGTTTCGCTATCTTTTCGCTGCCTCGGAAACACTAATTAACGTTTCGGCGACACAGGCCTTCGTGGGAAAGCGCCACTGGCGTTGCAAATGTGCAGCCTGGTCGTCCTTCATTGCGGGAAAGGGAATCCTTATTTGTGATGCATAGGCGCCCTCTCTTGATCTCATTCGATAATGAGTTGACCTGTAACGCCATATTATGACCTATTTAAGTACTTTGAGCGTGACGCCAAGCGACAGTATGAGACGAGAGCCCGGGCTCCTCAAGTGATACTCATGTAAAAGCGGAAATAGGGAGGGAACAGACCAATCTCTGCACCGGGTGATAGTGAGCATGCACGGAGGCACCCACAACGCCTGCCTGGTCTTTCGCGAAGGGGAATAAAAAATGGTTGAAGGTAGAAAAAATTACACCATTTCCCGCTAAAGGGGACCATGAGGCGATGCGAAGCCGTAGCACTTGCAAGATCGCGTTCCGTTGGCGTTCTTTGGGCACGCTACCGACCTCGCGTCGTGGAGCGCGAAGAGGAACGCTACGCGCGTCTTGTCTTCCCTCTAGCCTGGCCGTTAATTCTCACAGGGCGAGCGGGGAACGCAGTCGGCAGGCGTGCGAGGAAGAGGGTGTTTCAGAGGAAGAGTGGAAAGGGGAGGGGAGAGGAGAAGTGGAGAGGGGAGAGGGAAAGTGGAGAAGGGGAAATGGGAGAGGGGAAGGGAAGAGGGGGGAAGGAACGTGGAGAAGGCGAAAAGGGAGAGGGGAAGTGAAGGGGGAGGGGAGTGGGTGAGTGGAGAGGGTATCCGCATGCGCAGTAAGGGTGGTCACGCCGCACACCACCACCACCACCGGATTGAACTCCGCCATAAGATACTTCGCATCTAAAAGAAAGATAGAAAATAAAACGAATCAGCAGGAAGCACAGCGAGAACATGCAAAGAATCACTAAGGTGCGTCTGCAGAGGGTAGGCCCTTGCTGAGGTCAATTTCCTGAAGAACCAGAGACAATGAGCGTGGTCACACTTAGTGGACAACCTATCCAGCATTATGCAATCGGCGGGCGTCGTAAGCCGCACAACAAGAATACTCAACTCGCTTAATAGTAATGCACCCTGCGGTATGAATGTGTGACACTGCGATATAAGGTAATGAAGCGTCACTTGGGAGCCACATGCAACATACGACTAAAGCTTTGTGCGTGTATTGGTGTGAGACAGCCAATAATCTCTTATGCAGCAAATGTGACAAGCGGTCGCATTCTATTCTAAGCTGCGATTTTTAGTACGAGCCCATTTTTTTTAGAGCGGTCATTTTTTGAACCCCCGTAAAAAGCACTTCCGCGTGCTGTTCATGCCCACTGGGACTTCATATTCTTGTTCCGAGTTTACCGCCACAGAATTTAACGCTAAAAACCGCTCTATGGAAAACCTACCCAGCTGTAAACATTAAAAACTTAGTTGCCATATGTATTAGGGAGAGAATTAGTTTCTATATGCATCAAACAATTTTAGATTTGAGTCTATGTAAGTAAGTTAGTATTTATTAATACGAATAATTGATTAGTCCTTAGAAGCAAGTAAATCATAATGGAAAATGTTATCGATGATGTAACAATCGCCTTCTGGGTACTGATAATTGTTCGTTACCGTCACCTGATACCCGCACTCTTAGGAAACTTCGCCCTGCTAAAGGCTCCCGGTGGCCGCATGGTTAGCCCCCTGAATTGGTACGACGTCACTAAGCACAAGTGTCTCCGATTCTGGTTCTTTATCTCGGGCACATCGAGGGAAACACTGAACGTCACCAGTGTGGTGGACGAAGATCAGGAGGAGTCTCTTTGGTACGGCACCACATCTGATGCTTTGAAGCAGCAGTGGTTCTCAGCCTCAGTTAACCTGCCTGCTGCCACAAAAACACCCACGGTAAGTGATTCCTGGTGTATTCGACGTCCTCAAAGCGGCTGCTTATGTTTGTAGTTATATTGTCGCCCGAAAGGAGAACCACTTATACCGATAGAAATGTGTCTTAGACAAGCAATCACATGGTTCGTAGTTATGTTGACCCCGTTTACCCACTGCACACGCGGAACTGAAGGGGTTATCGATGAGCTCCCTCACAAAATCTCGCGGTACCACCGGGGAAGCGTTGTGACGGCGAGGCGTCGCGCGAGCTTCACTTGCCCGGCCGTCGTCAGCGACATTGGCTCGACGGCGACGCGCACACTTGCGTTTCTTGGCGCGCTGACGTTCCTCGTATTGTCATTGTGCCTCTTTGGAACGTATGACAGACGTCCGATCCATTGCGACTCAAAAGATCAACTGAACGTGTCGCTAGCGTGATCTCTTACGGGACGATCCAACGCATAAACGCGACTAGTTGACGAGACGCATTGAATAAAGACTATGAGGTGTTATTGTTTGGTTTTTGTTATTGTTATGTTATTTTTATGTCAGAAGAAAAAGCTAAGTTCCTGCGAAAAGCTCAGTGTAATGTACGGCGTTTACAGCCGCAAATTTCAAAACGCCGCTTACCCAGCATAGCCACATGTGGCACCTCCGGGCTACGACACTGGCTTCGACAAAGTCTAGTGGTTCTGTCGGGCGTGTTGCCACCTTAAGAAAGAAGGAAGGAAGAAACAAGCGGAAAGAATATAAGGTTAGTCAGTTCTTAGACCGGCTTGCTACCGTGTGCGGGGGGAAGGGGTAATGTGAATAAATGATGATAGGAAAGACATGTTACAAAAAGAAGGAGAGAAAGAAAAGGAAAGGATAATACGACATTCCTTAGAGTTCCTACCAGAAGTTTCGTCTGCATCAGTATGCTGTGATTCTAACACTAGACAGCTTCCCTGAAAAAGAGAGCAAGCGCATTGCTACTCGATCTCCTTTTTTATTTTATTTTTTGAGATGGCGCGAGCTGTAACATTAGGCGCGCAGATATCTGAAGATGACGGCGCAGACATCCACCAGAGGGCACGCCGTCCCACTTCGCTTCACCTTTTGTTGCACCGCAGATTATTTACAAAACAAGTGGCCCGCACCACACTTCACGTCGTTTGGAGTGTGGAGCAAAGACCTTACCGCCTCAGGCCGGGCTGATTTAGGAAAACTCAAGTGATGAACCTGTAACCGCCTCTCTAGTGCGTGTTAAGAGGGCACGCACTCTCAAATTCTTGCTCTCTATTCCACAGCATACCACCCACCTCATATCATCCTGGTTTGGGCACGTAATACCTCAGAAATTATTATGTCTCTATTTACCTTGTACTACACATGGACAAAGCTAATAGCGGAACACCGAGCTTTGCTGACGAGTTTTGAGAGATCTGCGGACGAAATTTTACTGGTATGGGAGCAATTTGCCAATCGCTTTCTTCTTCCGCCACACAGATCGTATTCGACGCGGCGACCTCTGGCGACCTAGGCAGCGCAAGTAGCAGTGGACGATATCAGCCTGAGCCACACGCCGTGTCCTCCCCCGGCAAGCTGCTCCTTCGAGGAGGACATGTGTAACTGGTACAATGCAGGGGACCGCAACAATGCGCAATGGTATCGACACCGAGGGGCAACCGTTTCCAATTTGACTGGCGTCGAGAAGGATCACACGCTAGGGCTCAAAAGATGGTAATGAAACCATTTTATATATAGGCTTTAGTCTTACAGGTATTTGAGGTTTTGGTTTACGCAGCCCGCAGAAAACGAAGTCGAATAGCTTACGGTATTGCATGCAATCACGTGTTTTATATGCCAGGCCGTCTATTAGAGTACCACGCCGCAATATTGGAGTGGTGATATTGAGGCCAACCACATTACTCGCATAATAGCAACACTACCTAGCACTGGCTGACATTGGCTACTACTGGCTAAATTATGGCTAATGGCGACTAGTGTTGCAGATTATTGTCTAAATATCACCAATGGCGGCTGATGCCGGATACAATTGTCTGATGTAGGAGGAATGATTATGTATGGCTTTGTGAGTGCTAATGTATACTAGGGTTGGCCTATTAGGTAAAATATGCATGATTCTGGCTACTGTCGGCTGTTCTGGCAGCTATATTTTCAGCATTCAGTCTCAATGCAATGATTTAGTTGTTGGCTGTTGCACTTGCACAGAAAGAACATCAGTTGGGTCTACTTGAACTTTAATAATTTTTCATCTCGCAAATATAATTGGAGCGACGCAACGTGACAGGTAATTGGTAATTGTTTTTCAGCTCTTCCTTGAAGCATTCATTCTTCAGTAAATTGATCTTCAAAAGCGCTTTGTTACGTTCTTTATTATACTTTGTTAGTGAGTTAAAATATCCTTATGATCACCGTACACGTTCCGCAGGCACTGTCGGGATATTTTTGGATGCATTCCTCGAGCTGCAGGCATCATTGAATATTTACGTTTCATGATCACAAACTTCTATTTGCAACAGTGAAGCGCACTAGGGAATCAAGGACACTACGGCCAGCAGCATCCTTGGTAGAATACCTTAACGCGTGATAGGATAAATCAATACATCGCATTGTAACTTTCATGCTCGCAATGCACTCGCATGGTTCGCTCGCTCAGGACATGTATTTTCAAGGCACCGGATGTAATGTTGAATCTGCGCGATTCACGATAAACGTTCCCATTCTTCTTACGATATTAGGATCACGAGAGTGTCAGAAGTAATTACCGACATTGAGTTGTGCAATTACATTTGACGAGTTCAGTGGAAAAGCTTAGATGTATGCTCTTTAAAAAATGGTGAATACAATGTTCAACAGACACTGCTCGGCGTTGCTTCTTCCTACTACTACTGACGAAACAATTCTGAAAGGTTTTCATTGGCACAATAGGAATAACCAGCTGAAATCACTAGACTGACGCTGAAATGTATCGTCAATTCTGTAAATATTTGTGAAACATACGAGGTAGCTTTCCAGTATCTAGCTCCACGGGGATAGTTTGGTGTGTGGGCAGCGTCTACAAGCACAATCTGATGGCTGGAGCTTGCCCGTAAGCTAGTATCTGGTCAAGCTTGTGAGACAAGTTCTGCCCAGAAGCACCTTCCTTTGGCCGCGAGTCGAGCCTTTTGGGACTGTGGAACACCTCGCTGAAAATGTAAAAAAATGCAAAAGTGCTCTCCGAATTCGCACTTTCTTCCCAACGAACACCTCTGACGAGTTCAATGACAAAGGTCTCTCCCGAGCACAAAGAGGGCTAGCTTCGCTGTGTTTCACTAGTATTTATACAACGCAAACTGCTAATAAGACAAAGATGAACTCGAAGATGTAAAACTCGAACTACTGCCACTCAGGAAATTTCTAGATTGTCTCGTCGGTCATTTGCTGAACTTTAGCAAACACTTGTGCGAAGGGCAATCTATAACGTAAAGAAATTTCACATCTTCAAATAAAAATACCTGCCTGAGCTTCAACAAGTTCCACCTGACAAGGTCAAGGTGTTGCTTTCTCCCGATAGCCTATATATTTACGGCGCTAACTCGTAATTGTCTTGATGCGCTCACTGAAGGTTTTGGGATGAACCAAACACTGCCTTAATGAAGCAGGAAGACTACGCAAATATACACATGCTCTGCTTCGACATTGTCATCGTCCAAATCGGTGGTACTGTGGCTACGGCGCTCGGCTGCTGACCGGAAACTCTCGGATTCGATTCCAGCCGCGGCAATCGCATTTCGGTGGAGGTAAAATGCTAGAAACCCGTATACTATGCGATCCCAGTGCAGCTTAAAAACACCAGATGGTCGAAATTTGCTGAGCAGTCCACTACGATGGGCCTCATATTTATAAGGTGGTTTTGGCACGTAAAAGCCCGGGTATTATTATTATTATTATTATTATTATTATTATTATTATTATTATTATTATTATTATTATTATTATGCACCCACCACTCAAACTAACACTCTGTATTTCACCAGAAAAACCAAGCTTTCCCAGAAAAATTGACAAAACGCCCAGATTTGCCGTCAAGCGAGGTGAATACGTTGGCTTGTACCATGACTTGTCGACGACAGATTGGTCACTGGTAACTGACACCCAATGTTGATGATCAAGTCGATCAGTTTACGGAACTTATCTTGATCAGCTTGCGCAAGTTCATTCCCCAGTATACACCTAATCATTGTAAATATCCCTCCTGGTTCTCATCAGAACTTATAAGTGCACTCAAACATAAAGATCGTGCACACAGCAAGTATAAATGTTCTCCATCAACTCATTTGAAGGAAGAATGCTGTCGTTTTCGTACTCTTTGCAAACACCTTTATAAACGGGATCACAGTCTATATCTTTCATTTTTAGATAAAAAGCGCGTCTGACAGACCGGCTGAGTTTTGGAAGTATGTGCGCAAACGGTCGAGCAAAAGTGGCGAGTCCTTCAGGATACTGGACCCAAATGTAGTAGAAGTTCAAGCAGTTGCAGACTGTTTTGCCATGCATTTCTCATCTGTTTATAAGTCTCCAGCCTCTGTAGCTAGTAACGGTCGACAGGTTAAGGCAGTTGGCACAGCTGATGCTGTGTCGCTAGATGAAGATTCCATTTCAGAATGCATTGAGCGCCTGAAACCATCCTTTTCAGCTGGCCCAGATGGCATCCCCTCTGCCATACTAAAAGCCTATGGCAGTATACTTGTACCAGTATTGACTACCATATTTAATAAGTGTCTGCATGCTTCAACTTCTCCTAGCATGTGGAAAACTGCTCGTGTTTTCCTAGTATTTAAGTCTGGCTCTAGAAGTGACGTCTCGAACTACCGCCCTATTTCCCTTCTTTGTGCCGCATCCAGAATCTCTGAGCTTGCTCTTCACAAAATATTGTCTTTTGATGTAAAAAATTCAGTGATTGTGAATCAGCATGGGTTTCTCGCTGGCCGCTCAACTGTCACTAATCTTGCCAGTTTCATGATGGAAGTCTCCACGCCTATTTCGCAGAGAGGACAGGTTGACGCTATTTACTGTGACCTCAGCAAAGCTTTTCACGCTGTCAGCCATTCGCTGCTTGTGGATAAATTTGCACACTTTGATGTTTATCCTTCAATTGTCAATCTCCTTCATAGCTATCTTCTTGATAGGTCATGTTATCTTGCCGTTAATGGCCAAACGTCCTCTTTGTATAAAGCTACTAGTGGGGTTCCTCGAGGGTCGATACTGGGCCCACTCCTCTTTTTAATTTATGTAAATCATGTTTATTCTGTCATTCGGAATTCTTCTTTCCTTTTGTATGCCGATGACTTAAAGATATTTAAGGAAATTCATTCAGTTATCAATTGTCGCTTGCAGCAATCTGATTTGTGTCCTTTTTCTAAATGGTGCAGGAGCATTAACCTCTCCCTAAATATTTCAAAAGCCAAGGTAATGAGTTTCACCCGAAAAACATCTAGTGTGCCATTTTTATATTCTGTCAATTCTGTGTCGTTGTGTAAGGTATGTGAGATCAATGACCTAGATGTTCTTTTTGATAGCACCTTGCACTTTTCTGCTCACGCTAAGCATGTTGCTTTGCGGGGTCTTCGCACCCTAGGCTGTGTTTGCAGAATGTCTAGAGAATTCCGTTCTCCTATGCCTTTCCGAAAATAGTACACCGTGCTATGTCTTCCTCAACTTGAGTATGAATCTGTGATCTGGAATGGCATTCCTAATTACAGCAGCAACGCCATTGAGCGAGTCCAGAAAAAATTCCAAAGCATTTACTACCATCGTTTCGCTAGAAATGACTCTGGATCTCGTTCTAAAGCGGCTGGATTATTATCATTGCCATCACTTTGCTGCCGACGAAATCGCGCTGATCTGTTATTTCTTCACAAGCTTGTGTATGGTATCATATCCTGCCCTGTACTGCTCAACTGTCTTAATTTCCAAATTCCACGTAACCTGACCAGAGAGAATAGACCTTTTCATGTAACCACCTGCCTCCGTGAACATTCGGCCATTGGCAGGATACAACGTCTTTACAATGCTAACTTTTTGGAGCTCGATGTTTTTCACAGCTCCCAGTCGTTGTTCTGCTCCGAGCTTTGCACTGTACTTACATAGCCTCGTACACTGTTGTCTTTTTTTTCCTGCGCATAGTTGTATATGTGCAATTTTATAACGTTTCTTATCCCTGATATTTTATTATTAATGTTGGCCTTTTGATTTTTGTTTTGTTTTACAGCGAAAGCTGTTATGAGATCATTTCACTGGCCGTTTTCCGCGCCGTAGTTGTCCGCCGCCGCCGGTGTCCGTAAGCAGTATTGCTCGAAATAAGAAAAAAAAAAAGGAAACAAGAAAAAATTCCAGGATGGAACGAGGTTCGAACCAGGGCCCTCTGCGTGGGAGCCCAGTATTCAACCTCTGAGCCATGCCGGTGCTTGAAACTGCTTTGCAAAAAGGTTCTATACAGGCTTCATGTCGGGAAGGAACCACATTAGCATATGCAATATAGCGTGGTAGAAGTGTGAAATAAGCACCAAGCGTCGCGCAACGTGAATTCTGTCACCAGGCGTCACACAATGCGAATTGCGCAACGAGTACGTTGTTGAATGCTTCCAACCCATTACAAATTAAGGGATCTGCCATAATTCTTCGTCGTCATCAGGCACAGCATCAACAAAGTGCGCATAATTGCTTACATGCCTTTAGCAGGTACCACGGCTCTCCGCAGAATGATGAAAAAGGGCACAGTTCCTGCTGCCTTACTTCTCAAAAATTACAATGATTTATAGCGCAGTGGGTTCCTCGCAAGTGCACTTGTATTGGTTGCCAAGGAAGCCCATAAGCGCATGATCCATTTCCTCGGACTCTCAGTAAAATTACAATGATTTATAGCGTAGTGGGTTCCTCGCAAATGCACTTGTATTGGTTGCCAAGGAAGCCCATAAGCGCATGATCCATTTCCTTGGGGTCTCAGTAAAGTTCTTGGCGCCCCCCCCCCGTCTCTCTCCCACGTCAACGTATGGTATACAGCATGACGGGAGAGGGAAATAGCGACCGGGCGTCACCCAATGCAAAAAACATAACTGGTGGGCGGTTTAAAACTTCCAACCCATTACAAAGGGCTGAGCCATAATTCTTCATTGTCATCAGTCGTCGCCTCAACAAAGTGCACCTAATGCCTTGCAGACGTGTAGCTGGTGCCTCGCTTCTCCGCAGAATAACGAATAATGGCTTAGTAGGTGCTTCCCAACTTCACAAAAATTGTGATTTATGGCGTAGTGGGTACCTTTCTAGTGTACTTGTATTGTAGCCCCAAGAGAGCTTACAACGGGCTCTAGAAACGCCGCTCTTCGAGCTTTCGCTGTGACTGTGCTACGGTTTCAGCGCAGGCCTGGCGTTTCTTTCGTGCGCGAGTACAGACCTTGCGGTTGTTCCTGAGCACGTTAAATAAACGTTTGATTGAATGATTGATCATTATTATTATTATTATTATTATTATTATTATTATTATTATTATTATTATTATTATTATGTTCATAATAGAATTGAATATAGTCATACAGAGAGAGCGAAAGGGAGAAAGCTCTTTAATGACAAGCAGAGGATTCTGCCGGCATATATGCAGGCGCCTACATGCTACTCCGTATTGGGGAGGGGATTGAGGACAGAAAGGCCCTAGGAGGAGTAGGGCAGGAAAGGAGGAGATATTATGATTGTGGTAAAGAAAAAATAAGGCCTTGCGGTTCCATGCCGCCAATTTCCCACAGAATGGGTGCTCTCACAAGCGACTATGAACTTCGTTCGCCTAGCACCAGGCCGGAAGTGCCATCGTCCCTATTTTACCGGTAGGTACCCGGCGGCAGCAATTCTCGGCCTCCCACAGCAGCGGCGGAGGCTACACCGCTGCGGTGGCTACATGACTGAGCATCCGCTTCCAATGCGGGAGGTACCGGGTTCGATTCCCATTGCCGACCGGGAACCCACCGGTTTTTCCAAAGGGGTAGAGGAGTACGCCTACCTGGCGCTCGGTTGTTAATACGTACCCACCTCGAAAGGTCGCCCCATAAGGTTATGTAAAAAGGCCCCTGGGCGCACCATAACCCACCATAGCCTTGGAGAAATAGTTGAGCATCCGCCGCTGCTGCGGGAGGCAGAGATTTGCTGCCGCCGGGTACCTACCAGTAATAGGGACAAGCGCACTTCCGGCCTGGTGCTCGGCAGAACGAAGTTCATAGTCGCTTGGGAGGGCACCCACCCTGTGGGAAATTGGCGGCATGGGACCACCAGACCTGAAAACAAGGGCATCTTTTTTTTTTTCTTTTTACATCAGCACCAGCGTAATGGTGCTGATGTAGGTTACGTTACAGTTTATCAATTCGGTTAATGTCATCCAGCAATCCGAACAGAAATTTTAAAATCTGACGTTGCTGAGAAGAAAAAGACGCAGGTTCAAGTATTTTTCCTAGATCTAGAAGTGCTTGGCAAGTTGAGCATATACTACTTTGCAGACAAGTTCCGTCTTCTCTGTATGCCTGGCTGGCAACCTAGCAAAATATGTTCTATTCATTATAAAGCACCACAGTTGTCACAGAATGGTATCGGTGTGATCAGCTACTGGACGCGTTGCATTGTAAGAAAACAAAAGTTAAAAGTGAAATGGGACTTAATTATACTGCTCCCATCCCGCCCAAGTAGAAATTGATGTTCCATTCTTGATATGTCACTACAAATTCGCGCCTGCCCGAGTGTCTATAAATTAAGTGCGGCTGCCTATTCTTTGTATCGTTGCTACTGTCTTCCATTTAGAGCCGTCAATATTGCTTCTTTTTTATTTTGCAGGATACTACCTCCTCCTCGACGCTGAAGACACGTCAGCAAGATCACTTGGAAGTGTGCAGAGTCAGGCTCTCACCTTAGGCCCTGCTGTGTGTTTAAGGATGTACTACATTATGAGGCAGAACTGTGAGTCTTCTTGCCAAGTGCTTTTTTTTCATTTTTTAGCATTTTCGTTATTCATTTATTTTGTTTCTAATTTGCCACTGATGTTGTGTAGCACGCCGCGTCTATTTTTGTTCATATCGGTTTTAGTTCTCTTCATCCTGATTGTGTTTCGTTCTGCAGTTGTAATGCATCATCATTATTTTACATTACCGCTCACTTTATCATCTCAGTGTTTTTTTATAATAATGAGAACTAACAGACAAATGTCATCTGTTTTTTTTTTTTACATGTCACACACTCCCCTCTCCAGTGTTTCAGTGATTATGAATAAGCAAAGGGAATAATAAATAAGAATAAATGCGTGTCAGTTTCTCCGCTCAAATTGTGAATTATATTTACACTATTTTGTTGTGTTGAACCTTGCCAGCTTCACTAAATTTCTAAAATATACGGAGTCTGGTTATTAGAAAAATACTGATCAAAACTTTTATGAATGATTTCTTAGCTAAAGAGGCGAGATGTCCTATTGATCCTGATAGGAATTTTGAAGGTACTTGTGAAGGTGAAGGCGTATTATTTTGATATTTGCAATTTTGTATGAAATCAATACTTACATCATGTCTACACTTGCAGCGGGAGCGTCGTTGAGTGTTGGATTTCTGGATGAGCGTCACTACTTGGACGGGCGAGCAACGACAGTGAAAGCCACCACACCGAACCAGTGGACTTTATTCCAAGTGGAAAGAACCGATCTCCCTCCCGTGTTCACAGTAAGCGGCGTAGTTGCCTAAGCACTGCATTTAGTGAACGTGAACCGGTCAACAGAATTCATCCGCGAAACCTCATAGCATGCAGTTAGTCGTGGTCGTTCGAAAAGGGTAAAAATTGTTCTATCGTTTCAATAAAGTTGCCGCCTCCGTTCATACTGGCACTACTACTACTGCTACTACCAATAATAATAATAATAATAATAATAATAATAATAATAATAATAATAAGAAGAAGAAGAAGAAGAAGAAGAAGAAGAAGAAGAAGAAATCGACATAATGAATACAATTAACACTTTTAGTAAGTAGCAATTTGTATCACGTATTCATTACATTTGTCCATGAACGATCCACTGTGGGACAGAAGCGCTTCTTGAACCTGACAACAAAAGCATTTCGAGGATGAGCCCAGTGTTCACAAAAGCGATTACGGACCTTCGGCTTGGCAGCGATTTCTGTTTATGCAAATCTGTTCGCGCAAAGCCGTAGTAAAAGTACATTTTTGGCGCGTTGTGCCATTGCACAACGTCAATATTGCGCAGTCACACTGTTCGCTCTTAATGTGATTTAGGTGGTTGCCACGCAAGAAACCTATGCGTTATTGTGAGTCACCATCCCGCAAACGTTTCCAAATCATACATGATTGGTGCATGTCCGTGTTAATATTTTTAAACAGCACCTGACCAGCTGTCTCTTCCCAACCTTCGCACGATAAAAATAGTATTTTGGCAGGTAAACGTTTTAAGTCACTTTTTTTTACTTAATCGTGAATGCATAATATACACTTGACTGCCATGGCAAACTAATATTAAGCATTGCCTTTGAGTTCATAACATGAACTGCCAGAAAGCATACGAGTTTTTAAACTATTCTTTACATTCCTATTTATGTCCAATCAGAATGCCGCTCTTCATACGGAGATTGCGCTGCAGAAATATTCCAGACCACGCTCAGTTTCATTTACGCATGCGAAAACAGTGCTCCATCTGCTAGGCGTTGAATTGTTTGCACTGTATGGACTACAGCGAATAGACCGTATTTCATCGTAATAAAGGTTTATTCACGGAGGATTGTCCTAAAGCACTGGTGTTTTTCGTGCACGAAACTATGGATTTTTAGTGACCCCATTCATATATAATATGGTGAAGTTGTCTGACGTGCTATACCACCGACGCTTTTTGAAAGATGACCAGCCAAACGTTATATACAGTGTTTTTAAAAGTATCGATTGTTACAACCAGCGTGCTTCCGAACGAGAAAAGATTATGCAGGACTTGGAGGCCAGGTCAACAGCTGCGCTGTTTTTATCTGTAAGCGACATTACCCATCCGCAGTGCGCTCGCACTGCTATGGCTTTAGAAAGAAAGGATACACTTTTTATGCGTCATGCATGAATCGCAAATGTAGAATTCATGCAATATAATTATGATGTGTTTATGCCTGTGTTGTTTGGGCGTAAGTTCATCGAAAGGAACTTAAAATTTTTCACATACGAAGCTAACGTCGCTTTGCCAGCCTACAGTACACTTGTCATCCCCACTAGCCTCTTTTTTAGTTTACGGCTAGACGAAAACCTCCCCTGATGATCGCCAGTTAAACATGCCTTGCGCGAGCTGATTCAATTTTACGACCGTAAAATTGCTGTTTTCCTCACTTGTTATCGAGAACAGAAAATTTCTATCACTGAGGTAGACCTGGCCGTTCTCATAACAGCAAGTATAGGCTTGAGCGATGTCAAGTATTTACGTTAGAAAATCTCACATTGGATGTCATATCAAGCTTAGTCGCTATGGAGTCAATTTCTGAAGGAACAACGAATATGCCTCTCACCTTTTTTTCTGAAAACTTTTTGCTGCTGCGACTGACGACGAAATTCAGCCTCTTTTTTTTTCGTTTGCAATGGGGCACCCATGAACGTGTGCTTCAACGAGCCCTTCTGTTGCACAGGTTATAATTACTGGCCGGACCCAAGATGGTAGCAGTGATGTCGTCATTGATGACATCAACGTGCGCCCCGGCAAGTGCGAAAAGGCCCAGCCTGACACAGAAGCCCCCACACATGGTACGTGGGCAATTCCACGGAGCACAGTGACTGCAAGCGTAGTTTTTTTAAGTAGGAGGCTAGCTATTTCTGAATTCATAATGCGGAATCGTACTAAAATTGCAATGCGAGCTAGTTCACAGATGTTTGTCTTGCTCACTGTGCAGCATTAAGAGAAATAGAGACAAAGAACAAAATGCACAGGACAGCGCATGTGTAGTTCTTCAATTCAGTGTTGCGTGTTTCTGTAAGCGGTGCAGGATCGAGAAAGGAGAAATCGTGTGGAGCTGAAGAACGGAAAGATGAACATTCGAAAACATTGCATTTCAGTGAAAACAATAATTTAGTTTTTTGTCACAAAACGAAACGATGAGCAACTTCTTACATCTTCCGTGTTACGAGTTAGCCCTTTCTTTGCAGCTCCATCACCCTTGTGCTTTTAACGCTGCGCCCGTCTGACACTGTTAATCTGACCGAATCTCACTGCTTGCCTTAGTTGACAAACTAAGCATGTGCATGAACGTGCAAGTGCAGAAATCTGATATATGCAAAATCAGTCAATCTCAACTCTAATAACCCGCACTTATGTGTTATTACACGAAGTAAATGTGGCATGTATACTACGATCACAAGTGTTGATCACACCTCTATTCTTTTTCCTGACCAATGTTCCATATTTAGCGAAGCAGGGCAGCTGGGAGGGGACTTGAGCAGCAGTCTGAGACAAACCTTTCTCCGGCTCTGCTGGTTTCAGTCATCTAGAAGCCGAAAAATGGGGTTCATAATTTTTGCCTCATATTTGATGGTGCCTTAAGTGAAAACAGTGAGTTCGGATGGTAGTTTTGCACATCGAGCAGACTGTCGGTATAGTCTCATGCCTCTAATATTTCTGAGACAACTACAAGGAAATGCATTGAACGGAAGGCCTGCATGAAACGTTGATTTCGTTTTTGGTATGGGCACGGGCAAAATTTCCAATATATCGATCTCATATATGCAAGCATGAAGCCTCTTTTTTTCTGAGTAAAGCAGCGATGTGCAGCAACTGTGTGTACCCTGGAAGCTTGCATCAAGCATGTGGCCAGATAAGACCTAGCACTTTCAGGAAACTCATTTTTACTTCCGCAATTTCTTTTTTTCAGCAACCACCACTCTAGATAACCCTGCTACGTTGCCAGCCTCCGAGCGAATGCCGTCAACGCAAGCAGCTCCATCAGGTAATAAAAATGTTTACCGGTCCTTTATCTGGCGTGTTACAGCATGCAATAAAATAAGACGTGCATGCTGTTATCGTTCCAGATGAGCAGCTTCATTTTCTACAGTCTCTTTCATGACGTCGCTACCACACCCGTGTAGGCATGTAATCGCATGACACTCTTTACAAATTGTCGTGTCCCTCTTTACGGAAAAAAGAATAACCCCGCGCGATGTGCACAGTGGCCCAAACGCGCTATTTGTGTTTCATGTATCAAAAACGCGGTGATCTCTTTATAAAACTACCATCTATTTGGGGCACTTAGCTCAATGGATTGGTGAACCCGCTTCATAATGAATATTTGTACATTACCCACCAAGCACGGACAATCGGAGTTTTTATTTAGAGGAGCGATGGATTGGGCTAGTTGGCGGCTGTCCGTTGTTTTTTCTTGTGCGGCGTACCTAGAGGAGAAAGGGGACAGAGACACGAGAACAAAGATTAGTACAGAAGTACACGTTGCTGGGATAGTCGGTTCAAGCACAAACCACAAAAGTATGGCTGTTTGCGCTAGGAAATAACAAGGGACCTCTTGACCCCTCACTCGTTATTTCCTTGCGCAAAAACAGCCATACTTTTGTGCCTTGTAATTGAAAAGAATAGTACGCATGAAGAAACATTTTTAAATCTACAGCATTTCTTGGTGAACCATAGGCGTTTTGATCGTTTCCGTCCGTCCGTCCATCGATCCACCCATCCATCTATCCATCCATCTATCCACTATCCATCAATCCAGCCTTCCATCCATCGACGTCTTGGTTCTCTCGTTGTCGCTTCATTGACTTGGCAAACAGAATAATAAGCGACGCTGTTATTAGCATGCCATGCACGACATGCCCGCCATGAAATACTTGGCAAGATGAGGTAGTGGTAGTTTCACTACCTTGTAATGCAACGGAGTATGGATCACACTACGTGCATGCATCACAACAACGAACGACTGGCCCGGATATGAACGGCATGACATGCATGTTATATGTACACGTCTGACACACATGGTATGATGCGCATGTCGTGAAGCCGTCGTGATCGCTTTTAGCGTAACAAAGTATACGAAAATGCACGTGCATACGCGATAGACTTCTGTGGATGTATGGCACAACGTTAATGGCATACTAGAATAGACGTAACTGCACTCATCTCTTTGGCAGGGTTATATCAATTTACAGTGCAGACAGATTAAAACGCGAAATGTTAGGGCTAAGCAATGCACGCGATTTCGTTAACACCCTGTTCAATTCGGGTCGCATCGGCATAATTTCGACTCCAACATTTACACGAGAACCAAAATTACATTCAGCGACCAAATTCATTCTAACTACATGTTGCGCTAATCGCGAGCACTTGCGCACACTAATCGTTATAACAAATGCTTTAATGTCACGTTTCAATCCGTGGCGAACTGTACGTCACATAGCATAAGTGGCATACCATTAATGACATTACACAAATTCATTGCTTGTTCATTTGGCTGATACTGGCTAACCGCTAGCGAAGTTGGCTAGCGCTTGATAACGTTTAACTGTTAGTCTTAACTAGAGCTAGCTAATGTTGGTTAGTGTTAACTACCGACGTTAACGCTGGCTAAGTGCAGCCTAGTGTACTTATGCTGGCTACTGCTCGCTGATCGCACACTATCGGCTAGTTTATGCTTATTTTGGCTAGAGGTGGCTGGTTGAACTTCCGGGGGAGCACTTATTGCCGCTTTACGGAATGCTCAGAAAATGTGCTTAAAAATAGAACTAGAAGGAAATTCATGTTTCTGGATCAAGCTGAAAGTTATATATATTACATGGCCATATATTTAACTTAAAACAATGGTAAATTAATGTTAGGACAATTAATGAAAATTGATTGAATAAATTCACAGAAAGAACACATGCTTTTCTTGTAAGTAGCTGGGATCCTTGCGGCACCTGACGGAGCAGATCTCAACCACGCGCCTATTTCTGCGTGCGCTCTGAGATCCGCTTCGGCAGCGCGACGAAAAACAATGTTAAAGACGAATGCCGATGTGTGGGAGCCACTACCAGACATCTAAGTGAAGGATTAGCGCGGCTCCCAGTTTTTAACTACGGGCTAGTGCTGGCTAGCGTTTGCTAGCTTTGGGCAACTGCTAGTTACAGTTGCCATTGCTGGACACTACATAAGCAGAACTGTTAGCCACAAGGCTAGCTGGCGTACTCAAGAGCACAAATTTGGATATTGTGTATGATCTGTTCGTTCACACTGAACTCACGATATTACAGAAAGATCTACTGCACCCACAGAAGAGGTTACCTGGGAATCGACAACGAGTGAAGGTCCGGCTACTTCACAGCCGATACCTGCAATGGTGTGCAAACGTGGCGAGTATAAATGCCGGGCCGAAGACACTTGCATTCCAGGGTCACTGCTTTGCGATGGGGTTAATGACTGTCTGGACGGACTGGACGAGAAGTGCGGTAAGGTTTTTTCTGAAGTCCTTTTCTACGGTGGTTTCTCTCAGCATATTGTGCCGGAAATGTCACGCTATAAAATTGTTATTCGTTCAAATTAAGACATGGGTAATGAAGAGCGTACAAATTAAGCTCCGTTTATTCAGATCCTGCTAATCAAGCTTTGCTTTTTTAAGGTGTTGCGAATGACAACATAGCTAATTAGGAGTTCTTTAAATTAAGACATGCTAATTAAGCCTTTGCTTATTGATACCCTGCTACTAATACCTTGTTAATTGAGAACTTCTTATTGAGATCTTGCTAATTAAGACCCCGCTAATTAAGACATTTCTCTCTCCTGTTTGGGCCAACTGCGCTGTTCTTTCAGGCTTAGCGCCACTAATGCGAAGCAGCCTTATTTTTTCTGTTACTGAAAGGAACAGTACAACCATCGATTCATTGATCGTAAACTATAACCATCGAAACATAAATTCAGCTCAAAGAATATATGTAGTTTGTCATTTCGATATCTCTGCTGTCGCATTACGTTTGCCTCGATTTTCACGTACACTGTTCCGTCGACACGAACAAGGAAATCGCTCGTGAAACACACTTTGAATACCCCGAGTGGGCTTAAGGAAGCAGCATTAGCATTCAACCGTGCCCCAACAACGCACAGTCCTACCTTCCTCCGCATGTACTCAGGGTACTGGGAACGGTATTCTGATACAAAATATGAAGGTACTGTTAAATGGATAAACCAGCGGGAAACACGAACGACAGAGAAGTAATACGACGAAGTAGGCTGGTTTTTATCCAATTCGACATGTACGAACTAGCCCAGTCCATCGCCTTGATGTACTGTTAATATCTCCACTTATATTGGGGCGCAGAGAATAACCATTGTGTTTTAACACAGGTCGACTTTCTCGCGGTCTTAAGATTCCAGTCTCTAATGATGAGGAACTAGAAGAGCAATTAGATTTTTAACAGCATAGCTAGGTGAGCTAGTTAGTATGAAGTTAAACTCTCGTCTTAGAGCCAACCATTCACTTATGGCCTTGCTTTTCAGACTTGTACACCCTTTCGTATTTTCAGTAGAAAAATTTGTTCTCCCTGTGTTTTTTTCTTAACATACAGGAAGCGAAGCACAGTGCAAAGAAAACGATTTTTTCTGTGTTACTCGCTCTCCAAGTGCATGCCTGCCACGTTCTATGCTCTGCGATGGTCAGGAAGACTGCGTTGGTGGTTCAGATGAGGCTTTGTGCGGAGGTAAGCAAGCAAAAAAAAAGAGGGAGTTTAAAAAACGGAAATATGCAGAAGAGAAATTAGTTTTTCTGTATGTGCGTGTCGAAGTCCTGAAATTACAAAAGAAATAAATAAATCGGCTTCACGGCTGCTAATAATGTTATCGACGTTATCCTGCAAGCAACGTATTAGCACATTATATTGCTAAACGCATCGTTACTAACCATTTTCAACTGTAAAATTGATAGTAATATTGATTCGGACTGTTCACAACTGTACATGTAAATAAACCTGGGGAAAGTTGCGTCTTATCGCATTTGTAGAGTTATTCAGTTCGTTTATCAGCATGCACAGCTTTGATTGCTCTCGCTTGGGCTGTAAGTACCAAATCATGCAATGACATCGCCATAACAACTTCTCGCGTAATAACGTACGAAAAGAGCCCATTAGCAGGTTCACATGCATAAGTGTTTTGATGTTGCGTGTTTTAGGTTAGCAACAACTCGGCACTATATATACGGGGCGACTTTACTGAAAGAACAGTCGACACATAAGGACATTCACTCAACGTAGATACCCTTGATACATGCGACAATTTTTTTTCGCAGGCATGTTGTAACCAATGTACCCTGCATTAAACAAGAATAAAGGCGCATAAAGAGAGGACCAAGTATGTCGGGTCACATGACCTATGCTCCATGCGATATCTATGTTTACGTGGCTGGAGGCCTCTAACAAAATTAATTTTTGTGTACCTGCACCCGCATTTTGTTCTCGCCGTACGGTGGTCACAGTGAGATTGACATTTGAAAAACTAATATTAACTTCGACAGATACAGATGTATTTAGCTGTAATAAGTTTTACATCAAGAAATATTCATGCTTCCTATCGGCGAAAAATATATGAGAAAGCTTTGGTATAGTGGGCAAATAACTCCTCTTCGCAACGAATTGCACTTTTTAGACAAGTTTTGATAACTCAAATAGGTTGTCATTCTGTTACTGTGATTGTCAATGTGACTCGCGCATGCGCGTGAAGCTACCTGGAATGCAATGTTCTTTCCAATAAAACAGTTGTTAGTTTGGCACCAGTCCTGTCATTTCTTGTCCTTGTTCCTTTGTGCCTCCAAATTTTTGTCAGACCATGCTCCAGAAATGTGGCCGTGTCAAAGAATTGAACAGCAAAAGAGTGAACTTGATGCCTCAACACAATATACTTGCACGAGTCAAGCAGTGTGGATAATTATCAGAGCTTATGCTGCAGATCGTGGCGCGTATCAAGATGTTCTTGATATTATTCTTTTTGCAAGCACTTTTAGAAATTCGTATGTATTGCATTGTAGAGCTTCAACGAGTATAAGGGGCCACTGCATTGGAAACCTTGTGAGTTGTAAGAGACAGTAAGTCGCTTTGAAGTTCATATGCACAATTTTGTTTTAGTTTCAATATCTTTTCGCTTTTCTTTTATCTGTAATCCTGCATTCACTATGAAATTGAGAATATTGCTTGCGCACTGTCTTTTGCATGTCCGTTCATTTGGAACTACTGTCTCTTGGCTATGATTCGTTACCCATGGACGACAGATGGTGGACTTCAACAGTAATGCCGACCTCGCTTACAGATACTTTTGATTGAGTAATGTTTTTCCGTGAGTCGAAGGCAGTGCTCCTCGATTGTGGCGACCCTAATATTCGTGCACATCTGTGACTTCACTTCGCTTTCTTTGCTCCTATTTACGCAGCATGCCCGGCGTATTTCTGCCAGAATGCTGGTACATGCCAATGGACGGCATTAGCTCGAAGTCCCAAGTGTGAATGTCGACGCGGCTACAAGGGCGTTCGCTGTCAGACGACAGCCAAGATCGATGCAGAGAACAACCTGACAGGAAAAGGTATGTTTGCAAGAAAATAATAAACACACAATATTCGCGTTCCCTAGCACAATTGAATGCATAGCTCGGATAAGTCTGATTACGTAGCTTTCGAACCACGAATACCTGAACGAAGAAGAGCTGTAACCAGTTATTTTTTTTTGTGAGACTCCTAAGTGTTCCCAGAAGCACGTATGAAAATTCAGAGAGGTGTCGAAAGCGGTTGACGCATACAGCCCATGTCCCATATCTTTCGTTCCAGTCTCTTCAGACGTCACGCATTTCGACCATAAACAAACTAAGAGAACTCTCTTAAGGTTTATTGTATTCCGAAACTGCAATAACACTTTCTCAAAAACAAATTATTTTATATAAAAAGAAAACCACGAGTACATTTCGTACAGCAGTGGAGTTCAGTGAAAGATGGAGGGTTGAAATATTGAGAATTCATTAAACAGGAAATTTCGCTGGAGCCAAAGTTTCGAAATGGGTGTTTGTCCTGACGAAGAGAAGCCCTCTTAGAAACTTTGGCTCCCGCGACATCTCCTATTCAATAACTTCTCATCGTAGAGAGCTTTCTTTGCAACATGTGACCCGACCTAAACACTTTCACTGAAGTTCTCGCACAAAAATTCAGGAGAGCGTAGTTTCGCTCTCTCGAATCCTAACGTAAATTGCCCTGTCATTTTACAGAAACTAGTTTAGCAGCAGCTTATGCTATTATTTGTTGCTCCTTATTGGGTCGTTATGTAAGCAGCAGGGTAGTGCAAGCACTTTTGCCTATAACCAAAGGAAACACATAGAAGAATTTGTGGCTAATGTGCGCCCGTTTGGCAAGGTTAAAATGGGCAATACCTTTTTGTGCAAAGTGCACTTAGCGCTGCCACCATTAATCATATATTTCCCAATGAAATCCTACAGAAGCACTACCGTGATAAAGAAATGTTTTATAATATAAGCTTAAGCGTCCTGTCCTTTCGCTTTGTCATTCCAGCGTCCGGATCTGCTGGAGCTGTTGCCACTGGCGTTATAGTAGCCTTTGCTATTATTATCATAGCCGTAGTGGCCGCAATCATCGTAATGAGAAGGCGACGAATGGTGAGGTGAGTAACGTTTTACAGCGGAGCTGCTAGAACACCGTTGAAATGATCGCGGCGTTCGCAGCTTCGCCTAGCGGGTGTGTGCCGCAGAAATTGGGCAAGGTCCTGTGCCCCTCCAGTCCACTAAAAATGATGAAGCTGTCAACAACTAGCCTATTTGGTATAGACTCTTTGCTTGCCTGTAAGATCCCGTCTTTGAGCGTGAGTAACGGCTACAAGTACGACCCACTTCCGCCGTCTTTGCCTTGCCCAACCACAATGAGGTTGACGAACGACTCATTTATGCTCGCCTATACCCTTTTGAGTAAACGTAGGCTGACTCATTGAAGTGGACAATATAGGATACGGGGACAAAATGTGAATGTGCCCATAAACTTTGAGTATACTGCGAACTGCCTTCCCAGACATTTGACTTCCTGCCATGAATATTTTTTTTCTAAAAAGAAAATAACCTGTCAATTTGCAGCCACACTGCAGTGTCTGAACTTTTATTGTAGAACATAACTTTGGTTTTTTGGTTTTTATGCTATTTTATTTTCGTTCTTTCTCCTACTTATCCGCTACAAATCCTCGAACCGTCTCTTACTGAGCTCTGTTGCATACATGTATCCTAAAACTAAACGTTTCATGTAGGCTAGTGCCGAAAGATACACACAGGTTGATATATTCACATTCAATTACAACTTTCTCATTTTCTTGACTTTCTCACAGCAAGTGCACTCGTCTACTTTACTGAATTTTGCTTTATAAATACGCATTTTAAGGCTACCTGGCCTTGTATCTATACGTAAAGCACTTCGGATTTTCATAAAATGCCTCTGTCCTGATTTCTCTGGAGCATCCGCGGTGATTACTCTGACATGAATAGCGGGAAGAACGGCAGGGCGTACTTAAGAAGGCGCACACAGTGTGTGTCGTCTACTATGCGTCCTGTCGTTTTTTTTTCGCGCTATTTGCTTTCCCATGTATAACTAACAACTATCCGCGCTTTTTTTGGTTACGCAGAGCAATTAATTTTTTTTCCATCGCTGCCACCCAATAAACCTGCTCTGCCTCTGGCTTTACGCTTATAATATAGCTCTCTTTGTTGCCTTATTGGCTAGACTGTCAGCTGCATATTGGCAAGTGAGCCTTCTGGTCGTTTCACCACTGTGATTCAACGCTCTTCCTATGCAAAGACATGTACACTCTTTTTTCTGTCCATATCATCTTTTTCATCTTCCTTAGTTTCTTTTTTCACCTAATTTTGTTCTGAACTCCTCTCACATCAAAGCCTGCCCAGTCCATATCGCCTTGTGTAATCTCAATTATAGCCTTCTCGTGAGCGCCCAATGCGAGGCGTGGTGGAGTCATTTGATTCAATGTCAGTGCAGACTGCATGTACCTTTTACTTCTAACGAACCAGTGATTTTTATAACAAAAGTTCTAAAACCGTCACATCTTTCCTCACGCCTCTAATCACTTCGTACCAAATATCAGCGTCATAGCACTGTGTTTCAATGCTTCAGCTTTCTCATTTCCCTTTGGAGCCATGGACTATTCCCTTACATTCATATCTATTGCCCTGGTTCACACATACGCCGGAATACTTATACTTGCGTACTCTAGGTATTTCGTGCAGCTTAATGATACCGCCTGTTCATAGCTGTCGTTAAAACACATCAATCACCTATGCTGGCGTGCATCATAACATCGTTGTTGTGGCTTGTTGCACGATGAAATTAATAAACACTTATGAAATAATGAAATAATATTTTAATAGAAATTAACTTATTTAGTTATTCACTTATTTATTAGCTCATTGCCCTACCTTATTGTCGAATTTAATCGTCTATCTGAAAACGCTTGCCCTAAGGCAGATTTTCTTCAAGAACACCTGTTTTCTAGCACCAGCCGTAATGGCAATGCACGTCTTCGTTTTGTTGACTTGCGCAACTCCATTCAACTGCCTCCTGAGATTGCTAGGAAAAGAACACCTATTACTATTCAGATTATGCTATGCTAGTGACGATCTGCGTATCTTATAAGCAGATCAATTGCGAGCCATTGTTTCTGTAGTGAAAGCTTTTCATGCCACTGTTTTAGCAATAGTTTATCAACGTACAGTTGGAGATAACGTATGACTTAGCGGTCAGTTTGTTTAGTGATTGTACATTGGAACCTTCTTTTTTCAGAAACTCCCCAGTCTGCATCGACAATCCATCGTACGATGCTTCCGCTGATGAAACAAGTAAGCAGCGTTTTATTTTTTTTTCTGTCACTAACAGCTACATCGGAACTTTTAATGATCTTTCCCCCCAATGCGTTGCATGAGTAGTCTGCGTCTATATTACATATACATGAAACTATCGGCTTGCACAATAGAGTGGCGCCACTTTAGCGCCATGTAGGCGTAGTGAGACTTTGTGAATACACCTACATCTAATTATTGACGTGTCGGCAAGGAACGTAGCTCCAATATTTGTGCAAAAATATTGCTTATTACAATTGCTACTGATTCTGTCTGATACAATATCACGCTTTACGCCACATTATTTTCAGTATGTTTTCATTCGCTATGGCTAACCCAACTCTTCCTCATCTCTTTCTTCAACACAGGACTCGTCAACTGATAGGCCACGTGACAGCGCCAAATACAGCGCCGAATTGACGCAATCAACTTGCATGTCTGTATAAAATAGGCTGCGGATATTCAGCATTTGGACTGTTCATACTGTGTTTTCGCGAGTTTCTTCATGCTGAGAATAAAATAAAACTGACTGTGAAACCCATCGTTTCTGACATGCACACATTCGCTACCTGCATAGTATAATAAGGAACCTATAGACATAGGAGGTGGCAGTAAAGACATTCCTTCTAAACGTGTGCGGTTGGAGGGAAATGTGGTCATCAATAGGTAACATATCATTTCAGCTTGCGAAGTTATTTTCTTACTGGGAAAAACAGTCTTCATGAGGCAACTACCGCTACCGCGTGAAAAACATATTCAAAAACATATTGAAAGCATTCAGCAACAATGTATATTTTGTTGGGGTGCTCACACCCGCTGTAACATTGTTTTTACATCATGGCACTCGCGAGTCCTGCGAGCCGGCTTAACCGCGGGATAGATTGGCGTAGTTAGCGTAGTCGCCGCCCCGCGAGGGATGGCGCTGCGGTGGCGCCGCCTGGCGGCAGGGTTACGTGGTCCCATACGGAATAGCGTTCGTTCTCTTAGCCCTGGGTGCTGCTTGTGGACGGTCGGCACGCGTGTGAGGACCGCGGGGCGCTTCCGCGGCTCGTCACAACAGACTCCCTTGCTGTGGTGAGTCGAACGTCGGCGATGCCGCACTCGAGTCACATTGTGTGTTACGTTGTGTGTGTGTGTGTATGTGTGTGCGTGTGTGTGTGTGTGTGTGCGTGTTTTAATGACATTTTATTATCTTTATTTGTCGCGTTACCATAGTTTCTATGATTCTGCTGGCGGGCTCGGTGCTGTGTAAAAGGTGATAATAAATGTCCATATTGCCACGGTGGAGTCTGCGACTTCAAGAATTCGACATTACTGTCGTTTACAAGTCCGGAAGAAAACACCCTCACGCCGACTGCTTGTATCGCGCCCCCGTTGACCCGCCGCCGCAGGAGGACCAGGACGATGACTGCTTCTTGGGAACCAAAAGTGCCGACGACTACGCTCACCGACAGCGAGCCGACCCGGAACTCAGGGACCATGTGGAGTACCTCGAGGGAGGGACCGACGTTGTTCCGAAGGTATTCAAGCGTGGACTGCGAAACGGCGCTGTCCTGAAGAAGAATTTCTTGCCCCTTCGAGCCCACTACCTTCTCGTGGTGCCTTCAGCATTGCGACCAGATGTCCTCCAGGCCCTACATGACGACCCGACGGCTGGGCACCTCGGTGTTTCTCGACGATGGCAAGAATACAGGAAAAGTACTACTGGCCGCGCCTTGCCGCCGACGTCGCTCGTTACGTAAGGACATGCCGAGACTGCCAGCGACGCAAACACCGCCAACAAGACCTGCAGGCTTTCTTCAGCCGATCGAACCACCTCGCCGACCGTTCCAGCAAATCGGGATCCGTTCCCGACGTCGACGTGCGGAAATAAGTGGATAATTGTAGCTACCGACTACTTCACCCACTACGCCGAAACGAGGGCCCTACCTCGAGGCAGTGCCGCCGAGATGGCGAAGTTCTTCGCTGAGGACATCGTCCTGCGTCATGGCGCACCAGATGTCCTCATCATCGACAGAGGTACGGCCTTTACTGCCGAGCTAACGCAAGCGATCTTGAGATAAAGTCAGACAAGCTACCGCCGGACCACCGCCTACCACCCACAGACCAATGGCCTCACGGTGCGTCTAAACATGCTGGCCATGTACGTCGACGTCGAGCACAAGACGTGGTATTGCATCCTTCCGTACGTGACCTTCGCATACAACCAAGAAACGATGCAGATGACGCCATACAAGTTCGTCTACGGAAGGAGCCCGACAACGACGCCGCTCGACGCAATGGTACCAACCGCCACCGACGAAGACGAACTCGACGTCGCCGCTTACTTGCAACGCGCCGAAGAATTTCGACAGCTTGCCCGCCTGCGCATCAAGAACCAGCAGCGGGCCGACAGCCGTCACTATAATATTCGACGACGCCAAATGAAGTACCAACCCGGTGACCGTGTGTGGCTCTGGACGCCTATACGCCGACGGGGACTCAGCGAGAAGCTTCTTCGACAATACGTCGGACCATACAAGGTGCTTCGACGTCTCCGCGCCGTAGACTACGAGGTTATCCCGGACGGCACTTCACTCTCAGCGGCGCCGCACACGTCCTGAAGTCGTCCAGGTCGTGCGCCTTAGGCCGTTTTTTGCAGTTAGCAAACATGAGGACTGTGTTTTTGCCTTAATATTCCACTTTATTTTTGTATGCACTTGTTTACTTTCCCCTTCTATGTTATGTCACAAGCATCGGGACGATGCTTTTTCAGAGGGGGACAATGCCACGCCCGGTTCTTGTTTTATTTTTTCGGGATTGACAAGCAAGGACAGTTAGCAACGCTAGACGCTGACTTCCTCCATGAGCGAAGAGGGCCAAGTGAAGCATGTCCTCAAAGGCATCGAGGACGACGCATTCCACATGCTCCTTGCGCGAAACCCTACTTCTGTCGCGGCCATCGTTACGCTCTGCCAGAGCTTCGATGAGTTGCGTCGACAAAGGGTTCTTTCGCGCAGCGCTATTACACTTGCCAACTCGCTCTCGGGTCTCACGCTTGCCGCCAACCCGGCGTCTGATATGCCACTATCCAGCCAGATTACGGACTTCATTCGTGAAGAGGTGGCGCGCCAACTGTCCATGCTTCCGCTATACGATCGCCCTGTACAGCCTGCCACACCTCTGGCTGATCCCATCAGAAGGGCCATCCGCGAAGAGCTTGCCGAGTAGCTGCCTTTGGCTCAACCATTCGCTCCCGCAACAGCACCTCTGATTTAGGCTGCAGTCGCAGCGCGACCTGCGCATCAAACCGTCGCGTTTCCTGCCGCGATGCGACGACGAACCTCTCCACCTCCCTTGTCGCCCCAAGTTCCACCTCGAAGCCATTTTCAGAACCCCTGGCGCACACGTGACAACCGGCCCATATGCTTCGCTTGCGGTTTCGCCAGCCACGTCGCACGGTTCTGCAATCGTCGAATGCCTTCTGGTAATCCAACTGTGGCAGTACCTGGATACGGCTATTCGCATAATGATACCGGTAATAGCATACGTTCCAACCCACACTTTTCGCCGCTACCTCGACGTCCTTTCGCTAACCATCGACAACCCTCCCCACGTCGTCGCTCGCCTTCGTCCTTACGTCGTCGCCAGTCGCCAAGCGAGGGAAACTAGCAGCTGCAGTTCCGCAGGCACGAACTGCAAGCTTCGCGACTTCAAGGCCTGCACAGTCGCCGCGCAATTTACTGGACGTTATCGTTGAAGGAACTGCCGTAGTAGCGCTTATTGATGCTGGGGCTGCCGTTTCTGTCATAGACGAGAAGCTTTGTAGAAAACTGCATAAGGTCACCACCCCGCTATCTGGCATGCTACTGCGCACTGCAAGCACGCAGCATGTAGCACCGCATGCTGCGTGCCGATATTGGCAGGACGGCAGCAAACAAGGCCCAATATTGTGATGGAAACCTAATACCAGATGAACGGCGGCAAAACGGGCCCTATTGCTGGCCCAATTCAACGGCTCAGCCTATAATGACTCGCTACCGGCAACATTTGAGTGACATTGAGCCTCGTATAGCCGCCGTAAAATCAATATTGGCCCGACGTTGCCTGCTGCCTGCGTAGCTTTCTGCTCAGGTGCTCGTGAAAAATTATGGTGTGCGAAAAGCTTAGTCGACCAGGGTGGTGACCCGTCGCGTAAAATGTCTCGAGAAAACGCAGGCAGCAGTGTGACGATAACTGTTTTCCTGTTTTGCTCGTGCCACATCAACCGAATAATTCCAATTGAATCATTACTCAGAACTTGGAGAGTTACAATCTGCCTGCACAAGACACTACTGCTGAAAAATTACACCATCTCCCGCTAAAGGGGACCATGAGGCGATGCGAAGCCGGAGCACTTGCACGATCGCGTTCCGTTGGCATTCGTTGGTCATGCTACCGCCCATGCTACCGACCTCGCGTCGTGGAACGCGAAGAAAGACGCTACGCGCGTCGTATCTTCCATCTAGCCTGGCCGTTAATTCTCGTACGGCGAGCGCGGAACGCGTTCGACAGGCGGGCGAGAGGGGGGCAGCGCAGGAGAGGAGAGAGAACGGGAGGGGACGCGCATGCGCTCGAGCTCATCGCGGCGTTGCGCAGGAGAGAATTTCGGCATGTCTAGCCCGCGCTTCAGGGGAAGAGTGGAAAGGGGGAGGGTAAGTGGAGAGGAGGAGGGGAGAGGAAAAGTAGAGAGGGGGGAAGTAGAGATAGTGAGTGGAAAGGGAAGAGGTGTGTGGAGAGGGTATGCGCATGCGCAGTAAGGGTGGTCACGCCGCACACCACCACCACCCTCACCGGATTGAGCTCCACCTTAAGATACTTCGCATCTAAAAGTCAACTACAGCACGTGTGGAATAGGTGCTGCAGTGCTAGTTGACCAGCTTAGGGGGAAGCCCTTCCTGCCGCTGCCTCACGGAGTGGTATACGTTCTCAGCTAGTGGCGCCAGTATCGTGTCGGCGGTTCCTCGGCCGCGATGAGCGAGGGGTTCGTTCTTCACGGGCGCTTGGAGTCTCTATGGGAGAGTGTGGGGGCCCACACCATGTCGACCACGATCAAAAACGACAGCAGCATATACGCCTGCCTTATGGCCACATATTAGGAAAGCAACTCTCAGGAGCACGACGTCGTGTGCTTGCGGGTATACCCTAGAGAGGTGGGCGAGTTGGAACTGATGCATTCTTGAAAACTTTTCAGCGCGAACTGGACAGAGCACGAAGAAGAGGACAGAAGACGAGCTCTGGGTATACCGTATTCAGCCGTGTACATTCCTGCATGCGGAGTGCCAGTTGACGAAGGTAATTAACGCGCTCGGTTTCGTGTTGAGAAGGGAAGCAGGGCCAGTGCCGGACTACTACCTAGGCGACGGACGTCTTGTATTGGCAAGTGCCTCTGTGAAATAGCGTGACCTCAGTATGCAGTTTGAAGCAGGTCAACGTAAAACAGAAAAAGAGACAGAAGAAGAAGGGCCTGACCGAGGTAATTCGCCACAATGTTTTAGGATAGATTTCTTTGACGAGGCACCAGTGGTGCCAAGCCTGAAGAGCATGTCGGGAAGGCTGCTTCAGCTCCACTAACGTCGTCGGAAAACTACGTCGGAATGCAGCTTACCCTAAGGTGCTTCTTCTTCTCTCATCGCCCATTAGCAGGGATTTCGCGTTAAGTTGTGCTCGTGTTACACACCGCAACATGCTAAGAAGTATGCTTTACAGGAGACAACATGGCATTTGAAAGCTATATTGAGACGGAATTTAACAATTTTCCGTTAATTAATATCTGATGAAGAAGAGTGGCGTCAGCGGCATTTCTGTGCACCTCAGCGGCATTGCCATCGGCATGAGGTTGTGGTTGCTGCGCTTGGCTAGAGTGTACTCAGATGTTCTGAGTGGGAGGAGCAGCCGGCTCTGCTCCTGCATCGTATCGAAGTGCACATTGTTGACACTTGGTGTGGGGGCGCTGCGCTCGCAGTGGATTGGTGGAGTTCGCTTACCTTCGATCGTCGTATGCAGTCGTTAGCACCGTTGGCTCATAATCTGTGCGTGACAGCTGCTGCAATAAGCATTTGTGTAGTGATGTGTTGTGGGAGCCTTGAATGCCCAATCAGTGAGTGCCAACGACTTTGGCATGTCTAAGGCTAGCCTTCGCCATTGCTACGCGCTGAGCTGCCGCACAGGCTATGCCGACGTCAAAGCAGAACGGAAGCTGTCGCTCTTCAGCGTTCCATAGATGAAGCTTGAAGAAAAGCCTGGGAAAGGAACCTTCATCGCAGCAACAAATTTCTGGAAGAGAACTGTGCGGTGTACGAGCTCTACTACGATGACCGCTACATACAACATGACTACGTCCACGTTATTGACGGCAAAGAAGTGCGAATCGCCCGCGATGTACCCGTACTGACGCCGGACGCAGTGCCTACAATCTTGCCCAACTCTCCAGAATATTTGATTACGAATGTCCCTTCTAAACGCACCCATAGGCGTACGCAGGGTTGCCCATCGGGGGGGCAAAGGCTCATCGCAGCGCCCCCCCCCACCTACTAAATCAATGTATGGAGCAGATATTGCGCCCCCCCTCTTAGGTGATTAGAGGGGCGGCCTCCCACCCTGCCCCCCCCCCCCTGTGCGCACGCCTATGAACGCACCCCTCGTAAGCGGGAAGCACCTACTGTGCGTGCCGGTTACCCAGAATACCAGAAAGCCTTCACGAACGCACCCGTCGACGATGACTTCGAACGTCAAGACGACGTTAACGACGTAACAGTATCGGTGGGACTAGAAAACTTGCGCCAACTGAAGACACCGTGTAAATATTGGTCGGTGCGCCAGTCCCCTGGCAATGAAGGCTCTGTTTACACACTCTCGAATTTAGAAACGTGCCCTGGTCCTGTCACGTCAAAGAGGGTACATTTTGTAGGGCCGAAGCACCTTAGTGACCCGGCTTGTCAGCGTGCATCGTCGTCTGCTGTCAATTTGCTTGAGTGCAAGAAAGGCGCCATCTGCTCCACACTGTTACCCGGCCTTTTTAGATTGCTTGTTTTTCAAGTGTGGTCGATCAGAATAAGAATAAAGGTTACAGCACACTTTCGAATTTATTCGCTTGTTCACATACACACGCTAATTATAAATGAGCGGGCTGCAACGCCATACAGAATGAACGCCAAGTACAATAAAAAGTACAATACAGAATGAAGTGAAATAAAAAAAAATGTCAAGTACAATATAATAAAACACTTGAACAAAGTTCGTAAGATCCGCAGTGAAAATCCATAGAGAAAACGCTACATTAAATGCAGGTTATGATTATTAAACAGAGTTTTGCTCACTTTATGTGAAGTCAAAAAGCTCCTCTTTTCGGTACAAATTTGGCCTGCTCTAGAAAACATTCCTTCACAAGGAACACTTGTCCCGGTAATACGTAGCATTTTTAAAGCGATCGCATACAAGTTAGGGTATATGAACTTCCTACTTTCCCGCCACTTCAGTGGATCGTAGTGCGATTTAAGTACGGCTCGTTGAGATACTTACCTATCTCAACTACGGCCCAAGTTGTAGGGTCTCGTTTTTCGTCGCTTTTCGTTTGAGACGTAGATGCGGGATGTGCTTACAAGCAAAAGGACTATCCCGAAAGCAGCACTTGCGTGCTTCGATCACTGTCTTGTGTCTGTACTTGTCTTATATCAAGCACTTATTTTGTCGTGTGTCACTGAGTGGATGCCTTTCTAGAAGACGTCCCTTTACCCACTGAAAGAAACAAAAACATTGAAAAATGTATGTAAGGCCCATTCAAACAGATTAAAACTAAACGTAGTTTCATGCCATGATAATGTGTCATCATGCACCAGGTCGAAATAAAACGAAGCTCTGTTTCAGCACAACATAATGTTTTATTGACGTGCTAATACTGAACGCTAAGAAATGCACTGGTGTGGATTATATGGGTGACGTTATCATCAATTCTTGTCCCCTCCCACCATATTCATTGTTTCATTCATTGGCTTTATTCGCCGGACAAGGGCGAATGAAAACAGTGGATCCATGCGTATTTACTGAAGCATTGCATTAGAAGCACAGGTGTGCATTCGTTATTTTTGGCGACTCTTCTGGCGCCATATTGAATTTTATTCCATGACCGAGCAAGCGCCCCCCCCTACAAATGTTGTCGGATTAACCTTCACCATAGGGGGGGGGGTTGCTTGCTCGGGATTCCACGGTACACAAATAAAAACCAAACGTAAACTAAGTTCATTTGTTCGTCTTGGAGGAGTTGCACCAGCTCACGATGAAGTGCCACGCGCACCGCAGCAGCGAGCGAGTAGTGCAAGTCTGCCCGCAGCGGCCAACACTCGCCGGCCAGTAACCAAAAAAGTCACAGTTTCGCCGCAAGGGCGAAGCAATGAATGCGATAGCAAGAAATTAATGCTATACGAAGTGAGGCTCGCCAATGGATACTCTCAGTTTGAACAGCGCTCCTGTTGCAAAGGCGGCCAAAGCAGCGAAGGAAACTAGCGTTCTTCAAGTGTCGAGCTGTGACACTTCATAGTTCGCGCTCATCTTTGTTCGTTTAGCAGCGTCCCGTGAGCTCGAGTGACTTTCGTACGCTCCGTAACATGAGCGCGAACATCACGGTGAAAGCTCGAAACATCCCTCTTCCCCTCACCACGAGAAAACCGCGCGAGCAGACAGCGGAAGGGCGAAGTTCTCCCTGCGCAAATATAAGAAGCGAGCGAGCTCGCCGACGCGCTCCTCGCGCCATCTCGCTGGTAATGAAGAAATGCTTACAAGCGCCTGCCGTCTTTGAATCCCGCCATCGGTAAATGGTATGTATATAACGCTCGCCGTTAGCCACCAGAAGGATCTGCGCTTTATGGCGTAGTGGTTAGCTCCACGCGCTGCGGAAGGATAGGTCGCTGGTTCGATTCCGCGCTTCGGAAGCATTTTTCTGAATTCTTTTTCTTTGAGACTGATATATATATATATATATATATATATATATATATATATATATATATATATATATATATCGTGAGCGCTGACAGTGTCGGTCATCATCTTCACTTGTGCATACAAATCATCGTGATCATCATCATCGTGTTGGATCGCCGGTGTTCGGTTTTTGGTTCGCGCGCCTTTGCTGTCAATACAACAATCGTTCCGTCGTACCTGACGTCGTCTCACAAGTGGTGGAGGTGCTGTGATTCCCACGTCCTCTTGCTCTACCAGTCACCCCTGGAGCTCCGGTCTGGTCGACGACTTTGCTTGCCAACAACATCCATGGCACAAAACGACGCACCTCCTACCGTCCCTGCCGCGGCCGCTCAGCCTGCTGGGCCACGGTACACCGTGAGTACATCCCCGCGAGACGCTCCAGTATTTTCCGGCCTTCGCGGTGAGGACGTAGAAGGATGGCTGGACAACTACGACAGAACCAATGCTTGTAACTATTGGGACGAGGCACACAAGCTGCGCTATGTTCCCTTTTACCTCAAAGAGGTCGCAAAGACGTGGCACCATAACCACGAAAGCGACTTTCCTGATTGGTCAGCATTCACGGTGCAGCTGCGTCAGATCTTCGGCACGTCTGCAGGACGCTCTGAGGTAGCGAAACAGAAGCTCGCTACTCGCATCTAGGGACCCGACGAATCGTATACGTCGTACATTGAAGACGTTCTGGCTCTCTGCCGCCGTGCCCAAAGTGACATGCCCGAGGCCGATCGCATTCGTCATGTACTGGAAGGCATCAACTCTATCGCCTTCAATGCTCTTGTCATCCAGAACCCAACTTCGGTTCAGGACATCATTACGACGTGCCAACGCCTGGACGCACTCCACTCAATGCGCCTTCCACACGCCTCCTGTGACTCTCGCCTTACTGGGGAACATGAACTGCGCGCCCTCATCCGCACCATCGTGAGAGAGGAAATTCACAGCATTGTTCCTGGCAGCCCAGCTACTTCATCCGCCCGCTCTCCTCCTTCTAATCTGCGGGATATCATCAAGGATGAACGGGCGTTAATTACGAGCGTCGCACGTGCCCCATCTCCTGCGGCTTTCCATGCGCCTTCATATGCCGAAGTTCTATCACGGCCTCCGGTACCAACTCCACCTGCGCCTGCGGACGTCGTATACGACCATTTGGCCGCGATGGCAGCCAAGGCACCAGCACAACAGCACTCCGCTCCTTGGCGCCCTGCACGCCCCATCTATAGGCCATATCTCCCGCTTTTGCCGCCGGCGCCAGCAAGATGAACGACGAGGATATTCTTCCTACGAGAGAGATTTTACTCCGAGGTCCGATCCCTACGTTCCGGGACCCTACGTTGCCTCGTCACAACGCTCGCCTTCTCCTCCTTTGTCCCACGGCGACCCTCGTCCTTACCGCTCACCCCGCCGTCGTTCACCGTCGCCCTTCCGCCGTACTTATTCGCCCTTACGTTCTGCCCCGACACCTCTTGACAGCCACTCGGAAAACTAGAAGCTGCAGTTTTTGGAGGGGAAACTGCTCGTCGTCTAAACGCAATAATTCCTCCTGCGCGCCCTGCAAATTTACTGACTGTATGTGTGGAAGGTATTTTGGTGGACGCCCTTGTCGACACTGGAGCCGCTATCTCGGTCATTCCTCGCAAATTATGCCGTCGTCTACGAAAAGTGCAAACTCCATATGTTGGTCCGGTAGTATGTGGCGCCAATGACAATCCCATTTACCCTATTGGACAGTGCACTGTTCGTGTTCTGATCGACGGAATGCGCCATCATATTCAGCTTGCTGTACTTTCTTCGTGTGCTCACCAGATTACATTAGGCTGGGACTTCCTGTCAGCTGCTTCCGCTGTCATTTCGTGTGGTCCGCCCATTATTCACATTACGGACACCGAGCATTCTAGTGCTTACGATTTCTCGTCGCCTCACCTTGTCGCAGCTGCGGATTTTGTACTGCCTCCAGCCCAAGAACGAATTGTCACAATCAAATCAAGAGATACTATAGACGGTGACGCAGTGGTTGTCCCTGATCAGCGGTGTATTTTTCGAGGAATCGTATTCGCCTGTTGTCTAGTGCGGTTTTCACGTGGTCATGCCAGTCTCACCGCCTACAACACGACAACAGAGACGCAACTCCTGTCTGAGGGGTCCACTGTTGCCAGCCTTATCGACACAGCACCGGTATGTGTCGTCACTGTATCGCCTTCCTCGTCAAACGCAAAGTGTACGCCCGCTGGAGGTTCATCTAATGCTCTCAAGGCCACTTTGAGTACCGACCTGACTCCAACCCAAACCCATGACTTATTGGCCATTTTAACGAAACACGAAGCTTCTTTTGGCGTTTGTTCGGATGGCTTGGATCAAACTACGGCGGCCTCTCATCGTATCGACACAGATGGGTCTCGTATCATTCGCCGTCGCCCTTACCGTGTCTCGTCTTCAGAACGCAAGGTTATCGAGGAACAAGTCAATGACATGCTCGACGCAACGTTATCAGGCCTTCAGCAAGCCCTTGGTCTTCTGCTGTTGTCCTAGTTAAGAAAAAGGACGGGTCCGTACGATTTTGCGTTGATTACAGGGCACTAAACAAAATTACCCGGAAGGATGTATATCCTATGCCTCGGATTGACGATGCCCTTGACCCCTTACAGGGCGCTGAATACTTTTCAAGCCTCGACTTGCGATCTGGCTATTGGAAGATCCCGACGCACGAGTCTGATAAAGAGAAGACCGCATTTGCTACACCTGATGGCCTCTTCGAATTTAATGTGATGCCTTTTGGGCTCTGCAATGCTCCAGCCACATTTTAGCGAATGATCGACACGGTACTGCGGGGCTTAAAATGGAAGACCTGTCTTTGTTACCTGGACGACATCGTCATCTTTTCGTCCAGCTTCTCACAACACCTAGAACGTCTAGACGAGGTACTAACGTGTCTAGCCAAAGCCGGTCTCCAGCTAAATACCAAGAAGTGTCGGTTTGCGAGCCGCAGCATCAAAGTGTTGGGTCACGTCGTCAGCAAGCTTGGTATTGAACCTGATCCTGACAAGGTGGCCACTGTGTTGCACTTTCCTAAACCCACTACGCTTAAGGACCTTCGCAGCTTCATCGGCTTAGCGTCGTACTTCCGCCGGTTTGTCAGTGATTTCGCCACTATCGCAGCACCTCTTCACAAACTACTGACCACAAGTGCATCCTTCGTTTGGACGGATGACTGTGAAGCTGCTTTCCTGACCCTCAAGCGATGCCTCACGTCAGGGCCAGTTCTTCGCCATTTCGATCCCAGAGCACCTACTATCTTACACACTGACGCAAGTGGGCATGGAATCGACGCTGTCCTGCTGCAGCTTGACCAGATTTCGCAAGAGCAAGTAGTGGCTTACGCGAGTCGCACTCTCTCTCCAGCTGAACGGAATTACACCATCACTGAACAAGAATGTCTGGCCATCGTGTGGTCTGTGCAAAAGTTTCGCCCTTATTTGTACGGCCGCCGTTTTACGACCGTGACAGACCATCATGCGCTCTGTTGGTTGTCCTCTCTGAAGAACTTGTCAGTCAGTCCTGGAGTCAGTCATACTCCTGGAGTCAGTCCGACTCCAGGAGTATGACTACATTGTCACATACAGGTCGGGTAAGAAACACCAAGATGCCGACGCTTTGTCGCGTTGTCCGCTGTCGCAAAATAACCATGACGCACCTACCTCCTGTGTCGCACCTCTCAGCGAAGCGACCACGCCGATGACCAGCCTTAGTCCGATCAAGTCCACTGCGCCGGTTGACTTGCTTCAGTCCGCAGACCTCGCCGCGCTCCAACGTGCAGACACATACTGCCGTACAATCATCGATCGGCTTACTGGCTCGTCCCCTGCTCCCAACAGCCGCTTACGACGACAGCTCGCGCGTTTCAAACTTCACGATGGAGTGCTCCTTCGGTACATTTACCATCCTCTCAGTAACCGATGGGTCCCAGTCATCCCTCGCTCACTTCGACTCCAGTTTTAGAAGCCTTTGACGACGACCCGACAGCTGGCCATTTAGGTTTTCACAAAACCTACGATCGCATCAAGGCTCGCTGCTTCTGGCCTGGCCTTTCCACTAGTGTTTCCAAGTACGTCGAGTCCTGTTCGTCATGCCAGCACCGAAAACGTTCGACATCTCTTCCCGCCGGCCCTTTACAGCCTCTACCGTGCCCGTCCGCTCCCTTCGAGTTCGTGGGCATAAACTTATATGGGCCTCTTCCGCTTACACCCGCCGGTCATCGCTGGATCGTTACTGCCGTAGATCACTTGACTCGCTACGCTGAGACGGCAGCTCTTCCTTCTGGTGCTGCCTCCGAAGTCGCCGACTTTGTCCTGCGTGCCATTATCTTACGCCACGGCGCTCCTCGAGTTCTCCTTAGTGACCGTGGCAAGACGTTTCTTTCTCATGTCCTCGCTGAAGTCCTACAGGCCTCTGACGCCATCCATAAGACCACCTCGGCATATCACCCGCAGACAAATGGTCTCATCGAGCGTTTTCACCGAACTTTGCCCGACATGATCTCTATGTATGTTCAGCCCGATCACAAGAACTGGGACACAATACTGCCTTTTGTCACGTTTGCCTACAATACGGCCATACAACGCACTACAAGCTACAGCCCGTTTTTCCTCGTGTATGGCCGTGCACCGTGTTTTGTTCAGGACACCAGCTTCTTCTCCGCGCTCTCTGTCCATCAGCGTCCCTTCCAGAAGAGTTCGCTGCCCGCGTCGCCCGCTGCCATGAAATTGCCCGCGCCAACACCTCTGCCATTCAGGCCAAGAGGAATGTTCGTTGTGACGAGACACGTAGAGTTGTGTCTTTCCACCCAGGCGACGAAGTGCTCCTCTGGACACCTGTCCGCACACCGGGGCTCTGTGAAAAATTCGTTCACAGATACCTGCGCCCTTACGCCGTGCTTGAACGAACGTCTGCGGTGAATTATCGCGTCGCTCCTGTTAGTTCGGCTTCAGACCGCCGCCGTCGCAGTACCGAGATCACCCATGTGTCTCGCCTGAAGCCCTATATCCGGCGTTCGTACCCTTACTAAATGGACGTCTTGCTGACCGCTTTCGTGAAGGGGGAAAATAGTGTGAGCGCTGACTGTGTCGGTCATCATCTTCACTTGTGCACACAAATCATCGTGATCATTATCATCGTGTTGGATCGCCGGTGTTCGGTTTTTGGTTCGCGCGCCTGTGCTGTAAATACAACAATCGTTCCGTCGTACCTGACGTCGTCTCACAAATATATATATATAGGTCGCTGGTTCGATTCCGCGCTTCGGAAGCATTTTTCTGAATTCTTTTTCTTTGGGACTTTGATATATATATATATATATATATATATATATATATATATATATATATATATATATTGTTAAGGTGTTTAATAGACAGCGCTCAACGAAAACGAGTAATGGCGACAGTCACGGCAAGGATGAACTCGACGTCGTACAGAACGTCCTGAATGACGACGCGAGCAGTGCATACTGCTGTGGGATGAATACTCTGGGAGCTCGCGGTACGAAGGGACATCCCAGAAAGTGGCGTCATCACTTTTCGAAGTAAGCGGCAAAGTTTTGCGTCCATAACGGATACAGCGGCTCCAGTATCGATAAGGGCCGATGCGCGAACACCGTCCACAAGCACGTCGATTACATTCGATGGACTTCGCTGAGGGCTTTCACAGTTCGATAGCGTCGCAGCCCTTGCCTCCTGGACTGCGGCGACTAGTTTTCCTGCTCTCGTGCGACCGAACGAGGCCGCATGGGTGACAGTGACCGACGTCGGGGAGACGGAGAGCGGCGAGTAGCTGGAGGTGGGCGTGACGTCGGCGACATAGGTGGAGGTGGGTCGTAGAATGCACGGCTTGACTGGCTGGTGACAGGTGACGCGACTCGAGGCGGCTGCACGCGTTGACAATAACGTGCCACGTGACCGGCGTAACCGCAAGCAAAGCGGATGGGCCGGTTGTCGGGGTGCGCCATCGGTTCGCCGGGGTAGGTCGAGTCGGCTGCTGAAATGACTGCATAGTGGGCTGCAGTCGGGGCCGAGGGATGGCGTCAGCATATCTAGCCGGCACACCCGCCTCAAAGAACGGAGGTCTAGCGGCGGCTTCGGCGTAACTCATTGGGGCAGCCGCAGGAATTACTTGGGGCGTCCTGGCGACAACTTGAGCGTAACTCTGAGGCGCAGGAGCCGGAGGTTTCGGGTGGTACTCAGGCATGACCTCCGCAATTTCCTGCTCAATCGCTCGGCGGAGAGGATGAAGAAGGGTGGTCGACGACTGTTGAACGTGCGGCGGGTGGGCGAAGGCGAGGAGGGAGATCTGGCGTGCAATTTCCTCGCGCACGAATGACTTGACTTCTGCCAGCAACGCGGCCTGGTCAGATATTGCCGCCAAGCCAGCAAGCTCTGCGTCGCGTGATGGGGAGCGACGGGTCATCGAACGCTGCCGGCGGAGCTCCTCGTAGCTCTGGCACAGCGTTATGACCTCGGCCACTGTGCCAGGGTTTTTGGCGAGCAGCATGGTGAAGGCGTCGTCGTCAATGCCTTTCATTACGTTCCGGATCTTGTCAGACTCAGACATGGTTCCGTTGGCCTTCTTACACAAGTCGAGGACGTCTTCGATATAACTTGTGAACGATTCACCGGCCTGCTGAGATCGCTCACGTAAGCGCTGTTCGGCTTGCAGCTTACGAACTGCTGGGCGGCCAAAAACGCTGATGACGGCGGTCTTGAAATCGGCCCAAGTCGCAAAATCGGATGCGTGGTTGTTGTACCACAAGCTTGCTACGCCCGCGAGGTAGAACACCAAGTTGCTTAACTTGCCTTCTTCGTCCCATTTGTTGGGGATGCTGACGCGCTCGTAAATCGCGAGCCAGTCCTCCACGTCGGTGCTATCGGCGCCAGTGAAGATAGGTGGGTCGCGTATACGGGGGACACCGGGACATGTGCTCGTTGCGAGAGGAGGCGTTTGCTGGGCGGCGTCTGAACTCAGACACAGAGACAGCACCCGTTCCTGGGCCGGCTGTTCTATTCTGACCCTCCTCTTCCTCTGCTTCGATCAGCTAGCTCCCCGTGCGCCAGAGCCTCGGTGCCGCTCTTCGTCATCACACTCGGCCATGACTGCGAGCGCGCGGAACAGTCGACAATGTCTCTGGTGGGCGGTGTTGGCTGCATCGCGGTGGTCGGTCCCGACCACGCTGCAAGTTGGTTGGGAGACCTGCCAGAAGTGCCTCTGGTGGGCGACACTGGCTGCATGGCGGTGGTCGGTCCAGGCCACGCGACGACTTGGCTTGAGAGGGCGCCTCAGCCTGCTCTAGCGGGCGACCCTGGTAGATATAATGTGGTCGTATGTAGCCCGCACGTTTATGTCGTCGCAGTTGGGAGAACAGGGAAGGAAGTGGTGGGTCCTGTAACGCCACTTGCTGTACCGAACTAGGCCATCTGCGCTTTTTGCAATAGTCCGAGGGGCGTTTAGGTATCTTATTAAACGTCTGTGGCAACTTGAAGCTGTGTTCACGCGCTGACCTTCGACGCTGACCTTTTCTTGAAGCGATGCTGCGAGCAGCCGAGACATCCTCGTCAGAAGCCACTCCAAGAGATTTGTGCTGCACTGGCAGGTCTTCGATCAAAACGATCTCAGCCGTGTCAAACACCTTGGCGGCTTCTGGGTAGACGTCTCGTAGCAAGTTGCAAACTTTCTCACGTTCTGCCATTGCATGCTGTGCGGTACGCTCATCCGCTTTCGTCTGTTCAGAGGGGGTCTTGCTGGAATCCACGGACAGGTACGGCGCGTTGCATGGTAGACCGTCCAGTTGCATGGCAGAACGTGCCGGTGCCTCCAAGGGCTCAAGCGACGACGAGCATGGGGGCAGCGTTTCCGACAGATGTGGACGGAAAACGATCTCGGCCACCAGCAGATTTGTTCTGGCGTTGGATACTGACGCCGAGTCCGTGACCTGAGGTGGTATGCCTGGTCTCAGTTGTGTGTTTGTCCCAGGGCAGGTTGAGACACAGTCTGCTGGTGAGCTGCAGCGCGCAGTTGCAGCCTCGAGGTGGTGCCCCTTCAGAGCTCCATCCTCGGTAGCGGTGAGGTTGGACTGGGTGGTGGTAGCGAGGTGGTGGTCAATCGGTCCAAAGGCAGCTATGAGCCTAGTGCTCCACTCGGCCCAGGATTGCTGCCTCACGCCGTCGTACCTGTGCCACGCCGCGGCACCTTCCCGAAGGCGGTCTACCGCCGTGGACCATTTCTGCGCCTCCGTCCAGGCTTCGCGATCTCCCAGGGCGTTGACGGTCGCCACCCATTTTTCTACGTCGTCCTGGAAGCCGTGGAATTCGGGTAGTACGATGGTAGCCTGGGGTGGTGATACGGCAGGCGCGAAACGGTACAGTGTGTGCGCGAAGTCACCAAGTTGGACAGAGACCTGGCTGAGGGTAGACCGGAGCTCTCTACGTTGCTCAGGTGAGCTGGCCTCGAGGTCTAGCGAGGTGGCAACATCCAACATGGCGTTGATGGCTGTCAGTGCCGGAATGATGGGAGGAAACAGCGCAGAGCTCGACGCTGTCAATGCGTTGGCCGTGACGCGAAGTCGCGCAATGGTACGCCGCAGGTGCGCGGCGCTCTCCGATGGCTCGCGTACGGAGCCAGTGATGCCCGACCAGTAGGCGGTGGTGGTTGTCGTGGCGGCGCCGACGTAAGCGTGCCCTTGAGCCACCGAGGAGGCCTGGACGCCGTCCTGGGATGGTTTGATGGGTAGCTGTAGCAGTGGTCGGGCCATGGCGTCCATGACCGAGGAAGCGTGGACGGCGTTCCTAGGATGGAGAGCCACCCTGCCGACGACGCGCGATGACAGGTGGCTTCAGGTGCAAGGTTCGGCTTGCGTTGTAGGCTGCGCCATTGTCGTGAACTCAGACACAGAGACAGCACCCGTTCCTGGGCCGGCTGTTCTATTCTGACCCTCCTCTTCCTCTGCTTCGATCAGCTAGCTCCCCGTGCGCCAGAGCCTCGGTGCCGCTCTTATATATATATATATACATATATATATATACATACGCTGTATATATATATATATACATACTTATACATATATGGTGCATGACGGCGGCGACGGCAAAATAAAGCCGAGACTGTCCATATAATTGCTATCGCAATAAAATGAATCCACGAGACTTTTGTACATGCCTCTAGATAAAAACATAGCTGCCGGTGGGCTCCCGCGGAGGAAGCCGAAGGCGAGGAGGTTGCGACACTTGCGAGCAACATGCGAGCAAGCTGGAAAAAGCAGTTCTTGCTTTCATCGCCAATAGATGGCGGGAAAGCCACACGGACTCAAACGGAGCGGTTCAATCGCTTCAACCAATGGTGCAGCAGGGCTCACTGAGCGAGAGCGAACAGCCGCTGAGTGAGCGAGAGAGAACCGCCTATTAGGGAGCGAGAAAAAACCGCCGCCGCCGCGGCTCAGCGAGCGAAATGGGTTGCTCGCTGGATTTCACGAAGAACGGTCGCATCGTCCGCGACGCCCTGGATCTCTCCTCGTGCCTGTCGCTGATCGACGCCCCGTGAAGGCTGCCTCGACTGCCATGCCGTGCGCCTCTCATCGACGGGGCCTTCGCCGCCTCGTCACCGATGGGTATCGTGCCCCTGGCTGAATCGTGGTCCCGTCCGTGAACTCTTGTGACTGGCTCCGCATCTTTCCTGTCTTCTCTCTTCGTCGTTCTTTCCGACCACCTATCACTTTCTATTTTCTCTCTACTTTTCTTTTTATCCCCATCCCCTTACCGCTACAGGGCGCTTAGCCGTGTCGCCTATAGGCAGACAAATTAGCGCCCTTTTCCTTCCCCCGCCCCCAAGAACCACTCAAAAGAGATCCGGAGAACCGTCGCCGCCGTCGCTCAGTTGCCTTACTCGGCTGAGTGAGCAAAAGATAACCTGAGAACCGTCGCCGCCGTCGCTCAGTGAGCCGTCTCCCAAAGAACCGCCGCTCACTTTCACTGAGCCGTGGATCACCTGTTCTTTTAAAAGAGGTGCACAAAATATCCGGCTCGCTCCTGAGCGACCCATCTCTGTATCAGACATGCGAACGTCGGCAAAGGTGGCGGCGCTGTTGGCTAGCGAGCTGGCTCGCGGACATTGTCAATCCTTTGCGCTCGCGACCAAGGTTGGTCCGTGAGCGCGTGCATGCATACACTAAAGTGTCCTAGGTAGCAAGGCTCGGGGACGGCGGTTTGAGCAGTAAACTGCGCTGCTGACAAGGAAAAGGCACCGAGCGGAGACGACGCATAGGAGGGGCCCGTAAGCGCGTGCGTCTCGAACAGATGAGAAAGCCCGCAACTGGCTTGGCTACGACTGTAGTCCACATTCGAGCGGTTAACATCACGATAGGAGGCCCCGATGAAGGGACATCTCCCGGTGACGGAAACCAGAGGGCTGCCGTGGCGACCGTATCTCGCGCTGTCGGGTTCGTCCACATCGAACGAGATCAAGCCCGTCACCACGGGATCGGGCAGGAACGAGCGCATCGAGGGGTCCGCTCTGAAGCCATGCCCAAACCAAGTTGGGCGCCAGTTATGTGGAGATAGGTTTGAGAGATGCTTACCCTATGAGGCGACCGGGAAGGGACGCCACGTTCACAGCCGCATCGAACAAAGGCGCTACAGCCGGGTTGTCGACTATCCAACACGGAGAAGAAAAGGCACTCGAGGCAGGTTGTTAACAACCACGGGCTTATTAGGGAGCTTTCGAATAGCATACGCTAAGTTAGCGTTTGCGGCACGCTATTTGAGTCACTTAACAGGAGCCCGCATGCGGTTAGCGTACGAAGCTTGCGCAGTTGCGGGAAAAACAAACGCAAAGCTTTGCGTACGCTATTCGAGAACTGCCTCTTACCCCAACATGCAGCGCAGTGCAACAGACACGGGCTTGCAGGCCGTAAACGAAACTCCGCCAGCGGCGCTACGACTATCACACAAAGGGCAGCAGCCGAGTGCACGGACGACAAGCCACCTGACAGAGCAGCGCAGCGCATCAACCCCCCATTCGGGCCTGAGCGCATCTGGTGGTGGTGGTAGTGGCGTAGTGGTTTGAAGAGGAAAAGGCGCCTAATATCTGCAGCCCGGTCGCATCTGACGCGGCAAGCCAGCGCTAGACAGAAGCGAGATCATGGGAAAGGGGGTTGTCACTGGCGACCAATGAGGACAGTCGGAGCGCAGTGACGTGGGCTAGAAAAAGCCCCTTGATCTTGAAAGGAGCGACACTCTCCTCCGCGCGCGCGTTTTCCTCCTCAATTCCTCTCGGATTTATCCCCTCCCCTGGCCGGCGCGGTGCGCACGGCACAAGACGCTGCGCCGTGCTCCCTATAGGGCTGCAGAAATTAGGCGTCTTATTCTTCCTCTAATCACACAATCAATCAATCACGGCATGCTGAGCACTGGCTGGCTGCAGCTGCATCAGAATCACTGCGCGCTTTTCTTTATTGGCCCCTTGAAGCATTCGATGAGAACCTGTCTCTTAAGCAATAGTCGCGATGAAAGTGGGCTTCCGATGGAACAAAGTGACAAATATACTTTAAAGCACTTCGATAAATGCAAACGGAAGCGCCTCGAAAAACTGAGTATACCAACTGGCGGCTGAGCGATTTAGCTCTCCGTCGCCGCTTCGGCTGTCCGTAACGCGGAGGTTTATCAAGCGCATATAATATAACCAGCATAAAGTATAGGCGAGGATGTCTTTCATATTCGCGGTCTTGATGAGCTCAAAGAAGGCAGCCAAGAGGGAATATGGTGGTTTACTTGAAATGGGCCAAATAAGTGGACCCAAAGCCTTTTTGTGTCAATGCCGCTGCCAGACGTGCAAGCACACGATGCAGGCACGCCGGCACACACACACGCTCACACACACACGTGATAAAGACACGCACGCACATACATGCACACGCGACACAGACACGCACGCACATAGATACACACGATTGCACGCATGCGATACAGGTACGCACGCACATACACACGCGATATAGCTACGCACACACGCGCGTACACACGTAATACAGACACACATACGTACACACGCGAACAGACACGCACGCACTTGCGCATACACACGTGATACAGGCACGAAGGCTCATAGAGAAGCGGTACAGAGGCTCGCGCACATACAAGCAGACGCGATACCGACACGCACGCACATTCCTACATACACGCGCGATGCAGACGCGCACGCACATGCATACATAAACGCACACGCGCATATACAAGCATGCACATACCTACACACGCGATGCACACACGCACATACACAGCGATACAGTTACACACGTGCACACACAAGATACAGACACGCACGCACATACATGCATACCTGCGTGCACACGCAATACAGACACGCACGCACATACTTCACACACCCGAATACACACAAACGCGCGCAGGCGCGCACACACATACACACATACGTACGTACACGCGTGCCGATACAGACATGCAGAAACGCGCGCAGGTGCATACATGCACACAACACACACGTACGAGCGCGCACACACAGGCGCACACATTCACTCACACGTTACCACGTGTGCGCGCCCGCGCGCCGTGTTAACGTGTGAGTGAAGTGTATTGGCTTCCGGACGTCGAAGTGTGTAACGTGGAAGTGTATTGGCTTCCGGACGCGCGCCCGCGCGCCGGGAAGCCAACGCATGGCTCGCAATAGTGCCGATTAACGGCTGTTTCCGGCACTCGAGCCGCGCGGGGCCAACACACGCGCTAGTAGGGAACGAAGCGCCAAACGGGAGGGCGTGCTCGATTCCCACGCAATGTATATACGAGAACTGAAACACGAAGTGTCAAGAAGTGCGGGACGCGGTATACGGACAGAGATCGTATAACTTGTAGGTAAATGTGCAGGAGCTGAGGGGGGAGGGTGGTTTCAATGCAAAATAAACAGAGAGCAATTCAAACGCAGCTGAATGACGAAGCCATTAGTGTGCACGCTTCTCCTGAATGAAGAACATCGTCGCGGAAGAGCCACCTCTTATTGACACTCTGTATTTGAAGGATAAAATAATGTAGCTGTAGGGTAAACAGATTTTGTTATCATATGATTACATCAACATGTGAAAAATATATTTAAGTGCTTACAAGCACTATGGTCATCTATGGTAAGGCAACGCATCTGATGAAGTATGTGCACAATGAGTGCGAAATTTCAGTTTGTGCAGCTAGTTTCATTGTTGGGACTTGGTAAGCGGCCATCCTAAGAAGAATGATGCATAACCTTTAAGCAACTGGCCTCACGTAACATGACAAAAAGCAGGCACACGTTTTGATTTTGGCAGATTTTTTTATTATTTAAGATTACTGATGGTAAACTGATGGCAACTGAACGCTCCTACCAGTTACAGGACTGCCAATACCATGTCAAAACGGAGATATCTTCATGCGAGTTTAAAAATTCCTGCACAATAAAAACTTTCGTACCAACATTTCATCATTTTGTTCTGTCACATATTCAGAGCCATCCATAGGAACTAACGAAATCGCAAAACTACTCACGGTTACTAAAACAAAAGTATATACATGATTGCGTTTGTGTAGAATCACGAGGAGACATTCATGACTTCGTCTTCTAACGCTCTTGATGTGCCGACTTGGCAGGATGGAGTCAACACTGTACGCCTCAGTGATAATGTAGAAGTGTCCTTCTCCACATGATTCTCTCGAACGGAATATTCTTTCTGCCGTTGCATAAGTGCCATCTGGTAGGACAACAGCAGTAGTGTTGGTTCTCACGTGCTTGTTGTACCTTTCTGAGGCAATTACAGCTCACCGAACCTTCACCATACGAAACTCAACCACCTCTTTTTCCAGCAGTTGCGTACGCGCAGGAACATCACGTACCACTTCAGGGTTGCCTAGAGGAGTAATGATGTCCAAGCATTCTTTTGCAGAGCTTTCTTGTATTAACGAAATTCCTTGACTGCTTGCGCGCGCCTTCAGAACTAACAAACTGCTACGTAGCAGAAGCCCGGTAACAACATGCAAGGCCACTTCATTGGCGGATGTAATTAGCAGCAAAAGACTGCTCATGCTTGTTTCAAAAGTGAAACAAAAATGTGGCAATAAAGGGCCAAACAAAAGAGCGCACTTTGATAAATGCAACACCTAGTGAACGTTGTATGTTCTTCCGGCCACGCAAAAATGCAACTCCAACAACAAACTCTGTCAGCAGCTGTGTGCAGAGGCCTACATCTGCAGTTCAAATCGAATCCTTCAGAAGGAGAAACACACCTGACACAAGATGGCACCAGGGAGTAAAGTACTTCTCCACAAGCCCGTTAGTCAGACAAGGGACACTGCAATCAAGAAGCCCATATTACCATTCTGAGGCCTTCCAATACTCTCTCACCTGCAGCCACCTTGGCTGACTGCTTACACATACAAGCATTCGTATTTCACAAAGCCTTTCATTTATAAGCCTCATGGCAGACGCCATACAGCAGTAATATTCTGTCCCTGTGTCCGAAAACCACAATTTAGCTGTCTCGAGACGCCCAGAAAGATGCAATGCATGTAACCGGGACCCCAGGACCAAGAAGGACTAAAGTCTGGCAAGTTAAAAAGAGGAGAGGGGCTCTTTACTACATGTACAATGGTGCCAGTACGTCAAGCAGCCCTCATGTCGGCCAGGATCTGTTCGTTGGTGCGATCAGGGTAGAGTTGATCCATGCAGTATTTGGTAGTACTTCATAAAAATTAAAAGAGTACACATAATATGTTTAAATTTGCGGCAACTGCTTAGTAAAGCAATCAAAGGGACTAGTTGGTGCATGTTGATGGTGAACAGTATAACTTGAACAGGTGAACTATAACTGAACAGTATAACTCATGATGAACTTAGTATAACAGGCAATAAAGGACTAAAGGACGATGGAGAAAGAACAAGTGGACGTGCGTGGTGCAATACATGAATGTGGCAGCTGAATTCAATTTGATTTTACAGTCATCTGTAATGGAGGTAAGTTGTGACAATTATTCAACCACACAGATTGTTACATTCTGTCGCAATGGCAGTATTTCTCTTAGCTCGCTGACCTTTCTAACCTCCAAAAAACAGCGGTTAAAGATGCTAAGTATTTTATGGGACTTGTCTTCTACGTTGGTCACTGGATGGTAGCACCAGCTACAGGCGAAGTACCCGTTGATTGTACCATCTGCTGCATCGTAGCTCTGGCAGGTGCATCTGCACAGCAGCATATACAGAAGACCTGCAGAATTTTGGAAAATGATGAAAATATACATAGGAGAGTTGTGTGGTACGTGTGCTCAAATATTCTGCAGAAGGCAATTTACCTTAGAGCACACGTTTGTGCCAAAAAGTGTCCATGTGATGCCACTCGCATTTAACTTCTCTAGTTGTTGCACAAATTCCTGCAGAAGCATTGCCATATGTGGATGTTGTTCGCCACACCACAAAAGTGGTGCCATAACGTTGCTGCAGCGGAGCCTGGGTGGCAGTTCGTTTACAATAACTTGAACAGGCCATATGTTAAAGTTGGACGATTTGTAAACAGGACATCTGTCACTGTTCACAGTCAGCGTCAAATCATGTGGAGCCATGGCAACGTTTTCGCGAGCACTGCGGTACTGGCTTTCTGCCAATGATGTGCTGACTAGAATAGACATAAAGAATAGAGAATAGACATAAACTGCCTTTCAATCGGCAAAATTACGAAAAAGTTGCCTGCAAGCATAACATCTTGGCCGACATGTTTTTTTTTTTTTTTTTGCATACTGCGCATTCGACACGAAGCTCTTGGCGTTCCTCTAGGCTGCCCTTTGTTTCAGCAAGCAGAAACTTGCAATCTGCGCGGTAAAAATTGAAAATGACTTCGGTCACATACGTTCCACAAAATTTCTTGAAGAGGTTTTTGCTTTCCGGACATTTCCTCCCCAGAAGGTTGTTGAAAAGTCTCTGAATGTCGTCAATTGCAGCCCTGGACAGACCAAATTTAAGAGACATATCTAAGAGCAGTATATAAGCGTCACCTCGGGTGACTGTCCCACCATCAATGAACGAATCGCAGACATCGTTAGCGTCTGTATCTCTCAGATCACAGCTTGGTCCCGCGCTGTCATCAGCCGCCAAGTAATCTTCTTCCGCGGAAAATGGCCACGCTGGTGGCGTGACAGATGAATGTGAAGTTGTGCATTGACTGTGAGTGAAGTCGCTGCAGTCCCTATCGCTGTTTTCCTCCGAGGTTGAGTTCAAGTGCACAGATTCATTGCACATTCCGTCTAAGTGAGAGTTTGCTGGCGATGTTGGCGAAGATGTCGTTGATGCCATAGACGACGAAACATGATCGGCCAGGGCTCGCGCAGCACCGTCTCTACAGGATGGCAACGGAGCCATTTCGTGAACTTGGGCATGCCGATGTCTGATCACGGGTCTAGATAGACCTTACACCTTTTACGTGGAGCCATTTCATGTCCAAAAATCCAGCTGTGTATGTCCACGTAAATAATAAACAGCTCTAGTTCAACGGAGACACGACGCACTACAAGAGCGCGGGGTAGGCTTAAGTGTTCCGAACAGCGTGCTATGGATTGAAACGTACAGCAAACCTAACGTGCAGCAGTACTACCCTGCACTAAATGCTCCATAATCGCAGTTTTTTTCATAACAAAATCTCATATCTCTTAATGGTGCACCATAAAAATATGATAAAAGTGTCAGCAAATTTTGTTAAAGAACTAATAAATACTGTCTTATTTTACGTACATGCAAGAACTACATTTCGGCGCTCGAAGACAAGGCAGAGTCGCCTGAGCGTGAGAAGGCCGATTATAATCTCTCTGCGCGTTCCATGTGCTCGAACAACAAGTGGAAGTGTTCTGTCTATCATCTCCCGCATGTTTTGTGTTCACGCGTTGATGCAGGATGTTTGCTCTCGTGAGATTTGTAGAAGAGCAAACGAACAACCGCTATGTCGTTTCAGTAGCTGACGTCGCGATCTATGAACCAGAAAATGACCTCGACTTTGACAACACGGTGCCCTACGATGCGTATTCGCATGGCGAGGACGAAGATGAAAACAGCGGCTTGTACGCCGTACAGATGCTCAAGCTCGCAGGTAAATATATTGTTAAAGTGCGCATGCAATTACAAAACGCGCTTTCTGATCGATTTTGCTGCTCTCCGAGGCCGCGTGCAGTGGATTTGGGTATGCACCTGTGCAATAGAAAATATTGCATGAACTTTATTATCTGAGATGCTCCTCGTTTTACTAACGCTGAATTATAACTCGTAACAGACTACTGAACAGCTGCACCCCTAGGCGGGCAGCTGAACGTGCTGACCGCGTACTATTTCCGATAACTACATGTTTAAATGACGTGTATCAAACCACTGAAAACGATCCGACTTGACATGATGTTAGCATGAAGTCCGACAACGATGAAAGGCTGAGCACCTGCTGAACGTATAAGCCCAGATGCAATGTCGTTATATGACCAGAAAAAGACAATTGGCCGCGAAAAATTAGGTATATATATATATATATATATATATATATATATAGTTTTACGATTATCCTGCAGTCAAGCGTATGTAATGTTTCATAACCTGTGCAGCGACATGGGAGGAAATGAATAGGTAGACCAAAACTAACAGTATGCCGATTCTGCCTATGAGGTATTCGGACGTGGACGACCTGCCCGTGCCTGCAGGGGATGTCACCAAAAGGAAGAAAGGCATCAGACAAGTAGATTCATAGTTTTCTTGTTTAAGTACGCTGTAAACAACGAAGTGCTTAGTTTTCAAGAATTTTACTAATGTACCATTGTCATCTATAATAGCAGGAAAAAGCAAAGCAACAAAATCAGGCAACAGCAAGGAAGCAGCAGTATGAGTCTGTGCTGCGACAATACACAAAAATGCACTGGGGGAGAATCGCGATGTTGACGAGATTGTACACGACGCAAAGGCGCACCGGCATAGTGGAGCTCCACCAAAGCATCGCGAGGATCCCAGGTACGTTGACAAGAAATGTGTAGTTTGAAATGTGTGCAAGGGTGAAACATTATTGCAGCTGACTAACCGCTCGTTTAGTTCTCATTGCAATCTTCATTTATTCTGCGTTCTTAACAGCGAAGCTGTTTAATCAATCGGTAACTTGTACTCTGTCGAGCAAAACTCCACAGGTGGGTATGCGCCACAGGAATTGGGCAACTCCCACTGCCGAGTACAGCAGGTGGGAGCTTTTAGGAAAAACTGTGCTCTGAGAAGTCGAGCACGTGAAACACGTGAAAGAAAGAAATAGAAAGAAAACGAAAAAATAGAGAGAGAAGGACAGCAATAGAATGAAACAGACATGAAAAAGAGATAGAAAAAAACAGCAAGACAGAAATAAACAAAGAAAGAGAAATAAAAACAGTGAGAAATAGAATGAAAGGAATACAAAATAGAAATGGAAAAAACAGAGAGAAGAAAAAACGAAGAAAAATTAAGGTAGACAAAGAATACCACCCAGCTGCACACTTCCTCCAGGCTTGGTACGACTACTGCGAAGCTGCCATATTTTTCTCACACAGCATTGACGTATAGTATAGCATTGACGACGTACTTGTAAGCAACTCACAATAAGATGCTACAGGAAGTGGCCACGCAGACTTCTACAATGCTTCGTGGCCCTTATTTTACAGCGAAAGCTGTTATGAGATCATTTCACCGGCCGTTTTTGGCGCCGTAGTTGTCCGCCGCCGCCGCCGCCGCCGGTGTCCGTAACCAGTATCGCTCGAAATAAGAAAAAAAAAACGAAATAAGAAAAAATTCCAGGATGGAACGAGGTTCGAACCTGGGACCCCTGCGTGGGAGCCCAGTATTCAACCTCTGAGCCATGCCGGTGCTTGAAACTGCCTTGCAAAAAGGTCCTATACAGGCTTCATGTCGGGAAGGAACCACATTAGCATATGCAATATAGCGTGGTAGAAGAGTAAAATAAGCACCAAGCGTCGCACAACGCGAATTCTGTAACCAGGCGTCACACAATGCCAATTGCGCAACGAGTAGGTTGTTGAATGCTTCCAACCCATTACAAAGGACTCCGCCATAATTCTTCATCGTCATCAGGCACAGCATCAACAAAGTGCGCATAATGCCTTACATGCGTTTAGCAGGTACCAATGCTCTCCGTAGAATGACGAAAAATGGCACAGCGCCTGCTGCCCTACTTCTCAAAAATTACAATGATATATAGCGTAGTGGGTTCCTCGCAAGTGCACTTGTATTGGTTGCCAAGGAAGCCCATAAGCGCATGATCCATTTCCTCATGGTCTCAGTAAAGTTCTTCGCCCCCCCCCCGTCTCTCTCCCACGTCAACGTATGGTATACAGCATGACGGGAGAGGGAAATAGCGACCGGGCGTCACCCAATGCAAATTACATAACTGGTGGGCCGTTTAAAGCTTCCAACCCATTACAAAGGGCTGAGCCATAATTCTTCATCGTCATCAGTCGTCGCGTCAACAAAGTGCACATAATGCCTTACAAACGTGTAGCTGGTGCCTCGCTTCTCCGCAGAATGAAGAATAATGGCTTAGAAGGTGCTTCCCAACTTCACCAAAATTGTGATTTATGGCGTAGTGGGTACCGTTCTAGTGTACTTGTATTGTAGCCCCAAGAGAGCTTACAACGGGCTCTAGAAACGCCGCTTTTCCAGCTTTCGCTGTGACTGTGCTGCGGTTTCAGCGCAGGCCTGGCGTTTTTTTAGTTATTTTTGCTCTATTGTGAGCAGTCTTTCTTTACCCAACAAAAAATGAACTCGAAAAGTAGCCTGCCCCATTCTTTGCTTAATATTGATTGTGTTTGCACAAGCTGCATCTCTGTACCAAAGCTCCATGATGGCAGATGTACGTGCAAGTGTATTATTTTATTGCGATAGCAATTATATGGACAGTCTCAACGGGTTTTCGCTATCACCGTCGCTGTTATGTCCTTCCAGTATGAAGTCTAAATCGATAAGATCCTCCCGCGTATTGTATGTTCTACCGCGGGTGAAAGCACGCGAGTAAGGGCGACGAACGCGGCCGAAGCAACGTTCAAACGAGCCGACCCATTTCCCTCGCTCAGAGGGTGCATGCGATGCCATCACCCCGCTCGGGAGGCCTGACGTCAAGGCAGACAGGAAACGCCGCGCCCGTCTTTAACGAGCCTTAAAAGATGCGAAGGCGCCGGAGGGGGTAGTGTCGCGCGAGGAGCAACTTTGAACTTTGAATCTAAGGGCGCGGAAGCCGTACCCTCTTACACACGCGTTTTGTAGTTACGCGAGATCGGATACAAAACAATTAGCTGCCAGGCTCACTTCGTGTAACACTACATTTTGTTGCTATCGCATTCATTGCTTCGCCCTTGCGGTGAAACTCACTTTTTGTGTACACACTGCAATATATTGGTTAAAGGGCATCAGCAGGCAGTGAAATGATTAGGTGATGGCTTTTGACAGCTGACACATCAAAAATGTATGGGTAGTTGGGCTAGCAGAAAGCTTGCATAAGCCACAGTATAAGCCACAACATAAGCCACAGTATAAGGCGGTGCTGTATTCAATATATAGTGAAACCTCGGAGATACGAATTTCACGGGACCACCAAAAATATTCGTATCATCCGAAATTGGTATCACCAGAAAGCATGGAAAATTAGCGTGCAACAAAAGAAAGCTGGCGTATATTTTCATTTATTGTTTCTCAGGGCCGCAGCAACGTCAGGAAGAACCCTGAATGATTGTCAGTTAAGTTCTTAGATGTCGGCAGTCATACCAGCACTCGTAAATATACGGCCCGTACTCGTGTATTTATTTAATGAACCAGGTGCGTTGTGACCCGCGACAGCATTAGCCCCTTCAAAATTTCAGTATGTTTTCTTGCACGACAATGGAGTACTGCAGCAAAAGTAACAAAAAGAGCTCTTTGACGCGGTGAATCAAGCCCACAATATTGGAGAACCATGGTCCTGTGTTATGATTCTGTTATCCCGGAGGTGTTGGGGATGTTTTTTCAGCGATTTACGGCCGTGCCCACACAAGTGCGACCTCAACGGTCGCGCATGTTGACGTTGTGAGGCCTGACTCCTTCGCCAAGACCTTCCTCGCCTTCTTTCGGTCCTCGTCCACCTTTCATAGGATGTCTGTCTGATGCCCAAGGCAGACACGTGTAAACACAGTACAACGACAGCAGCTCGCGTCGACGCGTTAGAAAAAAAAAGCATGGCGCTAATGTCATCAGTAATCTAAACGCGAAGGCACACGGAGGCACTAAGAGCCTCAAAGATTCGCGCACACAATCTCGGAGGCCGTGACGCTTCTCTGAAGGTTTATTTTGACCGTAAAAAAAGTGTTTTTCTTACACCGTGATTCTGATGATTTGGCGGTGCGACGCGCATGCCCACGCTTGCGTTCCCGCGCTCGCACGTGCTTGGCGCGTCTTCCGCGACAGCGCGGACAGCACCTCTTCGTACCTGGGCGGTAGCGTACGTTCGTGTCAAACGTCGCTGCGTGAAAATCGGTTCGCAACAACCGTACTCCAGTACATTGCAGGCCAATTGGCCTCGGCCGGAACTAACGAAAAATTCGTATCACCCCGAAATTCGTACGAGCTATGATCGTTTCACCAAGGATTATAGTACAATGCTGTACACTCAATTGACGTCTTATTTATCTCTGCTGTAGCAAACTCTTGGGAACAGAGGAAATGACCAGTAAATGACTGTTCTTGTCTACTTAATAATTTTACGTGCCCGCTGTCATTAGTGTCTTGAAGAAATTTGTGATGGGTACTTGGTACGTGACTATAATTGCTAAGTAAATTTTGCACTCCGTAATGCACCACCTTTGAATATGTTTATAATGACTTCAAGCTTACCAATATCTTTTTCTGCACTCTGAACATTATCTAACCATGTCGTGCACGTGCTATCCTGTTTCCTCTTGCTTTCTACTTTGGCTTGCACTAGTTTATGCCGCTTTATCCAACAGTCAGTATGACATGACCATATTAAGAGACATTTTGTTTGAGGACCTTTACCTGGAAACAACATTTGGAATTGATCTTCCTTATCACCAACAGATTAGTTCACATAATCACAGCTTTTCACCAGTCCCAGAGTACAAAAGAATTTGACGAGCAGTAGTTCAATACTGTAGAATGCAAGTTTAGATAGTCGTTACAATTATTTAGCAGTACACGAGATTTTACTGTTACAGATTACGTCTGCGCATTGTTTTAGACACTACCAATCGGTTGCGAATACATATTCTCTATTTTCTTTTTTGTCACCCAATTTTTTTCTAGCGAATTTTTTCCAGTTCATTGGACCCAGCGCACATAACAAGATGGTTACTGCGCCGCTGGCGGTGTTTTTGTGATCGGTTCGGCTGCCATTTTCACTCGTTAAGCGAACCATCTGCTTCGTTTTGTAAACGTAAGGTCATGGCAGAACCCACAGAAGCGACTCAAGCTATATTTAGAGCGTGACAGATACTTTAATGGGCCACAGTCTACGCGCCGCAGGCACGACAAGGCACACGCCAATGCTGTCGGTGTGACAGCTCAGACTGCGAAAGCTGTCACTGGAGCGGCCCATCCGTGAAACGCCGTACCGGCTTCTAGCAATTGTGACGCTTCAGATGATGGTAATGCCGACGACTTATCCACGGAAGAGTCTGTAGCGGCATCTTCATCACCGCTCACGATCATCATCACCATTTTACCATACGCGCCGCGCCTCTCGCGCAGCTGATGCCTAGCGCTCGAGGCGCGAGCAGTGAAGAACGAGCTCACGCTCCTGGGGGCTGGACGCCGGCAGCCGCTGCCGCTCTGCTTATACCAGGGCCTTCTAATAAAGTGGCGAGACTTCGGCACGGCCACGGCGGCCGCCTTCACGTCTCCCTCACGCTACAATTGGTGACCCGGCCTTCGACCACGCCCTTCGACGAGCGGCGCTGCCATGTTGCCGTCACTCTGCCCGCCAGTGAAGCCGTTCCACCCGGCCTACCACCGAGCGTGGTTTATGCAGCTCGATGCCATTCTTGCTCTGAATGGCATCACGGCACAGCCGATGATGCACGCAGTCCTGCTCCAAGCGCTGCCGGTTGAGCTACATCATCTGTCCGCCGCGTCGTCATCCAGCCCGCAGCCATACGACGACCTCTGCGCTGCGGTGCTGGCCCGCTACGGCGAGACGTACCGCCCGCTACCGGGGACCCGTGAGTTCCAGGTTTCCCCTCCAACGCGAGCGGTACCACCCGGCCTGCAGCCCTCCCATGACGGCGAGCTACCTTCCCCGGCCATGTCTCTTTCTCGCTCTCGTCCGGCCACTAGCGCAGCAGTTGCTGCGCCCGACCACCCACCCGACGAGATTCCGAACGTTGCTGCTGCCTTCGACCAGTCCGCCACGAGGTGCATTCCTTCGCCACCCTCGGCCGACGGTCCATCAGGCAGGCCCTGGAGTCGGACATCGACATCGCACCGTCCGCTATTCGCTCCCCAATTGTGGCGGATTCGCCGTCCTCGTCCATCGACCATCACCACGTTTCAACAACCTCGACACTATGTGCGTCTTGCCAGCAGCGACCAGCATTGACCTCGCAGTCCGCCGCAGCTGAAGTTCGAGCACCGAACCAACACCGGCCGAACTTGCGAGACGCTGCTACGATGACGGAAGCGTCTGAGGACGAATTGCCTGGTTCGCCGATGGCAGAGCAGCCCGCACATGCCACGCCTGCCGCAAAGGCAGACATCCAACACGCCGACCTACGCACCAGCCCTCGTGTGCCGGGCACAGGCGCGGGCACAGGCGCGCTGTCACAACCTCTGGCAGAGCCTCCGACTGCGGTGTTCCATGACATCACTCCTCCGGCGTTCTTAACGGGGGACGCGAAACATCAGCGGTGTACCTTGAATGCAGGCATGCCCTTCGACACGGCGAAAGCGTCTTCTACCGCTGCCCGACGCGCTTACCTACCACGTGCCGTGCACCTATTTCCTACTCGCATTGCGCGTGGCATGGTTCTGCAACCACGACGTTCCCGCGTCCGTCGACTTGTATACCAGTGCCAGCACGTCCGCCGCAATGCAAAGCTGAGGTCGGCGTTGCGCCGCCACCGACATCCGCGTCAACGCTGTGCCCGCACAGGAAAGACCCATCGCATCAGCTACTCGTCGATGGTTGCTCGTCGTGGCTTCACTGTGCCATGTCGCATAGTTTTGCGCGCATCGCCCGCACCGGCCCATGTGCACCCGCCCTCAACTCCATCTGCAGGCACCTCTGCCAGCCGCGCTGACTCGCGCTACCGAAAGGCACCATCAAGTCGCCGTGGGACCCGCCTGGCCACGACCCCAGCGTACTTTCGCCCAGTTCTCCGCCCGCTGCGCTTCTCCCAGAGCCGTCCGCCAGAGACATAATGGTTTCCGATAGTCCTTCACCGTTGACGACCTGGACTGCCCACGGACATTCTGTCTCGCGTCACCAGCCTTGTATTACGCCCCCATAGTTTTTCATTTCGGCTTCATTTCTGCGGGGGGGAGTAATCTGTAGCGGCATCTTCATCACCGCTCACGATCATCATCACCACTTTACCATACGCGCCGCGCCTCTCGCGCAGCTGATGCCTAGCGCTCGAGGCGCGAGCAGTGAAGAACGAGCTCACGCTCCTGGGGGCTGGACGCCGGCAGCCGCTGCCGCTCTGCTTATACCAGGGCCTTCTAATAAAGTGGCGAGACTTCGGCACGGCCACGGCGGCCGCCTTCACGTCTCTCTCTCGCTACAAGTCTTAGAATCACAACTGCAGTGGTACCTCCCAACTTGACAGCGGCGAAGCAGTCACTGCTGATGGCGACGAAAGTGGCACTTCAGACTAATATTTCAGTGAAGACGACGATCATGATTTTGAGGGTCCCCCCTATTGCAAAACCCAGCGCCACTGGGTACCAGCGTCCAGTGCCATGCCTGATTATGGGCCCAGCGTCGCGCTGGATACTGGGCCGCTGGGGCGGCGTTTTACTGGCAGGCGCTGGGTACTCAAGCGCAAAACGGCTCTACAGCGTTGAAACGGCGATGCCTAGGTGCCCTACATAAATATATTAGTAAAGAAAGTAATATAGAAAGCATTAGTGCAATAAAAAAAAGCCGTTTGAAAAAAAAAAAAAAAACCTTCCACCACGAGGATTCGAACTCGCCACCTCTCATTCTCCAAGCGAGTACTCTACCACTGCGCCACGCTGAAACATGTCGGCTGTTCCGTAAAAGGGCTAGTCAATACAGTAAGACAGCGTTTCCTTTCATATTTTGATGTCGCGTATTCACGGAAGACGCGATATTCCTTTCAAAATCAAGCTTGCTTCTTTATTAGACACACACAAAGGGTTGGCGGCAACGAATGAAATGCCCAAAATGGGAAGCGTGCTAAGTGTCTTTCAGAATTCCCGTCTTAACTCCGAAAAATATCAAATGGACCGAGGAGCAGGGTACAGTTTGACGGCTGTTACTGTCGATTTTTAATAGCCGTTTCTCGCCCTTGCTAATGATCAACACGTACAGAAGCTTTACGATGACTCGTTCGATAAACACGCGCCTACATGAATTCATACGGGGTAGTTTTCTCGCGCGAGTGACATTATTACTGCGGAGCGGGCGTGCCTGTATTCTGATTTGCAGTTCTATCGATCACTACAACTAGAAAACCGCTCAGCAAAAACAAATGCAATTTGTTGAAAAAAGATGCCGGTGTGTTCACTAACGCGTGCCAGTTGACACGTATGTGTTTTGACGTATGAGTCAGAGAAGTGCCGGCGAGTGCGGCCGGCTGCTTTCGGTGAGCCTGCGTTCGTTGCTGAAAGCGAGTCGCATCGATGGTCATCGCTCCTTGTGCGGACACCGTACACAAGAAAAAATGGTTATTTTAAATTAACGGATGTCCAGACTATACTTTACAGTAATTCTTACACGTTGGAATTGCGTGTGCTTAAACCAAGAAGCGCCGGTGGCATGCAGACGGACTCGGCCGGTACGCTAGGCCTAACGCTCGCTGGGAGCCGCACTGGGTAGGACCAACGCCTCCTAGGAGGCGTTGGTAGGACCGATCTCGGCGCAGATGAGTTGCGATGGTTCAAGTTTTTGCATTTTGGCCTCGGAACGTTTTTAACTGTTACCTAACGTGTAGGTGAAGTAAGTGGAAGTGCAAGAATTGCCCGAGATGCGTTTCCGGTGTGGCGATATCGAACGACGGCTGTTTTCTGGCCTCCGTTGGGAGGGTTCGCGAAGCCAGAGCTCGTTTACTTCTTGCCAACTGCGCGGCGATGTAACGATTTGCTCTGTATGTTCAGACCGACGCCTCGAGACTTATAAACGTTACAATATGAAGTCATTACCGCAACTCATCACGGATGCAAAACTAATATATATGCGCGGCATGCACGAAATGTGTATTCATTGCTGCTACGTGCTCCGCAAAAATTAACGACGCTATTGGCACTGCATGAATAAAAAAAAGCGTGCTAGAAAGCAAAATGATCAGCGTTGGATGCTCTAGGTTATTAACATATTTTTCTGCACATTCGACAGGGAAACATTAAAAGTGACCGTGATTTCACTTATCACGTATATCATGAAAATAGTGCGCATCTCATCGTCTTTCTCTGCCGCTAGAATTTGTGACACATGTTTGGGACCCGTTAGGATAGCAATTGGCGGTACCATCGAATCAAACATTCGATATTGAATGATACCAAAGGATTTCGCCGCGCACAATACTGAAAGCAGCGCGCGGCACTGGCAGAAACAGTACAGGTTCCAGTATGTGCCAGCACACGCCAGTGAGAATTCAGCGTCTCCAGCGCTTCCCAGTGAGCGCCAGCGTCACAGCGGCAAAGCCAGTGCCGATACCAGTGCGACCCAGCTCTTTCCCAGTGCGTTCACTGGAGTCCCAGTGAATCCGAGCGTATACCAGTGTTCCCAGTGCAATCCAGTGCCAAAAAACGTACTGGTATCACGCTGGGGGTACTGGAACGACGCTGGTTTTTGCAATAGGGCCTTTAATGAAGACGAGGCGTTACCAGCTTGGTTTACACAGGATGGCTACGAAAAACTGGCAAACTCCAACGTCACTAAGGCGGGCACGCTAGCGTCACTCATTTCGTTCGCAGTATCACGTTGTCAAACGTGGTCTGCTCTGAAAGATTTGATCAAACTAGTAAATTTGCTTCTGCGCGCAGACGCTTTGCGGCGGAGCAAATTTATGCTAAGCAACTCTGGGCGAAGAAAGTGGAAGGTACTGTACAGCACCACTTCTGTGAACACTGCAAGTGCATCATGACAGAGCATGATGGTTCTGCTCAATGCACGAACTGTCACATGGTCAAGACAGTGTAAGCTTTAAAAGATGAAGGCTCTTTCTTGGTAATTTTAAACCTCAAAGCACAACTCGAGTTTGTCATCGACCAGACAAAAGAGCAGCTTCATGACAATCTTGATGCCCTGCAGCAGCCCTCTACAACAATTCATGAAATTACAAGAGCCCAGTGCTATGAGAATTTGAAAGAAGAACAGCACGTTGGTCCAGGTGACCTGACTCTCACAATAAATACTAATGGCAGTCCAGTTTGGAAGTCATGCAAGACTTCAGTGTAGCATTTGCAATTCGTAATAAACGAGCTGCCACCAAACATTCCATTTAAGAACACTGTTCTTAAATCGGATGCCTTAAATGTTCTTAAATCGGAAGCCTCTCGTTCGGAAGAACGCATCCACTGATGCAGTTATTCCTGGAAATATTTGTGGAGGAATTCAATAGCACAGGGGCAGTTCCCTGGCAGCAAAAATGAGAACCTCGTGCGTCAAAATCTCTCGTGTTGTCGGTGTCTGCTGATGCACAAGCAAGAGCATCAGTCCAAGACATGAAGACGTTTAATGGGCACTTTGGCTGAACATGGCGCCTGATGCGAGGAGAGCACAAGGACGGTGAGTATCACTTTGAAGTTCAGACTTTCATAAGCATCATGTTAACATTGTATCAAACATAGTCATGTGAACATTTCACGTATGTTACAATATAAACACGTACACACCATGAATTTGTGAACACCTTCGCTGCACTGTTAATGTCATTGTTTTCGGCTTTATTAGGTTCCTTGCGCTAAACCACGAAATTTCCAGCAGAAGCACGACAGTCAAGCAGGGTCAAGGAGGAGATGGAAGCGGCTACAGTAACAAATGATACTGTAAATGGCTTGAAGAGACCAGCTGGACTGATGAACCTGAAAGGTCAGTGAAGGGGCATTGTGCGATCGGGGAGCCAGCCTGCCGCAACAGTGCTATGCAATATTTGCTCCGGGTAATTTGCACGTGGCTGTGAGTGCTGGGTGCACACAGGGAGTGGACACCGGCAGCTGTGTCCGTGTAGCATTTAACACAGTGAGGTAGGTGATGAACACTCGTGTGCCCACATGTTTTTTAAAGGCCAACTCCGGCGATTTTTCGAGGTCGATGGATCTCAATGAAATTCGCTGGGTACGTTCCTTTGCACGTTTCCGTCATTTATGCAAAATTACAGGCTTGAGACATGTGCAGATTGTTTGCAAACGAATTTTCAAGATTGTCTGCAAACGCCCTCCTGGCTTCCCACAATTATTGGCAACATTGCGTCTGTGACGTCAGTATTGGGAAGGCGGCGCAAGTGACGCAGCCGAGGGCACCGCTAATTTCGACGCTTCAGCCGCTACAGCGAGCGTCTGCTGTGCACAAGGTGACGGACAGCGTTGGTTTGGCCGGCGCTTCGCTGGTCCTCCCGGCTGTCAGTTTTCATACTCGGCGCCGTTGTGACCGGCATGCCTTGCACGACTTCCGGTTCGTTCGTAACAACGCCTACGTCATACGTAGACAGCACACTTGGTTGGGTTTCGGTTTCGGTGTTGCGCTTTTTTGCTTATTTAAAATTATTCTCCAATTTGCCGAGTATTTCTGCTATCGGGCCCGTAACAGGAGCGTCTCAGGAACACAAAAGCACCATTATTTTGACATGGCCAAAAATTCGCCGGAGTTGGCCTTTAAGGATTCTGTCCGCTTTTAGAACTGCGCCATGCTGCAGTACTTTTGTTTAAAGATGCATCACTTATTGAAGATTGCTGTTTGTTTTTATCTCACTAACGTATACACACTGCACAGTGTATAATGAAAATAAAAGGGGTTTACTTGAAGTAGCTGAGCAGGGAGCACGTGCTCTCTTCTTCATATTTCCTATGTTTTTTGCTGCTTTGTAGATGTTGTCACTCATGCTCCTTCACTAGCTTTCACTCACTGCGAAAATATGCTTCAAACATGGTATGCAGTACTGTGACACTGTTAGACTATTCTATAATGTTTATGGCACAGGGAGGTTGTGGCATTATGTAGTGATGCAGTGTGTAACTTCATTGCTGTCAAGACGTTTATTAGCGGGCACTCGGCGACGACGACAGTCAAAGCGGGGCCGACTCTCTGCACGAGGGGGCGTGCTCTCAGAGAGGAGGCGACCCACTAGAAGGCGCTCGAGAGGACGACCCATTACCGACTACGAACGCTTCGCTACAATCACCCCGGGTACGAAAAGGGAGCCGCCTGGCGACCTAGCAGCTTGTCAGTATGAGCGGGTCATGATAGGGCTTCAGGCGCTCCACATTGACAATGTCGCGCCCTCGACGGCGCATGTCCGAAGACGGTTCGACGGGTTCGATCAGGTAGTTGACCGGGGATGTGCGTTCCACGACACGGTAGGGGCCTTCGTATTTGGGCAGTAGTTTGGAAGAGAGGCCAGTTGCAGTGGTCGGGACCGAGAGCCACACGAGCGCTCCAGGGAGGAACGTGGACTCAGAAGTGGTGGTTCCACCGCGAATGCTCTTCTGCCGCTCTTGTTCGTGCGTTGTAAAGGTCTTCGCAAGCTCGCGACATTCTTCAGCAAGCCTGGCTGTGTCCGAAATAGGCGCACATTCAGATTGATCTGGCTTGTAGGGAAGGATGGTGTCGATTGTGTGCGACGGGTGCCTGCCGTACAATAAGAAAAATGGTGAGAAACCAGTAGTGCTCTGAGAGGCGGTATTGTAGGCGTACGTGACGAAGGGCAGAATGGCATCCCAATTTGTGTGGTCGGCGGCGACGTACATCGAGAGCATGTCGCCGAGCGTGCGGTTAAAGCGTTCGGTGAGGCCATTCGTCTGCGGGTGGTAAGCAGTAGTTTTGCGGTGAACAACGTTGCACTCTTTGAGAATGGCTTCCACGACTTCCGACAAGAAGACACGGCCTCGATCGCTGAGAAGCTCTTGGGGTGGTCCGTGACGCAGTATGAATCGGTGTAGTAGGAAGGATGCAACATCGCGCGCTGTAGCCGCCGGGAGGGCGGCGGTTTCGGCGTATCGCGTTAGATGGTCAACAGCGACGATGGCCCAGCGGTTACCAGCCGAAGTCAGAGGGAGTGGTCCGTACAAATCAATGCCTACGCGCCCAAACGGACGGTTAGGGCAAGGTAATGGTTGTAGACCTGCTGGCGACACGTGCGTTGCAGGTTTTCGGCGTTGGCAATCGAGGCAGGAGCGAACGAACTTCTGCACGTAGCGGTACATCCCTCGCCAGAAGTATCGTTGTCGAATGCGGTGGTAAGTTTTGGATACCCCAGAGTGCGCGCATTGCGGGTCAGAGTGGAAGGCCTCGCATATTTCAGAACGCAGACTGCGGGGTATCACTAGTAGCCACTGGCGGCCGTCGGCGTCGTAATTGCGTCGGTGCAGTAGGTCGTCGCGAATGGCGAAATGGTGGGCTTGACGACGCAACGCGCGAGTGGATGGTGTTGCGGACGGATCAGTGAGCAAGTCGATCAGCGAGGTGATCCATTTATCCTTGCGCTGTTCGGTAGCGATGGTGTGAACGTCGATTGAAGCAACAGCTATGTGAGATAGTGAGCAGGCGGCATCGTCGTCAGGCAAGGGAGAGCGCGAGAGGGCGTCGGCGTCAGCATGCTGGCGTCCGTTGCGGTACAGCACGCGGATGTCGTAGTCTTGCAGGCGAAGTGCCCAGCGGGCGAGACGGCCTGAGGGATCCTTCAGGGACGACAGCCAGCATAGTGCATGATGGTCGGTGACGACATCAAATGGGCGACCATACAAATAAGGTCGAAACTTTGTAAGGGCCCAGATGATCGCCAGGCACTCTTTTTCTGTGACCGTGTAGTTGGTCTCGGCTCTGGTAAGCGTACGGCTTGCGTATGCCACGACATACTCGGGGAACCCTGGTTTGCGCTGCGCAAGGACAGCGCCGAGGCCTACACCGCTGGCATCCGTGTGTACCTCCGTTGGGGCCGTAGGATCGTAGTGGCGTAGTATGGGAGGAGACGTCAACAGACGACGGAGCTTTGCGAACGCGTCGTCACACTCGGACGACCACGAACTTAGGGGTCCGTTACCTCCAAGGAGCTTCGTCAGCGGCGATATGATAGTCGCGAAGTTTCGGATAAAGCGCCGAAAGTAGGAGCATAATCCTACAAAACTGCGCAGTTCCTTGACGGACGTAGGTTTGGGGAACTCTGTCACGGCCCGAAGCTTGGCTGGATCAGGGAGAATTCCGTCCTTGGACACGACGTATCCTAGTATCGTCAGCTGCCGTGCTGCAAATCGGCACTTCTTTAGATTCAGTTGTAGCCCGGCCTCGCTCAAACGCGTCAAAACATGCCGCAGGCGTAGAAGATGCGTGGAGAAGTCCGGGGCAAAAACGACGACGTCGTCGAGGTAGCACAGACACGTGTGCCATTTCAAGTTGCGCAGAACGGTATCCATCATGCGCTCAAAGGTCGCGGGCGCATTGCACAGCCCAAACGGCATGACGTTAAATTCGTACAAGCCGTCGGGTGTGACAAACGCTGTCTTCGGTCGAGCGTCATCAGCCATGGGGACTTGCCAGTACCCTGAGCGCAAATCGAGCGATGAAAAAAATTCTGCTCCTTGCAGGCTGTCGATGGCGTCGTCTATTCGAGGTAGGGGATAAACGTCCTTACGGGTGATCTTATTGAGTCGTCGGTAGTCCACACAGAACCGCACAGAGCCGTCCTTCTTCGCAACGAGAACGACAGGAGAAGCCCACGGGCTGTTGGAGGGTCGAATAACATCGCGGCGAAGCATGTCTTCGACTTGCTCGTTAATTACACGACGCTCTGCTGGCGATACGCGATATGGACGTTGCCGCAGTGGTGGTTGGGTGCCAGTGTCGATGTGATGCGTGACAGCAGACGTGCGGCCGAGAGAAGTTTGCGCGACATCGAACGAAGAACGAAATTCTTCCAACAGGCATAGAAGCTGGGAACGCTCGACCGATGTAAGGTTGTCAGCAATCGAGGAACCAAATACATCAGCGGGTGACGAATCAGTTGTCGAAACCGCACTGAGCGGACGGGAGCTGGCGCAGTGCGTGTCACCCGGTGCGTCCATAACTTGTGCGTCTTCGAGGGCTTCCGCTCTACCGAGACATTCCCCTCGCACCAACGTAACAATGTACGGGGATGGGTTCGTAACAAAAATATCGGTGTCGCCCTTAGTGACTTGCACGGTCGCAAATGGCACCAGCAAGCCTTTCTTATTGAAAACGCGGTCCGAGGGAGAAAGGAGTGCAACGGTGTCAGCGAGACCGGTGCAGTACACTGACACAGCCGTTGACGAGTTTGCAGGAAGTGTGGTGTCGTCTTTGACGAATACCTTGGTCGCAGCCTGTAGGCTGTCCGCCGGCGTCAAATCTGGGAATGGTGAGAGCTCTATTTCGGCTGGTGCGCACCGAATTACGGCGTCGTGACGTGCGAGAAAATCCCATCCCAGGATGACGTCGTGGGAGCATGAACAAATTATGATGAATTCGACGGCGTACAGAGCGTCCTGAATCATGACACGGGCTGTGCACACCGCTGTCGGGTGAATACTTTGGGCGCTGGCTGTACGGAGGGAGAGCCCGGAAAGTGGCGTCGTCACTTTTCGTAGTAGTCGGCTAAATTTAGCGTCCATAACGGATACGGCAGCTCCAGTGTCTACAAGGGCCGATGTGCGCACACCATCTACAAACACGTCTACTACGTTTGATGGGCTTTGCTGAGGGCTTTGGCAGTTCGATAGCGTCGCAGCCCTTGCCACTTGGACTGCGACGACTAGTTTTCCTGGTCTCGTGCGACCGGACGAGGCCGCATCGGCGACAGTGATCGGCGTCGTGGGGATGGTGAACGGCGGGTAGACGAAGTTGGGCGTGACGTCGGTGACATAGGCGGCGGCGGGTCGTAATACGGGCGGCTGGACTGGTTGGTGGCGGTTGATCCGACTCGAGGCGGCTGCATGCGGTTGCAATAGCGGGCGACGTGACCGGCGCAACCGCACGCAAAGCAGATTGGGCGGTTGTCGGCAGTGCGCCATCGGCTGGCCGGGCTAGGTCCCATCCATGTCGCAGGACGCGAGGGAAACCAATGGAAACCGAGGGGAAACCGCAATGGAAACCGCGAGGGAAACCGAGGGGCGGCGGCTGATATGACTGCATGGTGGTCTGCATTCGGGGCGTATGGATGACGTCGGCGTACGCAGCCGGCACACTCGCTTCGAAGGCCTGAGGCCTGGCGACGGCTCCGGCGTAAGTTAGCGGGGGCACCACAGGGAGCGCTGGGGGCGGCCTGGCTACTACTTGCGCGTAACTGAGAGGCGCAGGCGCCGGAGAGGGCTGGTGGTATTCCGGCATGACCTCCGCGATTTCCTGCTCGATTGCCCGGCGTAGGGGAGGCAGCAGTGTGGTCGACGGCTGTTCAACGTGCTGCGGGTGAGCGAAGGCCAGTAGAGAAAACTGGCGGGCAATTTCCTCGCGCACGAAGGACTTGATCTCAGCGAGCAAGATGGAGTGGTCCGACGTGGCCGACAAGCCAGCGAGATCGGCGTCGCGTGATGGAGGTCGACGCGTCATCAGCCGCTGCCGGCGCAGCTCCTCGTAGCTTTGGCACAGTGTGATGACCTCTGCCACAGTGCGAGGGTTTTTGGCGAGCAGCATGGTGAAGGCATCGTCGTCGATGCCTTTCATAACGTTCCGGATCTTGTCGGACTCAGACATTGTCGCATTGGCTTTCTTGCACAAGTCGAGCACGTCTTCAATGTAGCTCGTGAAAGACTCGCCGGCTTGCTGGGCTCGTTCACGTAAACGCTGTTCGGCTTGCAGTTTGCGAACGGCAGGGCGGCCAAACACGTCGATGATGGCGGTCTTGAAATCCGACCACGTAGCGAAATCGGATGCGTGGTTGTTGTACCATAGGCTTGCCACACCCGCGAGGTAAAACACGAGGTTGCTCAGTTTGCCTGCCTCGTCCCATTTATTGGGGACGCTCACACGCTCGTAGATCGCGAGCCAGTCCTCGACGTCGGTGCCATCCGCGCCGGTGAAGACAGGAGGGTCGCGGATGCGGGGGACACCTGGACATGGCGTCGGTGCAAGAGGAGGCGTTTGCTGGGTGGCGTCTTGAGTCATGGTAGCAGGCACGGTACGGGATCGAAGCTCCAAGGGCATCGAATGCGGACCGTAGTTGTTGAAAGGGCACAGCACTCTCCACCAAATTGTCAAGACGTTTATTAGCGGGCACTCGGCGACGACGACAGTCAAAGCGGGGCCGACTCTCTGCACGAGGGGGCGTGCTCTCAGAGAGGAGGCGACCCACTAGAAGGCGCTCGAGAGGACGACCCATTACCGACTACGAACACTTCGCTACATTGCTAACATATTTACATGAGGTGCATCTCTTTCTTCAGGTCTGGACCTTGCGACTGGCAACAACGTGGAGTATATGCATTATGTACTCCAAGGTGTTTCAAGGCAGCTCACTGAAACAGTCTTGTCAAGTTCAAACTCTGGCCAGCGCTTCTATTGTGGTAATGTAGTCCTGTCCACTTGGTCTATCTCTTTTGCTTACATATAGATATTATAAGTAACTTCATTTGTGATCTTAAATGGAACACTTGCATGAAACAACACGAAGGCACAAAGGGATGATAGGCACGGGGTTTCCTCTGGCTGAATTTTATAGCAAACAATATATAAATTCGACATGGGCATATAAGTATATATATATTCGCCAGGCTATGAAGCACTAGACTCATGGTTTATTGAAATACCTCTAGCGCAGATGAAATGCAGAAGGGCAGATGGAGAAATTGGCATCTTAGAAACTGAAGAAAAACTGCACATCTTGAAAGTGCTCTCATCAAGTGGTGTCTGATGATAGGCAGACTTCGCATCAAGGCAGCTTAAGTATGTAGCATTGGTTGAATTGGTTTCCAAATCCTCACACCTAGCGCAAAGGAAAGTGCTATCACTTCACACATAGGCAAAGGAAAGTGATGTTACCGCCAACAATGGCTGTCCCAGAGCAAGCCTTTTATGAAACCACATTAGTGAGCATCTGTATTGTGCACATCTAATTGGCTTCCGTGTCGTTTCACTTAGCGTGATGTTCAGAGGGGTACTTTATAATTACACATTAAAGATGAATTAGCAATGTTGCTGTTAAAGCTGACAACCACTTTTTTGGCTGCTCTTTCATACTGAATGTGTTTGGTAAATTAAAATATTTCTAGTCGAGTCAAGATTCAAGCTTATTCTGTAAAGAGGTGAATTCCGTTTGCATTTGATTAATGTGCAGTGCCATTCTATCAAGGTTGATTTCTCATAACCCTACACTTTTCAGGCTATATATACATGGTCACAATATTGAAAGTAATCCAACTATTGTGCATTCCTTGCAGGTGCATCATCGACACTGGCAAAAAAGACGTCAGGCTACTATCCATAAAGCCACCTCACTGCATCACAAGGTTGCCGACATCCATTCAAGAGAGAAGCCATTGGAAGGCGTCCGAATGGAAACAGCGGCTCCTCTTTTATTGGCTGCCTTGCCTGTCCGGTATTCTTCATCAGGACTATTGGTGGCACCTTGCCAAGCTTTGTCAGGGAGTGCATACACTGCAGTAAAAGGAACGCACACTCCATGAAATTGACAAAGCAAGAGGTGCCGAAGCATCAAAGTGTAAGCCAAAACGCTGAATTGTAAGCAGGTGGTGATGCATGAAAATGCTGCCAGCAGGGATTAATTCTGCTAGTCTTTTTTTACCCCATTGCATTAATTTCATTTAAGAAAAGGAAGCGTTGTTCCTATGTGCAGTAAAATGAATGTTCAATTCTGGTTGCAAAATGAGTACATTAGCATCAGTGAAAGCTTCTTGACACAGCTCTTTATGCTTAGTGAAGTTATACTCAACGACCTGAAGGATTTGATATGCTGTAAAATCTCGAGCGAGCGCCCCCTCCCCTACACAGAAGGATAACTCGACAAGATTTCGAAGAATATTTTAGCCGTCCAATTATGTTGCATATCACACGTCCTTTTTGCCTATAAAGCTGCCATGAAGAGTCCCATTTTAGCATGTTTTTGTAGCACGTAGCTTTTTGAAACCTGTTTTAAAACACGTTGCTACCTAGGGTTTAGGCTCTGTCGAAGAACTCCGTGATGCTGTGTGAGACATTGTATGGGGTCACCTTCATGACCTACAATGTCCATGCTCTGCTCCACCAAGGAAACTGTGCCGGTGCTCTCGGACCCCTTTGGGGGCACTCCGCGTTAATCCTGGACGGTTTAAAATGGAGCCATTATACACCATGTGTCTGCTGCAAAAGGGCTCCCGAATTAAATTCTGGAACGCGTGGTGATGCTTCAGCCACTGAAAGGACTGCTTCGGTCGCCACTCCTTCATTCAGCAAAAAAAAATAAAATAAAATAAAACAAGGACGACGCTCCGACACAAGTGGGACATATCTACTCTGAAGAAGGCACAGAGAGAATAAAGTTTTATTAGTGAATGCACAGAAAATCTTCCTTGGGTGGGACCTCCATTGCCTTGCGCGACACTGCGAGCCTGCTGGAGCAGCTGCTGCTGTTCCTGCCGGTGTAAGTTGAGCAGTGCAGACTCCCAAGAGGAAGGGGTCGGAATGGGAGTGGAAGGAATGCCCCATGGACCGGGCATTCCCACGTGGAGTGGTACACTGTTGATACGGATCCACAGAAGGGGCACTAGGACGGTTATAAAGTTGGATGAAAGAGATTTCGCATGTAGAGGCGAAGAAGTGAGTTAGCCTGCAGTTGGCACCAAGCGACAGCATCTGCTCTGTTAAGTGAGGGATGAGTAGGAGACTATGTGTAACTGCTCTGCTGGTAGTGCTCCAGCGTCGCGTTGTAGTTTAGTGGTTCTGTTGGTGCATCGTCTGGGTTGAACAGCTCTTCCGATGGTGCCCTGCCAGTCGGACCTCGGGCAACCGCATGAACGCGTTCATTACCATGGAGAGAGGCGTGTCCAGGAGTCCAGACGATACGCACCCGACGTAATGTGGATGGTGAGACAGAAGAAAGATAATGTATGTACAACCATAAGTCCTTGAGCGAAGGCACATCAAGGAGCCTGTGGGTCTATCACTGTGGTGACAGATGCATCATGTGACAGTGTTCTGGCGTGGCCAATGGCTAGTGCGAGAGTTCTTTCCTCTGCCGAAGCACTTTAGCCAGTTTAGCCATAGCCACGTTGAACAAAGTGGGCGAAAGGACTGATCCCTGCGGAGTTCCTCTGCTTGAGAGACTAATGACGTCCGACCGGAGGTCTCTAATCCCAATAGTGGCCGTGCGGTCAGAAAGGCCCTGACATTATTGTGGAAAAGCGCGCCTCACTGCGAGGAAGCGAAATTGTCAAGAATTAAAGAATTAGGCCGTGAGAGACGTTGTGAAAAGTGCCCTTGAGATCCATGGTCAGAATTGTCCGGACCAGGTTTGAAGTGAGGCTATCCAACACGTTTTCTTTAAGCGGTAGTAAAAGGTCCCGTGTAGAAATACCAGGGCAGTAGCCAAAGAGTGTATCCTCAAAAAAGTAAAGAGGACACAACAAGAACAAGCAGAAAGCAAGAAAATTTTCGGGAGAGGCGAAGCGTGTAGGGAAGCGGATTTGAGCTCCACTAACGTGAAACCGATGGAGGGGCGAAGCATGCAGCGTGCACCGGTGTTTCCAACAAAAAATCACTGCTAATGGGCGATGAGGGACAGAAGAAAGGTTAGACACAGAAACCCGCAGTCCGCTTTTCGTTAACGTGCACGTTGCGAATCTTTACTGTTGAACTATGCACAAGAGAAATGCCCCACCGGCACTACATTGCAGGTCAAGATCCAGTGCCTATATATACCGGGTGTCCGGTGAATTGTTGTGCAGCGGGAGCAGTCGGTTTTTAACACGAAAGTGCTTTATGCCGGGGTCCACCAAGAATTCAGTGACGTATTTCCGTCACGGAAATGACGTCGAAAAAATTTAAACGTTCAGATGGCAAAGAAAAAAATTCTGTCAACGGGCATCGAATCCACGACCGCTCGGTTCGTAACATCAGATGCCCGGCACTATGCGCTGCTCTACGCTCACAGACTCTAGATGCTTTCCAAACGCGCCTTTTATATCTACCACTCAGCCTGTCGGCGGGGTGGTAGTGCCCTCTGGGAGCGGCAAAATAAAGTAATTCATCATTACTGTGGCCTCCGCGATTAACACTTGCAACGCGTTACACGTCCGTCCCATTCAGCGCGTTTTCAATAGAAGTTCAATTTTGTCAATGTCTTAACACACCGTGAGGTGGCGATCTCAGCCTAAGTGTCGTAAAAGCGTCGACCTCGCTCACAGCATCATAGCTCTGTGACGTGCGCTTGCCTCACGTGGTTGTAACACCGCGTTCCCCGCTCACGTGCTCGCCCCGACAAAAATCGCGGCCGGTGGGCGGCACGACGCGCTTTGCGTTTCCCTCTAGTCCGGCCTTGGTGTTTAATCACATTTTAGCATGCCGCGGGATGGCGACCAAGTTCTGCGTCCAGCATGCGACGCTCTTCTGGCTATCACACCTCGTTCTCTCATTACGCTTTCACCGTTAACTTCTATAGCTACCACAAGGTATTGTTAATAATTTAACATGGACGTTAGCCGTTGGGATGGAGATGTACCACCAATCATCAAAGCGGGCGCATCCACGTTAAACGGTGCTGTAGGTACCAGACATCAATATATATTGTGCAAACTCTCTTATATCAATGTACTGTAAACATTCAGTTACTTCTGTAAGGGCACACTTTACTTTCGTGTTATTCCGATTCCTATGACGGAGGGATCAACCTTCTTTTTTCAAGAAACTCGCTAGCAGACGCTGCCTGCGTCGGCGTTGTCTCTCGCGGGCAAGGGTGCGTTCTCGTTCCTTGCGAGCTTGTAGTTCAGCGTTCATCGCAGAAAGAGTGTTTCCATAGTCAATGCGCTCCGTTCACTCTCTCTCACCATACGGCGAGCGCTGAGGCGGTGGCGCCCTCTTTTGCGCCCAAGCAAATGGACCGTCCTGACACTGACGACGATGCACGCCGCGACAGCCGAGGACGACGCACGATGCACGCCGAGACCCTAAGGTGCTTCGCCGAAAAAAAAATGTGCGATTGCTTCATGGGCCATCGACCTCTACAGCATGCTCTGTGTGTAAATAGCCTGTCTCTCCTTGTTAAAGGAAGGCACAGTTAGCTCAGTGCTGAAGAGCAGGCAGCTGTGCATCGCCGTTGTAGAGTGACTGTACGCAGTGTAGTAAAGCTCGAGCGTTTTGTACAGGACAGGCAGGTGTTCCACAGCACTGCTTACAGAAAGCCGTCAAAATCAGACACATTTTCGTTTACAGACACTGGCTGTTATACACGCACAGAGAAGATTGGTCTGCTGAAGGAAATGAACAGCTGTGTTATCATATGCAGACTTGTTATAATTGCAGATGTTGCTGCCGCACCTCCTCATATCAAGGAGTGGTTTCCGTCTCATGTTGGAACAATAGCCGCATTTCTTCGAGCTGAAATCATTGATAACTGTTTGTTTATTGATTTTATGCACGAAGACAAGGCATTCATCTGCAACCTCCCAAACACAATCGACTAGGATTAATGGAAATATCATCGCCAACTAAAGGGATCCTAAAAGTTTTTTTTATTTTTGTTAGCGTTTAGGCTACAGTATCATCAAATATTCGCACGATAAATGAAATCACGCCTTTTAAATGAAAACAGGTACAAGAAATTATATGCGACTCCTTTTCTCAGCAAAGCACTGACTCGCGCTCAATGGGGACGAAGCACATCACGGAATGGTTGAGCTCTGCTCCGCCAGGTGTTGCAACACTGCCAGGCATTTCCATTTTATTCTCCTATACTCCGACAATCTGGAAATTCCATGTATGCGGACAAACGATTCTTTTTCTTTTTTATCTGAAGCTTTACATGCCAAAACCATAATATGATCATGAAGCATGCCGTAGTGAAGGTCTGAGTGGAAATTTCGACCATTCGGTGTTCTACAGCGCGCGTTGACATTGCATTGTAAAACAAAGAATATTTCAGAACGATCACCGAGAAGCGTAAACTTAGGCAACGTGGTTTTGCCTTCAGGGGTAAGTTATAGCAACAGACGCGTGGGTTCTGGCGTTCGGATAACAAGAGCCCGATTCTAACTGCACCAACGAACTAAAGAAACACGCGGTGGCTGCATTTTCGGTGGAGGCGAAAATGTTTGAGGCCCATGTACTTAGATTTAAATGCACGTTCAAGAACCTCAGGTGGTCAAAATTTCCGGAGCCCTCCACTACGGCGTCTCTCATAATCATATCGTGGTTTCGGGGCGTTATACCCCAGATGTTATTGAACTAAACACTGCTCGTCAATTTCCTTACATGCTTTACCCAATGTCACGGCTTTGCAAGTTACCAATCGCTAGATTTGCATCGCACAACTCAGCTAAGTTTATTTTGTGGTGTCTGAGAAGATAAATCCTGTCGCGCAGCTCATGTAAACACGAAGCACATTGTAACTTAGGCTTATCACATTTGCTTTCCACCGGAGGTTCAGTGACGTACTAAACCGAGTTTCATGCGGAACATATCAACTTAGATCAGTTGCTGGTGGTATGTGTATTGCAAAATTGCTTGAAAAAGTGAAAGCGGGAAATTGACAACTCAGCCGAAATCTGCTTTGATTCGCATGTTCAAACTCCTGTGTGAGGGCGTTACCTGTGATGGTTTTCCAGGGCGTAAGGGTGATATTATAAGATCATGATAAGCTGATGTGCAGGATTAGCACAATAAATTCATCCCGAAGACAATTCTTCTAAGGGAATTAGTGTTTAATCTAACCTTGCACATGCCATGCCATTAAGTAGTAGTGGGCATGCCTTTTCTGTGCCCTTGCCACCTCCCTCCAATTCTCCTTGTTTGCATAGTGTAGTTTTCTATGCTGGGTCTACCGCATTTCAGTTCATTTGGGACATTTCATTTTGCTTTGTTAATTCTTGACTTGCGCCATTGTAGTTCACATGAAGCTTTTCATTTGGCTGTGGTAATTATTTACTTGTGCCACTTTAGTAAATTTGGAACTTTTAATTTGGTGGTCAGTTTTTTTTTACTTGTGCCATTTGACTTTAAACACAACCAATTACTATAGGTTGCAAGTAAACTTTTTGTTCCACACTTTCACTTATTTGGAACTTAGTGCTGCGCTGTGTTTTTTTCCTTTTTTCTGTGAGCTTTAGGTATACTAGGAGCCGGTTTTCATTTACTTTACAGTGAACTGGATTAGTTTAGATACATGCATAAGCTCCTCTTTCTTCCATTTTTGGCGCTGCGTGATGTATTGCCCGAGCGGCACTGTTGGGAAAATTTCGCGATAGACCTGTGTAGTAGAATACTTTGTGGTTGATGCTTCTAGGCCTAATGTTGCGAATGAACCACGATTTCAGGTGTTTCCTTTTCCCCACTTTCGTTCCCGAGACACAAATGCCCCATTCTTCAGGTAGAAGCCATTTCCTGTCATCTAGCTGTGGTCAACAACTCCCGTCATAGAACGCGTTGAATAGATGGCATTAGTAACATCCCCTTTGTGCTTCTGAAGCCCCTATGAGCTTTTCCTCGCAAGTCGCGTCGAAATCAACGCATCGTACTTGTTAGATGACCCAGGTCTCACCGCCCGCAGGTGTGCCGTCTTCGTGTTTCGCGAACATATGTCCCCACATATAATGGGACTTAAAAACCGTTTATATGCCAAGCGGACGCATAGCTCTCCGAACAGAGTCTGACATACCTTGAACGTATGCAATACACAACGGACGTCGTCTTCACTCGAAACGCACTCCCCGTTCCTTTGTGCAAGCGCTTCTGGGTGTCGCTAATACACGTTCTAGGATAATGCCTCCGTTACATTGCATCAACCACGTTTTCCACTTCTAGCCGCAACTGCTAAATAGAGCGGACTCCATCATCACGTGACGAGAAACCCTTTCAACGGGCCGTTAGGGTTTGGTCGGGTGATGTCAGTGAAATGAGAAAAAGTTCCCGCTCTCACATTGCTTACGGTACGCTATTGTTTCCATAATGCCATTAACAGCCCTCTAATTCTGGCGTGAAGTCGGAGTAACCCTTCTACAATCATGAATTGAGCCCCCGCCCCCATGGCAATTGGAACATTTTTGCAAAACATTGTCGTCCACCTGTTTTGCAGCACAAAGCTACTAACGACAATGCCTTGTTAGACGGAAAATCACCGCTGAAAGACAATGACGGGATTACTGTTTTAACTGACAACCTCGGATAGCTTTCTGCGTGCCGCTTACAATGAAAGCCTCGGCGTCAAGGACACGGTCATCAAGAAATTAGTCAGCCTTTGAGCAGAGGCTCCTTAGCAGAAGTGCAGGGACAAACGGCCATGTGGATTACAGACGTAACACCAAGCTGGAGGCGGGGCTTCGTGGCTCACCCATAGGAACCCCCGACAGATGTTCGTTGGCTGACTGGACGTGCGATGGGACATAGCCTACTATCATCGCACCGGCAGCACCACACCGTCCTTGATACTCAGCAAGCTACCGCGATGTCGTCGTATGCTGCCGAGAGTCTGTGCTGCACGCTGTTCTGCATGCCATTTGAAGAGCTTCACGCCTTGGAGATCCATAACTTTCTGTGGCTCGTGCCGTTGAGAGGACTGAGTTTGGTGCAGTCTGTGGACGACGTCAATTCCAGTCTCATGGCCATCAGAGATGAGCAGCAGCGCCTCAACTACGTAGCCACACTGCATGCTTGGATTCTACCACTACGCGCGTACCGACCGAGGTTCCTCTACCACCTCAATGAAGTACTGGCACAGATGAACGGGAACCAGATTTGTTCACGTTTGGTACAAGTCTTGCGTCCTAGATCCGCTAAAGGGCGCCGAGCAGTGCAGTCTAGCTGCCGTTGCGCTCCACATATTTGAGTGATTTCGATGTGAAATCTTATTTTAAACCACGGAGAGTGACACTATTCGATTTGTAAAGACGAGAGGAATCGGAACATACCTGCCACTCAGACCCGGAACGTCTCAACAACAAGCAGCGTATGTAAACAAGTCGGTCCATGCGGTGCACTCGCTAGGCCCAATGGCTCTAGGTGTTTCAGCACCCACTGCAAGGCGGCGCGGAGTCTGGCAGAGAGCTGGGCTAACCATGGCTACGTAAACTGGATTTTTCAAGAGCACCGAGATTCAACACCGGCAGGAATCGAATAACGACGACGGAATGGACCTCACCGGTCCCGGCACATCGACCGAGTATTCAACCAGCCAAATGGAGGTGAGTGGACCAACTCTACCTTCCACCAACAGCGCCGATACCGATACAGACCGCCAAAACTGCGTTAACGCTATGCCAGCGGAAGAAACAAGCGTCGGAACGGAAGCGCGGGAACGCGCCGGCTAAACACGATGAGGAAACGAAAACAGACCCCAAGAACCCAACTTCTCTGAAAAGAAAGAAACCACCCAAACTCTCACCTCTGCCAAAGGACGATTTCAAGATTATTTACGACCACATCCAGCCTTACTCCTGCGTAACATCACACCAGCAGTGGCAACAGCCATTATTGAATCCTGCAACCATCAACTCCCTGAAGAACACTTTCTCCAGCGAATCAAGCCGGGCTCAAACATTTCCATACTGTCTACTCCGCTCCAAGAGGTAGCCATGAAAGCACGGGGAATTCGCCTCCTGGCCATTAACAGCACCACACACGCCAACAAAAAATATGCCGACACCAGAGAAGATGCCCTGAGAGGAGTGGTGCACGGAAACACTCCGTCAGAGACCATGCTTGGCAACATGCGGTTTCGCACGCGAAGACTCGAGCTGCTCCGTGCCATAATAATTGGAGGTGCTCAAACTGCCACCCTCACGCTCAGCGGGCCCATACTACCGAAAACCGTGTACTATTATGGAGGTGAACTCTTGTGCCACCCCTTTCGCGCCACTTTCCAAGTCTGCAAAATCTGCCGCGACAGGCGGCACAGCGCGGACGTTTGCCCTAATGCTTTGCGACTATTTTTCAAAGTGTGTGGCCTCGAGAACGCGAGCGAGAACGTCCCTGTGAACCGATCTGTGCCTCATGCAGGGTCCCATCTTACCAGGGATAAGAGCAGCTCAAAGCGCCTAAAGCGACCACGACAGCCACGAACATCGCGGGCATCGCGTTCGCAGGCTACTAGGCAGTTTACTGAAGCAAGGTGAAGCAAGTTTGATTAGGTTTTTCGCCTTGTGCGTTGACTGATATCGTTGTAATCACATGTGAAAGTTATATATGTGTGTGTTACTTTAATAAACGACAGTTGGAAGTTAGAGCTCGTCGTCGTCGTTTCTTTGTCCGCTGTGCACTTTTAGCGCTAAAGATTTAGCAATAGGCAATTTAGGTGGTTTTCCTCCGAAGGCGAGCAAGAGGACTACAGGGCCCGTCGAAGCACGAGAAGCAAAAGTGTCAGCACGGAAAAATCACATTCCCCATCTGCGCACCACCCAGCCACCACCACTTCCACAAGCACCCAGAAACGAGAAGCCTGATCCCGGACACTGGCGAGGAGAACACCTGCGGAAAACCTAAAGCACAACAAGGATCAAAACCAACTCTCAAAATGCTCCTGTAGAGGTCAACCGGGTGTGGTAGGGGCGTGTCCGCCACGCCCAAACTCATCACGCAGAGTGAGGAACGCCAGCGAGCCATCTCAGAGGCCACAAAACTTAAGACCAGCTGAGATAGCAAAATGCAAGAAGTGAAAACACTCATTCGGCAGGTAGCTATGATCATGGCTCAGGTGAAGACACAAAGGTTAGGTCACAACACAACACCGACTCCACTGCCGCAACAGCCGCAATGGAGTGGGTGTCGTGTTGTGACCTTTGTCAAAGACGTGAGGGAGTCACCTGGAGCGATTTCAACAACACCGTAGGCAGTGACTATTATATTATCAGTGTAGCCTGCAACACGGTAAAAGTACGCCTATTCATGTGGACGGCCAAGCTCACCTACTGGAAAATGCACAGTGCAAAACAACAGACAGCATTTTCAACAGCAGCCTCGGCAGGAGAATGGAGTGTTTTCCTTAAATACACATACAACGCCACTACCAAAGAGTATCACACTATACCGGGAACTGCGGCAGTAGACAACGACCTGGCACACCTCTGGGAGGCCCGTAGAAGTCTAGTAAAGCGTTGGAAGCACCAAAGACACAGCCGCAAACTACGCCGCCGGATAGCCCATTTGGCAGAAGACGCAAACGCTTATGCCAGAGAGCTCAATAACAAAAACCGGAGAAATTTCTGCGACTCCCTTCCAGACACCCTTAGCACCAAAAACACAAGGGCTCTTCTTCCTTGCATGCTAGACCCAACCAACACGCGCACGGAAACAAATAACATCATGAGGATACTCGTCGGAGAATACCCAGGTGCGGAAGACGAGCTCATCCAACTTCTAAAGGATACTTACACCGGAGAAGCACAAACGCCCTCAACCGGTCCTAGAGACGGTCACGGAGAACAAAACGGGGATCTTGATGTCCCCGTTACTTTCGCAGTACTATATCCCGCTACTCAGACGCTCAAGAAAAACACGGCAGCAGGCCCCAATCCGGTTACCAGCGCGATGCTTAGAAACCGGAGTGATGCAACCGTCTAACAGCGAACCGACTGCTTTAACGACATGGTATGGAAACCCAATGGTTGACTACCCTCCGAATGGAAAACGGCGAACATATTTCTAATACCGAAGCCGGGTAAACTGCGTGTACTACGACATCTACCGCCCATATCGCTCACAACAGATTAGATACCTACATAGATCAAAACGACCTGCTTCTGTACAAAGTGGTCGACTTCAGGAGAGGAGTATTGGCCAAAGGCGTTTTCCTACCGCTAAAAGACGAAGTGCTTAACCCACCACCGGGAAGTCCCGATAAATCGTGCTCGCAATCGACATTCAAAAAGCCTTTGACTCTATCTCACACTCCACCATTCTTTAGGGCTCGAGGACGTCGGGTGTGGAGATAGAAATATTGCTACGTGCAAGATTTCTTGAGCAACCGTGCCGCCTGTGTTGCAATCAGCACGACACGCTCACTCCCGTACGACCTACCGGGAAGAGGCACCCCTCAATGCTCGATACTATCACCGCTACTATTCAATATCGGCCTACACAAGCTGGCGCTACAACTGATGAAACAAGAAGACCTCGGATGTGCAAAATACGCGGATGTCATCAAGCTTTGGGCCACTCGAGGCTCATACGACGACCGGCAAGACACTGTCCAAAGGGCCATTGACACGGTGCAGGCCTTCACGAAAGAAGCAGGCATGAAATGCGCCCCTTCCAAGTCGGACTACCTGCACGTCAGACCAAAGAACACACAGGCGAATAGAGCACCAACCCTACAACTCTTTCTTGATAGCGAACCCATCAAAACGACAACAAAAATCCTGGTTCTCGGGATGCACGTACAAGAAACGAGCAGCGGCTGTATCACACTCTCCAAACTCAAGCGCGCGGTAAGCAGCATCACCGCACTCAACAGAATCTCGCGTGTCAAACAAGGAATGACGGAGGCGCACACCTTGCGACTGGTGCAAGTCTTCGTCTCGCATAACTTACGCGCTACCCTTTCAAGCCACGCGCCGCAACGAGACCGACCAGGTGTGCAAGTTGATTCGATTCGCGTGTAAGGCGGCGCTCGGCCTTCCGGAGAGCACCCGAACGGAACGCCTAATCGAGCCAGGAATGCATATCACCTATGAAGAACTCGCCGCAGCCACGATCATCGCTCAGTGAGAACGCCTCAACGCGAGGTCCCAGGAATGTTGTCGGTTGAGACGACTGCACTACCCCCTGGCGCCGCAGTTCTGCGGGGACGAGACTGAAATACTACCACACGCAATGCGAGCACGGCTACTTGTAGATCCCATTGCACGTAACATGCACCCTATATACCACGCAAGGCGAAGACAAGCCAGGGCGACAGATCTGTTAAGGATGCAGGACGACCCGGATACGTACATCGCAGAAGAAAGCCTGTACATGCGCATAGCAACACCAAGCCCCACTTTCTCCGTGGTCGCGACAAATAAGAAGCACACGATCGCTGGTGCAGAATTATGCACTTCACCCATAGCAACGGCGGAAGCCGCGGCTGTCGCGCTGGCAATACGAGCCGCCGAAGCCAAGGAACAATCGCATATACGCTCACAGACTCACAGGAAGCATTCCGCCTATTGGGGGAGAGGAGTTACGGAGTCGCGCTCTATCGAACGCGCCTCCATTGCGTGCAAGGTAGGATACCGCCGGCGAGCTCCCCATAGGTTTTGCTGTCCGCGCTCTACCAAAAAAAAACCTCGCGGAAGCCCTCCAGGGAATTTCTGTAAGGACTTTCGAAAGGAACTGTGTTCTTTACTGTCAAAATGATTATTTTCGATGAACAGAAAGAACGAGATAGTCTACAGTCGCTGTCTCTTCGTAGAAAACCGAGCACCCGCTTCAAGCGGTCACCGCGTTGGAGACCTCTGAACCGGCTTCTTGCGTGAAAGGTAGTCAATCGCTGAGCGCAAACTTTGTGAAATATCTCGTTAGAGTAGACTACCTGTACAACCAAAAGGAGCATAACAGAAAGAAGCCTCAAGCCAGCGATCGCACGGGTTCGCGACCACTGACGGTGCCTCTGCATCTATGAGCGTCTGCATGTATGTTCGTACCGATGGTTTTGCTTTTGCTACGAGCGCGTTTTGGCACCGCGCTGTGAACGTTAGGCCACAAAATATGAGAATTTGTGAGTGCACAAACAACTGCTGTGGCGCGGACGCTATGCAGAGCCATTCAAAAACAATTTCGTTACAACTACGGCTTCGGTGCGCATGGCAACCTTGTGATGTGCCGTCCCGACGATTCAGTGTTGTTTTTTTTCGGTCTAAATTCGTGTACGTTTCAATGTAATTTGACAAGTTGTCTCGCACTGCGTATTGATCGGTTTTCTCAGCGGGCAAATGCCGCTGCTTCTATTTCTTTATTCAGTGCATTCGTTTCGTTTGGTGCTCACACAAAACGTGAACAAATGCGACACCTTTTTTAATGCTCCTTAATTATCGTTCAATTTGCATTCCAGTGAACTTGCCGCTCTTTGTCATCAACAAATTCATAAGACCAAAGTTTCACCACTTCGAGATTGCCGGTGAAAGTTTACGAGAACGAGCATGTAGTAGCATGCACCGCCAAGGAAACGAAAATACAGTAACGTTCGCCGGACTTCTTCTGCAAACGTCGGCTGTGAACTAGGGCTCACATGAACTTGAAATAGCGGTGAATAAAATAGAAGGTATTGCAGCAACCAGCAGCCGCAAAACAGGATAGTAATTATTTGGCGAGTACCCCAGCACTTTTGGCAGCATTGTCGTGTCTAACGCCAGAAGGGTGACGTTTTTCCCACGTAAATAAATGAGACTCCAAGAAAATACACGGGGTTGGAGAGGCCCAACGTGTTTGAGAGTGGCACAAATAAGTTTTGGCTTTTTAGCACGTTGTGTTTGCGTCAGGGGAGCGCAAGCGCGACTGAAAAAATGTTATTGCCAACATAAATGCAGCACACAGCCGCAACATTTGGCTCTCTCGCTATCCAGGCAGCACGCCGGCATTGGACCGATCTCGGCCCAAGGTTGGCAAAAATTGGCTAAAAAATTTGGCCCTATATTGGTTTTTGGGGGTTTGTTACACCTAAATGTGCATTGGTCCAATATTGGAAGCCAATGATGGCCCAATGTTTGCAAAGATGGCTCTAGCCAACATTGTTCGTCCAACATATCGCCAATAATGGCAAGGACGGCTGTAGCCAACATTGTCCGTCGTACGTATCGCGAACATTGTTTAAATATTGGCAGCTCCAAAATTTTTTGCCAGCCTTTTCGCTGGCTATGTCAATATCTTTACGATATTTTTCACTGAATGTGTAGTTTAACATGAGGTAGATTTTTGTGCACGAAAATAAATGCATGTTGCCCACGCTTTTGCTTTTTGGCAAGCAGCAGGGATAATCAGCGTAGAAATGGTGAGAGTAGACACAACTTTATTCTGCATGTATACATATCGCAAAGATACTGCAAGTGTTGAAAATAATTTCGCATTTCGCGCTTTGTTCTGCTGACCGCTTGCACAGAACCTACACAAATTACCTTGAATAACGCTCTTATATTAGAAATCGCGGAAACGGGACCACTCACAAAAACACACAGCCTCCCTGTTAGCGCTTATTTAAGTTGTCAGTTCACCGAATATTCAAAAGGAAGTGAGTGAAAAGCGAAGCGTAATGCAAAATGAAATAAATGAACACGTGAACAGACATTCGATACAGCCGAAATCCATAACCATCTTGAACTACCAGAAAGTTCATCGCCTAATTGTTAATTAAAAGGTAACTGCGGCAAGAGCATGAAAGACTGCAACAACTTCAAAACTAATGAAAATTTGTGTGTTACAGATCCATCATTTCTTTGCGCGAAACGAGCGGCGAAGGGCAAATCAAAAACGGATGTTTGGCTGGCCCACGACAACGCGAGAAAATAACACATTAACAAACGCAGATGCTGACAACATCGCTAAGGGCGAGGACGTAACTAACCTGCTTCGACGCGCACAGGAAAGCCCACCACATGGGTATTCACAAAGTAAAAATTTTAGAGAAAATACGCGGTAATGTAGACGTTAATAAACGCAGCACATATTTCACGTACGAAAAACACGGAAAGTAACATGCGACTAAGGAAAGAAACGACTTACTGAACTCGATACGAACACGAAAATCCGGCGGAAAGTTTGCGAGTTGTCAGAACACATCGGCGCTCATCTGCGGATCGCTCTTCAAAAGTCGACACAATCAGGTCCCATGAAGAACAGGACACATGCCTTCTCACTGTGGCATCGCCGTTGAATCTCGGTATCCATAGCATCGCGGCATCTTGTCTCGGTATCCAACTCCGTTTTTTCCCGATGACGCTTGAGTGAATACTGAGGGGCGCGCGCCCGCCGATGCCGGGAGCCCGAACGAGGGAAAGTAACCGCCACTGGCTGACGAAGAATAGCCGCCAGCCAGAAGGGGCCGAAACGTGTGCGCGTCTTCCGAGGTGCCGTCGTTTCCCGCCATCTTCCCCCCCCCCCTTCTCGTTTTCAAAGGCATTGAAAGCGCGGAGCCAAGTTTGAACCGTCGTGGGCGGAGCAGCCGTCAAGTGACAAGTGTTTTATGAACAGCCACCACCGCGCTACCCCACTGCCGGGAGGAGCGGACGTAAAATTCCTGTGCAAAACATGGCGTCGCGCTGCTTCTCCGGCCTCCCGATCACCAAAAACATTTATTCGAAGTGGGCACGTGTAGTGGCGTGAAGCGTTGAGAGTGCAAACATAACTCATCGCTCATTTGGAGATTCCGCGGGTGATGCCGTAGTCTTGGACAGCACGTCGCTGTAGCGCGCACACAAAGAAGTTACAATCCTGTAATCCAACGACTCGTGTAGCAAACACAAAAATACGTGCTGTGGTTGAAGTCACATGATTTTTTTTATTCTTCGCTGCTAATAAAGCAGTCAGAATAATTTCGCTGCGCGTGCGCAAAAGGCGCACCAGCGCAGATTCCCATTGCGAAGCAGACTAGAATTCTATTCTACTCTATTAACTCATAAACGCTATACAGGCTGTCCCACATAATTGAGCCAAGACTTTCAAAATGAAAGGCACTTGAGAGGCCAAACGTGTACTACTTGCAGTAGTCTGTAGATACTCAGGCTATTTTTGTTTTCCCCTAATTAGTTAATTATTTTTAATTACCTAATTTTTCAATTACTGGCTGAAAACCCGGAATATGAACACTGAGCTGTAGAGCACTTTTAGAAACCACGGACTGAATTGTTTACTGTACGATACGTCTCGCGGTGTTATTTTTTCCGCGTTGTAAAGAAAGACCGCGAAATGTGAAAAGAGGCCACGTGACGGACCGCGAGCGCACTGCTATAGTGCTGCTCTCAAGCGTGAAACCGGTGAACGAGGTCGCCCGCGGCTGCCACGGGGAAGCGACAGGGTGCTTCGAAAGTGGCCAATGTTTCGGCGCCCGTCTTTCGTTCAATGACGGTGCAAATGCACGCTGCTGGCCGAGCGCTGCCGCGGTGATAAAGCGGTCACGACTGCAAGGAAAAAAAAATCACAGCATATCCACGGGGTGAATGATGATGAGTGGGGCGAAGCTACGGAGGGAATCATCTGTAAACCGTGAAACTCTTCCGTGAAATGCGCCCAGTACATAATATAAAGAGTGTGAAACATCGTGTATATATTAAACATCAAACTTTTATTGTACTGTTGGTTTACGTGGTCCCTTCATTATCACTTGTGATCGGTGAAATGCAAGGAAGAAGTCCGCTCCCGAGCGAAAGAGCGCCAAGAGCGACCGCATTCCCCGCTCGCTTTGTGCGAATTAAAGGCAAGGCTAGAGGGAAGACAGGACGCGCGTTCCACGACGCGAGGTCGGTAGCATGCCCAAGGAAAGCCAACGGAACGCGATCGTGCAAGTGCTCCGGCTTCGCATCGCCTCATGGTTCCATTTAGCGTCCCAAAACCAAATATATTGCTCAAGGTGTGCCTTGCGTTTTTCGTAGAAATAATTTCTTTATCATGTACATTAAGACGAAAAGTTGAAAGCTCACTAGAGTGTATCGCCCGCAAAGTATGTCTTTTAGTGTGATTTAACTCTCGTACGGCAGGGTCCTCGCGCCGTTGCCGGTCCACCTCGCCCGTTGACGATCGGGCGAGGTGGCTACATACAACTACTACTACTACACTTTAAGAAAAACATCTGGCGTTCTTTCGTTCTGCTTTTACAAAACATCTGGCGTCTTTCGTTGGTTTATTTCATCAATCAACGGCGTTTTGAACAAAATTTTTATTGTTTAATCACGCACAGGAGAAATCTCACCAGGCACTACCTTGGAGGTAAACAATGGCTGCTAATGGGAATGAGAGACAGAAGAAGTAGGCTTTTAGCTAACACTTACACTTCTACTAACGTTTCCTACTGGAACATGCCAATGGCTGCTAATGGGGAATGAGAGACAGAAGAATTCGGCTTTTAGTTAACGCGCACGCTGCGAATTTTTTATTGTTCAACAACGCACAGGAGAAATCTCCCACCGGCACCACCTTGGAGGTCAAAGCGTAAGACTTGTTACGCACTACTACGATGATGACGACTACGAGGGACGAACGGGTGCCGCCTTAAGGAGCTTCGCCCCTAAAATAACAGCAGTTTGATTCAGATTCATGGAGAAAGGGTGAAACGCGACAGAACGATGAAAGGCCTCGACGGCTGCTGCAATTTCGCAGTTGGAACGAAAAGAGACCCCACAAAGCGTCTGCGTCGTAGGAACCATTTCTGACGAGTTGTCTTTGTTCAGGTGCTCCTCAGACACCCGTAACGCTTCGTGTTCTGCACAGCAACGTTACACGGTTTTATTCTGTCTAAGCAGCTGACATGCCGTACTCGAATGAGCAGCGAGCGGATATGGTTCTGGCCCTGGGTGCATCACGCGGACACAGAAGGCAGGCAATTAAGCTGTTTCAACGCTACCATGCAGGTACGTGGCCAAGCTCAATGACCATTGTGCGTACATATGAAACGCTGAAAGATAATGGGACATTTACCGCGAAACGGCACAAATCTTCAGTTTTGGGCGAGGATGCGGAGAGGGATATCCTGTCCAAGCTTTCTGCAGACCCCCAGGCAAGTGTCCGTAGTCTGGGTGCTGGAGCTGGCGTCTCGAAACCTTCGGTGTGGAGAATACTACAGAAGAGACAACTTCATCCCTACCACGTGCAGCTGCACCAAGCATTACAGCCTCGCGACTTCCAGAATCGCACAGACTTTGCAAACTGGATCCTAATCAAGACAGAAGACCCAAGCTTCGTGAACAAGGTACTTTGGACCGACGAAGCTATGTACGTCCACCAGCAAACGTCGCGTAGCTTATGAAGGCGAAAGTCAAACGGGAAGATTGACCGTCGGCGGCGTCAAGACGAGTGGCGCAAAAAATGATCGTCACGTGATGACGTCACCATAAGACGTCATCATGACGTCACAGATCTCCTAAATTTGTGACTTCATTATGACTTCACCATGACGTGACATAACGTGATGTCACAGGATGACGTAATCACACGACAAGGTCGCTTTGCATTGCTTCGGTGATCGGTCACGGAGGCCGTGCAAAACCGCAATAGGTGCGGAACGCTTTTGGAGAGGGACGCGGGAGAATATATTCATCAACTAAGAAGAAGAAGATGTCTTTCGTCTTCTAGTCATCTTTGGCGAATGCATAAGGGACCCTGTGACTTTTTTTTAATTCAACGTATCTAAACAATGGCTTGCGCATCTGCAGCCGATTTTGTGGACGCTGAGCACGGGGCCGACGATCAAGAGGTCGCACGGGAGGGTTCTGAGATGGTATCGCACGTGGTAAAAGGTAGCGCTTTTTCCACCCTGCGGCAGATAAGCATCAATTGCCGGCGGGAAGCGCACGCAAGCCATCGTCTGCTACTCACCGAACATCGCAGGCCCGACGCAGTAAAGAAAGTTTTCGTCGCGGAAGTGCTTGTTGCACACAAGACTCGCAGCCGATGGCTACTTGCCGGTTCTTAGCGTCAAAATCCATGCTTCACGCAGTTTCTTGTCCCACAGTTACCGGTGCAGGCTGGCACTGGGCTCGGCTCAGTTACGTAAGCCCGGCACTGCGGCACCGAGGGGCAGAGCCCCATGGTCGTCGCCTTCGGAGGCAGACTCTCTATTACGATGGTTTTAATTCAGTAGACAATGCGATAAAACTTCCGTATTTGAACAGACCGCAGCGCATGCAGAATTTGAAACTCGTTTTCAAAGCACGCGGCAGCACTCCACGAGCAGCCGACGCGGCTGCTGAGACCACGTGATCCTGCCAAGCACGTCACGCCGGCGGTGGCGCCGGCGTTTCCACTGATGGGCCTCGCGCCTAATACCCGCGTGGAGTCTTGCCGGCCAGCGTCCTGCGCATCTTGCGACCGACCCTCACACATGACCATGGAGTGACATGGTGCCCAGCACATGCCGGAGGGGACGGCAACGAGCGGGTGGATCGCCTGGCTCGAGACAAGACAGGCCGGGCCGCGGAGCACTCCGCCCCAACGAACGCCCAAACATCCGGCAAGCAACGAGGAATTCTAGAGGTCCAGAGGCTCAGACGAAGATCCAGGGCTCTTGCCTATCACAAGCTCAAAAGGGGCTTCAGGTTAGGGAATGGCGCCGACTACAGACAAACACATTTCCTCACTTGCAAACACTACCCAAGATGTACCCCGACAGACACCAAAACAAATAACTTCGGCGTGAAGACACACCAATACTCCAACAGATCATATACGAAGCCAGATGCGCCCAGCAGGCGTCGTCTCGCGGCTAGTCTAAGACTCGCTCGCAAACTGGTCGTGGGAGGTGCGACTCTCCGACTTGCGAAGCCAGCTGGCAAGCCTCGACGAGGCCCGGCGAGCCTCTGAAGCCCATTGCGCTATCCATGTGCAAGTGTTTGTTCTTCTTGCGTTCTACTGGCGACATAGCGGGAGACGGTATTGTTGACACCGGAAGTGCTCTGTGCTTGGCTGTTACGATGGTAGACGAGACCTGCCGTCTTCCCAAGTGCCGGCGAGTATGCATTTATCCGTTTAGCGCGGACGGCGCTTTGTGGCCGTCCATTGTGTGGGAATGACTCGGGAGGAAGCCACTGAATGGCCTGTCGTGGCACCTTTTATGGAGGACTTGGAAAAGAGCCTGAGCGGCTGTTTCCAGGATCTGGACTCTGCACAAAGAGAGACAAGTCGCTTCAACTGATCCTGCCTTTCTCGCTTAGATACGTAGAAACAAATGGCTCAAGCCCACCTGTGATTGGTGTAATAGGGCCTTTCTTTTTTTCTGTTGTGAAAGTTGGCCATGGCCCGACTGTATGCTATAATAAGTAGTAATAAAAAAGGGGGAAACCTGAAAAATAAACATCCCCTGTACGTATACATATTTCTTCGTCTCCTATTTTGATGTCATACTCCTCTGTATACGTGCTTTCGAATAGAAGTACGCTCACGCTACATCCGCACCCAATGAACATTACACAAAAAGCGGTGTTGCGATCGTTACTATTCAATCATAACATTCTTTGAACGTCGAAGACCTAGTTGGAGCAGCCCAGTTTCTATGCATCGTGTACACAAACACCTAGGCGAGCGAAGCAGCCGTATAAATACGTCCTCGCAATATTTTTTTAGATCTTATCACACCAGCATCGACCCCAGAATACGGTAGCTTCTAATATCTGTTAGAAGCAACGAGGTCAGCGATATGCCTATCAGCATCACACCGGCTTTCCCAACACATGATCGCACAGATAAGGCTAACAATGCGTGTTAATCTCTAAGCAAACAGCGTATAAGACTGTGCTCGCACGCGAGCTTGCTCTCTGCGCTTCTATATCATGTAAAACAATGCCGTTACTTATTCCCTATACATAGCGTACACGTGCGTTACGCAGCGCCCGTTCATCACTTTTGGAATGTGCAAACGACGTACCTGGGTACCTGCTGATGCTTTCGCCGACCGCTGCCTTGTTGTTTCCTCGTGCTTGCACCCGATCAGTTCGGCATCACGATGCAACTTGTGGCTGCGAAGCAAGGCGATTTTGCCGCCCACGAAGAGGGCGCAAAGCGTCGGGGTGTTATCCTTGCCGAAAGTTATTACCCGGCATGGTGAACGCATATTGCAACTTTCTGAAGGGCACCGGTGCGTTTGGCTGGCACGGATTAACAGAAACGACTAGAAGAGCCTCGATAATAGTTGCATCTTCAGACGTAAGTTCATTACAGATAAATGATATCTAAGCACTTACCCGTAAACAGAGATAGCTTACCGTGAGTATTGTGCCTGTAACAAACTTTGCCACGACCACTGCGTGCATAGTCAGTGGGTAAGAAAGGCTGTTGAAATTATGATGGCAATCGCGGAGGTTTGGCGGTTGCATTGAAACAAGCTGTGACAACGGATGTTAAACTTCATTCACTGGCGGTTTGACGTATAGGGCAAATATGCCCTGTATCCCTTCCGATCTGACCGGAACACCTTCCGATCGGTTCGAGTGGGGGGTAAGGTAAACCGTCCATTCTTTTCAACCGTTGGTTAATTCCCTAAAACAGTCTCCATCATTTTCAGGGGCTCCACTGCACATTAGCGCACAACAATGAATCAAAATACAAGGTAAAAAAGCGGCAAAAACATACGAACGGGAAAAAGGGACAGGCATTACCGGTACGCACCACGCGAAGTCTCTACGTCGCATTAGCACAATTTCTATCCCCGGCTATTCTACGAATGCTGATCAAAGAGCCTCAGCATCATCACAGTTTAAAACACGTCTAAGTGTCGATTTCGCGTTGCATGAACTACTTTGGTTGTGTGGGCCGCATCTCCTGCAAACTTGCCTCACTCTGCACGACGACTCGTTTTCGATGAGAGCTGCTTCGGTTCACTCATCCGCTCGTAAAATATAGTGGGCCTCAAGGGATTTTTGGCTATCACTTGTTCTTGGGCCACGTAATTTGTAGTGAAAACGAGGTAGATAAATATGCCCACGGAGGTCGTGGCGGGCAACAAGCCGGAGTCCACGGTGGCATCTCTGTCGATGGAAATCCGGTAAAGGCCGACGTGTCACACATCTTGATCCTATAGTCTCGTATCGAGCGAACAATCGAGGTCAACCTAGGCGGATGAGTTCGTGAAAGTGGGGCCACAAAAGAACACACTGGGGATCTTAGATTTTCGGACTTCTGGCAGTTCGCTGGCAGCAACAGCTAGCCAGAGGGTCAGCCAGCTGGTTCCGGTGGGGACAGGAAATATCGTCCTGGTCACGTGTGTGGGAAGCCCGAGACAACCCGAAGCTGCCCGAAGATTGCAAGATCAAACGCTGGAACAGCCAGCGTAAACGTAAACAAACACTACCGCCTACCGCTGTGGCAGCAAACGAAACTTTTGCGCCGCGTGCGCGTTGGTTTTTTTTCTGGAAGCCCGCGTGGAAATATGTGGCTAGGTTTGCTGAAGTGATATTCTGGAGCATACGCATTTGGAATACGATCACGTACGTTCGCAAGATCACGCCCAACTCGCCCCGTCCGCAAACATAAGTGCTAGCTGGCGCACGGCTCGCACGCCGTTCACGACCAACGAGCTTCACACAAAAAACAATGTCGCGATCGCTATTATTTAATCAGCGCATTTTATCAACATTGAAGACCTGGATGAAATAGTTAAGCTCTGACGGAGTTCACACACGCAAACATACGACGTAACGAAATGGCTAGTTCGATCACAATCGTCTTCGCAACACAATCGTCTTCGCAATCAAAAAAAAAAAAAAATTTGCGAAGCTTGCACTAAGCCGCGCAAGGCTTGAAAATGCGGAACTAGACGATTCTGAAGACTAATCTGGTTGCCTCTAGGTTGTTTCTAGGCCTTAGATGTTTCTAGGTTGCTTTTAGGTCGTTGCTAGGCTTTAGCTCGGTGATGCTAGGTTGTTTCTACGCTGATTCTTAGCGCATAGAGGTTCGAGTTTAACCACAGACAGTCACAGACACAACACGGTTTTCCAAATTCCAGAGACAGAAAATCGCACTGAAATCAAGCGTTCGCACCTCTCATAGATCTACGGGCACGTTGTCGTTGGCGTAGGCCTTCCATCGCTTCGGGGCCGCCGTCGCTTCGCAGCCATTTGTTGGGCTAACTGTTGCCTTCTTCATTTTTAGTGGAGCAGTGATAAGTAGTGGGGCTTACCCAATTACTGTGGCACATGCCCGCTAATGATAGTTTTTTGGATCGCCGGTTAAGGAACGATTTGCTAAACAGCTTCGCTGTTAATGAACTACTAAGGAATCTCCATGCGTGCGTGCGAACGTGTACATAACTTTTGGGACATGTGCGCGACGCAGTTAGAACGCGACAGTTCGCCGCGTTGTTCACGGAAGGAAACTTCACGGAACACATAAAAAAGCAATCAACGTTAGCTCAACATGGTCGCCGCCACACGTAATTGAGCCACCTCGCACGGCGGAACGGCGCCGAGCGTAAAGACATGCGAAGGTGTAGTCCACAAGCGTCCTCATTGCAATCTGTCGAGTCCTCACAAAGATGGCGGCCAGCGAGCATCGTCGCTTTTCGGCGGCTGCTAGCCCGAAAGCAGCCCGAAACCTTCCAGAAAGCTTTCGCAACCGAATTGTCCTGCAAACTTCTGGCGACCCGCGGGGAGCACCGCCCAGCCCGAGAAAAACGAACGCCGACCGGAAGTGCCCCGCGCGGGGGGCGGAGCAACCCGAGAAAAACGAACGCGCTGTCGCTGGCTCTGGCAGCCCACGGGTAGCCAGAAGCGGAACATTGAAGAGCCCCATGCTTGGTTTTCAACATCGCGCACAGAAACAGCTGACAGCACGTCAACACCTCGCGCTGCATCACGTGAACTGCGGTAGGTGCCCAAGGAGGTACCCTGGGATGGCGGCAGATAGGGACAGCGGCGGAGGTAAACAGCGTAGCAGACTGCGCTCGAGCACGAGTGTGCTCTCTGCTCCTGCGTATCATGTAGGATAATGTTACTTATCGCATATAGAGAATGTGTACTGAGCTGGTGGCGCCGCAGTGTGGGAGTGAACGAAAGCGACTTGCGTGTTCCGTGCAGAACTCCAGCCCGCCGGAGTGAGAGAACAGCGAAACATGCTCCGGAGCCGCCACGCAATACCTCTAGCCAGCCGGAGTAAATGCTTTACTCCGAAAGTGCAGACCAGGGGCGGAGCCAGGAGAAGGGTTGGAGGGTTCAACCCTACCCCCCCGAAAATTTTCAGATTTGCTTGTGTATATATGCATACACACATACAAACGCACGCACGAATATGCATGAAGTATGGTTAAACCCCCTTCCCCCCGAAAAAAATTTCTGGCTACGCCCCTGGTGCAGACTATAAAAATCTCCTAATAGGGGGCGGTGGGGAGGGTCGCTTGAGGGCAAGCATTTCATTTCATACTGGGAGTTGTTCCAATTTACAGTGCGCACGTACTCTCGTATGGGCTAGATGACGTAACGTGTAAGGCGATCCTGACTACCAGGTAGTTATTGCTGGCACGAGAAAGTTACGCCACTGCCCAACATTGTGTCGAGGCTTGATAATATGCTATACCTAGACTGATCTAAAAAAGAGCCCTTATATATTCATATAAATAATGCAGAAATCCCCAGAAGCTAGAGACCTTCATGTGCTTATTACTAGCACCGAATGGCCATATGCGATCTCCAGTCGCTATCATCTTCGCCTCCTTCTTCACAGCCTTGATATCCGGCGTAATCTCAATCTACTTCCATTTCCATCCGTGGAACTTTATATTCGTTCTGTGCCCTGTCGTCATCGACCTGCATATTCTAATACCAAGTCTCGTGCTTGTTTCCTTTGAGGCATTTCTGCAAAAATCTAGTGATCCATTGTTGGTTTGCAGTTTTGGTAAGAAAATATGGGCTGGAGGGCAGCTTTTCTCAATCAAGACCCCTTTCCAATAAGGTCACCCATGCAGGAGTTATATCTGACATCATAGGCGTGCGCAGATTCTCCAATGGGGAAGGGGGGGGGTGGCTAACAGCAGCACCCCGCCTCACGCTGCCATTGGTCGAGGCCGAACAAAGCAACCCGAGGAATGGATGCAAAAATGAAAACGGGGTGATGACGTTCTTCTGACAGCTGCTTGCATTTAGTCCGCGGCTATATGCAGATAAGCGTGGGAGGTAAGAAGTTCATTTGGAATGCAACCTCAGGACTGCTCGGCCACCATCATAGTAAAAAAATTGGGAGGGGGTGGAGCCTCTAGGGAAGGGTGTTTCAGCTCCACTAACGTGAAACCTAGGGAGGGCGAAGCCTGCAGTGTGCGCTGGTATTTCCCGCAGCGAAATTGCTACTAATGGGCAATGAGAGACAGAAAAAGAGGCAGAAGAACGGCCTGACCGAGGTAATCCGCCGCATTGTTTGGAGAGAAATTTCTTTGATGAGGCACTTGTGGTGTCAAGCCTGAAACCGGGCATGTAAGGAAGGGTGTTTCTGCTCCACTAACGTCGTCAGCTATTTGTTGTGCTAACTGTTGCTTTTTTTCATTTTTGTGAACCGTTGGCGAGTAACGCACCATCACGTTTCAAGAAGCGGTGTTATCAAAAGGTGATTGTAACGTAGAGATCCGCCCTTGTGTCTCTGGTTTAGGTAAGAACCTTGAATGTCTTGGTACACTGTGTCGGAGTTTCTGACACGACTCTAAGAAAAACGTAATGTATTAGGCATTAACGACGAACCTTTAACTTATAACATGCATGGTGTGGACCGGTGGCGAGTAGTGGAATTTACCCAATTTTCGTGGCACATACGCGTTTATGATGGACCGAGACCCTAAGGCTCTTCGCCCTTAAAAAACAAATCACATCTAGCGCTAGATGTAGTTCAAATCCAGTGCAAATGTCGTCCTTCTGTACCGATTGGTGTACCTTAAAATCCCGAACAAGTGCCCCCTTCCACTTTTCGGGAGATTTGAAATATTCGCCAACGACCAAGCAAGCCACTGTCTTTGAATGATTTGTCGCACGAGTTCGTAACACCGGCGCCGTAGAAGCACCGGTGAGAAGAGGAATCTCGGGCATGGCTAGGCGGTGGCGCCCTCTCTTGGGCGGCGTGGCTGTCAGTGGCATGTTTTCGAAGCGTTTCTAGCAGCTTTAAGCTGTGACATTTCTTACATATTTCTCGTCATCCATCATTCTTTTTTCTCCCATTTCCCCACCCCCGGTGTAGAGTAGCAGGCTAGAGCATAATATCGCTCAGGCCGACCTCTCTGCCTTTCTATAAATAGACCTCTCTCTCTCTCTCTTACATATTTCGGTAAAGTAAGCAAAATTTAGACCTTATACATTTATTTAAGCCTGTTTCGAGCACTGTAATCCTTGTTTTAGTCCTGTATTGACCACTTGATTGGGAGTGTGATCACAGGACATGACATCTGTGGATGGATAACAAGCCGCGCGGCCCCCTTAAATGCTACACACTTAAATCTTGCAAGCCCATAACCCTGCACTCTGAACAATTACGGGGCAGCTCCGACTTAGTATAGGTATGGGGCAGAGTTCGTGCCCCAATAAGAGCATTAAAAAATGTGACACCCCACCCAACCCCGGTGCGCACACATGCCTAACACCGTCGGCAAATGCTGTTTCTCAGAGCTCTTGTTTACAAAAAGGCACTCTCTGTTGCTACTCTGTAGTCAGTAACTCTTTTCCCCGAAGTCGAACCTTGTCCACAACTGCTATCTTGCTCTACTCGAAGCCGCATGTATATTACTAAAAACTGCGAAATGGGGACTACACACTAATACTGCCGCTTCGAAACAGTTGTGATGCGAAGCAGCAGTTTCTGGCGAAAGTCCAATTGGTGTGCCTCCTTCCATGCAACAAAATGTGCGAACGGATAATTCAGTCGAAAGGAAAACAATCTATTCATGATGACAGAATTCGCTGAAGCCATCACGACAACCATGCCTACTCCGTTGCTGCTTTTCTGACTCCATTTGAATGCCGTCTGTGCCACGAAGGCCACGGCAGGCACGGGGATGGCGTCATCGCTTATCTATGTTTCTTTATATAAAACGCCCACTTGCACAGAACACAGCATGGCAACAAAACATTAGGCACCACCACACAGCTACCCGTGCTATTATATCGAAGGCCTGCCTATTAGTCCAGCCCTCCCTATTTTTCTGCGCCTGTGTGCCGCTAAAAGAAACCCAGACAACGTAGCATTTGACTGCAAGATCGTCCGTTTCTTCTAAGGTTGACCCCACGAAGCCTGCCTTCTTCGCACAGACAGCAAGAAACTGCGGCTAAGGCAGTCCACATCCAAGGCAGCCTTTCACGTTCGTGCACTGCTCAGCTATGCCATCCGAGGATGTACGGAAGCTGTGCGGCATCTTCTACCACATCTGTTTCAAAGAAATGCACTGCCTAGACTAAGCAAGGCTTGCTGGACTCCTGCCGCTCAGAGGACATGCCCTGTCGCCGCCCGTCGAAAGAATTCGTTCCAGTCGCATGGCCATTGGAGGCAAACATGAGAGTCTCAACTACAGGGTCAAACTGTACGCCTGGTTTTATCTTCTAAAGCTTGTCCCTTCCAGCGAAATGATGTGATTACAAGTGGTGTGGGTAGGGTGCACGGTTATTTCTTCACAGCTGACTGCGTTGTTTGGAAAGTATTTAGGCTTTCTCAAGAACAAGCTGAGAGGCCGTTTGGTTTTGTTTTGGAGCGGTAGCTCTACTCCTCCAGCTAAAAATCCTAGAAATCTCAGCTCAGCCAATGTCAGCCAACACAAAGTACGCAAAGACGGCTGTAGGAGCAGTATGTATGAGCCCCTCTCCTGGCCTGAACATAAACATAAGGGAGGTGAGGACACACCTGACTCCACCATGATTTCAGCACTGGCGACAATTATCTCAAAGGAAAAAAGAAAGCTCTTCTACGTACACCAATCTTCATAGTGCCCGAGCCATTTAGTTTCGCATAAATAGCCAGAAAGAGATCAGCAACAGAAAGAACTCGAAACCCGCGATACAGATGCTTATTGTATGCATAGAAGCTCAGGTGTAGTGCCGAGTATTTCTCAGTTTCGACCGTCAAGTGAATACATAGCTAAAGCTAAGCGAAGCCGGCGGGCATCGTAATCGGTGCGAATACGGCATATTCTCGAGCTGTCGGTTCGGGCGGCACTATCTCTTTCGCAAGATTTCACGCCATACGGGACCGCTCGCTCACGTCGGTCGCTGCGCTAGATTAAGGAGGCCATGACAGTAAATTTAAGACCATAACCTGTGTTTTGTGGGATAATCCTTGTTCGTTCACAAAAAAACCTAACAAAATTTTTTCGCATTCGCTCGTAAACTTAGGCTATGCGCTCGCGTGGCCTGACGTTAAAAAGCGGATTGCTCTTCGAGCGTCAACATTAGGGCAAACGATTCTATTTCAAAAGCCGCTTTTCTTGGTCGCTTGCTGACCTTCGGAATATAAGATACGAGCAAGACGCGCTGACTGTTGGTCTGAAGTGAGTTGATGCAGCGTGACGTTCTCAAGAAGGAACAACCAAGCAGACGATGGGCACAGCTGAGCGAGCTTCGTGGGCATGCGCTTACTCTCACCCTGTTTGCAACTTGGCTGCGCTCGCGCACGATAGTTAAAGATTTGGCCGACTGTACGGTGGCGTCTACTCTTGGATTGAACACTACTCAGCGTGGCAGCGCTCTGTCGAGCGCCAGTGCATACGACCTGGCCACGCATCTAAACGAAGCAGCGCACTCGTGTCCGCCTGCACCGCTTCGTTTGGATGCGCGGCAACGCCGTTGCTATAACACAGCCAAGCAAGACCGGCGCCTGGCTACTACGGAGCGGCGCGCTCGAGTGATAAAGCAGACGACGTAAAGTATCTCTCGTGCGTCCGTGTGCGCATACGCTTTGATGCGCGGCCGCGTCGGCTGCACTGGCGCTCTCCGGAGCGCAGTCATGCTGAGCCGCGTTAACTCTAAAAGTGGACGGGACTACACAATGAATAGCCAACCTGTCGCTTTAAAGCATTAGCATGCTCACGCATTCGATCATTCATGAACCGTCCGATTTGCCCTGCATACGATTTTCCGCATGATAATGGAATGTCATAAACGACGCTTCTGGCGCATTCAGTTAAACGATTTATATCTAGGCCACGGCTCAGCACCTTGGAATACTTTTGCTTTCAAATTGCATGTCCGGAATTCCGCTCAAGACCACTGAAGAGACGGGGTGGAAAGTCTGCATCTAATGCGTCAAATGCTGTGTTCAGAGGACTATTAGCAAAAAATGTGCAAGCAGGCGTTCTTGAGAAACCTGCTTTACAATGAGGCGCCCTTTTCCGCGGAGAGATTTTCTCACTACAAGCATGCTCACCGCTCCCTACTCCTGTGAAGGTAGACGCGTACACATCACCCCGAAGCCTTTCCAAATATTCCTGCAGAATGCTACCCTTATAGGGGTAGGCGCTGCTGCACGCAGAGAAAACGAACATGAAAGAAAAAGCAATACGGCATAGGCGTTTCACCGCCTGTGCGGTTGTTGTTGCAAGCCGAGGCATCGCGACGAATCAACCAAAACTCCAGGTGTTTCCTTTTCCCCAACTTCGTTCCCGAGCCACAGACGTCGCATTCTTCAGGTAGAAGCTGTGCTCTGTCATCCTGCTGTGCTCAACAAGCCCCGTCAAAGAACGCGTTTAATGGGTGGGATTAGAAGCATCCCTTTGTGTATTTGAAACCTCGATGAGCTTTTCCTCGCAAGTCGCGTCGCAAACAACCCATCGTACTTGTTAGATGACCAAGGTCTGATCGTCCGCAGGTGTGCGGCCTTCGGGTTTCACGAATATATGTCCCAAGGAATAATGGGGCTTAAAAAATGGTCTGCATGCCAAGAGGACGCATATCTCTCCGTACAGAGTGTGTGATGGAATAGACCCAACGGACGTCGTCTACACTCAAAACGCACGCCCCGTTCCTATGTGCGAGCCCTTCTGGGTATCGCTAATACACGTTCTAGGATAATATCTTCGTTACATTGCATAAACCACGTTTTCCAATTGTAGCCGCAACTGCTGACTAGAGTGCACTCCATCACCCCGTGACAAGAAACCCGTCCAACGGACCGTTAGCGCTTCGTCGGGCGGTGCCAGCGAAATGAGAAAGAAATTGCCGCTGTCACATTGCTTACGGTGCGTTATTGTTTCCATACTGCCATTAACAGCCCTCTAATTCTGGCGTGAAATAGGAGTAACCCTTCTACAATCATGAATTCACTCGGCTAGTGGAACATTTTTGCAAAACATTGTCGTCCAAATATTTTGTAGCACAAACAACTACCGATAATGCCTTCATAGAAGGAAAATCACCGCTGAAAGACAATGGTGGGATTATTGTTTTACCTGACAACCGCGGATCGCTTTCAGGGTGCTGATTACAATGAACGCCTCGGCGTGAAGGAAATTGTCACATAGAAATTAGTCAGCCTTTGAGCACAGGCTTCTTAGCAGAAGTGTGGGGACAAAAGGTGATGTCGATTACAGACGTAACACCAAGCTGGAGGCGGGACATTGTGGCCCACCCATAGAAACCCCCGAGAGATCTTCGTTCGCTGATTGGTCGTCCGATGGGACATTGCCTACTCTCATCGCACCGGCAGGACCACACCGTCCTTGAGACTCAGCAAGCTACCGCGATGTCGTCGTATGCTGCCGAGAGTCTGTGCTGCACGCTGTTCTGCGTGCCATTTGAAAAACTTCACGCCATGGAGATCCATAACTTTCTGTGGCTCGTGCCGTTAAGAGGACTGAGTTTGGTGCAATCTGTGGACGAGATCATTTCCACCCCTATGGCCATCACAGATGAGCAGCAGCGCCTCAACTGCGCAGCCACACTCCATGCTTCGATTCTACCACTACGCGCGTACCGACCGAGGTTCCTCTACCACCTCGATAAAGTACTCACACAGATGGACGGGAAGCGCATTTGTTCGCTCTTGGTACAAATCTTGCGTTCTAGAGCCGCTAAGGGGCGCTGAGCAGCTCAGTCTAGCTCCCGTCCCGCTCCGCATTTTTGAGCGATTTCAATTTCCATCAAATCTTATTTTAAACCACAGAGAGTAACCCCATTCGATTTGGAAAGACGAGAGGAATCGGAAGATACCAGCCACTCAGACCTGGAACGTCTCAACAAAAAGCAGCGTATGTAAACAAGTCGGCCCATGCGGTGCAATGCTAGGCCCAACGGCTATCAGGTGTTTCAGCACCCACTGCAAGGCGGCGCGGAGTCTGGCAGAGAGCTGGGCTAACCATGGCTACGGAAACTGAATTTTTCAAGAGCACCGAGACTCAACACCGGCAAGCTCGAATAACGACGACGGAATGGACCTCACCGGGGCCGGCACGTCGACCGAGTATACAACCAGCTAAATGGAGGTGAGTGGACCTACTCTACCTTCCACCAACAGCGCAGATACCGATGCAGAGTGGCAGACTGCGTTAACTCTACGCCAACGGAAGAAACAAGCGTGGGAACGGAAGCGCGGGAACGCGCCGGCTATACACGATGAGGAAACGAACACAGGCACCAATAGCCCAACTTCTCTGAAAAGAAGGAAACCACCCAAACTCTCACCTCTGCCAAAGGAAGATTTCAAAATCACTATACGACCACATCCAGGCTTACCCCTACATAACATCATCACACCAGCACTGGCGACAGCCATTATTGAATACGGCAACCATCAATTTTCTGGAGAACATTTTCTCCGGCGAATCAGGCCGGGCTTAAACATTGCCATTTTGCTTACTCCGCACCAAGAAGTAGCCATGAAAGCACGGGGAAGGTCACCGATGTGAACCGAACAGTGACTCATGCTGGGGGCCCATCTTACGCGAGAAGCAAAACGTCAGCACGGAGAAATCCCGTTCCCAGTCTGCGCACCACGCAACCACCACCACTTCCACAAGCACCCAGAAACGAGAAGCCAGATCTCGGACTCTGGCGAGGAGAACACCTCCGCAAAAACCTAAAAGACAGCAAGGATCAAAGACCGACCCTCAATATGCTCCACTAGATTGTCAGCCAGGTGGGGGGGGGGGGGGGGCTCTTCCACGACCAAACTCGTCATGCAGAGTGAGGAACACCAGCGAGCCATCTCAGAGGGCACAAAACTTAAGACCAGCTTAGACAGCAAAACGGAAGAAGTGGAAACACTCATGCGGCAGGCAGCTATGCTCATGGCGTAGGTGAAGACACTAAAACCCACAACACCATCTCCTTTGCCGATGTTGCGGCAATGGAGTGGGTGTTGTGTTGTGACGTAACCTGTCCGAACGACGTGAGGGAGTCACCTCAACGAGACCCTTGGCAGTGACCATTATATTCTCAGTGTAGCCTGCAACACGGCAAAAGTACGCCTATCCTTGGGGACGGCCAAGCTCACCGAGTGGAAAAAGTACAGTGAAAAACAGAAGGCATTTTCAACAGCAGCCTCGGCAGGGGAGTGGAGCGTTTTCCCTAAATAAACATACAACGCCACTACCAAAGAGTATCACACCACACCAGAAGCTGCGGTGGTAGACAACGACCTGGCACACCTCTGGGAGGCCCGCAGAAGTGTAGTAAAGCGTTGGGAGCACAAAAGACACAGCCGCAAACTACGTTGCCGGATAGCCCATTTGGCAGAAGAAGCAAACGCCTACGCCAGAGAGCTCAATAACAAAAACCGGCGAAACTTCTGCGACTCCCTTCCAGACACCCTTAGCACCAAAAAGACCAGGGCTATTCTTCGTTGCATGTTAGACTCAACCAGCACGCGCACGGAGACAACTTCATGAGGAAACTTGTCGAAGAATACCTAGGTACGGAAGACGAGCTCATCTAACTTCTAAAGGATAACGAGGGTTGAAAGTTGGGCAAGTTGGTACGGGAACATCTTAAGAAAAACTGCGCAGCAGGACGAGACATCAAAGAACTGACGGAAATGAGCGCAGACTCACAACTAGTTTATTAAAAACCGTGTCAACCTTAAAATCCGCAGCAAAGATTATGTGTCACAAACAACGAACGAACACGAGAAACAGCTTAGACAAGAAACAACACCGGTCAAAGATTACAAATTGACAATCACTCCCGCTTTGTTATTGATAGCACGTGAACCACAGATAGTCGAACTCCTTGTCGGACAAACTGATAGAGGTAGCGCTAACACATCTTTCACCCTTTGCTCTGATGTGAAAGGCCTCTATTATCTTGCGAACCAAGTATCTACTATCCCTGAACACTACTTTCGCGTCATTAAAAAGAGGTTCACACCCACGCTCTCCGCAGTGCGCGGGCAAATGCAAGCCCGAGCTTGCGTTTGCCCGAGCTTGCATGGAGTCTCACCTCCGGGCATACGCACCGCATTTGGACCCTTGCTACCATGTAGAGGGCACGCTCAGAGGGGGTGCAGCATCCTCGCCTCTGAATGTTGGCGCAACGCGAGGTACTACCAAGACTGCTTAAGGATTGCGTACGCGGCACAGGGAGTAGAAGAGCAAAGTAATCGACGCTTCAGAGCCTGGTGCAAGACGAGCGACGAGACAACTGAATTTTTGTGGAAGACTATCTTCCCTCACCTACCCAAGAAGAGCAATAGACAACCTGGAAGGAATGAACACGTACTTGTTCTTGGCAACGAAGAAGTACCGGAAATACGCCTTAGCACTCTTCGTAAAGGGCCCAAGTTCGCCTTTCAGTTCTCCCCTTCACCCGTCGATGGGTGGTTGTCGACGGGTGAAGCACTATTGCTAAAAGAGGTGTCATAATACGAATCAGTGGACTGATTATGATCATCCATGGTTGTTTTAGGTATACAGTGCACCTGAATATGAGCTTGTCAGCATTCTTGCTTTACACCCTCATCATGTTACCTCATAGTCAGCAGCAGGATTTAAGGACCACAGAGCTACTGTGGTGAGGAAATTCATGCAGGAGAGCAGCACGCCTAAGCAATGTACAGAGCTTTTGTCTAGTAACCTTAACGGTGAGCAGCACCGTGGATTTTTAATCTTCAAAAGGAGAAAATTTTGTGAGCTCCCTTTTTTTGGAGTGTTTTGTGAAGACGATGGCAACGTGCGGCATAGCTATTTTCATGTCACTAAATATAATTTAGCTGTCAAAATGAGGAGATGCGGAAAGAGAATTCTTAAAAGCACATTACGTGAAAGTGAAAAAAAGTGCGTACATGGACACAAACAATTTTAACTAGCATATCTACTGCCTGTGTGAATGAAACGAACACGCTTAATCTATGTGGCATTCATCTCAATTCTGTCTCACTGCCATATATTTTGCTTGAATAAACTGTTGTTAATTCAAGTGAAATATGATTTTACTGAACGTCGATTAACAATCTATTCAGTAGTATGAACTTTTTTAAACCCACCACCAAGGCGCTATTGCATGCTATACTAACGCACTTCACATTTTCGAAATTCTCTGCAGAGTGCAATTAAGTTCTGCGAACACATTCCCTGACACCATCCAATGTCTCTGAAGTCATTTTGATCACTCCAAGAAGCAGAACCACGCTTTTTGTAGCATAGTTTTAAAATCGCCTCCTTATCAGCTTCGCGAACAGGGTGCCACTCTAACTAATCGCAGAATTGTCAGAGAGACTGTGTACAAAGATATTTTTGCGATGTGAGAGCAATGTCACGTATGACCTTCAGATCAACACATGCTCGACGCTGACTATGGAAGAGATTTTAGCGACCGTATCTGGAAGAAGAGGAGGAAGAGATCAGTATTCTGGAGGGAATCCTTCAAGAGGATACAGCTAGTGATTCACGTAACGAAGCACTGATGTGGTTGGAGAAGCTGAACTCATTTGATACCTGGCAGAGTGGTGTACTGGAGTAGGTTCGTGAGAGTTTGTACACAGTGACTCAGTTCATGACCACTGAAGTCCTATGTGCAAAAGTGAAGCAAAATAATAATGAATTCTTAACAAGATCCTCAATAAGTATAATTTCACATGCAAATAAGAAAAATGAGAAATAAATGGGTTGAACTTTCTTTTGAACTGCCGATATTTCTTCTAGCTTTTAATAACAAGCTGCAACATAGCTGTTACAGTTAAGGTTACCTTCCACTTAACAAACTTTTCCGTGAAGTTCATTGAGGTTCGTTTAAGTGAAGTTTCACTGTATGCTCTCAGTATTTGCGGCATATCAGTGTAACTGCATTGCAACAGACCCCCCTCCCTTCCTTCCAGCGCTTGAATCCTGTGACAAGGAACTTCGGACGTTAAACTCCAGATATTATTAAATATGTGACAAAAACAGCTCTACCTGCTTCATTCATTTTATAGTAATTCACACACCATATACACACTACTGCTGCTGCCACTGAGGTTGTCCTTCCAATTAGGACACAATCACTCCATTGCACAAGTAAAAGTTGAAAGGCAGGTATGAGTAAAAGCGAAAAACAGCACGAACCACAGCGCAAAAAGACAGACGGACGGAGAGCTGTTAATCTCCTTCCTTTTGTCCTGTGCTTTATGCTGTTTTTCATTTTCTATGAACATGTACCAACAAGCCCAAATAAACCCTTTAGCTGTAGTAACTTTCTCACATAAAAGATAACAATCTAGAAGACTTCTTAACAACAGTTTTTTACTCAAACTGAGTGAAGTTTTCAGAAAAGCTTACAAGGCTTCTCACATCAAAAGAAACATTGCAGTGTCTGGTTTTGCACTTTTTAGGCAGCTGTATGTGGGGCCGGGGAACGTAAATACGTTGTGAATTAGGCGATGTATAGATCAAGGAAACAAGCGGGCTATGAGAAGCAGGCAGCATAAAAGTCTCGTGTCGCTCAGCACAGTTCGGCCTTCTGAAGAAAGATCACTTTTGTTTCTTTTCTCTTCGTTTGGATTTGGCACGCTGTTAACACTGTTTAACAGCGTTAACAGCGTGCCAAATCCAAATGTGTTCAGACGCGGTACTAGGAGGTTGTTCAATGAGTAACACTCCAACGCACCTTATGATGGTATTATTGTAGGAATAAAAGCATTCCTGTTTATTTAGGCACCACAGAACGTAAAATTAAAACAAAGTTATGGTCGCGTGATCTCGCTGTCGCTGTAATGTTGGTCGCTGCGCCATCAACATCAATGACTGCAACGAGGACCGCACGTGCATACGTGCCGTGGATGTGTGAGCGAGCACATGTGCCGCGGCAGGCTTGAAAACGATTCTTCGCCTTGCGCCGTTGTCGCCCCATGCAATAGAAGTGCCTCGTTACATACGGCGACAGAAATGTCGTCGTCGCTTTCGGCGAGCCACAAAAAAGGGCGGGATTTAATTGAACACTTAAAGAAGCTGGACATGTTCTCTGAAGTTGACGTCTCTACCATCGGGTTAACGGTGAGTGCTTGTTTTTTTTTATTTCCACAATCGTCATGTTGTAGTGATTGCAGCAGCCTTTGTCATTGGTTACTGTAGCTTTGTGTTTCGTTTTTCAGCTTCGACCAATTTTTATCAAAACCCGTCAGAGCTAGATTTTACGTTATTGCTAAATTTGGTCCCATATAAGTCTTGATGGCAATAATTGTTGCACCGAAATTAGCCGTGACTTCTTTAATCATAAGAAACGTGTAAGCTAGTTTTGTTAAGTAGGGAATCCTCCTTCGAAGCCACGCAAGGTGTAGATTGCAAGAGTGTACGGCATCTTGCGCGGCTGCATGTGTATCAGGAGCCGACACTGCCAGCAGTCAAACCTTGTTAGTGTGTTTTATTTTAGATATTGTAAAATGTTGTGCTATCTTGAATGCTCGTGGCAACAGCAGGCTGTCAATCTTTGTTGGCCAGCATTGCAAACATGACACTTCCGAACATTTCATTCGTGTGTTACGTAGTTGCCTTCCGAGTTCTGGAATTCTTCTTTTTATAGCGTTTCGACGAGGACTTCCAAGTGTTTGTGGAGGTTACAAAAGCCAACATGCTCGAAAATGAACCAGAAATAAAAGTCCAAGTGACCAGCCAGGTCCGGTGTGTAGATTTACATCTTGATCAATCCACTAAAAGTCTGCTTGTTGCACATTGCTTTGACAAAAACTGTACTTAAAGTTTGTTTATAAAACAGGCCTCTCAATTGGATAAGCCTCTTTGCTCAGTTGGTAATTGCAACTACAATGGATAAGATGGTTTCTCATAACAGCAGGACAAAATGTAGCTTCAGTATAGCTATCATAGGATAGATGTTCTGCGAGATTCCGCACAGCCATCACAGCCAGCACGGGCCGGTGCGTACTGCCTCCCAGATGTATCACCAGATATCGCATTGATTGTGAAATCGCACCTGCCAGAGCAGCACTTCGTACTTCGCTCTAGAGTCTAACATTGGCTGCACCATGACCTGTACTTATACGACATGCGAGTCATATCTAAGTAAACACCACGCAAAAGCATGTTTGAAGTACATTGAAACTTCTCGTCGCATTCATCTTTAACCCGCTATCACATGGCGTCTCATGTTTGGCAGATACCAATCAGCATTCTTTGTGGCTAGAGCGAGAGACCCAGTTGACAATGTGACACTGCCAGAGTAATTCTCATAGTTATGCGCACTTAATGTAGCAAACGTGTTGCCATCCCTGCAGCAATGTGAAAAACAGACTGAAATGGATTCCACAGTTCACGTGCAAGTTCAGCTAGCGAACAGTAGTGATTGCTTTTTTCCAACCTTTTTTTTTGCTGCATAAGCATGAAAGCATAGCTTTGGCATATCTCATGCCCTTAAAAATTCATACTAGTTATTACTCTTCTGAATTCATTTTCGCAGTTTGGTACACAGCGTGAAATCGGTATCTGCCATATTTGGGGAACAATATGCATTTCAGTGAGAAAATGCGCAATATGCTGCCATCTACGTTGTGCTGCACAATACCGGTATAATGACTGCAAAGCCTCCGGCATCATGCAGCGCAGCTCTGTTGGGCGGTATTTAGGCTGCGGTGGTAGTTTTTGAGCTTCCTCCCGAACATCTGAGGTTCCAGTAACAGTAACTGGCAATGTTTGTTACATTATTAGCCTGGGTACAGGAAAAACTTATGAGGTCCGACGAATTCATGTCTATATTACATTTTCGATTTATTCATCAACTGGCGCTTCTAACCACAAGTCGGTGGTCAGTAATTTAATCAGGAAGGTATACCGAGGCAGCACCATGCAAACAGGCAAACGTGTAAGCACCCGAAAAAATGCAATCAGTGCGCGTTTCTTTTTCAACCATGGCAGCAATATCGCTCGCCCATCTGCATGGTGTGGCATATTTGGCACAAACCTCCATATGCATTAATACAGTCAAAATATTTCGCATGTGTTCTTTCTCTATTTGATCATAAAAGCTGAGAAAATAATTTTTCAAACACCTTTTTCACAATTCATGCAATAGAGGGTTATACATTAAAGGTGACCATGGTCACTGCAGTTATTCCCCCTGTGCTACTGTATAGGGCTTCCCTAGAGTTTGTAAGTGACATCCTTGGTAGCATTGAACAGAAAAAAATAATTCCTGTTGCATCTGGTGATAATAAATGCCGTCAATGCTCTTTTCGATGGCCAGGCAATTGGAAATGCCCTAGCCATTCAAAATTCAAAGGGGGAGGTGTAGACAGTGTGTCCATGGTGCATCAAAACATTGCAGAAACAGCACTCAAACACTAGCAGAAATATCTGACATGTCGTAGTGCAATCTGTGCACCACAAGGAAGCTTCAAAAAAGCATTGCCACCTGGTGACAGACCAGTGGTAACAATGCCTGTTTGTTTCCGCCCGTGCTTATCTACATATACATAGTTTTCGTTGACGTCCCTGGGGTCGCCATCTTCGGGTACCAGCTGATTGGAATGCTGCGTAAACTCTTGCTCGAATGCACGGAGCAAGAAACGATGGCATCAAGTTAGTGCCGGTGCCCCCTCCATTTCTGCGCTCACACTCTTTACTGAGATAAAAAGTCGCGTTCCCGCCGCCCTCTTAGCAATAGCAATAGGTTTTCCTCTTAATTAGCAATAGGTTGTCCTTTGTTTACACTGGCCCAGTGCTTTCTCGACGGCATGCCAGATGCCACGCACTCGGTTCTGTTGTTTTTGCTATGTTTTTCGATCGAGTGCGCGCGGCCCTCATGCCATGTAAGGCAAGCGCTAGCTCTAGAGAATGCCCGCTGACGCGCGCAAACCTTGCCCGCTGGACAGGTCATGAAACAGCATCGTCCTGGTACTTCGACACTCGCGGGCATTTTAAGACAATCTTCACTACCGTCACTGCCCTGGTTCTCTCAAAATCCCTTGTTGAAGTGCCGGCGGCCCTGACGACTGCCCGAGGGTCGCAGGTTGGAATCTTTTTGCGGGATCCTACATTTGTTTTCTTTTCTCCTGCCTTTTTTTCCTTCTTTTGCCTTTTTTTTCTTCCTTATCTTGTGTCTTGTTTTCTTGTTCTTGCATTCATGTTTACTCTTCTAATGTGCCTTTGAGCAGGCGCCAGAATTCACCGCCGCGGGTTGGTTCCGGCACGGGGACGGACCGCCGTGCAATTTCTTGTTTTTTTTCTCTTGCACTCTTGCTTATTTCATTATGGCCACGAACGTTCACACCCTAACTTACCCTTGGCCCCGGTAGAATGTGACATTTGCGCCCATGTAGAGTGCACCCTCGGTGCTTTGCAGCGCCACTACTGCACTAAGCACGACTTTTCTATTTAGTGGCTGTGCGCGCACTGCGACTTTGTGGCAGCCGGCTCCCAAAAGGTGCCGGCGCATCACTGGAGGTAGATGTGCTAGAAACAAAGAGGCCAAGTGAGCCATCGAGCACCTAAAGTCTTCGTCCGAATCCTCCGAGAACCCGAGCACTTCATCCAGTGTTTCCAACCACGTGGGGGCCTCTACAGGCACCTCTCGCCCTACTAGTCACGGCGACAGCGAAGTACTCATACATTGTCCTTCTTTCAAAAACATTCGTACAAACTGTATGGCCACTCTCTCCTCTACGTTTGCGCTCGAAGGCCACAGCAAGAAAAAGCATGGCCGCAAAATTTACTGGCACTGCTCCGTTTGTTCGGAGGCCTACTATAAAACATCAAACTCGACATCCGCACGCTATCCAAGTGCCGCAAAGGGGGCCCTGATGTACCCGGCACTAACGCGCTCACGAGTAGTGATGCTACTACTTCTGGAGGCACAGCAAGACCAAAAAAGGGCCCAGTTACCCGGGCGGGGAGAACCAGAAGGGGTGCACCGCCTACCGTTGTAGCCGCCTCCTCGGGTGAGGATGATCCCTTTCGCTGGTCGGAGGAAGAAATGTGGAAAGTGGCGACCGTGCGCTTGCGGCTAGGGGCGTGAACCTCTCACTACCAGACTTCGTTCTACATCGCAAGGCGCACTTGCCAGGAGATCGCCGCGCTGGTGGCCACATCGGGATACGCTGACGATGAGGCGTCCTTAAAAAGACAGCGTGCAGCTGGTGAGCGTCTGGAGCCTGACGGAATGGTTCCCGACCCACAATTGTGGGATATTGGGGCGACGGACCTCGGTCATTCAGGTCACGGTGCCGGAAGCGGCTCCCCAGGAATGACACTAAGGATGCATTACAAGATCTCTTCTTGAGCTCCTCTTCCTTCTCCCCGGCAGATCCGAACCCGACCCCACCCCTGGGCCGTTAGTGGTAAACACTGACTCGCAGCGCCGCTCTCCACCAGGTCATAGCCCCCTGCCGGTGATGCCGGTGATCCACCAGTGCACAGGGGATCAGTGCTCGCCCTGTGCACTGTGTTCTTCTCTTCTTCATATTTCTTTCTTTTCTACTTTTGCGCTAAAAATATCGTCTGTGATCCACCAGGGGTGGACAAAACTGAGGAAACGGTGGCGACAAACAACGCTCTGGGGTATGCCCAGCTGCCACCCACTTTCCAAGGGACAGGGACCATTCCGGGGTCGCAGGGGTCAGGTGCAGCTAGTCGGCCGTTGTCGCCCTCAGCCGTAGGGGCAGGACCCAGTTGCCGCTCACCGAGCCCCCTGTCACCCACGCTCGCCACACCAGAAGCGATATCTGGCCGAGAGGGTGGAGGTGATAAAGTGGCTGGGGAGGAGTGCCGTCGTCAGGCTCATCCACGAAATGGAGCCCCCTCCTGCGTAATGGGCCACCTGCCGTCCTCGCCGACCACTCCGTCTCCTGCCTTCGGTGCCCTTTTCGTGACGTTGGGGGCCTGCGCGACTGGTGCCACTGCTCCGAGTGGTTCAACCGCCAAGCGCTGATCTGCCCTTTCCTTCGCCCTCAGCGGACAACCTGTCAATAACTAGTAATAAAGGCGTGTCTGGGTTTGGGAGGGCGCGTTCCGCAGGGGTGCCCGCCGCCAGCACTTATCAGCCTTGGAGGAAAGAACGAAATCGCATACTGGCACAAGCGGAGCCAAGGCTCCCACCAGGTGACCGTATGGTCAACGCTGCCTGGGCAGCGGTATACCCGTCGCGCTCATTAGACGCCATCGAGGCATTACGACGACAACCTCGGTACCGCGCAATACTGGCGGAAGTGTCTGCACAAATGAAATCTCCCCGCTTACACAATGGCCCCGCTGAGCTCTTCGAGAGCGATGGCACCGACGACACATGCACGAGGTCCTTGCGTCCTTCGGTCTGGACAACGTGGGTCTGGCTACCAATGCAACTCAAGTAGCCATATCCACCAGCGACATAGGGGCCATTTTAACACGAAAGTGTTTTATGCCGGGGTCCACCAAGACTTCAGTGACGTATTTCCGTCACGGAAATGACGTTGAAAAAATATACACAATCAGATGGCAAAGAAAAAAAGGCACCGTCAACGGGCATCGAACCCACGACCGCACGGTCCGCAACAGCATATGCTGGGCACGCTACCCACTGCGCCACGGTCACAGACTCTGGAGGCTTTACGAACGCGCCTTTTATATCTACCACTCTCCCGGTCGGCTGGGTGGTGTTGACCTCTGGGAGTGGTAAGGTAAAGTAATTCGTCTTTGCTGTGGCCTCCGCGACTAGCACCTGCAAGCGTTATGCGTCCGTCCCATTCGGCGCGTTTTCAATAGAAGTTGAATGTCGTCACTGCCTTAACACACCGCGAGGTGGCCACCTTTGCCCAAGCGTCGTAAAAGCGTCGGCCTCGCTCAGCATCACGCTAATACAAACCACAAATAGCTCTGCGACGCTCGCCTGCCTCACCTGGCTGTAACGCCGCGTTCCATGCTCACGCGCTCACCCCGAGAAAAATCGCAGCCGGGCTACCGGGGCATCACGACGCGCTTTGCGTTTCTCTGTAGTCCGGCCGTGGTGTTCAATCACATTTTAACATGCCGCGGGATGGCGACCAAGTTGTCCAATATGCGACGCTCTTCTGGCTATCACACCTCGTTCTCTGATTACGCTTTCAGCGTTAACTACTACAGGCTACAGCTACCACAAGGGTTTGTTTAATCATTTAACATGGACGTTAGTCGTCCGGATGGAGATGAACCACCAATCATCAAAGTGGGTGCATACACGTTAAACGGCGCCATTAGCTGCCAGATATCAATATACATTGTGCACATAGGCGTGCGCACAGGGGGGGGGGGGGCGCAGGAGGGGCGCCCCCCCTAATCACCTAAGAGGGGGGCGCAAAATCTGCCCCGTACATTGACCCTTCTAGCCACCTAAGAGGGGGGGAGGGGCGCAAAATCTGCCCCATTCGTTGACTTAGTAGGGTGGGGGGCCGCTGCGACGGATCTTTGCACCCCCTAATGGGGAACTCTGCGCACGCCTATGATTGTGCAAACTCTCTTATATCAATGTACAGTAAGCATTCAGTTACTTCTGTAAGGGCACGCTTTACTTTCGTGTTATTCCGATTCCTATGACGGAGGGATCAACCGTGTTTTTTTTGTTCATTTTGGTGTCCGTTGTGTGGAATGGAAAGCATAAACACAGGCAGCCAAGCCGGCGATCAGGCAGCTATCGCGAGAAAAATGCCGCGTTTTAAACAACGAATGTACCGTGAACACCAGTGCCTCTATGCTCTGGGGCCGAGTGTGCTCCCCGACGGGTTAGTGGCCTCCACTGGAACGCTTGGTAAAGTAAGTTTGAAAAACATACACGAAACCTGCGATGAAATTTGTGGTGCTGCGTGCCCCCCTGTTGAAATCGGGATTAGCCCAGGGTCACTCCCCAAACGCTGCAGCCACTTCACGGTAGAGGAGGTGCATAGGGCCCTCAAGGCGATGGCTCCACGGTCTGCCCCTGGGCAGGACGGCCTGACCGTCGAGTTACGCCGGGTTCCTCCGGAGGTGTTGACTCTCATTATGACTAATTTTCTTACGCACCATCACCTGCCGGAGGACCTACGTGAATCTAGAACCATTTTCCTGCCAAAATATCCAGATGCGGCCACCGCCACTGACCTGCGGCCCATAACTATTTCATCCGTTCTCGTGAGGCTGCTCTCGCGCATGCTTTTAGGGCACCTTGAGGCGAAATGGCATTTTCATCCCTTACAAAGTGTCTTTTCGCCCGACAAGGCAGCACAGCATAACTTATTGCTCTTACAAGGTGTAATGAAGCATGCAAAGCATTTTAACAGACACTTCTTCGCGGTCTCATTCGACCTAGGCAAAGCGCTTGATTCCTTGACTCATGACGCTCTTCTCACCACACTCAACGAGCGACGCGACCACGAAGATTACGTTCTCACCATAGCCAACCAGTACTTTTTGCAAAATACCACGTTTGCGTACAGGGGTCTGTGTGATATACTTCGGGTGTTCTTGCAGAGGGAGATCGAGCAGAGTGATCCTTTGTCTCCCCTCTTCTTTAACCTAACCCTTGATCCGCTTCTGCACGAACTGAACTCTTCCGGCTACGGCTATATTCGTGGAAGGCAGTACGGTGTCTGCCCTGGCGTATCCCGACACCTTTATACTAATCCCTTCATCCCACGACGAACTTTGGAGAAAAATAAAGGTGGCCCAAGCTCATTTCAAAACGATCGGATTGGCGTTAAATCTCAATAAAACCCAATATAATCGTTGGAGGTTCGAGGCCCACAGGCTTAAGCGGTTCGATTATGACGTCCTCCCACTTCGTTTGGTAGACGTAGACGTTATGATCTGGCCTAAATGTCGGAATGAGCCACTTAGGTACCTGGGCCTCGACCCATTTGGTTATCAACCACCGAAGGCTTCACGTGATTTATTAAAAAGATTTGGCCCTCATACATTCGGCACAGTTGAAGCCCTTTCAAAAATTGTGATGCACATCAACCTTATTGGTACCTATATGCTGTACATAACATCCAGCTCCCTCACCATTCTTCCGACGGCATCTTCACTAGATAAGGCCATCAGGGGAGAAGTCAAACGTGGTCTGCATCTCCCCGCATCATTCGCCGATTTCATGGTACACTATCCGCGGCGAGCAGGGAGTCTGGGTGTCTTGGAACTGTCTCGTGTCTCAGCAGAGGTCCAGATGAAGTCGTTTGCGAGGGTCCAGCGACTGGGCTCTCCAATCGTGGATGGCGTGTGGCAGGGCACCCTTGATGGCCTCAGGCGGGAACTCGAGGAGAAGGTGGGGGTCTCGTCTGGAATCGTCGAGGCAACGAACCTCAATGCGGCCCTTTGTGATGTAAGCCAGATACATTTGCAGGAGGGCAAACACAGGTACACCAAGAAGAGCCATATTGCTTTTGGGAGTGATCCTTTCCGCAATAGGTGGCTATGGCCAGACGCTAGGTACGTGAGCGACGGCGAAAGAAGAAAATCGCTGCGCCTATGTTCAAACCTATTACCAGCGAGGACGCTCTCCAATCGGCACAGCAAAGACGAATCAGCCAGGCTATGTAGATGCCACAAGGCATCCGAAACGACATACCATATCCTCCAGGTGTGTCACGCAGTTCACGCGCCGCGTTGTTCACGGCATAACTTCATCGCCAAGTCCATTGCTAAGAAACTTCAATCACGTAACCCCGATGCTGGCATTTCAACCGACCGTCTCCTTGTGGCCGGCGATGGCACCAAGGCCCGACCTGATATTGTCGTGCACCTCAACGTAAAAACATTCATCCTGGATGTGGCGGTAGCTTGGGATGCCAAGACCAAAACCTTGGAGACAATGTGCGCACATGAGAGAGATAGGTATGCTATGCAGCCTCTTGCCGGTGATCTATCAAAGCAGACCCAGTTGCGAACTACGGGTAAGCAGCGCTACAACGGGACAAAGAGGGAAGGGGCAGGACCAACGGAAATTAGTCCCGTTGGTCCTGTCCCTTCTTTATGTCCTCTTCCTCTACAACGGGGCGCTGTTTACCCGTAGTCCAATATGTATCAACCAGCACGCATGAACACTCTGTACCAGTTGCGAACTTAGCCCTCGGTCTGGCTTTTGGTGCGCGCGGCCTCATCTGTCCAAGCACAAAGCAGGCTGCCATTGAGATTGGTTTACGGGAGGGGGTGCTGGTCTGGTTGGCAGCCAGCACTTTGGTGGGTAGACGAATCTGCCTCAACCGTTTCTCAAAACAAGTTGTCGCTTGACAGGGGCGACTTTGCAGCCTGGTCGGTGCTGGCATTTATCATATATAATCATCTATTTTCATGACATCCTCCAGATCACCTTCACCTTTGAGTAAACTGTGTACACCTGATGTATCCGGACCACGCAAAGAGTACGTTGGTTACATCATGTGCCCCTTTCCCTGGGTACTATCCGAGAGGCTCTCCTCTGGAGCTTTTCTCTCACTACTGACATTACTCTTAAGCATATTAAGTTTAAGTAGACTGAACTTCTAATGAACATTCAGAGGGGCTATTCCTCTTTTTCTCAAGCACCCCTTGGACGGATTCGACATATGCATCCTTAATAAATGTATGTTCACTTTTTAGATGTCGTCTTCTATTTATATTGTATGTCTATACTTTTAGTTGTTTTGCTTGCAGTACAACACTGCTCCCCTTTTTTCTGGCATATATGGGCCACCACCGGGGCCGTAAGGGTATTAAAGACATACCGATGTTTTGTAACGTATACATTGGCGATATAATTGTTTACCCCTGGAACGAGGACGAACATTCTAACCATATTACTAGAGCAGTTCAAGCACTTTGTGACGCCGTGCTCAAGAGAAGAAGAGTGGGTTTTTCCAAAGAAAAGTTGTGTTTCTGGGTAGAGTATTCGATGGCCAAACGAAGACAACGAAACAGGAACCAGTGGAACGAATAGCCAAAATGCAGAAGCCGTATGACAAACACTCTTTGCCGGTATTTCTGGGTTCGACCGGGCATTTTCCGTCGTTCATTAGATATTATGCGACAAAAACCAAATGCCTCACAAAATTGACTAAGAATGTTCCATTTCAGTGGACAGCAGAGTGGCATTCCGTTTATCACAGCCTTGAGCATCATTTCATCTAAAACGGTTCTCACTCTTCCAGACTTCAAGTTGCCCTTCGAGCTGAACACCGACGCTTCTTATTATGGTACAGATGCAGTGCTTTTCCAAAGAGATACAGACTGTCCACACAGCCGGCAACAGAGGGTAGTCGGATACAATTCGTACCCCTTCTCGAAAGCACAACTACACGAATACAGAGAAAGAAGCCTTGGCATTTCTAACGACCGTACGCTATTTGAGACCTTACCTGGATGGCAGGAGCTTCAAGCTCTTCGCGGATCATCAAGCATTGACTTGCATCCCTAACCTCGCAGAGCCTAGAGAAAAGATCGCTAGGTGGGTGGCTTAAATCCAGCAGCTTACATTCGTGGTCCATCACTGGCCGCGGGAGCACCTAAAGGATGCAGATGCACTTTCGCGACTTGCGGTCATTCCTGATCAAGAAAACATCAACGCGAACCTGTTGTGGGAGGGAACTAAAGAACTCAAGTTTCTCAACGGAAAGTTCGCAGTCCCCGAAACAATGGTGCCTCAAATCATGGAACCTTATCACGACTTCCCGCACTCAGGCGGGCACGATGGCTTTTGGAGGCCTTATCGCAAGATTCAACAATGTTTCCAGTGGAAACACCTCAAAGATGACGTCCAGCGGTATGTTCAGTCTTGTAATCAATGTCAAGTTCACAAAGCCAAGTACTCTCAGAGAACGAACGAGATCGTCTTGCCTCAACACTCCAGCATACCGTTTGAAGTTGTCCACGTGGGTTTTGCAGAGCTGAAGAAAAAAGCTGCTGGAGTAGAACACAGTCTTTCCTAGTGGCATTAGACCAGTGCACAAGAACAGTGGCTGCACGGCCGGGAAGAGAAGACGCGAATAGTGTGATTGCTCTCTTGAGCTGTGAGATGCTTAAGAGTACAAATGTAGTAATATCAGATAATGGACCAGCGTTTCTAAGCCACCGTTTGCAAGAGCGGGCGAAGGAACGAGGAGTTATTTTGCGATGCTGCGCGTCGTACCATCCTGCAGGAAATGGCATGGCCGAAAGTATAATACGATATTTGAAGCAGTTCATTTCAATGTACCCAAGCATTCAAGGCGGATGGAAGTGCTGCTTGGAGGCAGCTGTTTCTCATCACAACCGATCGCACACTGCGAGCATCAGCTGCAGCCACTATTTTGCAGCATTCGGAAAGGCACCAGTGCTTCTTGCTGATGAACAGCTTCGCATTGCTGACCGCCTGCAATTGTGCGAAAAACGAAAAACTTCAGAAGCGCACCAGCGATATCGGGAAGATATGAAGAGAAACTTCGACCGCCGCCACAAAACGCGGATACCTAATATACAGCTGAACGATCTGATACTCGCCTGAAAGGGCCTTTCCGACAAGAAGCAGGTGTATTTGGGACCTTATCGGGTGGTGTAGACTGCAGTGCAACAAGGTGTTCTCAAGAGGGTTGGTTACTAGGGGTGTGCGAATAGTGAATTTTGGAACCGAATCGAATACGAATCGAATAGTGATGACACCGAATCGAATACGAATACTAATTGAATACTTTTCGAATAGTTTTCGAATAGTCCTGACAACAATTCTCAAAACGGTCATAGAACTCCGCAGCGTTTTTTCTTTTTTTTTTGAAAGAAATATTCACGAACTTTCACCATAGAGCGTTGCGCTTACTTTTAACTGACTCAATATACCACAGTTATGAAATCTGAGGTAAGCTCGTTTGAAATCTGAGGTAAGCTCGGGGGGGGGGGGTTGGGGGGGTTTTGAACCCCCCAACCCCCCCCCGAAATTTTTCAATTTTGCTTGCGTATATATACACGCACACATACAAACGCACGCACGAACCTACATAAAGTATGGTTGAACCCCCCTCGAAAAAAATTTCTGGCTACGCCCCTGGCAGCGACCACAACCTTCGAAATATTTTCTAACTGTAGGTTGAAATAAAGCAGTGACTGCAGATGCTTTGTCGCCTGCTTTTAAATAAAACTGAGACATAATGTCTAAACAATTTCGAACCGAAGACTACGGATACAGCTAAGGCGGTAATGAAACACATAAACCTGCCATCGCAACCTGGTCCTCAGCACTGAAGGCATGTAGACATCGGTGTTGAAAGCTGTATCTGCAAGAACAATTTACGCAAACACAACCCTTGCATCTATTGCTATTCATGAAGCTGAATGCAGGTGCACCTTCAGTTCTTACAAGTATAGACAGGAACTGATTAATGCGATGCAGAGGCAGCATAGTAAAAACTGAGCTAGTATGGAGCTTTCATAAAAAAAAACGCCTCCATCCGGTAATCAATATAGCGTCGGTAGTTTCGTAAAAGCTTGGGCTGCATACATACTGGTAATTTAGTGATTAAAAGAAGAAAAATGGCCTTTAACTATTCCAAAGTATCATTGTTTTGGGGTTCTCCCGTCGGCGCTAATTATTCGAAAACTACTCGAAAAATATTCGGTATTTCGAGTATGTACTATTCGATTCGAGTACCGAATCGAATAGAATGCTATTCGATTCGTTATTCGAAATTTTCGAATATTCGCACACCCCTATTGGTTACGTAAACGATGATGGTGTACTGCATTTTCGAACTGTTGGAAAGGTCTTCATGTACCATCCCAGGAGGGATCACTCTTTAAAGAGCGGCAGTGTACGTGGACGTTGTGGAGTAGTTACAGAAGGACTGAGGGAAGACGACGAAGATCAGGGTGTTCTGAATAATGAACATGGCTGACACCATAGCCTAACGCAACGTGTATTATTACATGTATCTTTACTAAATGTACGTCCATTTTTACATGTCCTCTCCTATTTATATTGTATGTCTATACCTTTAGTTGTTTTCCTTGTAGTACAACACTGCTCCCCTTTTCTCTGACCTAGATGGGCCACCACCCGGACCGAAAGAATACTGAAGACATACTTTATTTCTAGCAAATTTAGCGTCGAAATCCAACCCCAGTACGCAGCCACAAGTTTATGTGTGCCTTTCGTGTTATTGCCTATCTTTTATTTTTAGTGAAAAACTCATGTGGCGCCTCAAGCGGCGGACGAGGAACATGACATTTGCAAGACCTTCATAGATTCTCAAGGGATCCATCCACCAAAAAGTTGCTTCAGCAATCTGCCAGCACCTTCCTGAAAGCGGCCATTACATGCTGCGTCTAGTGCCTCCTTCCTGCCGCTGAACCCTCCGCCCATTTCTAAAGTGGAAGTCAATAAACTGTGCATACCCAGCGCCAAAAACCTGTGCCTGATGTCACGTGAAAATATGTATAAGTTCCAACACCAGGTATACAAACATTACAGGCACTTTTACGATGCCTTTAAATGCCTAATGCAATGTTGGTAAATATATTAGATTTTGGCATGTCTATAAATGCCTTTCCGGTGTTGTGTCCCAGCCTTACTTTCTGATGTTATCGCCCACAGGGCAATATGGCTAAAGGAAACCAAATTTACTAGAAATACAGATCTGTTTTAAATGTAACTGTCGTGATTTTATCTCTTTGCATATTAAGGCTGCCCTTGCTCTCGTACTCTTCTTCATCAAAAACTCAATAAAGCTTGGGTCTGCTTGTTAGTGCCTTGTATTCTTGCTTTTGTAAAATGGTATTACTGCCAGGTACACTGGAAGAATATACACAGAGGCAGCACGGGCTTTGATCACCAGATTTACTAACCTGGCCAATGCAACAGGGACTGACTATGTGAGTTCACATATCACTGCAGAATTATTTGCACTTAAAAGCCTGTCCAATGAATGCCTGCTTTGAAGGACCAAGAGTGAAGCGAAATGTGTCATGGCGTTAGAATGGAAACGAAAAGATAGGGCCTCCAGGATTCCTAGAATTGCACATGGCACCACCTGTTCTATAGGCCTTGATTTTAAATCAGTACAGGCCATCGCACATGATTAGGAGATGCGGCATTCTATGGTGAAATGCTCCTCGCGCTCAAGGCCCCTATGTGATGATAAATCTGCACGCTGAACATCGCTTCTGATTGAATTCATTGCGCCTTGATTAAAAAGTAAAAATTAATTAGCAACAGTACTTCTCCTTTCTTTAAATGCGTATTGATGATGTGAAGAAAGGCAATTGTAAAAAGTTGCACTGCCTTCATGCCACCGAGTCCACCATGAGGTCAGAATCCACTACATTTCCGACGCAGCGCCACTAAGAGCATTGTTCGCAGACCAAAAATGCATTTACGGTGTGAGACAGCGTGTAAAGTGCCTGTGCTGGAGCGTTTTTTTTAGTTAGCTGAGTTACGGCACGGCACAACGATGTCTAACCTGTGTTGAGAGCCTGCAGGTCATTTCGGTTGCAAGGACACAACCAAACAGTGTCAATAAGTTTAGTGAGCAAGGGGCAGTATGGGAAATGGTAACATGCCAAAGTGCAACATAGCAGTGGCGATTCCATTTAGTCCTAAGGTTGGTCTTGCATGTACGAGTATTCTACCTAAATCTTTCAGAAGTGGTGTGCCTTCAACAAAAAATTTGAGGTGCGTGGAGCAGCTTAGTTTTCTTTTCTTTGTCACTAAATGAAGTTTCTCTATGACAGCTGCCCTTTCATCAGCAGCTTGGTTGTTTTCATCTCCTGATAAGGTACTGTTGATAGTTTTACAGAGGACGCAACGCCTATCACAGTACGAAAATCCCGCCATATGCTAAGGCAACAATTGGTGCTTACTTATCGGTAATGGGGGTGTAACAGCCCATATGAGTGCCTGTGGCACTGCAGGGGCTCATTGCGCATGCACTGTGTTTCTCAGCGAGCACTAAAAAGTAGAGCCTATTGAAACTGCGCTCGCCCCACCATGGTGGCTGCTTTCCGTTTAGGGGTGGATTGCCAGAAAGAAAAAGAAAACACCCCTCTACTCAGTTACATGTACGTGAAAGAACCCTAGGTGATGAAGCAACCTGCGCTCCCCCACTACAACGTGCCTCACGATGCATGATCATGATGCGGTTTTAGCATGTACTAAAAACCCTTAAAGTGTTGCTCCTTTGGGGCTGAAACTTCTTGGAGCTGCACATTTTGAGTGACAGTTTTTCTTGCTCTAGGTGCTCATTTCAAGCTGGAACACACACTCTGGTAGCTATTTATGCATGTCGAATGATAATAGTACACAGTACACGAAAGCAAAACAACTGTTGTGGAAGCTTAGAAAACTAGAATACTGAATCTGCCCCTTGCAACCACAGCGGCAGTGGCGTTCAAATTCCGTCTCATGCATGGTTGCGCCTGCAGTGACGAGCTCTTGTTCCCTATAAAAGTGAGGCAGAAGTTTCGCCATCAGAAATGTATTTGAGGACCGTGATGGCCTATATAATGCTTTTGTACACGTGAGCCTCAGATTCGTGCTCTGCAATTGCCATTAGTTTATCCTTAAAATGTGCAGATGTGGCTGACACCTTTTTAACACGCGAGAGAAGTGTGTAGCCACATTTAACAGCACCACTTAAATGGTCAAGGCTCGCTTACAAAGCATATTACCGATGCTACTGCATGCCAGAGAATGACCATTGCTCTCCGTGGTGAAGTGCAAGCTTGACACTTCGCCGTCATTATCATCACCAGATAGTTATCATAATGACGATGCAGCGCGTGCAGCCGGCGAAGGAACGCCAACAGGTAATGCGGGCAGCGTGGAATTTCATCACAGTGCTGTATGCCGTTTAAGACGCTAGATGGCGTTAGTTGCATTCAGCGGCTTGTCGTTCTCGGAGCTCTCCCAAACTGAAGCTGAGACGAGCTAATAATAAAGACACTGTAGTTATGTGTTGTGCACTGCAGCAATCAATGTGCTGTGGTATGATTATTTGGAAAAAAAACGTCCGACCCAAAGTTTTTGGCACTACCCTTTTAAGTACACTGTAACTCAATCATCCTATTCTGGCATAACATATTCGAGAATCTTGCGTGCACTAGGATCTGATTTCAGGGCAGACAAAGTGTCGGAAGTTTTTATTATGTGCTTAAAGGACCCCTGACACCTAATTTGGAAACTCCAGACGCATGTATTGATAGTCCTGCATGCGTGGACACTTCTGACCAAGTATGAGTCACGAACATTGCCTTTAAAGGAGCACTGACACAAACTTTCGAAGGCGAGATAATGAGTGAAATAGATGTACGTGGAGCCATACACAACGTCTACGAAATATCAAGGTCCAACAAAGCCTAGAACGTATTTAAAATCAATTTTAAAGTGCATGCCGCGCGACTGAGCGAGATGCGAGCGCCTCGCGACGCGGACATCAAAGCGGGGGATGCGTAAACAAACTACGTCACGAGTTTGTGTTGGCTGGTGGCTCGTTGCTGGTTGCGCCCTTGCCCTTGCGTATTTCTTCCTCCGTGCCTGCGGCTCTTCGTGTGTTGGTTGTGCTCTCTTCCGCTGTTCGCTCGTCGTGCCCGTGGGTAGATGTTACGCACCACCTCTGTAAACTCTGTACATATTGCGGCCCTGACTCCACGATAAGTGTGAATATGCCGGGGTTTAACTGCGTGCTTGACTTTTGCAGTCGAAGTCACGGTTAGGCTGAACCATGCACAGATTTCCCGCGGATGGCCCTCGCCGGCAAAAATGGATTGAGTTTGTGCGCGGTACCCGACGCACAGATTGGACGCCACGTAAGACCAGTCGCATTTGCACACTACACTTCGAGCCTGGCTGCCGCAGAAGAATTCCGCCGGACTCGGAGTCGGCGCACCATCTACATGCAGATGCTATCCCGACTATCTTTTACTCTGCAGCGTGTCCCCTTCCGGAAAGTTCACATCCCAAGCGGCCTCGACTACAGGCTCGCACTGCTTGAGTGGTGCTCTCGCTTATTGATAGTATCACATGTGATGACGCCTGTTATCGCGCAGGCAAGCACGGACGCAGAGATTGAGGCTGCTGTGTCCCCTCCCATGTCCGTGGACATCGGCGCTGACTGTGGGATGAACGAGGCCGAGAACGCAGGAGGTGGGCATTTATGGCGTTTTGGTGACTGAGAACGAGTTCCATTGCGGCCGTTTCTTCCTAGCAGTGCGGGTGTCCGATGTCACTCTTTAGATTGCGATATTGGTGATCGAATGCCAGGCTCATGTTTGGCTCTGGCACAAGCTGCACAACAGTGCCGATCATGTTCAAGCATTTCAATCGAGAGCAGCCTTGGTCGCGATCGAAAGTGGACGCGTATATCTCCGCTTTATCAAACGTTGCTTCTTGGCACTGGGGAAATGACATGTCATCAAGTCGTATTTGAAAACATTGAGATGCGCGTGAACTTCTGCGAGTTGGAGGCGAGGCCGCGTCCCGCAAGTAAACGGTCATCACGATAGGGATAGGTGACAGCATGCTAAAGCTAGAGACCCAATAAAAAAAAGGCTACTGCAACTTCAGCACATTTCAGGGCAATTTCAATTTGACCCTGATATTAAGCTCAATATTTAACTACTGCTTAGTGAGACGGTTTATGAATGAATAACAGCAGTCCCATCCAATGCATGTTGCACAATATTGGGCAATTTTTAACTAAGAAGCTGCCCACGAGTATGTTGAAAAAAATATATTTGTACTGCACATGAAGCAAACAGCACGTAATCTGTAGTTTTAAACACGAAGAAAAATTATTTAACTACATTATATGAGAACTAGACTGAAGCCAAATACCTGACTACTTATTTCCACAGGGGAAGTAAATGTGGACGCACAAGTGCAGTGCTCTGTTGAATTATGCTCCAAGGCAACTCAAGTGGTGCGGAAGTGTAGCACAAAAGCTGCCAAGGTACAGACAAGCCAATCATTGAAGGAAGTGGGTGAGTGCCTTTCATGTCATTGTAATATTTAATTATGCTGGCAGTCCTCAAAATAGTGTACTCATGCCCGACTGTGATTCCAGCATGCCAGACTGACCTGGAGCTTCCAGAAATCCTTTAATGGAGGAGACATGGCATCGGTGCTCAACACCATTACAATCGGAGACGTCTGTGGAACATGAAGTGGATGTCCATGACAGGACGTATGAGCCCACATTAAACAGCTCAACTGCGTGAGTGACACAACTTTTGCTTACCTTGTTTGAGCATGTTACTCCATTCTCATAAATGCAGTGGCTTCGGAGTAAATCTCTCAACTACAAGGTCTTTCTATCCCACAAAAAATTAAAAATATCATAAGTAGTGTACCACAGCCTTACTCAAGTCCCATAAATGTGCTCATGGAAGTGAATGTTGAAGGACATTATTCCTGTCCACCACTTGCTAGCTTGATGAAGTACTATATGTGGCAGCCCACGGGCAATGGTAGTGTCCCTGTTTGCAAGTAATAGCATCGTGGGCATGCCCCCACGGTAATGGCTTGGAGGCTATCGTTCTGTGCTGCCAAGCACTATGAAATGAAATACGGGCCACGAAAGCCACATTCTGGTAGTAGTTAATTGCAAAAATGCTGATGTGGTGTTATAATGTGTACACATTAATAAGAATAGCTCGTACTTCCCCTGTACACAGTGCCTCAAATGAAAGCGTGGCTTTGCCTGTAAATGCCTCAACAATTATTGATAGTTTCATTGGGGCTGAGGCCCTTCCTGTATGATGTAAAAAAGCCTGTAAATAAAGAACCCATTATGCATTTGCATTGTGCACTCATAAAATGTGCATAATTGCTTGCATTGTCATTAGGGCAACCTTCTGTATTGCAAATGGTACTGTTCAACAGCACACAGCTGAGGCAGCTCTCTGTACCCTAACCTGTACTCTTCTTGTTGCTTAGCTTTTTTTTTCATTTTTGTGTTTTTGTGCAGAGCGCACAAACACATGTTCATGTAGTGAAACATTTTTACAGCGCGGATACTTGATAATTTAGGTTGTTGGTTTCACCAATACTTATTCCTGGTGTGCTGTTCTGAATACAGTGCATGGTGGTTGCATGAAAATATTTGTTGACTAACCCACAACCATGTGGTGTTATGGAGCAATTGTTTTAATGTGCTCTATGAACGCTATTCTCCACAGATCCACATGTGAACCTCCTGCAACTAGGAAGTTCCTCGTCTATGAGGAATGCCTGAGGAACCTCTTCATGTCTTGCCACATCTGTGGTCTTCGCACTGAACCTTCACTACAGGTGTGCCTACTTTTCTCCCTCAAACAAATGATGTAATTATGTATTTAATGATACACTACTGATACACCACTTAAACTAAACTGCTCTATGAGATGCTCTGTTGAAGGGGCACTGACATAAAAATTTTGCACCTTCTTTTTTTTGTTGTGATATCTTATCATCCACTTATCACGGCTGCAAACCTCGTTTGCGCGAGTGTGCGACGGTCATTTATTTAGAGACGTTTTTAGAGCGCCCAGTCGCAGTTTCGGTCTCAAAGAGCACCGAGCTGGGCAGGAGCATTATTGGGGGCCGGGTAAACACAGCTGACCACGTGAACACGCAAAATTGTGACGTAGGCGGCGCGCGAGAGCGGGTGCGGCTAGAGTCACTGTATATGCTACCTTTAGGTAGCAGAGTAGCGCATAGGTCCGGCTAGCAACCACATCTATGCGGTGAAGTCGCACTCCATTTTGGCAGGCGACATGCCTACCGCGTCGCCGATAAACATGTCTGGCGTGTCGAAGGCCGGCGAAAAACATTGGCTGTCGATAACTAGTGTTAATTGAGTGAGCTGCAGCGGCGGCGTCGAGAAATACAAAAATTGGCCCGAGCGTCAGCTTCTCCGCAATGCATGGTTGCTAGCGGCGTTGGAAAACAGATGCGCAACTCTGCTACCTAAAGGTAGCATATACAGTAACTCTAGGTGCGGCGGGCACTGCACTGACAGCTTCTCCGCTACGCCAGTTCGTCCGACGTAAGACTCTTCGAGCTGCTTGCTTTTTGATCCGCGTTTTTCACGCTAGAAGTGCGGACGTCGTCCGTGTCGTTGCCAGGCATGGTTCGACCAGTCAGTAGAGCGTTTTAGTCTGTCCGGCATTAAAAAAAATCGTCGTGTAAAATCAAATGAAGTGTCCCCAAGCTGGAACCAGGTCAAATGGCGCCAGCTATGGAGGATTACAAACAACTAACAAACGCGTAATCTATGTCCTCCGAGCATTCGGAAGCGCCCATCTCGACTCACTAAGCCTACAGCATCGATTATTTGACTATGGCTCTCTCAAAAGCGGCGCCGAATCGGGACGAATACATTGATGTCGAAGCTTAAGGACATGAATCTAAAGCAAATGGAAGCACCTGTTCGGAGCATACACGCTACAGAGCGCACGGCGGCCACTTGATAGATTCGAAGTGGACAACAACCGCTTTTGGCAGTGCGGCCATGTTTTTCGGAGGCACGAATGCCTCGCCGGCGAAGCTTGCCGTGCAGGTTGGACAGCTCTCGCGCGTGCGGCGACGGCCGACGTTCTGCGGCACCACGCTGTTGCGGCAGGCTTGCCGCTAGTGTGAGTGGGCCACAACGTCTGCCAAATGGCACGGCGAGCGAACAGCGGAAGGGAGCACAACCAGCACACGCAAAGCCGCAGGCACGGAGGAAGAAAGGGCAGGTAGCACAAGCGCAAGGGCACAACCAGCAACCAGCCAACACAAACTTGTGACGTAGGTTTGTTTGCATATCCACGGCGTTGATGTTGGTTGGCGTCGCGAGGCGCTCGCATCTCGCTCAGTCGCGTGGCATGCACTTTAAAATTGATTTTAAATATGTTCTAGGCTATATTGGCCCCTGATATTTAGTAGACGTTGTGTATGGCTCCACATACATCTATTTCACTCGTTATTTCGCCTTCGAAATTTTGTGTCAGTGCTCCTTTAACACAAAATTTGTAGAAAGCACACAAAAAATTCGATTTTAGTCTGCTCATATGTGCGGTTGTTAAAAATGCAATGATTATATAAGTAGTAGCATGTTTTACCTGCCTTTCTTCTTCTTTTCAACAGCTTTAGCTGTGAAATTTATTGTCTGCAGTGAAGCTCCAGCTTTGAGCACCATCACATTTTTTGTTACACATGCTTTTGGGTGCAGCAAGCCTTCCAAAATATTCATACAGACTGGGCTGTAGTGACACACAGTGAGTAATACTGCACTATGGTTTAGAAAGAAAAAATTACTTTGCCTGAAGGCTACTTTCTCAGGAAAGCACTGGAAAACGGAGAGAAGCCCGGCAAAGCAGACTACGTCTGTGCATACGGCGTCGAAGAGACAGTGCTGTGCCGTGGTGGCGACTCTGTCGTCACCATTTCCTGGTAACGTGCTGGGATTTGTGTGAAGCTAGTGCAGGCTCACAAGTCTCCATTGATAAGTACGTGCTGCGTCGCTACCACGCTGCCCACTACTGCAGTAAAAAAAAGTAAGAGGCAAGGGGTGGCTGCGTCAGTGTTTTTCAGCCGTGGTATGTATGCCCAGCCCGTGGTATGTATGCACGCGGACGCGATCAAGCAAGCCACCGTGCTAGCATAGCATGTATGGTGTCACGCTCTTATGCTCGAGGACACGGGACAGATTCCCAGCCACGGTGGCAGCATTTCGATGGGGTCGAAATACAAAGAACACCCGCGTACTGAGATTTATGTGCACATTACATAACCCCAAGTGGTCAAAATTAATCCTGATTCCCACACTACGGCGTGCCGCATAATCATACCTTGTTTGGCACGTAAAATCCCAGCAGTTGTCGATGTTGATGAAACACCTAAGCAGACACAGGCAAGCGAAAAAACTAAGACAGTATGTTAGGCGAATGAAACGGCGAGTAAAAATCCAGGACATTTGAGCCCGTAAGAAGTGTTACATGGCCTTTGCCCTGAAACTTTCCCCTTGGCCCTCATTGCTTGCATGCCCATTCCCAATGTTTACGGCTGTTTTTAGATGAGATGCATTTCAACGATGTAATGCACTGCATGTCTATATGGATGGTGTATTGTATCGTGTTCGCAGGTGAAAGGTTCGTTTGTCACGGTTGCTACAATCTGCCGGGAGAATCATGCCCACATCTGGCATAGTCAGCCAAAAAAAAGGAAGCGGGCATTAGGTGACATTGCACTGGCTGCCTCAACTCTGTTCACCGGCTGCAGTGTGACACAGTGCTTGCGTTTTTTGAAGAACGCTGGTGTTGCGATCTTCAGCGAGCGTTCTTATCAACGCTTGCAAAGCTAGTTATTGCTTCCTGCTGTGCACAAGGTAATAGAATTGCTGTGTTGCACAAACTGAGATGAGCACAGTGTGCTGGTGCTTGGGCAATTGTATGCTAACGACAAAACCACTTGCTCCACCATTCAGGTCAAATCTGAGAGCGGCTGTACACTTCATGATGTGATACATGATTGCATTGTATGTTTGACGTACGTTTCAATAAATACTAAGCCTGTGTGAATACTGAAATTTTCAAATATGAATAGAATATGAACGAGTGAAAAAAGTGTCTTGGAATATCAAATTGGATATGTCATCGTCATGCCTTTCATTTTCCAAGCACCTGAACAATGTTAAGGTAACATTCTCAGAGGTTGTTTCATTGTATCTACCACATATGCTGCTTGTAAGAGAACTGCGGAATAAAGCTTGGTGAAAAACAAGCCACACATATCGCCTGGGTGTCCCAAAAATGGCTGAAAGAGGTCACGAAGGTCATGTGTGCATCATGCCTATTTCTCAGTGGTTACAGTAAAACATCGCCAGTTGCCGGAATGCAGCGTAATTATGCACTGAACTGTAGTATGCAGTAACTGCGAAGTACAACATAATCTAAGGGGCACGTATAAGCATTCGAATGTGTAGCGGTCATAAGACATAACTTGTATAGATATTCAAATTTGCCCGAATAATCACCTCTTCAACCAGACATTCAGTCCTGGCCAAATATCTGGAAAAAAATATATGCATCTTTCGAATCAAATCTGCTTCTAATAAGGAAAACATTATATTTGAAATCAAAATTTTGAATATTTGCACACGCATAATAAATACCTTATGTGCTCATTTCAGGCCTGGCATGATGAACAAGAAATGCTTCATGAAAAATTGTTGTCCAGTGGAGGAGCAGCGGCAGTAGCAGGCGACATCCGCGCTGATTCTCCTGGGTACAGCGCGAAGTATGGGGTGTATTCGCTGCTGGAGACGACAATGAACCGTATTGTCAGCGTTCAGCTTGTACAGGTGAGGTTGCAGTGACTTTCTTAAATCTGTTAAGAGGCATATATTCTTTCGCTGTACTAAATACCAGGAATTTTCGGTAGCCCATAGTCGTTGTTTCTTTACATAGTGTTAATATGTCCATTATTATGAGTGTTCTGACAGGTAGGCTTTGCTAGGTATGCTTATTAGGTACACAAGTGACATTTGGTTTGGCAGTGTTGCTTTACCTTTGTTTCTCAGCAGAACACTTGAAACACTTCTTGGGGCAATTTTTCTTTGTGTAGCTTCAATTTGACCCCCTTTATTGTAGCCTTGTTACACTTCACTTCCAGGTTAATGCTTGGGCGTTATTGGCATAATATGTAGCTATACTGCACCTAGCGGGCCCTTTCTTTTTTATCAGCCAACCACCATCTCCTTTCAATTATTTGTTTCTTGTAGCAGCTACATTTAACCAACTGGCATTATGCATTTTTGGCTTCTAGTGCAACGACGTACCCTCCAGTGTTCATATGGAGCTCAAAGGCCTTAAAAGGGCCCTAACATCCCTAGACGACAGTGGTCCCTATCGGAAAAAACAGCGTTTCCAGTGTCTCCCAGTGCCTTTCAGCGCCCTGGGTGGCACTGGAAACGCTGTACAGTGTGTCCCAATGTACTACAGCGCGCTGGGAGGCACTGGGACACACTATACAGCGTGGCCAGTGTCGCCCAGTGCGCTGAAAGACGCTGGGAATACTGTACAGTGCGGCCCAGTGTCTTACAGCACAGTGGGAGGCACTGGGCACGCTGTACAGTGTCTGCCCGCACACTGGGAACACTGGCAGCACATCGGAAAAAAAAATGGGCGCGCTGGGTGGAATTCGTACGAAATTTGGTATGGAGTCACGAGAAGTCGAAAGAAAATCTTATCGAATATTTTCGAAATATTATTCTATTCTCTGTCCTACGCATATCTAGCTTTAGCTCTTGTTAAGCGGCGGACGTACGTACGCATAGGTTAAAGCAATCTGTCGAGCGCGCGCAAAAAAAAGCATGGATTGAATTCACAGTAATGCGTATTAAAACTAACAAAAAAATTTTCGACACATCATTTTAGTTCGCGTTAAATTCGGCCGTGAATCCGAAAACATTGCAGTGAACAAAAACAGCAGGTCCGCGCCGCCACCTGCAAATATTATTTTGGTACGCTGGGAGCTTTTCTTGGAAACAAAATTTTCGGTTCCGTGCACTTTGTATGTGGCCACATAACATATAAAAAACGCAGACAAAACAAAAATTGCGACCGGACAGGCATGTTCGACCTCTCGTGGAATCACCCATGCGTTGCTGTCATTACAGCCCATTTGATTACGTTTGCAGTGTCACAATTCTGATCCTAAACAGGTTTACATTTCGTGGATTACTTGACAGCATCACAAAGTGTAAGAGCCAACAGTGATGTATAAACCGTGAAATGACACCCTGCTCCTTCCTTTTTCGTCGTGAAAGCTATAACATGAACATTCACAACCTAGCACTTGAGAGCTCTATCTATTTTGCTTATACACCATTGCTTGCTATGTATAAGAACAGGGTATGGAACCGCACAATGACATTTGCTATTTCAATTGAGATTCCTTGATCAGTGGAAAAAAGGGTTCCCTTTTACGTCCAAAGGCTGCTTGTCCTTGAGTAGCTAGATTGGCTAGACAAGTTAGTCCATCTAGCTCATGACATTCACACTGATGCAGATACTTCAAGAAAGAAAAGCCTGAGGTGGACCACCGGTTTGATGGTTGGCATGCATGCAAAGCTCCAGTATTGTGTATAACTTCAAAAAAAATTTTCTCACACTCGATTCTTTTCTGCCACTGTGGTTGCGCAGGAGTAAACAAGAAGCTCCTGCAGGCTGCCAGAACAACCAGCTGCACAGCCATCGGCCTGTGGTCACGTTCCATCATCAAGCACTTGTACTTCGCGGTACAGCGTGGTGGTGGGAACGGAGACCTTGCTGTGGCGGTGTGGCTGTCCATTACTAACCACGTGCAAGATAAGCACCATGGCCACAGCTTCCTGTACGACCACTGCCAGCACGGTGACCTTGAACCACGGAAGTGGATATTTCCAGGTGCATTTTTACCACAACTTTTCAATGAAAGCTTTTCCTTGTCTGTCCGCAGTTACGGTCACTGCAGTCGTGATGGTAACAGTTCACAGTGACTGTTTTAGTAGCAGTTAGGGCAGAGTAAATGCAGTGAGCATAGTATCATTTTATACTCAAAATGTGCATTTTCGGCCTGCTGAAGAAAGATTTTGCATGAGGCAGACAATCAGAAAAACACTATTTTAACTTAAATGAGTACTGACACGATTTTGAGACATCGCAAAAGGAACGTTTTCCGTTTCCTTGGTATGCAATGTCAACGCTGTCCACACACCGGTTTCGGAGAACACGTATAAAATATTTTAATTTGATTTTGAAGTTTTCGTCGCTAAGCATCTTCAAGCCAGCCCCACTGCAATGGACATTATCCCGACGAGTCAAGACAGTTCCCCCGAGTTTGCGAGTTCTGCGTCCTGCATGCAGCCTAAATCGCAGAAATCACTGTCAGGGTCACTGGATGACAGTTCACTCATCGTTGTTTATGTGCACCACGAAGAGATGACGGATTTGCCTCTAGTACTTCGAGAGTTTCTGTATCCCCGTGACGTCATACTGACGTGAAACATCACTGAGAAGCCGCCCCCTCGATATCGAAACCGAAAGTGTATTTTTCATGTAGCGGTAATTAAAATATATACGATACATTCCCATGCACCACAATAATCGTTTTAGGTTTCTCGACACCAGTATATTTATTTAGAGCAACAACCTGAAAATTTTTAAAATTGGTGTCAGTACTCATTTAAGTGCATTTGGACCCCCTTGGGCCCTTGAACCACTTCGTGGCCCTACGCTGCATCCAAATGGTCCTGTCTTTTTTTTTTCATGACAACGGTAACCCAAGCCACCTCAGCAAGCTGCAATGTCAGCTCCGTAGATGACAGCACAACTTCTCAGTCCTCCCAAAATTGGTTGCATACAGTAAATTATTACAGAATTTACCAATTTTATGTTCTTGCATTACGTGACCTGAACGATAACTGTTACACAAGGACGCCAATTTTATGAATGCACATTATAAGTGATAGGTTCTCGTGCTAAATAGCATAGCATCAATATCTTGCATCATATGCTCTTTGTGCAAGACAAACCAGCAGAGTTGTTTGCCTAGGCATGTGGTAGCATCGTGTCCTGCAGGTGCGAGAAAAAGCCTGAGACGGCATATGGAAGTGGTACGGTGGTAATGTGTGTGCCCTCCTTTTGCTTGCATATTGTTCATTACAGTAGAGTTGGAAAATAAAAGCTGGCTTGTAAAGCCAGCTGAATGGGGATGTCCAGCTGCACCTCGTCATGTAAGCAGTCTTCGTGGAGCAAAATGGTAGAAAAGTTTTGGTGTTTTGAAACGGCGTGTGTTTTTCCGTGCGTGGCGCAGACAGAACGATGTTAACTTTTGGAAACACATTGGAAGTTGTAACAACAAGCTGTCATACTCATGTGACATATTTTTTGCAGTTGAGTTTTTTTATGTTAGATTGTACGTGTGCGATGCCACATTTGTTCATTTGGCTAGTAGGCAGAAGTTTGCTGAAATTTATATGGATTACAAATATAACTTTACACTGGTAAAAAACAAGGTGTGCAAACATGGAAACAAGAGAGGTCAAAATATTACGAACGCTGGCTGTCCTGACTGTCTTGACTTCTCTCGCGTGTGTGTGTGTGTGTGTGTGTGTTTGTGTGTGTGTGTGTGTGTGCGTGTGCGTGCGCGCGCGCGTGTTTGTGCACCCTGGCTTTTTACATCAATATGTACCAACTAGCTCAGCTGTCTGTGGCTCTACACTTACTCTGTAGCTGTCTATTAAAATAGTATTTCAATGAGTGCGTTGCCTCTTGGTGAACCTGTAACTCTTTTTCTGATTACATTACTTCAGGAACTCGAACTTTTGACAAGCTCTTAGCATCATCACTAACAAGAGGCTCATGGAGGATATCCGACAGATATGTCCACATTTCCAGACTTTCAGTGTGGAGTCCTTTCATGCAATAATGAATAGATTTTCACCAAAGGCCTACGCTTATTCTTTCGTGGAATGTTTGCTAGGTAAATTTGTTGTAGAAGTTGTTGCAAGCAAACATGTCAGAATTTCCTCTTTGAATCTGGTGTGTTGCGCGAAGCTTGGTGTACCTTTAATGCACTCCACCTATATGTCGATACACCGAACCTAGTGTTTGTTCTCTAAAGAAAACGCCTCTCTTGGCATACTCCCCGGCTGTGCTGCAAATTATATTTCGCTTACTGTAAAGTCCCGAGCAATCGCCCCTACCCGAGCAAGCGCCACCCTCCCTTCTTATTACTTCTATTTTTCCCCAAATTATCGGTTTTATTGATTCAATTCTGTTCTCTATTATTATTAGTAGTAGAATTTTAACTCTAATTCATTTATACTTCTTTCGTATTAATTAAACAAAGTTTGAACCTCAATTAAAAAATTGCCTTTAAAAACTAACCGGTTCTTGGCCAATCCCCCAGTGTGGGTATGAGCCACAGCTTCCAGGCTCCACTCTACTCTTCGGGCAACAGCAGAACAGATAAAAAATTAAAGACCATCTGCACACTGTATTAGTTTTTTTTTTCACTTTTAATGAACGCTTTAGTGCTGTCAGAGTAAATCAGGTTGGTGGTGGCTGTGCCAGGGTGCAAGGAAAAATTATACTTTCTCTATAGGAGCAGTCAGTCTTGTTGAGGGTATCTGGGTTGGTAGAGTGAAGACTTGGAGGGAAGGACAAGATCAAGAAGAAGGACAGACATTCAACTTGAACTGAGCTTATTTCGAAAGACATCTTACCGCGAAAACGTATGCACAAGCGCGTCACAGCAGATTGTCACACAACCGATAACAAATTCCTGGGAAAGAGCGCGTTTACAAACTACGATAAGCTGGATGGGTTGTTTGATCAACATTTTACACTTATCTGCTTTGAAGGAACTATTTCTTTTATTGTCAGATGCACGGAAGGTGCACTGATGCATGTGTCTACTGCAGCATTTATCTGGTCAGGCTCTACGATCTCCCTTTCTCGCCTGCCTTTTACTCTGCTCATGACGGCAGTCTCCTCGAAAAGTGCTCTGCATCCGTAATTCCTGCAATGCGCAGGAAGGTGCGCCCCATCATTCTGTCGTTAAGACAGCGGCCCGTTTGGCCTATGTAAGATTTTCCACATCTAAGTGGTATCTTATATACGACTTCCGCAGCACAGGGAACAAATGGCTTCTCACGTTTCTTACCGCATACTGCTTTCTCTGTTTTTTCACCGGCAAGATTGCATAAACGGGAAAGCTTAAGAAGTGCCGTCAAGACGAGGTCTACTCCATGCTTTGATCATATCCTCTTTAGGTTATATGAAACTTTATGTATGTAGGGCATGACAACAAACTTGTTGGGTCTCTGTCGTGTTGTAACGCTGGGTGAGGCACCAATCTGTCTAAAAAGGGTGGAAGCAACGGCAACGAGCAAAGTTGAAGGAAAACCCGACGTAAGAAGGCGTGAAATCTGGCGTTCATAACTAAGGTTGGCCTTATGAGAACATGATTTAGTCAGAGCCGAGTGGAGGCATGAGGAAGCAATCCCTCTTTTTACCAGTTTAGTATGAGATGAGTCAAAAGGAAGGATGGCTTTTTTGACCTTGGTGTATACTCCCAGCAAATGTGGTCGTCACAATCGGAAAAACAATGCTAAATCTAAAAACTGGAGTGTATCATTGTCAGGAATTTCCTTCGTGAAAGATAATGAGGGTGAACACTGCTTAAGGCGATTCAATACACTTTCAGTGACATCTTCATGGTTAGCGCTGATGGGGACCGAGATAAAAACAATAATATCATCAACATATCTACATACTTTTAAAGCCGGTGAGCGGTTCAATTCTTGCTAAAGCAAATGGTCAAACATGGCATGATAAATTTCACATAAACTTGGCGCCACACACGAACCAATAGAAATTCCTTTCTTCTGTAGAAACGTCGTGTTGTCAAAGCTAACAAAGCTAGAAGCCAAATAGCATGCCAGTAACTCCATCAAACTATCAACCGTAACCGGGCAGCCATTCTGGAAGGACATCACACCAAACGAGTCACTTGCCTCTCGGACATTGACAAACAGTTCGTCATTGTGGAACAGAGTAGAATAAGTCCTCAATGTCCCCCGACAGCGCGTAGTTGGCTCCCGGCACTCCCATCCTCAAGTCATGCAAAAGGGTGTCCGAATTCCTCAGCACAAATTGTTGAGCATATTGGTGATTACCTTCCTTTGAGCATCGAAGTGACCGAAATTGCAAGAAAGATGCGCAGATGCCTCGTTACCTCAGACACTGGATTTCTGGCTACTCTCATGATGTAGGAGGTGGCATCATTAAACGGTACTTAAAGCTGCCAGTGAAAAATAACAGTTGCCTCTCATCGTGATAAGCCGCAGGTTACCGCAGGAATGCAATCCGCCTAACGTGCCGTATGTTGATGACAGTAAAACTACTTTTCATTAGTTGCATTACTGCTTATATTTGCAGTGACCTAGTAAGTGTTAATACACTTAGTGTGCATGACTGCGGCTTATTTTTGGATTGCAGGACTGTACTGGCTGCCTTGCATTACAACGAGAATGCTGATAAGGGTCAGGCAGCGACCATGTGTGGGGAGCTTCGCTGGAAGGTGAAGTACCCCAATGCGCGGAAGGGAAAAGCAACTGCCTCCTCTGTCAAGCAGGAATCTACCAACGGTATACAAAAAGCTGGTGTTGTTTGTTTTCTGATGCCACTGGCTGAACGCTATGCATGGCCTGAAATGTTGCATGCTAGCTAATTGACAAGGTAAATATCGTACTGATAAATGTATTAATTCTAAATGATGTCACACTGGTTAGATTATTGTTTTTTAAACTCTGAAATTATCCATGTACCATAACCAGTCGCAACACTTCTTTAACCCAGCCTCATATTTTATTGTTGCTGGAGTGGACCTCGCAATCTCCACGTCGGCACTTGATGAGGTAATAGGTGAACATAGCAGTTTCAAGTACAGGTAAGGTATTGTTACAAGCGCAGACTGCACAACACGCTACATAATTGAGGCCAAGGTACTTCTGCTATTGATAAATATTGGCTTATTGAAGTAAATGGGGTTCCAAAATTCTTAAATGAAAGCTCATGTGATTCAGTATTATGCTTTGCAAAGAGCACAAAGGTACATGATTCTCATGCAGCCTATGGATTGTAACGGCTTTTTTTCAGCATTTTAATTTGCATAAGGAAACGTATTGAAGCTTCCAGAAGAAGTCAATATTTACTAAAATTAGTTAACGTGGAAGTTTACACGAGTTGGTTTATTACTAAAGAAATAAACCAGCCCACGAAGATGGAACACGAGGAAGACAGGTATGCTGTTCCGGGTATGCCTTGATTATCTCGAACAGCAACCTTCTTTACATGTCTCCGTAAACGCAACTTCTTTCAATCATCCAGGCCATGCCATCTATTCTGTTCTTTTCAGTTCAATGTATGCTATAAAAGGTATTTTGTTCAGAGGAATAAATTAGTTTTGAGCAATGCTGCACCTGTTCTTCTTGTCTGCCTTTTGGACTGCCGTTTTGTGCTGTTTTCTTTGTTTGCACTGAAATTTTCCAGAATGATTTCAAGAAGAGCCTGCCAAGCTGGTATGCAAGAAATACTGTGACATTACTTGTTTTCGTAAAAAATGCAATTATGTTAATTTGTGTGTTGGAACAGTTGCCTGGTTATGATTAGATGCATGCATTGTAGCACAACTGCGACACTATAATCATTTGTTCATGTCTGCTATTTCTTTGAATGAGTGCCACTTGGATATGCAGGTTATGTGGACCGCTTGTTCGACATTCTCAATGAGTACATCGATGGAGCCATTCCCTTTGCCCTCCCAGCGAAGCCGCCACATGTCACAAGTGCATTGGGGCCCATTGACAAGACCGAACTTGTGCAGTCACACCTGTCCTGGTTCCAGTGAGATGACGTAGTGACCGCATAGTGGCGATTCCTGTGCTCTAAACTAAGCATGATTGTTGGTTACAATCTCATATGGCAAACATTTATGACACTGCTTCAACTGTTTTTTGTACAACATTTATCTCTAGACACTTGAGCGAAAGGTTCAGAGTAGGGAGAGGGAGAAATGATTTGAGATTTGGCTTACTTCACCACATTTGTAACAGAGCACAAGAAAGACACGTTCCAATCAGGGCAAGGAGAGAAGGATAAAAACAATATCTGCAGCCTCACTATCCCCACTACCCCGTTACAATGGCACCAACGTCCAATATGAGCCATTATTCTCTGCAAACTCCAAGTTAGTTTTCTTGTACGTGTCTTCACACCATTTGCATGGCTGCATTGTAACTTGCCGGCATGAAGAAGGAATGCTAGTGAATATCACATTGTCTAGTGATCTCAATGTTGCAATCAATCCCAGGTCACCAAACCACTTATCTAGCACCTGACTTAAAATAAGGGACCTGCCAACCAATCTTTAAGGTACGTGTTGCCGAGATGTTACTAATACATGCTGATATGCAATCAAAGCATATCGATGTATTCTATCAGCAACAGCTCCCACTACTTCGCGGCTGGCATCAGTCAAACCAGTCCATGCGATGCTGCGAAGCATTCATGTTAAGCCTGCCGACAGTATGCACAAGAAGAAACTAAAAGGACAAGACAGGTGGTTCTTCTTGCATCCATGTTTCGTTGCTCTTTGTGCATAACATTTCTACCGTGACTGGCCGCCAAACCCATTTCACCATCCTCGTCGGTGCATTGCATGTTATCATAATTATGTATAAGAAATTTTAACTATTCCTGTGTCATCTTTTCATTAGCCTCTCTGTGATGCATGAAATTCGCATGTGTATAATAGCTTCAATGTCATGCTGATGGCAAGTTGACTATTCTAATGAAATGCATGCAAACACAGAGCTACTTTGCATAATCAGCAAAAATGGCAGAAACTTGCTTGAAAAGACATCACCATGGGGCAGAAGCACTTGGCACAGGTATCCATCAGTACAGTTGCACACGAGACACATACAAAATGTCTTTAATATTGCGGATACTGGAAGCCAGCGTAATCTGCGGAGGGGAACCCATCCCTGATGGCTGTGACCACGCTGCTGGGCAGAGCCATTCTGTTTCGCCTTCCTAGGCGGTGCCATACCCAGCGGGAAAACTGCCTGTATGCAGTGTACCTGTACCTTCTGAAAATAAATGCAGAAGGTTTGGAAGATTTCAGAGATCCATAGTCATTTCTAGGGAGGGACAGTTCAACTTTCCTCCCAATTGAAATGTTTACTCTGTGCGTTTACACATGTATATGAACACTGACATGAAGTGCCCACTCGTAATAAACACACCCCTGCCATACCTCCTGTATTTAATACTTCCTGTATTATACAGCAGGCATAAGTCCCGCGGGATTTGAGAATATCTATTAATTGAAACAGGTATTCACTGTTTTTATGCCGGGTATATCAATATTTCACTCCATCTGTACGGCCCTTCTAGAGTACTCAAGCTCTTCGGCTGATAGGCTTAGCTTCATGAGCGATAACAATAACAATCTAGACGGACGGGCGTGGTATTGCAGAAAATTGCCGAGTGGCAACATAAACCTGCGAACGTGCTATTCTTTATCAAATGCAATATAGAAATGGTCTTGTGTACCTGTGGATTTCTGGGGCCTCCACAAGCGCCGGCCGCTCTTCCATAAGCGCATAATAGGCCACCTGAAGAGCGTGTACATTCAAGCATGCTTGAACGAAGGTGGCGTACGTCGTGATGCATTCACCATCGCCTCTAAGTGCGTCCACGCGCTCAATTTCTCTGCAGCACAGGGATTCCAGCTCTGTCTCCATTGCCCTGCGGCGTCCGTACTGGCACCTGCAAGCATCCCAATACCGCGTTTCACATGCGCACTGCCGTCACCGCACAAGTGTGTCACCGCGCAACGATATATTCCCAGTTGAGCATATTAAGGTAATTTTTTATAAGGAAACCAGCATACGAAGCACATAAACGAGCTATACTGAGACTATACGTCTATCCGTACTACGTTAGAAGAAAATCCTGATAAAATGTAGAATGGGTGAGCATGTCTGCGAACAAAGGTTATACTACTAGTATCTTCAACCTTCCTTCTTGCTTTGCTGTCTTGCTTCGCAAAAATATGACATCATACAAACTAGCACGACCGATTGGACCTCAATAAAGTTCTTTCATCCATCTATCTATACAATTCAGAACAGTAGCACATCACTGTTAAATACCGTGCTCTCGGCGATATCTGACACTGAGCTGTACTTACCATTGAACATTTCCGGAACGCAGGTCATTCTGCAATTCGTCCTCGCTTTCACTGTCGGTATCATTTTCCGAGCCGCTGCTGTCGAGCGGGTCAAATTGAAAGTGGCCGGCCACGTCTAACAAGGCGGCGGCGACTCCTGCCTGCGAAAAATCGTCGTCTTCGGATAATGACGACGACGACGACGACGACGAGGGCGACGGCATTGCACAGCACGTGCAGGCGTAGTAGACGAACTGTCAGTGCTGCGCCCTTTCGCACGCGCTCTGCCGCGCCATCTACGTCACACTTTTGCGTGGTCACGTGGCCAGCTGCGTATATCTGTCCTCCGGAAAGGCTCCTGCCTAGTTTGGTGCTCATTGAAACCGGAACTGCACTGGGCGCTCTAGAAACGTCTCTAAATAAATAACCGGCGCACACTCGCGCAAACGAGGTTTGCAGCCGTGATAAGTGGATCATAAGCTATCGCAACAAAAAAAAAAGAAGGTGCAAAATTTTTGTGTCAGTGCTCCTTTAAGATATTATAATTTAAATTTATTTTAGGCGTGAGTGCTCATGTGAGTTTTTGTCAACTCGCGACACCGCCACTACTATGACGGCGAAAGAAGCCCCATGTGACGTTCCTTGAGTTAAGCTGGTATTGTCGACGTCGCAGTATATTGTGCAGGGCGCGCGCAAAACACTGACTGGCATCCGGCGAGGACTATCGTTCAAGGTAAATATAAATGGTAGCGAAGCTTCCATAGAAGCCCATACGTTCAGAAAATGGCTGCTCATCAGCTGCTCATGGGGCTTAGCGCCATCTGTGTGAGGAGGGAACACTTCCGGCGGAACAAAAAATAAAGCGGATGTGACGCAACACCCGCTAAAAAAGTGACGTCATTTTGAGGGCACTAGCGCGAAATTTGATCTCAAAATAGTCTTCTTAGGCCCCTGATCGCTAAGGACTCGCGCTACGGCGATCCGGCAAGCCCTTGGCGAATGCACTTGAAGCCAACGCTAGCTAAACTAATATCGACCCGTGACTAAACAGCGGTGTTTAAGTTTACCGTCGTGCAAATCGCCTTGGTTTTACCAGGAAACTTTAGTCTTTGAGCTTTTATTCTGCGTTTGTGTCATCCTCCTCAGCGTGAATAAAGTAGGCAGCAGCGTACCTCTAATGTTTGCAGCTTTGCTTATTTGCTTCGCAGATGCGCAGGGGACTTAAAGCATGTGTGCTTAAGTCCTAACGAGGAGAAATGACGCCTGGTCACGCCAAAATAACTATATTTTAGTTTTTTTCAATGGTCACAATAAGGCAATTTAACACACCCTACACAGTGAGCAACCAATGTCGTAATAAGTAGAAAAAGTGCGTACACTACGTGCACTATGTTTCGCCATTTGTTTCGATATATTAACCTTACTTGTAACGTATCAAGACATGCGAATTGTAGCGCGACAGATAACTTAGCGATCTGCTCACCGATAACAGGAAATATAGTAGGCACCGCGTGTTCACGAAGGAATCCGGGCAGCAGCAATACTGATCCATGAAAATCCAGCAAGCACACTACTCCGAACCGTTGCCCCGGTGTGTTATCTAGAAGAGAGGGCTCGCCAGGCGTACGAGTGTTGCTATTGCAACCTTGGAACACCACATCATTTCCGCGAGGACCGTGGAAAGCGTTCGGCGTGAAATGTTAGCCGATGTTATGCCAGGGCTCCCAACCCAAACTTCCTTGCTTCGACAAGGCATTCAAGCTGGTAAAACGTCTGACGCAACCGGCGTCAACACCCGCTGATGCAACGAGGCGGGAGTATTACGCAATCCCCGGTAACTCCAGCGATTCGTCTGACGCAACCAGCGTCAACACCAGCTGATGCAACGAGGCGGGAGCCTTACGCAATCCCCGGCAACTCCGGCGCTGCGTCTGACGCAACCGAAGGAAATCTCTCCCGCAACGTGCGGCAAGCCCTCTCATCCGCGGATCCGGTTCGAGCCAGCGACCAACGGCGGTTCCTGATTGGAGGCTTCGAGCTCCTGGCTGATGCAAGCGATCACCCAAGCTATAAAAGAACCAAGCTGCGCGGAGGGAGCGAGACAGCGAACGAAGAAATCCCGGGTCGTCGTCACACCGCTGTGCGAGCCCAATAAGATGTCGGCCCCAGCGCCGAATATGTAAAGCCTCTGTATATACGTATATAAATTTGCCTTAACTCACCGTCGCCTTGATCGCTCCGTCTATCAGCTCTGCGCAGAAGCAGTCGCAAGCTGAGACACCTGTTACCCAACACCGCCTCGTGCCGTTGTCCGTTGAACACCGAAGCCAACACGTTCACCAACGATGAAACGCACCTCGCAACTTCGCGCACACCAAAATCAAATTTTCACCACTATAATTCACAGAATGCATGCAAGTGCGAAACACCAGAACACCTGAGGGGGCGTGTCGCCGGAGACAAACTTACGAGCGCGCCTTTCGATGCACCGCAAGGGCTGCACTGAATGAGAATGACGTGCGCCTCTCTTCAGGGGGCGCTAAGAAAAGGTTTTTTCGTAATATTTAAACACTGTCATACATTCTTGGCACATTTCACCTACATATTATTCTTCGGGAAATAAAGGTAGTTTGTAAAACATAAAGATTGCTTTACGTTTGAATAAAACTTGGTTTTTCGCTATTAGTGTTTGTTCCCTCCGAACATAGTCGCGCTTCAATCGCAGCACCGATAACTCCCCTTGCTGGTGTCGTTGGCAATAGGCTGTAAACCGTTTTTCGCCCGAAGCTTCGCGACCTATTTGAATCGACCTTGTATAGCTCGTCACCCCCCTCGCTGTCTCGGCAGGCTGCTCTCCACGTAGTTCTAGCAGGGGCCGGACACTTCGACTAGTTTCGGTATTCAAAGTAAAGCGTGCGCCATTGTTTTGGTAGGACGCAAAAATTCAGCAAGTTTTGTATGTGTGGCCTTTTCTTTCCAACCTACCCATTAATAAAGTAAAGTTATGCAATTATGTGTAGAAAATAAAATGTGTTCTTGGCTATTTTCTTTTTTTAACAAGCTATATATTTATCCAGACGCTGCATTCGTTGCGCCAACGGGCGGCGCTATCACTCTTATCTCTTCTGCTGCCATTCCGTTCGTCTGCTCCTGCCGTTTTCACTGTGCACGTGTGAAATTTTTGAGAATACCTTGAAGGTAAAATTTTCGGTGTTTGTGAGTGCGAACTCGATCAAAATGTCGAGGAAAGTAGGAAAAGGACACAAGGCGTACTGCGCTGCTTTGTGGTGCAACAACTCTGGAAGAAACAGCGCAGCGAAGTTTTTCCGCTTCCCAGCGGACGGGGACAGGTAAGCACATGCACATTTTGTTAGGTACGAAGAAGCAAGCGCTATCCTTATCAAAACAGCTACAGGGCGAACCGAAAAATTTCTGTTGTTGCTTTACAGTGAACCTCCTTTTTTTGGCACTGCGCATTTGTCAGTAACGTTGTAAGCATGTAAAGCTACTTGTGGACAGTTTCTCGTGAGCCGATTGATGCCAGCTGACGCGCAGAGGGAAATTTCGCTTCAGTACCGGTTTTGTTAGCGGTAGCTTGTAATATTCTTTTCTTCGAGAAGAAATCTTGCAAAGTATGTTTGCCGAATGTGCTTCTTCAACGAACTGGTTCGGCTTCAGAGCATTTCGACGACGAGTTGCTTGTAGTGATATTACCACATTTCAATGTATAAGAAAGAACCCCCAAATTTATTTTCGTAGCAGTGACTGCTTGCACTCCGTGTTAGGAGAAGTTCGTGTTACCTGCGCTAAGGCTGAGCTGCGCTTCGCTTTCGAACCTGTGAAACATGGTTTCGCCCTTTTTCGCACTGGCAATATTTGTGTCGCTTTCACATGTTGTGTATTCATATCCATGTTGTCATTTCTTTCATTTTCTAGGTGTGACGTATGGCGGAATTACACCAAAAGGGCAGACCTCGAGGGACTTACACGGGAACAAATGTGCAACGGCTACCGCCTCTGCTCGAACGACTTCGCCGAAAGTGCCTTCGCAAACCCTGCCAAAACACGGCTCTTGTGGACGGCTGTTCCCACTGTTGCAGTGGAAGTGAGATCCCCGATCGACGAAGGTAATAAAAACAATTTATTAGCGGTGGCGAATATGTGTGCTTTTGTAGTTCGTTTTCACGCACCTTATCGCCTGATGCATAATTAACGTTCCATATTTACGCATGAGTTCAAGGTGTGTCCTTTACTTTGTAATTCATGCTACCCCCTTACTGCACAATCCCTATCTTCAAGGACCCTCCCTGGCAGAAGCCACGGCTGCTGCGGCTTAAAACCACCCTAGCCAAAAGAGCATCGCCCATATTGCTGGTATGCACAGGCCGCCTTGTTGATTTTGGGCATTAAGGAAGGGGCGCGTATACTGGTTGCTTGTGTGCATGCGGTGCTGTGGCCCCGAACCATAGATAGTTGTGTCAACAGATATACAGTGAAACCTCGGTGATACGAATCTCACGGGACCACCAAAAATATTCGTACCATGCAAAATTCGTATCACCAGAAAGCATGGAAAATTATCATGCGACAAAAGAAAGCTAGCGTACATTTTAATTTATTGTTTTTCAGGGCTGCAGTAACGTCATGAAGAATCCTGAATGATTGTTAGTTAAGTTTTTTGATGTCGGCAATCATACCAGCACTCGTAAATATACGTCCTGTACGCGCGTATTTAATTAATGAACCAGGTGCGTTTTGACCCGCGACACTCGGAGGCCGTGACGCGTCTCTGAAGGTTTATTCTGACCGGAAGAAAAGTGTTTTTCTTACACCGTGATCCTGACGATTTGGCGGTGCTGCGCACATACCCACGCTTGCGTTCCCGCACTCGCACGTGCTTGGCGCGTCTTCCGCGACGGCGCGGACAGCACCTCTTCGTACCTTGGCGGTAGCGTACGTTCGCATCAAACGTCGCTGGGTGAAAATTGGCTCGCAACAACCGTACTCCATTACACTGCAGGCCAATGGGCCTTGGCCGGGACCAACTAAAAATTCGTATCACCCCGAAATTCGTATGAGCTGTGATCGTATCACGGAGGTTTCACTGTAAATGCCCTGCGCTCGACGTTATTTCTGTTTATAGATTCTATAGCCAGACACCGGTTCACCCCAAATCCCCAATGCCTGGACCATCTGGCCTTTCCACGTGTGGGCGTTCGGATGAGTGTGCGCCGTGCCCGGAAACATCCGGCCAGGAAATACCAAGCAAGAACACACGTTTTGCTAACGCTTGCTTGTTTATGTGTTAATATTGTTTGGTCATTTTAATATTTTAACCGAGCACAGTGGGTCCTTGTTTTTTAACAAGGAATATTAGGAAATTATTTGCATGACAAAGTTCACTCTAAGAAAAGATCGAGTAAAAATGGCGTCGTTTTGTTCGACAACGATAATTGTCATCTATCTTGCGTTCCTTGCCTTGCATTATCGCCGCGCGCACTGCACCTCCTGGTCACGAACGGTACGCGCGCTATCAGCGTGAGATAGCATACTTGATAGGAAGGTGGGCAGCGCCGAGTTTTCAAGAAAGGAAACTCGAGCATGCCGGATGACTGTTATTGTTGTGGGAAAAAGAGACGCCCTTTTTACTTGACCTTTTTTTAGTGTTGTATACAACGATCTTACAAGGAAAAAATGGAAAATAGACAAACACCCGATTTTGGCACACAGCCCAAAGGAATTCGATACGGATTTCTCAGAAAGAAAGCTTCTTAGTTGCAGTTTCGTGCCACAATCATGTGGTTGTCTATTCTCTCTTTCTTCTTAACTATTTCGCCACCTTGCGGGATTCCGCATAACTCATTTGCAACGACATGACATGTTCCACATGTCATAGCTCGAATATATGAAGAGAAGTCCGAGCAAACAACGAATGAACGTATGATATCTGCCAACACTTAACATCTCATGCTACCATTCATGTAAGATGCCATATCATGAAGCGCTGGTAATATCAACACTGGTTTTGATAACCACAACTATCTATCCAATTAAGCGTAAAATTCTTAGAGGTACCTGAACCGCTCACAAATTAGGAATTATGTATGTCAAAGACTTTTATTATATGCATCAATATTATGGAGCGATGATCTTTAGTCTTCATCTGTCGCCAACGAAATCCCCTTTACCAAAGTACGTGGCACTTGCTAATAGAGAGAACGCTGTGCTCGCTTTGTGTACCTATGCTGACCCAGAGACAAGTTATATTGTATGCATTTCTGTTTACAGCTTCCACACCATCGCACTGAGGCCCAAAGAGAAAGGTGTATTCACCGAAGACCGCAGCCGTCACCAAGCGACTAAAGATTGATGCGCAAAGGTATCGGAAGTCAACCAGGATAAAAAGCCGCCGAAAAATTACTACACGAAAAGCAATAGCGAAGTTAAAGCTCCATGTGAGCCCTGAGTTATATAAACTGTTGGGTAGCCAAGTGGCACTCCATTGTCGCAAGAGGAAGGGAAGGAGGTGGTCTAGAGAGAACAGCGTTTTGCGATAGGGGGCGAGACACTGGAAGTTGTGAAGGAGTACGTCTACTTAGGACAGGTAGTAACCGCGCTGCCGAACCATGAGAGTGAAATAACTAGAAGAATAAGGATGGGATGGGGCTCATTCGGCAAGCACTATCAAATCATGAATGGTAGTCTACCACTATCCCTCAAGAGGAAGGTATATGACAGCTGCATCTTACCGGTACTTACATATGGAGCAGAAACCTGGAGACTTACAAAGAGGGTTCAACTTAAATTGAGGACGACGCAGCGAGCGATGGAAAGGAAAATGCTAGGTGTAACCTTAAGAGACAGGAAAAGAGCAGAGTGGGTCAGGGAACAAACGGGGGTTAAGGATATCATAGTTGTAATCAAGAAGAAGAAATGGGTATGGGCCGGGCACGTAGCACGTCGGCAGGATAACCGGTGGTCATTAAGGGTAACTGACTGGATTCCAAGAGATGGCAAACGCGTGAGGGGGAGACAGAAACTTATGTGGGTAGATGAGATTAAGAAGTTTCTAGGTATAACGTGCCCGCAGAAAGCACAGGACCGGGTTGATTGGCGGAACATGGGAGAGTCCTTTGCCTTGCAGTGGGCGTAGACAGGCTGATGATGATGATGATGATGATGATGATGTATTTTCATGGGTCAAGTTCATACCGCCAACTCGCTAAAGTATTGGCTTTGCCATCACCGAGGTCCCTTCGAAGGTGGTTATCTGAAATCCAATGACACCCGGAATTATTTCTAATGTATTGGACATTCTTAAAGATGAAGAAAAATGTTGGCCACTAGAAGATCGGGCATGCATAATTGCATTTGCCGAAATGTCAGTGAGACAACATTTACAGTATGACACAAAACATGACGTAGTCATTGAATTTTCAGATGATGGCTCAGAGAGAACAACAGCGGTGGCAAATGTAGCCTTTGTAGCACTCCTTTCTAGAATCTCGCGATCCTGGGTGATGCCAGTGGCGTTCGCTGTTGCCAAAACTGCTCTGCGTGCGGCAAAGATCCAGAGACTGCTATTGGTCTTGATAGCGCAGCTTGCAGAATGCGAGCTGTATGTCAAAGCCGTGGTGTGCGATCAGGGGTCAAGTAATATTAAGTTATTCGATGAATTGGCAGTCACACCGCAATATCCGTACTTTGAAGTGAACGGACACAAAGTTTATTTCTTCTTCGACACTCCACACCTATTGAAGTGCACACGAATAACCTTGGAGCCCTTCACAACCCTATTGAAAATCGTGGGTTGCTGGATGCTGGAAATCTTGGTGGACATGGTGGAAACAATAGTGGACAAGGTGGAAAGAATAGTGGATGTGGTGGAAGCTGTGATGGTCATAATGGCTGATGATGGCGAGAGTGGAAAAAATGGTGGCAGATGGTGGTGGTGGTGTAGAGCTTCTTTTGGTGTTAAGTGGAAAAAGCTGGCTGATGGTGGCGAGCAAAAGATGTTTTGGTGGATGACTTGGTGAACAAGCTGGATGACGGTGGCAGGATGGAAGCATGGTGGATGACGGTGGCATGATGGAAGCGAACGTGACATTATGTGAAGTCGCTGTCAGTTCTAATGTTTTCCTCTTGAATGTGCAGAAATATACGCAGTTCAAAGAAGCCAACACCGATCATTAAGCTTTCCAGCACTATATTTTTATTCATCGGCGCCACAAATTTTCTGGAGCACAGCAGCCGTCAATGTTTACATTTTACGCACGTACTTATCAGGTTTACATCCGCGATGTGCTGTTGCATTTTGATGTTTACAAGTCTAGAAGTGTCAGTGTGAACAGCGACAGTAACTGTGTTACATCGCGGCGCATTTGCCGAGAAGTAAATGAGTCCTTCCAGCGGGGATACGAGAAAACAGCCTCCGCTTGATACCGCCACGCTAGAAACGAAACTCTGGCAATTCTTGCACACTCACTTACCTCAGCGGCACTTTAAGGTAATAGTGAAAATGCATGCAAAGCTAAAATGCACAAACTTTTACCTTCGGCCTGCGTCGAGATAAGCCCCACCAAGTATGACTTCCGCCATCATATTCTACCACCATGATTGCCACCAAAGGTTAGGCACAGTGTACCGACCGAGTCCGTCTACGTGTTATCAACGCTTCTGGGTTTCAGTATACACGATTCAGATGAGTACGAATGACTTTACAGCACACCCGTGGCATCGGCTAACCTAAGTGAAGCATTTCTTTCTTGTGTACAGTGTCCGCACAAGAAGCGATGAGCATAGATGCGACGCGCTTCCAGCAAACGCCTCCGGTGACAAACCGCCGCCGGTCACACTCGCCGGCGTTTCTCTGACACGTATGCGAGAACACAGACTTGTCAATTCATGCGCGTTACTGAACCGATACGATGGCGTATTTCTCCCGCGCACCGCACTTGTTTTGGCCCAGCTGTTATGCGGTTGTAGCTAATGATACAGCGTCAGATCAGTGCGCTGGCACGGCTGCGCTGTACGTTGCGCGAAAAAAACATCACAGTAGTGCTCAATCAATTGTACGCGCGCATTTATCGAATGAGATTTGAGTCGACAGAAAGCCTCTGCACACGTCGCACTTTGAAAAAGCTAGAAGCGGCTATTAAAACTTCGCAGTAACACCCGGTTGACTATACTCGCGCTACTCGCTCCACTTGAAATATTTCTTTGGAGTTACGTTGTGAATTCTAAAAGAAAGTTAGCGCTGTTGCCATTATCGACGTGCCATCCGTTACCGGCAGCAGTTTGTTTGCGTTTAATAACTACGCAAGTTTTAGTAGGATGTGAAGATCGCGTCTGTCTGCAGTATGAGACATACAAAGCTTAAGTTAAACGGTGTATGTTGACTAGTCATTTTGCAAATCGCTGAGCAAGTGTCAGCGTGGCGTAGTGGTAAAGTACTCGGCTCGGGATCCTCAGGTCGGACGTTCGGCTCCCGGTGGCGGGAGTTTTTTTTTTTTGCATGCGGTTTTTTTGTACTAGTGCTTTCTACATCGCCTTCTATACAATTATTTACGTGTGACGGCTAGACACGATGGTGCCGACGCTGTAGAGCCGTTTTACGCTCCGCCATTCTCCAGCATCCATCATACGCCAGCATCCAGCATACACCACGTGCCACCATCTTCCATCACCATAATCCACCATAATGGTGGATGGTGGAATCCACCATTCCTCATGGTGGATGAATTTTCAATAGGGAAGCTTTTCATTGGCACCGAAATTGTGGACTGGAGCTACACTTGTGAACTGTACGAGTGCTCTGACCCACTTAGAGTAAAACTGGCGAGAGAATTAACATTGAATCATATCTACAGGAGGCCTTTCAAGAGCATGAAGGCGAAGTTCGCGGCGCAACTCCTGAGCATGTCTGTGTAAGTAGCTATGTCAGTCATGATTGCTCTTGGCAAGCTACCTGCGACTGCCAAATCTGCTGCCGATTTCATAGAACAGATGGACAAGCCATTTCATTGCCTCAATAGCAAAACTGCCACTGCCAGTACTCCTGGCACAATGAATTATGCTCTAAGTGCCACCTCAGAGCACCTTGCGTTTTTACAAGAGGCAATCAAATGGATTTCGTGCTGGAGATTTAACAGCCCTAGGCAGCCACACACCATCCGTGGCTGGCTACTAACCATACAGGCTGTCCTTATGTTGTGGGAAGACCTTCATAAAATTTTAACTTGCCTTCTGACTCGTCGCCTGCAGCAAGACTCGCTGGAGAATCTATTCGGCACTTTGAGGCAGAAGCATGGCTGCAATAAACATCCAAATGTGTTTCAATTTATCGCTGCGTTGAAACACGTTTTCGTTGGGAAACTGTCAAACCTGTCGTCGCGCGGGAATTGCGAAGTCGTCGATTCGCACCTACTTGCACGGTTGTCCTTCCTCAAACTCAGCAGGTTGTGGTAACAGAACGCTTTTCCCAAGCGAGACCTCGGGTGAAGACGTCCTTGACATCACAGAGGAGAATGCATTGTACTGCTTTGTGGGTGGCATCGCGCAGCAATTCCTTGAGAATAGGCCAGCAGATTGCACATGTGAGCCATTCCTAAGGAGTGGTGATCCGGCATTCTCAGGTTCCCACGAAACCTTAGCCATGCTTCAGTCTCATGGTAAGGAAGGCGGTCTTTTACAGCAAAAGCTGTTATAGATCATTTCACCGGTCGTTTTTGGCGCCGTAGTTGTCCGCCGCCGCCGCCGGTGTCGTAACCAGTATCGCTCGAAATAGGAAAAAAACTAAATAAAAAAAACATTCCACGATGGAACGAGGTTCGAACCTGGGCCCTCTGCGTGGGAGCCCAGTATTCATCCTCTGAGCCATGCCGGTGCTTGAAACTGCTTTGCAAAAAGGTCCTATACAGGCTTCATGTCGGGAAGGAACCACATTAGCATATGCAATATAGCGTGGTAGAAGAGTAAAATAAGCACCAAGCGTCGCACAACGCGAATTCTGTAACCAGGCGTCACACAATACGAATTGCGCAACGAGTAGGTTGTTGAATGCTTCCAACCCATTACAAATGACTCTGCCATAATTCTTCGTCATCAGGCACAGCATCAGCAAAGTGCGCATAATGCCTTACATGCGTTTAGCAGTTACCAACACTCTCCGTAGAATGACGAAAAATGGCACAGTGCCTGCTGCCCTACTCCTCAAAAATTACAATGATTTATAGCGTAGTGGGTTCCTCGCAAGTGCACTTGTATTGGTTGCCAAGGGAGCCCATAAGCGCATGATCCATTTCCTCGGGGTCTCAGTAAAGTTCTTCGCCCTCCCCCCCTCTCTCTCCCACGTCAACGTATGTTATACAGCATGACGGGAGAGGGAAATAACGACCGGGCGTCACCCAATGCAAATTACATAACTGGTGGGCCGTTTAAAGATTCCAACCCATTACAAAGGGCTGAGCCATAATTCTTCATCGTCATCAGTCGTCGCGTCAACAAAGTGCACATAATGCCTTACAGACGTGTAGCTGGTGCCTTGCTTCTCCGCAGAATGACGAATAATGGCTTAGTAGGTGCTTCCCAACTTCACAAAAATTGTGATTTATGGCGCAGTGGGTACCTTTCTAGTGTACTTGTATTGTAGCCCCAAGAGAGCTTAACGGGCTCTAGAAACGCCGCTCTTGCAGCTTTCGCTGTGACTGTGCTGCGGTTTCAGCGTAGGCCTGGCGTTTTTTGCCAATTCGACGCTGCCTTCTGTTGTTTTTTTCGAGGCAGTGAAGGACATGGAGAAATCTTTTGTGGAACACATAGGCGTGGTCGCACACTTGTGCCGCGTAACTTCTGCGCTGAAAGATAAGCTAAACAGCAGTCTGCCCAAAGAAATCTTTTGCTCTTAAAAGTGCCGCTTGGACCTTCTGCGGCAGTTTTGCAATGCACGGCTTATATTGCATATAAATGACAGAAAAACAGCGTGAGAGAAGTCCGCTGCAAAAAGAAAGCTGCGGAAGCTTCGAAATTACGAAAAATTGTCTTACTAAGAGCTTAATAAGAACTAACAGACACTCGCCGCCATGGCTGCGATTGGCGCTGACTAACACTCCTTGGTTTAAATCAACATATATACCCCACAAAGTGGACGGGAGGATGACCGCCGCCGTAGCTCAGTGGTAGAGCATCGGACGCGTTATTCGAAGGTCGCAGGTTCGGTCCCTGCCGGCGGCAAGTCATCTTTTCGTCCACTTTACTTTCTTCACATTTATATTCTAAATACTACAGATAACACCCCCTATATTTTCCTTGGCGTTATTGCCTGTTAGTTCTCATTAATATTGTGTCTAACAAAGATAAACGAGCCCTTAAAAATCATCTGCTTTCCTTCTTACTAAGAGCTCATTATATTTGTAAGTTCAGCGGTTCTTTGGGCACTCTCCTGAGTGGCTATCTTTACAAGACACCTGACCGCATATCGATGTCTGGGCAAGCAGTGTGCAAGGTACTGTCTTTATCCAGACATTCATAGCTCACGTGGTTGCGCTATAATTCACTGCTGCGATACGCGAATTTTGAGACCTCGAACTTGATCCGGTGAAGTTGCACAAGTACTAATACTACTTGGCATTCTTCCTATGGATACTTTCATTTTAAATGAGGAGGAAGAAGCTCCTTCTCGAAAAGCCGGAAATATTTTAGTAAGTCAAGAAAGCACGCTGTGCCACAACCAAGTGTACCAGCAAATGAGGGGCTTTCACTGGTTTCTTAAGGTGTCTTCGAAAATCAAATGACAAATTACCTTCAGCCAATTACTAAACTAATAGTATAGCTCAGATTTGTCCTATGCTTCCAACATGACGCACGAAGCTGGGCTTAGGAGCTCTATAAAAGGGAGTATACTTTATATGATTCAGGCATATTAGAGGAATGTCTGGAAAACCGGTCAGAATAGACCCGTTCTGAGCTATGCGCCCAGGCTGATTCATTAAATACAGTCAATCTGAATTACTTTTGTGAACATTTCTCCATGTCCCCAAGGTACGCGTTCTGTAATACCTTTGTGCATCACTCTGTCCTAGCTCAATTTCCATTGATGATTAACCATCGACACTTGCCCATACTTCTTCATGCACTTACTTCTTCTCGATGGAAAGCTCTGTCTGCAGGGTGACGTTTTTTGTTTGATGTTGTAGGATTGTGATACTCATGCCTAAACTGTGATAGAAAATATGTGCATTACAAATTGCGAGGAATAACTGCAATACACTGGTGTAGAATTTTGTAATATAATGCCCTGTTAGCAATGCTACAGCTTTGAACAAGGCTTTACGCGTTGTATCGAGAGATAAAGTCAAGTGCTAAAATGTAAATAGAATTTACTCAATATGTAACGGTACATAAGCACAAGCGGAGTTATGTAGGAAATTCACTTGCTATTGATGGTTGTTTCGACTAGCAACTTTCATAGCAAAAGAAAAAGGAGCTGGTAGTGCTGGGCTCGGCTCAATGTGCTGGTCATCTGCACTGCCTGATCAGTTCATTATTCAGGAACGTGTTACTATGAGCCGTCCTTTCTGGAGAATTGTATTGTGTACAGCCAATGAACGTTGTGACTCCTGCAGCTATCATTTATATACGACGAATTGTGTAAAGAATTTTCTTATGTTTGTGTAACCGATGCAGAATGCCAACACTTGTATTTACTGTACAAGATGCACAGCTCTGTGCTATTGTGGCATGTATTGAGTTTTATCGTTTGCAATACGTTGCTAATAAAAACAGTGAATAAACCACATTTTCCGACTACTCCTTTTTCTTGCTCAAAAAAAATTATCAAACTTCAAGCTTTCAAGGCTTGCTGGCTCGCGCGCATTCAACTGAGAAATATTTCCAAACAAATGTTTTGTGGACGTCCTGAGAGTCCGAGAAAATTAGAAACCGAAAGCTGTTGAAAACAATATACGCAGCAGCAGTACAACCTGAAAAAATGCAAGCGGTGTTGGTTTCCGTTTGCGGCTCACAAGGCAGGCGTGCGCTCGTCGAGCGCATAACAGACGACAAGCAGCTCGGCGTTTCCTCATCTCCCATCATCAAAGGCCTTGCCATAGCAGCATCAGCAATTTTTTAACACGAAAGTGTTTTATGCCGGGGTTCACCAAGACTTCAGTGACGTATTTCCGTCACGGAAATGACGTCGAAAAAATATGCACTATGAGATGGCAAAGAAAAAATGCTCCGTTAACAGGCATCGAACCCACGGCCGCTCGGTCCGCAAGAACAGATGCCGGGCAGGCTGTCCACTGCGCCACGATCACAGACTCTAGAAGCCTTACAAACGCGCCTTTTATATCTACCGGTCGGCGGGTGGTGTTGCTTTCTGGGAGCGGTAAAGTAATTCGTCATTACTGTTGCCTCCGCGATTAGCATCTGCAACGCGTTACACGTCCCTCCCATTCGGCGCGTCTTCAATAGAAGTTCAATTTTGTCAATGGCTTAACACATCGCGAGGTGGCGACCTTAGCCAAGCGTCGCTTTAAGCTTCGTAAAAGCGTCGGCCTCGCTCATAGCTCTGCGACGTGCGCCTGCCTCACGTGGCTGTAACACCTCGTTTTCCGCTCACGCGCTCGCCCCTAGAAAAATCGGGGCGGCATGACGCGCTTTGCGTTTCCCTCTATATAGTCTGGCCGTGGTGGTCAGTCACATTTTATTATGCCGCGGGATGGCGACCAACTTCTTCGTCCAATATGCGACGCTCTTCTGGCTATCACACCTAGTTCTCTGATTACACTTTCACCGTTAACTACTAAAGCTACCACAAGGGTTTGTTTAATCATTAAGCAGGGACGTTAGTCGTCGGGATGGAGATGTACAACCAATCATCAAAGTGGGCACATCCACGTGAAACCGTGCCATAGCTGTCAGACATCAATATACATTGTGCAAACTCTTATATCAATGTACTGTAAACATTCAGTTACTTCCGTAAGGGCACGCTTTACTTTCGTGTTATTCCGATTCCTATGACGGAGGGATCATGCATGTTTTTTATTGTTTTTTAGTTTCACAGTTTGGCCTACCAAACACCAGGGGACACATTGGCGCTAGTGGCGCAATTATCGAATACCTGGGGGGGTTTACTAGCTGACCTAGCCGTGGTTCTTGTTTCTTCGGCCAGCAATGTTTTTGTTCTTTCTAGAGGGAAGGGGGTGCATGGGGCACGTACTTAGCAGTCGCATGGTTTCATTCTTTATGGCACATGGGGCCCTGTTTTGAAAACTGAAAACGACACCAAAGCTTGAGTGCATGTGATCTCAGGCGCTCCCCCGCTTTGGGGCGCTAATTTCTTATGGTATTTGGGCGAGCGTTTCGAAGTGACGGAAAATGTTTCTCAATTAACCATGCTAGCATTAATTATACGATACATTATAGGATTTATGATTCAATTTAGGGTTAGCCAGACACAAAGCTGCAAATTACAGTAATAAAGTCGCACACAAAACTTTCGCTGTCAGGGGCCCTTTAAGCTCAGTAAGTACATTTGTGAGGTGTAATAAAGAAAAACAAGATAGCAGAAGAACACCAGGGGGGGGGGGTTCAACTTTTTATTTTTCTAGCTTCTATCGTAAGTTATTGATGAGAACTATGTTTCTTTTCAAAAGAAAAGACGATCAACAACGAACCACCTAAGTATTTTATTATGTGATCTCATTCAACCTAACTGCGAGCACAGCGCGTGCACTTGCTGCCGTGGTGCTCATTCCTTGTACTTGCTGCCACTCATAGTTTTGTGGGTGATATGACGCATGATTGCAAAATTGCAGTTGCCTATTTAAATAACATGTCGAGTAACTCTTTCGTGCCTCACAGGTTTCATGCGAGCTCTAAGATTCAAAGCCAAATATGAAAGGGAGAAAACAAGGGCACTAACGAAAGAGAGCCCAGAAAACACGCCACCGAGAAAGAGGCCTGCAGAGGACGTGTGCGCTGCTCCTTGGCACACTGAGAGGCCTAGTGTATGTATTTCAAACTTTGCACATTATTGCAGACATCAATCTTGTTTTGCCATCTGGCCAACAGAATCGATGTTTACTTTCAGGCCTTGGCCGATGCAGAAGACGCTGAGACAGTTGTTGGTCATATTTTGGCAATGACTAAAAAGTCACGAAGGCCAGGCCCGACATGGCCTATATTGAGGACTGTATGTGTAGGATTTTGGCCAGCAGAAGGAAATGAGTGGCCCGTGACAGCCCGTCTGGTGGTGATGTCATAAGGATGTATCCTCTACTTTCAATCAGCTGCATCGTAATTTTTTTCAATCAATGTATCTGCGAATCAAAATTGGCAAAATAGTGCCCAGGAAAATAGGGCACTAGGCTGCTTCGCCCATATACATCTATTCTTGACATCGTCATTTTGTGTAGTATTCGTACATGCATTCTAAATATTTTATTTCATCGTGGTTTAAAAATTTTATTCTGCACTTTACTTGATACAAACTACTGAATTGTTATTCACTGACTGTTTGAAATGTACACTTTGTGCTACCATGATGCATGTGTACAATGGCTTGAACCAGAATGCAGTAAAACCCCAACGAATGTTTTTGATGAGAGTGTCCAAAGCAAACCTGAGAGCTGGAAAACAGGAAAATGACAAAATAATTGAGCATTGGTAAGCAGCACAGTTTATTTTATAGCTTACACTCTACGCTTTAACTGTCGGGTGATTGATTCTGGCCCTTGCGCAACCCCAGTGTCGGTTTGGTTTTGGGATATCATGGAAGCTTGGAAACGTTGAGAAATGGCTTGCTGTGAAGTCAAGGTAGGGCTGGAAAGGGCATACAAGAATCTTGTTTACTGATGATAGCAGCAAGCTAGTGAGTGCACTGTTCGAGTCATGTTTCAGTCCATCGGAGAGTACCCCTGAACCTGACGCAGTGCAGCAGACACGCCAATAGATTAAAAAAAACGAAGCAACAGCTGCAAACCTTTTGTTCTGCAAGCTGCAGAACACACTTGGACCCGTAATCGCAGGCGGAGCGGCCATGCCTCCCAGCAACGAAGAATGGGCGTGGTAGCTCTGCTCTTCAATATACACGTACAAACACAGTAAAGAGGGAAAAATGCGGGCTTCTAGATAAAATCAAGAGATCGTGCCGCCACTAGGATCATGCAAAGTATGCCAATTTCTCGCTTCGCATTTATTAGTGAACGCATAATGGAGAACATACCGGTACATCAGTGACAGTGAAAACGTTAAGAGAAAACTGCAAAACTGCCTGGTGCATTTACTCATGACAACGAGTTCAGTTGTTCGAGTACCTGGTGTAACATAATTGAAAGCCCAGCGCTACGGCAGCCAAAGTGATCACTATTTGACGATACCTTCCGTGGTCTTGTAGCCTAATATGCGAATGCTTGGTAGCTATACACAACACTGTTTTCATAATATTGTGTCGTCGTAGTTTGTAGAAGATGGCCGAATGCCCCGCAAAAGTGACCTGGAAAGAAGCTTTCCGAAAAAATGGCTCCTGTGCTAACTCGTCTTAAAAATCTTCTCTAGTGCATGCATTGCCACACTTACCACGATCTAGTTGACAAATGTAACTGTGGAGTTGAGAACGGCATCATCAACAGAAACGTACTCAATGGATGCTATTTTGTTGGCATTATGCGATTCAGTTCGAGGTGGTAAAAATACTATGCACATGCAGCACACCCAGTAAGGGGAAGCAAATATGTGCGAAAGTTGCCATGGTGCATGCTCTATAATTTATGTTGATTTGATCTGCTGTACAAAGCAGCATGAAATATTTTGGAAGGTTGTGGCGTAAGTCCTTGCTTATCCTTGCTTGTATCAAAATATGATTGTTTGCTTGTTGTATGCAACTGCTGCTGTGTCACTGACGTATATCCTGTTATCGTCGCACTTTTAGCCAGTTGCTCATATTACATCTTAGCAACAAGCTACGACTTCTAAATTTCTAGTGGCTAGGGACCAATCGGCAAGAACGAGTAATCTATTTGAAAAACAGCTCATTTCGTCACTTGCTGCCGTCATTTCGCAGAATTGCTTGACAGGGCTATTGGAAGAACATGTCCTGCTATGTACTTGGTGTGTGAATCTGGCAGATAGTAGCCTTCGAATTTTATTTCATATCGCCTCTCTTGTGCTAGGTAGGTGTAGTCGAACCCCTTTGTAAGAGGTACTGATGTGAAAGACAAATGGGTATAATAGACGCCAGTGTAGCTTCATTGAAATAGGTGTTGATAAAGAAATGCATACGTGGGACCCCTGCTTATAAGAGACACCTCATAGAAAGACAAGAATTGCTCCCTGGTGCATGTCTCTTATAAAGGGGTTGAACTGTGTTTGAAAGTGGCTTTGTTTGTCCCTTTGAAAACTTGACAAAAGGCTGATATTAAGAAGACTAGCAGAAAGGAAGAAAATGTAAACCGTGTAACAGGGTTCTGTTCGGTAGCAGAAACTGACGAGGATGTTCCCAGAAACTATAGATAGGGCCAGCTCAAATACATTGCTGAGCAGTTTAATCTCGCATCTATAGCACCATGGTGCTACAGATATGAGATTGAAAACATAAAGCCTTAAAGTTGTCGCTGGTATGTCCAATGTTGAAAAATTGTTGCAAGGTTTGAAAATGGAGTTTCAAAGCCTTTTCATAAAAACTTGGTGCACAGTCCCTTTTGCTAATTTTTAACTGCATACATATATGAGCACATCTGCAGCTCCTGAAAAGGGCTGGAAAGGATGTTGACAAGCATAAGCATGCATTTGCAGCGCAAAGCTGGAACGAGCTCCAAACGTATATCTAGGAAGAAAGCATTTTAGTCCACGGAAATGTTGAGAAATCCATGACAATTTCCCTGTAGCTTTGTACTACAAATGCGTGGTTGCCAGTTTTTGCTTTTGTAACGGTAACCCTTTTGTCACATTGCAGCATTCCATAGAACTGATTTGCAACATCTGCAGCTCTCTTGTCCATATGACTGTATTCATGAACCTGACTACACGTTTAGCAGTGGTGCCACCCTGTGCAAACTTGTACGGCAGATGGAAGTCAGTCTACAGGGCTGACAGTCATTGAAATGCCTTATGAAAATTTTATAGGTGGAGCTGGAATTCTAGCATTTAACCAAGGTTTTCATAATGGAAAAAGTGGAGGAAGTCCTGGGACCTGCTTCAAGAAAAATAATCAAGAATCAAGGTAGCAAGAAAGAAGCTTCACACTCATACGTTAATGGAAGACATTGATGCTCTTCTCATTGATGCCTCGGAAGATGCCACCCACAGTAATTTCCAATATTTCAAAGCAAACATTAGCACCTTTATTGTACTTAGCTTCCAGTAGTGTCATTCCTCTGATTTTACGTCTAGCTAATCGGGTGCTGTAAAACAATGTATTCGGCAAGATTTGCTTGCGCAGTTCTATTGTGGTTGCTTCAGAGCATGCGTTCGATTAGTGCTGTCGCTATATGCACTTATTCTGAAAATGCTTGCATTGGCACACACCAAGGACAATGTCTGCAATAACACACTCCAAGAAACTGGCATTTCAAAGTCCAAATGCCTCGTTAACATGTAGCAAGTGCAGAGATATCCCACCCTAAGGAAGCCACAAAAATTGCTAAATTATCTCAACTGCTGAACGCCTGAGGCACTCTCTGCTTGCGTAACACATGCACCATTGCTTGAACTTGTCAGCTAAAGCCAGGTTGAAATACAGCCTATGTTCTATGTTCTAAATCTGTGTTCGAACTAATAAAATAAAATTCAAGAAAAGTTGAGGAAAAAGAGCACATTTGAATTAAAATGCAAGTAATCCAAAAGAGTCGCTCATGTACACTTCATCTAAGGTGGCCAAACAAGCTTCCAAACATAAAGGCCAGTAAAGTTAAAAAGTTAAAAGTTGACCTAGTTGGTGCCTCCAGACAAGAATCCAAATTGTGGAAACACTGTTTGGAGCACTGTGACTGGTTACAACCACCATGTAGTTCGTTAAGGGGCTGACAACTGACTGTTATGTGCAATTAGGTCCTGGTGGAAATTATAGTGACAGACACAAGATTACTTTTTTCAATTTGTGTAGAACTATATCCCCTTCAGGCACGAATTATGATACACTGTCTGCAAATGCGTCAAATTCGCATGGCATGATTTCAAGATGCTCGCTATTGGATTCCAAAAAAGAAAACAAAGGAATGTGTTGTGTTGTGTGAGTTTCAGTAATTAATGTTATTTAGCGTGTAACGAATTATCTAATTATTCTGCCATCAGTCGGCTTCAATACTTGCATAAAAAGAATCAACTATTAGGCCCGAAAAGCATGCACAGTTGCTTTTTTGGTTGTATTCGTTTCAAGCGGAGAAAAAAATACTCTTGACGTTGGTCCTGGAACGCGGCACGTCGAAAGATCGTCTAACATGGTAGTGTCTCCAGCAAAGTGATCATCTGCAGCCATAACGACCGATAACGTGAAGTGATAAGTGGCTGTGTGGCGCGAATGCCAGGATGAGCCACGGAGTGCAAGGCATCAAAGACTGCTTGACAGAACGGGAGAGGTACGTAGGGACGAGGACCTCCTGTCGACGTATCACAAACGAGGGGCACGTCACAGTCAGGCACCAAGACGTCAGTCAGGACGAGAGACGTGCCGTGGATTTCTAGCAGGCTGGAGCTCCTCCTCATTCTTCTGGGCGGCAACCATGGCTGTGAAGTCGATGCTCGTTCGGCCGTGTTGTGTTGCATGGATAGCAGCGCGAGAAAGCCCATCGGCAACGGAGTTGGCTTTTCCACTGACGTGGCGAATGTCGCTCGTGTATTTCGAGATGAAGGCAAGCTATCTGATCTCGCGGGGTGCGTAAGAAGTGCTGGTGGACGCTAAAGGAGACGCCGGTGGTTTATGATCCGTAAGAATGTGAAAGACGCGTCTCTCGAGAACTGGCGAAAGCGCTTCGCAGCAAAGTAGATGGCAAGTACCTCTCGGCCGAAGGAGCTGTAGCGGCGCTCGGGAGGGGCAAGCTTCTTGGAAAAGAAGGCGAACGGCTGCCAAGCGCCAGCAATGGACTGTTGCAGGACGGTGCCGATGGCAGTGTCAGATGCGTCTACCATGAAGGATGTTGGGGCGTCGCATTTAGGGTGGCCGAGTAGTGAAGCGCCGGCAATGGCCTCTTTGATGTCTCTAAATGCATGTTCATCATCATCGTTCCAGGGTAGTCGGTGTCTTGACGCCCGTGAGAAGGTCGTTGAGAGGCTGCAGTATATCGGCGCAGCGAATAATGAAACGACAATAAAAGTTGGCGAGGCCAAGAAATTCACGCAGCTGCCTGGCGGTGGATGGCTGAGGAAACTCACGAATGGCAGTTACACGAGTCGGTAGTGGACGAATGCCGTGTGCGTTGACGCGATAGCCGAGGAACTGTAGCTGCGTGACCTCGAACTCACTGTTAGGGCCGTCAACAACAAAGCCGAACTTGCTCAGTCTCTCAAGCACTTGACGTAAATGGTGCTTGTCAGCTTCAGTAGAGGTACTGAAGACGAGTGTATTGTCGAGATAGGCGACGCGGCAGGTCAAGCCACGTAACACATGGTCGACGAAACGTTGAAAGGTGTGTGCCGCGTTGTGAAGACCAAATGGCATGCGTAGATATCGGAACATGTCAAAGGGTGTTTTAATGGAGGTCTTCGGAATGTCTGCGCGTTCGAATGGGATTTTGTGATAGGTTTTGACCAGGTCGATCTTCCTAAAAATGGTGCAGACGTACAGTGCTGAAGTGAAATCTCGGATATGGCAAATCGGGTACCGATCCGGAACAGTGGTTTTGTTAAGAGCACGGTAGTCACCGCATGGGTGCCAATCACCAGTCTTTTTAGGCACCATGTGGAGTGGTGAGGGCCAAGGACTGGAGGAGGGACGAATTAAACCAAGGTCAAGCATGTGCTAAGGGGACCCTTAAGCTTCGCCTTTAAGAGTTGAACGCGATAGCAAAATCCGGCCCCTAGTGCGCACTTCAACCACTAAGTGCATACTTATTAATGTGTATTGTTACACACACACGTACACAGACACTCACGCACGTAAGCGCGCGAATTCTACAGGTTTTCGATCTAAAGCAAGAGTCGCATTGCCTCCAAGATATACGCCGCGAGTGCGCCCTCTCGGATGCCATAAAAAGTCAAGACGTATTTCTCAAAATGCCTCACAGATGGCAGCACATTATAGTTGGCTTGATATGTTTGCCGCTAGATGGACATAGTTGTCCATTTTTAGAGCTGTTTGAAAGTTCGTGTGTGTATTTAGCGGCGACGGCTGCACTAAGCCGGCCTTTTTCAACGTAGTTTGGTGGCCTCGCGAATGCACCTACAAATCGCAGAATAGGCTCGTTTTCGTCGTGACACCTGCCGAAAAAAATGCGTTAAGGAGACTCCTTTCACTACATGGCAGTTATGTAGTGTTTTTTTCCGCATCAACTGCAAGTAATATCATGGCTTTGTGGTAAGACACCTGCTTGCCACGTGCACGGCCCGGGTTCGATCCTCAATGGGACCGAAGATTTTATTTCATTTGCTTCTTTCTCGATTTTTCGGTCACGGACGATTTTTCGCTCACAACCAACGGAGCCGACGCCGACACCGGAATTTCTGCGACACGAGCTCTCTAACGCTATCGTGTTAAAACTCCGTTTTGGCAACGGCGATACGATCTGGTGCGAGGCGACGAGCCCAGGCCAACACGGGAGGATCCTTCGTGACGATGTGATGTGCCACACGGTGGGCGGCCGAGGGCTGAAAGGAGGGTGGTCGGAAGACATCTGGAAACTCGGCATTGACGCAGCAAACGCCCAGGATGGCTAAGCTTGTCTGAGAGTGCAGGATGCGGCTATGCCCTAAGTCGACGACGAGCTTGTAGTGCCATCGGAAGTCGGCTCCCATTATTGGTTGGCTCACGTGCGTGATGACAAAGAGCCAGTGAAAGGTACGTCTGAGGCCAATGTCAAGAGTCACCGACTTTTGGCCGTAAGTCCGGACAGTCGATCCGTTGACCGCGGTGAGAGGATGGGAGTCGGGAGGTTGGCGTCTTTCAGCCAATGTCGAAGGAAGGACGCAGATATCAGCGCTAGTATCGACGAGGCAGCGGACCTTGGTACGACGGTCGGTAACGTGGAAGGGGCGACTGTGCCTGGGGCCGGGAACAGCGGTATTGTACCACCCGGTCGTTGCCACCGTAGGAACAAGGCTGGCGAAAGTTGTTTGCACGCGACCCGTAACGATGATGGTACCAGCGAAGGCCATCGGTAATAATAGAACGGCGGCTGTAAGGTCGCGCTAGGCGTGACCCGCCTGCCCTCCCCCAACTCATACATTCCCGAGCCGAAGTGTATTGAAAAAAATTGGCCGCGTATCTGCGTGCTTCGCTGCAAATGTCGTGTAAAGACGATAGAAGATGCGCTGTGTGAGATATGGACGCCATCTGGCAATACGTCGGGAAACATGAGTGCTGTGTTGCGTGCTGGTAGTCCCGGTGCAGCACCAGGCGAAGACCGGCGGTGACCAACGTGACCGGCGGGGACGCCAGCCAGCCCGAAAACGCGGTTTGGCGCGAAGCGCTGAAGCAGAGAAACGTCCGCACTCAACGAGTACTCTCCACACACTCTTTTATTTACACGTCGCCTGGGTAAAACAGGAACGCCAGAGCGGCGCCCACAACCGGCAGCCTGAAAGGGGTACTGACACAAAATTTCGCGGCCGAGATAGCCTGCTGGATCGATTCCCGTGTACGTGCGTGTACCATCTGCAAAATATCGACAGCGAATAAAGCTTGGAAGGTATTTTATATGAATTTTGAAGTTCGCGAGCGCGATCCAGCATTATAGGCCGCACCTAGTGCATTGACACCCTCGGAGGTGACCCGAGGTGACCCCCCTACTTCCCCTACGTAACCGTTGCAGCCGGTACAAGTTACGATGACGTCGTAGCCGCCATTTCTGTTTTGACGCGCTTCCCGACGAATCGCTCCTCGCCAGCGGGTCAAACCTGAAGTGATTCGCCACGTCGAAAATTCCTTCGATCCCCGCCGCAAAAAAATCGTCGCCATCAGACGATGATGAGCCCGACGACGACAGACCGCGCGGAAATGCGTCACTGTTCTGTGTGCTCACGTGACCGAGCATTTCACTCGCTAGGTGGTGATAGTTGCACCCGGCGGCTTGCCGTTTTTGGAGCTCTGTCAAACCGAAACTGAGGCTGTGTCGGTAATGAGGAGCTTGTAATTAATTATCTGTCGCGCGTTGCAGCAAACGATGTGCCGTGTTATGACTAACAGGCCCCCAGCAACACATTGCAGCAAGAAAACGCGGGACGAAAATTTTTGTGTCAGGACTCCTTTAAGGCCGCCCACAACGCTGCTTTTTCATTTTTTAAATATTTTTTTTTCACCTTCTTGGCCTTCTCAAAACTAAAGTTTTTCAACACCAACCCATGGCATTCGTACAGTGCAATACAGAACCGAAACCGAAACACAACAATGAGCTCGTGCGAAGGGCACGGAGGAAGGCAAATTTCAGCGCAGTCGCGTTTTCAGCTTTGTTGAAACAGCGCTCACTAGACGACGACGAAGTAAAAGAAGGCACAGGACAGGCAGCGCCTGTCCTGTGCCTTCTTTTACTTCGTCGTCGTCTAGTGAGCGCTGTTTCAACAAAGATGAACGCATACCAACTCGCTCAAGCTTCCATTCTTATGCATTTTCAGCGCAGCTTAAGAAACTAGGGTCCTTAAAATTACGTATGTATGCATTTTCTATTAAAGGAACACGCCACCTAATACTTACCTAGTGATGTTGCACCTCAGATATGCATGATATTTACTTTTTGATCGACAACGTTCACAAGTATGAACAGCCGTACCAGTTCAAGACGGCTGGCCCTTGGGCAAGTGGTTCAACTTTGGCCGAGTGGCTGAATCGAGGGACGTGCCGACAAACAGAAAGACAGACAGACAGACAGAAAGACAGACCAAAATTTCTGCGTTTAAGTTCCCCAAGAAAGACTATCGTCTTTAAAAAACACCATCTCCCGCTAAAGGGGACCATGAGTAGATGCAAAGCCGGAGCACTTGCACGATCGCGTTCCGTTGGCGTTCCTTGGGCATGCTACCGAGCTCGAGTCGTGGAATGCGAAGAGCGACGCTACGCGCGTCGTATGTTCCATCTAGCCTGGCCGTTAATTCTCACAGGGCGAGCGGGGAACGCGGCCGACAGGCGGGCGAGAGGGGGCAGCTTAGGAGAGGAGAGAGAAGGGGAGGGAACGCGCATGCGCTCGAGCTCATCGCGGCGTTGCGCAGGAGAGAATTTCGGCATGTCTAGCCTGCGTTTCAGAGGAAGAGTGGAAAGAGGGAGGGGAAGTGGAGAGGGGTATGGGAGAGGAGAGGGGAAATGGGAGAGGGTTGATGACAGGGGTAATGGTGAGGGGGAGTGGAGGAGGTGTGGGGAGAGGGTATGTGCATGCGCAGTAAGGGTGGTCACGCCGCACACCACCTCCGAATTGAGCTCCGCCTCAAGATACTTCGCATCTAAAAATGCCCGAGTTCCGCAGGTACATCGGGCCGGGCTCACTCCACCGCTCCTTCCACTGGAAGACCTGCAAGTGTCGATGACCGCGGGCAACGAGGAAGCATGCGTGAAGAAGGGATAAAGGGAGCGTCCTAGAAAGCCGGGACGTCTTTTGCCTACTCTGCGAGAGCTGGCCGGCTGGACACCGGCACTGCTGCTTTAGGCCCCACTGCCAGTCATTGCTGAACAGTGATCAAGGCCGTGTCTTCTTGTCCGAAGTCGTCGAAGCCATTCTCAAATAATGCAACGCTGTACACCGCAAAACTACTGCTTACCACCCGCAGACGAATGGCCTCACCAAACGCTTTAACTGTACTCTCGGCGACATGCTGTCCATGTACGTCGCCGCCGATCACACGAATTGGGATGTCATTCCGCCCTTCGTCACTTACGCCGACAATACCGCCCCTCAGACCACTACTGGTTCTTACCCCCTTTTTTTTATTCTATGGCAGGCATCCGTCGCACACAATCGACACATTCCTACCATACAAGCCGGATCGATGTGAGTGTGCGCCTACTTCAGCCACAGCCAGATTTGCTGAAGACTATCGCGAACTCGCCGAAACCTTTACTAGACATGACCAAGAGCGGCACAGGAGCGCTCGCGGTGATACAACCACTTCTGTGCCCAACTTCCTCCCTGGAGCTCTCGTATGCCTCTCTATCCCTGCCACTGCAACTGGCCTCTCTTCAAAACTACTGCCCAAATACGAATGCCGCTACCGAGTCGTCGAAGGCATATCCCCTGTAAACTACCTGATTGAACCCATCGAACCATCTTAGGACATGCGCCGTCGAGGGCGCGACATTGTCAACGTGGAGCGCCTGAAGGCCTACCACGACCCGCTCATTGTGACAAGTTGTTAGGTCGCCAGGCGGCTCCTTTTGCGTACCCGGGGTAATTGTAGCGAAGCTTTGGAAATCTGAAGTGGGTCGTCCTCTCCAGCACCTTCTAGTGGGTCGCCCTCTTCGGCTCCTTTCGGAGAGAACGCCGCTCGTGCAGAATGTCGGCCCCTGCTTTGACTCTTGCTGTCGTGAAATGTCGCCGAGTGCCCGCCAATAAACGTCTTTACAATATTGTCACGTGGTCGTGACGTCGACGAAGAAAGCAGTCGGCGTTTGCAGAATGAAACTGTTTATTTGGCCGAACTTGTGGCCGGGAAAATGAGAACTAGAACTACAGCATACACGCTGTACAATGATAGCGGCGAACAGGGCGTCGTCCGTCGATCAACTGACAAGCGGCGAAGTGCGTCGGCTTTTATACAGGTGCTATCGAACTTTCCAGCGATATCGCTGTTGGCGGCGTTATCTCTCGACAAAGTTGGAACATTCTCGCGCGGCGCGCAATCTTAACGGATTGTTCCAAAACAATCGCGAATCTTCCTACACATCACGGCGAGGCCTGCGCAGCGCGTTGCCCACAGTCTTTGTGGGTGAAGCTTCAACTCATGAAATATAAGACTTGCGGCAATATATATAAACTTTGTGTTATAAATCGTTCAGCGGTGACGGCGTCTTCCTCCGGAGCAACCTTCCGTTAACGGCGGCGATCTCTATCGCGCGAAGCTCGGGCCCGGCGTTGCTTCGCCACAAAGAACCTGTCCGATTTCTGACAACTTCAGACGAGAATTTACTGGCGGCCGCAGAGATTAGGGTTGGGGCGGCGAGTTCGTGATGAAGGACACGACTTGTTTGTGCGAAAGGGCTGTTAGTTCTACCCTTTGGGTGAGCTCCTCATTAGCAGCGAGGAGACGGGCATAGCTGCCGCCACTAACTGAGCTGTTGGGCGAAGGGTCTTGAGAGTGACAAAGCGAGGCCACGGAGGGAAAATCAGCATCCATAATTTTGTCAGCCGTCTCAGCCAGAGATTCCAGTGTGGATGCTCAAAACGCTGTCAGAATCATGCGGACCTGTGTTGGAAGGCGCTGCAGAAAAATTTCCCGAAGAAAGGCGGTGTTCGGAGACGCAGCGAGATCGCCCGCCAAGGTTTGCATGCGACGCAGTAGGTCAGTAGGTTTACGACCACCGAGGTCCTCTAATGTAAGGAGTTGCTGCAGTCGATGTTGTTCGCTGTCGTAAGTCCGCCTCTAGAGGGTCTCCTTAACATGATCATAAGGATGATCGGCTGGAGGAGAGAGCAGAACATCGCGAACGACCGCAGCAGTATGAGGCGGAAGCGCTCCGAGGACACGGTCATCCATGGTAAACTCCGAGGTGAGCCGACGCAACAATGACGACGGAGCAATGACTCCACTGCGATGAACCAAAGTTTCTAGTCCGATGACCAGAACTCAAGGTGCTTGAGAGCGGAAACCTCGGGCTCGCGGGGCTGCGGCGATGATAACGGTACCTGCTGAGAGGTCATGACTGTGGGCTTCGGGAAGGGCTGCGGTGCTCGAGTTCCTGGCAGCTGTAGGCCAAGCGAAGCGGCTGAGGCGTGCGCAAATCAGGAAGGGAGAGCGATCAGGCAAGTCCGGTCACCAATTTGTGGAAACAGGCAGACAGATGTCGATGTTGTGAGTCGAAAACTTATGTGTTTCGTCTGAAACCATTTACACAGACGCGAACAAGAACGTGCGCGACCGTCTCGTGCTGGTTGTTTCGTCGTCGTCGTCTTTTCCTGGTCGGACTCTTATAGCCCGCGCTAGTGCGCTACATTTACGTACGCGTATAATACGGCGCAACAGTAGACAGCGCATATGAGCCCTTTCAAACTTGCGCATGGCCGAGCTAGAAGTCACCACCACGCTGGACGCCATTCTACCACACGTCGACGACGAGAACATCGACGAAGATGTTGCCGGCTTTCTACAACGTGATGAGGAAGCCCGCCAGCTTGCCCGAACACTCAGGAGGCAGCAACACACCGATGCCTGACATTACAATTTGCGACACCGGGAACAAGACATCACACCTGGTGAACGTGTAATGGCGTGGACACCAGTTCACCGTCGCGGTCTCAGCGAGAAGCTCCTCCGTCGCTACTTTGGTCCTTACAAGATCACACGGCGCCCAAGAAGTTCTTCCTGAAGGGGTAGCGCAATCTCAATGACGCTGAGCGCGCCCTGAAGTCGCTCACGTCGTGCGCATGAAGAAGTTTTTTCAGCGTTAGCGGACTTGCCGTGAGCGGACTCTCGGACCATCTTTCGTGTTTTTTCGGTACTTTTTTGCAAGCTTCATATTTCATTTGTCTTGATTTTCTTGTAGCATCGAGACGACGCTGTCTCGTGGAGGAGCACTGCCACGTGCGTTTATATTGGTGCCCGTTTGTGTGCGCAGCACCGTTCTCAGCTTATCTACAGCGTAATGTTGTAGCGTGTCGCTCCGTCGCCCACACGCTGGGCGTGCCGTTGATCAACGCTGATAAACAGCAGGAGCACATTTTTGACGGATGCACGCACTGCGGCGTGTTCGTGTCCGAGTGAGTTTTGCGCCGCGGTAGTAAAGGCTCTGTTATACTCCAACTTCCGACGCAAGCGCGCGCGAGGGCGTTCCGTTTCGCCACGCCGAGCCAGCGACGCTCCGCCAGGCGCAAATCGGTCTCCGCTACAGTCGAGCCCAGGGTTGCCGTTGGTTGGACTTGAAAAGGAGCCAGAACTAACACCAAAAGTAGCCAAAGTAGCCATGCCATTTCATTTTGTCGCCAGATTTATAGCCAAATAGAAAAGAAGTGGTATTATGAGTAGCGATTTTATTATTATTCAATTAATAATTCATACCATTTTCAATACGCAAGACCATAGAAATAAGAACATAAGTTTTCCCTCTTGCTTGGCCGTTAATCCACAGATAAGCTGCAAATAAATGAACAAATTATAATAAATCATAATTTCAGTGCGCGTGGATATATATTACATTTAGAATAAATAAAGTTCTTGCCAGATAGGGATCTTAGAACATTCCAGCAAGCAAGTGAGTAGGAGCATTAAACATTGAAGCAGTTTTTCCTTATGCCGCAAGCAAAATTTCATTAGCAGATTAGGAAAAGTAACCACAAAAACAGAGAGACAGAAAGAGGTAACACAAAACGGTACTAATAAATGCTCATTTAATAAGACAATAAAAAAGAACAAAACGATAAAAACACAGAGGAAACCTCAACAAGGGTGCGAAACAGGTGCTATGTAAACGCCCGAAGATGGAGCGTGTAAGCATCACGTGGAAAGAAACAGAATTTCATTCTTGGTAACAGAGACTGACAGCATCGCATAGCCACTGCCTCTACAATCTCTTTCCAGCTGACCATTTTCCTGCCGATAATCTCAATCTGAAATAACCTGTAGGAGAGCAGCTCCTGCAGCTAAGACAGTGAATAAGTAGGGTTTGCATAATACCAGTCCAGCTCCGGATAGTGAAATATGGTTGAAGATTAAAAACCAAGCTTCATTTTCCAGTGGATCTCTGTTTTGTCAAGTTCACACAAGAACACCGGCGCTGCGCATCAGAATTAGAAGCTCGCGCGCAGCACCAGCATAGATGGCGGGCAGCGTGAGCAGCGGGGTAGCCACGGGTTTTCCAACGTGCATGCAACAGCCACTCTTTGCAAACGTTTCGCCAGTTTCGCGCGTTGCCTTAGGGCGCCTCGATGCGCCAGCGTGCTGTTGGGGGAAGGACGCGCGCGCACCGGCTGACACGACAGAAAAGATAGGAAATAATGTATTTTATCCGCAAATAATGCGAAAAATGGCTGCCTAATGCGCCAGGACAAACGTTCAAAAGTAGCCAGAAAGTAGCCATGGCGCCAACCTAAAATTTTTGTCGCCATACGGGGTCGAAAAGTAGCCAATCTGGCGCAAAGTAGCCACCAACGGCAACCCTGGTCGAGCCGGCTGCTCCAATGCGCCGGTGCGATCACATCTCGAGAAGCGCATGCGCAGTAAAGCGGAGAACGCGCCGCGCCACCTGTCGGGAATCGACGAAAAAGCCCGCGATGCAGGTTCCTGTACATGCGAGGCCGCGCGCGTCCGGCGCGAAATGCAGCAGGATCTATTCGGAGCCGAGCGACGCCCGAGCACGCAAGCAGCCTTCGGCCGCGTCGGCGGTCAGCCGACGCCGGACAATAGAGGGCTGTTTTTTGCTGACGTAACGCCGCCGTGACGCGCGCACGTGCTCGTCGACTTTACGCTGGAGTATATCAGGGCCTTTAGAAATGAGTTCATCGGCGAGAGCACGGGCATGCTTTCCGCCGATGCCTGACCGCACATGTCGCTTCGCTGCCACCGAATTTTTTGACAGCAGTTATCTTACGGGCACAAATTCGCCCAAATAAACTTTAATTTCTCTCAAGTCGCCTCCTCAGCGTATTTACGGACAACGACACTCACTTCAACTTGACAATATGATTGTCCCATTGCTCCGGTTTTGAATAATTTTTATTTAGCTGTGTTAGACAGGGGGTTCAATGGTGTGTTACAAGGACCGCAAATTCTTAACGTTTTTTGTCTTGTAGATGATTGCTCAATATTTATCTACAACACCTCCGAACATTTTTAGCACGTGTGTTCCAGGGCTCAATACTTCCAAAGGTGTCCAGAGCCACTCGAAGTATCTGTTGAAAGGCGTTGTGAAGGTGTCACTCGGTTTTAGGATGTGCAATTTGTTTTGAATGATAATCGAACTGGCTGCTAATATTATCCTCGTGCTAACAAGCCGTTACTTTCCCCTAATTCACCGTACTATAAACTTGTTCAGACATGCATACTTGAGATCCGCCTTACTATGAAAAAGTTTTGCAAACATTTTTTTGCATCTGAGCATCAAAGAGCGGACAAAAGGTATCCGTAACTCGGGGTACCCATAGCACGTCATGACTTCAGCAAGGTCAATCCAAATAGGTCGCGAAGCTTTGGGCAAAAACGGTTCAGAACGTATTGCCAGAGACATCAGCAAGGGGAGTTATGGGTGCTGCGTTTGAAGCGTGGCTACGTTTGGAGGGAAAAAACACTAATACTGAAAAACCAAGTTGTATACAAGGGCGAAGCAATCTTTGTTTTACAAATGACATTTCCCGAACAATATTATGTAGGTGCAATGTGCCAAGCATGTATGGCAGCGCTTAATTATTACAAAAAACATTTTTCTTAGCGCCCCCTGAAGAGCAGAGTGGTGGTGGTGGTGAAACTTTATTGTTTTTTGAAACTTTATTGGAAGAGCGGAGTACGTCATTGTTATTCAGTGCAGCCCTTGCGGTGCATAGAAAGGCGCGCTCGTAGAATTCGTCTGCGACGACACGCCCCCCTCACGTGTGCTGGTGTTTCGCACTTGCATGCGTTCTCTGAAATATTGTGGTGTGAATTTGAATTTTGCTGTGCCCGAAGTTGCGAGGTGTGTTTCATCGTTGGTGAACGTGTTGATATCGGTGTTCAACGGGCAACGGTACGACGCGGCTAACATTTAACGCCGAACTTTTTCCTCGGTATGCGCGGATACGATATGGTATTCAAGGATGCAATAGCAACATGCGTATGCCTGGCAACCCATCTCTTCTACGTAAGACACCGGTGAAATGGTTCGGAGTAGAGTGCTTGCTTGATTTTCATGGATCAGTATTCCTCCTGCCCGGTTTCCTTCGTGAACACGCAGTGCCTAATATATTTCCTCTTATCGGTGAGCAGGTCGCTAAGTTATATGTCGCGCTACGATTCGCATGCCTGTATACGTTACACGTAGGGTTAATTTATCGGAACACAAGGCGAAACATAGTGCACGGAGTGTACGCACTTCTTTACTTATTAGGGCACTTGTGTAGGGCGTGAAAAAATTGCGGTATTGTGACCAATGAACAAAACTGAAATATCATAATTTTGGCGTGAGCAGGCGCCATTTCTTCTCGCTAGAACTGAAGCACACAAGCAATGCGCTCTTTGAGACACCTGTGCATGTGCTAAGAAAATAAGCAACGCTGCAAACATGAGAGGTACCCTGCTGCTTACTTTACTCCCGCTATGGAATATGACACGATCGCAGAATAAGAGCTCCAAGAATAAGTTTTTCTGGTAAAACCAAGGCGAAATAAACCGCGGTGCACTTAAACACGGCTGTTTAGTCATGAGTCGATATTAGTTTCGCTAGAGTTGGCTTCAAGCACACTCGCTAAGGACTTGCCGGCTCACCGTAGCGCGAGTCCATAGCGATCAGGTGCCTAAGAAAACTATTTTGAAGCCAAATTTCGCGCTGGGGCCAAAAAAATAACGTCACTTTTTCCACAGAATATTGCATCACATCCGCTTTATTTTAAAACAAAAGTGTTTTATGCCGAAAATTAGGTGGGTAGATGAGATTAAGAAGTTTGCAGGTATAACGTGGCAGCAGAAAGCACAGGACCGGGTTGATTGGCGGAACATGGGAGAGGCCTTTGCCCTACAGTGGGCGTAGACAGGCTGATGATGATGATGATGTTTTATGCCGGGGTCCACTCCGGCTCCACTGACGTATTTCCGTCGCGGATATGACGTTGTAAAATATAAAGACTAAAAGTGGGCAAAGAAAAAGAACAGACGAAAAAGTTCCGTCACCGCGAATCGAACTTACGACCCCTCGCTCCGCAGCGCGCAGTGCGAAACGATTTGGCCACGGACGGCATGTTCTTCGCAATGCTAACGGCGAGCTATTTATATACACCATTTGCCGGTGGCGGTACTTGGAGATCGATGTTACAGCGTGTTTTCGTTATCACTAGCGAGATGGCGCGAAGGGCTCGAAGAGCGTGCTTTAAAAGTCGCCACCGTAGCGACAAGCGCCCGCCTCTACAGGGCGTGGTCGCTCGTGCGTGCACTTATCTCGTGATCGCGGTGGTTCGTATGTCTTGCGTTGAGAGCACGAAGGTCACTTGGCTCACTGCAGCTGCCGCTTTTGCGAAAGGAGCGCGCTGCTCACGCAGACATAAGTTCAAATGTGACAGTTCGCGCTCATCTTGTGTATTGCAGAAGTGTTGAAAGGCGGGCAAGTTGGTATAGATTCATACTGAAAATTGGCAGCGCAAACAAACGGGACACAGAAGAGGAACACAAACAGGCGCAGTTTGTGTTCCTCTTCTGTGTCCCGTTTGTTTGCGCTGCCAATTTTCAGTATGCATCTTGTGTATGTTCGTTCCGTGCGTCCTTTCTGTTTGAGCAGCGCGTTGCAAGTTTCGAGCTGCTTGCCGTTCTTCGCGTGACATTACAATTCGTTGTTGTAGCATTCATTCCTTTGCCCTTGGGGCGAAAGAATGCACAACAAACGCTCAACTACATCTGTGAAGAGGCGTTTCACTTTCGTGTTATACCGATTACTATGACAGAGGGATCAGCCATGTTTTTTTTTTGTTCCGCGGAAGTGTTCCCTCCTCACATAGACGGCTCTACGCCCCATGAGCAGTTGACGAGCCGCTATTTTCTGAACGTATGGGCTTCTATGGAAGCTTCTCTACCAGTTATGTTTACCTTGACTTCAGTTGCAGAAAACATGCTTAAGTAGATCTGCTTCAACGAAGGCACGCAAGCGTGTCCTGGGCCCGAAATGGAGAGAGTAACGGCGTTCCCGTACATTCACCGGGTTCAGCACAACTTCAATAAAATGGCACGGCATTGCAGTATGTGTGTTGTATTCTCGGCGTCTAACAAGCGGAGCAGCCTGTGTCAAAAGCGGAGCGCGTGCAGAAAGGTGTGTGCGGTAACAATTACCGAAACAAGCTTCTAGAATGAAACACAGGTGTCATCTATCTGATTTAATTAGCGTGTTGCGCATGCTACGTGGGAAAAAACCGGTAGGTGCATGAACGAGACGCTAAATGGCCACACAAACAAAGTTGGCAAGGCGCAACCTCGCGGGTTCGTAGCAATTCGTGCAAGGAGTGCGCGTGCCCTCCCCTCTCTAATCAATCAAGTATTCTTGAAAAAACAGTGCCAAAATGACGACGCTAATAATCGAAGCGAAATTCATCGCAAAGTTTGGTAACTCATACATCAGCAAACCATCCGGCTCAGTATTGCCACGCCCACTTCTTGTCTTGTTTTGATGTATTCGGGTTTGACCGGCAGGAACGGTTATCAACGCTCGACGCTGTCCGCGAAGTAGTGTTCTAGAAGCGTCGCGATTGTAGTAGATCGGTTTGTTAAGATTGCGCCCCGCACGCGAATGTTCCAGTTTTGTCTAGAGATAACGCCGCCACCAGCGATATTGCTGGAAAGTTCCATAGCGCCTGTATAAAAGCCGACGCGCTTGATCGCTTGTCGGTTGATCGACGGACGACGCCCTGTTCGCCGCTATCTTTGTACAGCGTGTATTGCTGTAGTACTAGTTCTCATTTTCCGGCCACAAGTTCGGCCAAATAAACAGTTTCAACTTGCAAACGCCGACTGCTGTCTTCGTCGACGTCACGACCACGTGAAATCTGGTGGAGGTGCTGCTTCTTCCATGATCCGGACGCCCCTGCGAAGCGCTGACCCAAGCCCAAGCCGCGAGGAGGACGACGGCAAAGGAAACCCGGATCGTCGAACATGCCGCAGGCAGAAGGGACTGCAGCCAGAGTACGGGCTCCTTCCCGAAAACACCAGGCAGCCCCAGGTCCCAACACCGACCGCAGCGACGATGACCGACCCCGTGCAGCCTGCGCCGATACTTCTCCGGCAGCCCAAGGAGCCGCCAACTTTCCGCGGGTCGTCATTCGAAGACCCGGAAACCTGGCTCGAGACCTTCGAAAGGGTCTCAGCGTTCAACAACTGGGACTCCGAGGACAAGCTGCGCCACGTCTACTTTTACCTGGAAGATGCAGCAAGGACCTGGTTCGAGAATCGGGAGTCCACTCTTCGAACCTGGGACGCCTTTCGCAGCGCTTTCCTGGAGACGTTCACAAGCATCGTCCGAAAGGAAAGGGCCGCAGCCTTGCTGGAGACACGGGTCCAACTTCCAAATGAAAGCGTGGCCATCTTTGCAGAGGAAATGACCCGGCTATTTCGCCACGCTGACCCTGCCATGCCCGAGGACAAGAAAGTCCGCTTCCTCATGCGAGGAGTAAAGGAACAGCTCTTCGCTAGACTTATGAGGAATCCGCCGAATACCGTCGAAGAATTTGTCTCCGAAGCAACAACAATCGAGAAAACGCTTGAGATGCGAACACGGCAATACAACCGCAGCTTCTCGACCACAAGCTACGCCGACGTTCAAGCACTAGGATCCGCCGACCTGCGTGAGACGATTCGAGCAATCGTGCAAGAGGAGCTGCGAAAAATTCTACCTTCGTCGCAACCTCAAGTGGATTCCATTGCCCACGTCGTGCGCCAGGAGATCCAGCATTCACTCGGTGCGCCTCAGCTAGCAGAGCCGCAGCCGCAAGCTATGAGCTATGCTGCTGCAGCCCGCCGTCATGCTCCTCCGCCACGGCCACGCCAAGACGACACACCGCCGCAGTACCGTCGCCAGACGCCGCCAGCGACGCCCTACCGTCCACCTGTCGGCCAGACGCCGCCGCCGCCACCGACGCCCTACCGCCCACCTGTCGGCCAGCGCTACACCCCGAGGAAGACCGATGTCTGGCGTGCCCCTGACAACCGCCCGCTCTGCTACCACTGCGGGGAGGCCGGCCACACGTACCGCCGCTGCCAGTAACGTCAGATGGGGCTACGCGGATTCCCCGTCAACGCGCCGCGCCCGCAGCCAGGCGAACGGCCTCGCGACATCGACGACTACCTCACAGGCACACAGTGGCAAGAACGACGACCTTCCCGCTCACCGTCGCCCGGCCGCTACATGTCACCGCACCGCCGGCAGTACACTGGCCCAAACAGGGGCCGGTCGCCTAGCCCGTATCCGGCAAACTAAGGGCAGCAACCGATGGAGGTGCGGTTGCTGAACGACGAAATGCTGAAGATCCTCCGCCGTCGACGACGACACTGCGACGAAGTTCCGAGCCCCCGCCGCACGCCGAACGACGTCGATGTCCCGAAGACGAAACTTTGCGACCGGAAGCAGACCTGACGACGCAACGCGGAAGCAGTGGTGCAAACCGACGTAGCCGTGACCCGACGCCGCGACGTAACCGCAACGCAAGACGGCGGACTAGCGACCTCGACGTTCTGATCGACGGCCACAACGTCACCGCTCTCGTCGATACTGGAGCCGACTATTCCGCCATCAGTGGGCCGTTCGCAGCAAAGTTGAAGAAAGTTAGGACTGCTTGGGAAGGCCCCGAGATCCGTACCGCTGGAGGCCATCTAATAACGCCGATTGGTGTCTGCACGGCGAGAGTCACTATCAACAACCGGACTTATCCTGCGAGATTTGTAATCCTACAAAACTGCTCCAGAGATGTGATACTTGGAATGGACTTCCTAAGTGACCACGGCGCCGTCATCGACTTAAGAACCAAGTCGATAACCCTATCGTCAGAGAAAGCGACACCACCGGATACGAACCCATGTCAACATGCCCTGAACGTGCTCGAGGATCAAGTCACCATTCCTCCTAGATCTAGCATCATAATTCCCGTCGGCACCGAAACGGCTGAATGCATCGAAGGTGTCATCGAGAGCGATCAGGGTTTGCTGCTAGACCGTGACATTTGCGTCGCAAGAGGCATTGCTCGGCTGTATGAAGGGAAAGGAAGCGTGATGCTAACGAATTTCAGCCAGGAATACAGACACCTGAGCAGGGGCACGACGACTGCATACATCGAAGAAATCTTGGCCGTCAGCGATGCGTTTGCCTTTTCAGATTCTGACGAAGCTACGACGACGATCCCCGAGCCACCCTTCGACGTAAACCCAAGTCTTCCCGCTCGCCAACAGCAACAGCTTCGACGCCTTCTGCAGGAATACAGGGACTGTTTCTCGTCGTCGTCGCGGGTCCGACAAACGCTCCTTGCCAAGCACCGCATCATAACAGAAGAAAATGCTCGACCACTCCGTCAGAGTCCCTACCGGGTTTCGACGCGGGAACGGGAGGTCGTTAGGAAACAAGTCGATGAAATGCTACGCGACGACATCATCCAGCCGTCCAACAGCCCGTGGGCGTCTCCCGTGGTGTTAGTGAAGAAGAAGGATGGGACCCTACGTTTCTGCGTCGATTATCGTCGCCTGAACAAAATCACAAAGGAGGACGTATACCCTCTCCCACGGATAGACGACACCCTGGATCGACTCCACAACGCGAATTACTTTTTGTCGATGGACCTCAAGACCGGCTACTGGCAAATTGAAGTCGACGAGAGAGACCGAGAAAAGACCGCCTTTATAACGCCGGACGGCCTGTTCGAGTTCAAGGTCATGCCCTTCGGTCTTTGCTCGGCACCTGCGACTTTCCAACGAGTCATGGATACTGTATTAGCTGGCTTGAAGTGGCAGACTTGCCTTGTTTACTTGGACGACGTCGTTGTGTATTCCTCGAACTTCGACGAACACCTCCAGCGACTTCAATCCGTACTTCAAGCAATCAAGAACTCCGGGCTCACCCTGAAGCCAGAAAAGTGCTGCTTCGCGTACGAGGAGCTCTTGTTTCTGGGTCACGTGATCAGCAAGACTGGAGTGCTCCCAGACCCGCAGAAAACAGCTGCCATCGCCGCTTTCCCGCCACCCACCGACAAGAAGGCCGTGCGCCGATTTCTCGGCTTGTGCGCCTATTACAGACGCTTTGTCAAAGACTTTTCACGGATCGCCGAGCCACTAACGCAGCTCACGAAGACCGACGTCGAATCCAGGTGGCAAACAGCGCAAGTCGAAGCATTTCATGAACTGAAACGACGCCTGCAGACACCTCCGATACTTGCCCATTTCGACGAATACGCCGATACGGAGATTCACACCGATGCAAGCAGCATAGGACTCGGCGCCGTCCATGTGCAACGGGCGGGCGGACAGGAAAGGGTTATCAGTTATGCTAGCCGGTCGCTGTCTAAAGCAGAGGTCAACTATTCCACAACAGAAAAGGAGTGCCTCGCCATCATCTGGGCTACGTCAAAGTTTCGCCCCTATCTCTACGGCAGGCCCTTCAAAGTTGTGAGCGACCATCACGCCTTATGTTGGCTAGCTAACTTGAAGGACCCTTCAGGTCGCCTCGCACGGTGGAGCCTGAGACTTCAAGAATTTGACATTACTCTCATGTACAAGTCCGGAAGGAAACACTCCGACGCCGACTGCGTGTCTCGTGCCCCCGTCGACCCACCAACGCCCGACGACCAGGATGATGACAGCTTCTTGGGAGCCATAAGTACCGAAGACTTCGCCGAACGACAGCGAGCCGACCCTGAACTGAAAGGTCTAGTGGAATACCTGGAGGGCAGGACTATCGTTGTCCCAAAAGTATTCAGGCGAGGATTGGCATCATTTTCCTTGAAAAACAACGTCCTCGTAAAGAAGAACTTCTCTCCGGCCCGAGCCAGCTACCTTATCGTTGTACCTTCGGGACTGCGACCAGAAATTTTGCATGCCCTGCACGACGACCCGAGGGCTGGACACCTCGGACTTTCCCGAACGCTCGCACGAGTACACGAAAGGTACTACTGGCCGCGCCTTGCCGCCGACGTCACTCGCTACGTAAGGACGTGCCGAGACTGTCAGCGACGGAAGACACCACCCACAAGACCAGCAGGCTTCCTTCAGCCGATCGAGCCTCCTCGGCGACCATCCCAGCAGATCGGGATGGACCTCCTGGGGCCGTTCCCAACGTCGACTTGCGGAAATAAATGGATCGTCGTGGCTACCGACTACCTCACCCGCCAAACCGAAACAAAAGCCCTGCCCAAAGGCAGTGCCGCTGAGGTAGCCAAGTTCTTCGTTGAGAGCATCGTCCTTCGACACGGCGCCCCAGAGGTTCTCATCACCGACAGAGGTACGGCGTTCACTGCTGACCTAACTCAGGCGATCTTGGAATACAGCCACACAAGCCATCGCCGCACCACCGCGTACCACCCACAGACCAACGGCCTCACCGAGCGTCTAAACAAGACCATCGCCGACATGCTGGCCATGTACGTCGACGTCGCACACAAGACGTGGGATGCCATCCTTCCGTACGTGACCTTCGCGTACAACACGGCCGTACAGGAAACGGCGCAGATGACGCCATACAAGTTGGTCTACGGACGGAGCCCGGCAACGACGCTCGACACCATGCTACCAAACGTGACCGACGAGGAAAACATCGACGTGACCACCTACCTACAGCGCGCCGAAGAAGCACGACAGCTCGCCCGCCTACGGATAAAGAACCAGCAGACGACTGACAGCCGCCGCTACAACCTTCGACGACGCCACATGGAATACCAACCCGGGGACCGTGTATGGGTATGGACGCCAATACGCCGACGAGGACTTAGTGAGAAGCTTCTTCGACGATACTTCGGACCGTACAGGGTACTTCGACGCCTCGGCGCACTCGACTATGAGGTTGCCCCTGACGGCATTACGAACTCTCAGCGGCGCCGTGCGCGACCTGAAGTCGTCCATGTCGTGCGCCTTAAGCCGTTTTTTGCGCGTTAGCGAGCCTGGGGACTCTATTTTTTTCCTTCGTTATTGTAATTTATTTGTGTATGGACTTGTTTTGTTTTGTTTTTTTCTCTCTTCTATGTTCTTTCATAAGCATCGGGACGATGCTTTTTCAGAGGGGGGCAATGCCACGCCCACTTCTTGTCTTGCTTTGATGTATTCGGGTTGGACCGGCAGGGACGGTTATCAACGCTCGACGCTGTCCGCGAAGTAGTGTTCTAGAAGCGTCGCGATTGTAGTAGATCGGTTTGTTAAGATTGCGCCCCGCACGCGAATGTTCCAGTTTTGTCTAGAGATAACGCCGCCACCAGCGATATTGCTGGAAAGTTCGATAGCGCCTGTATAAAAGCCGACGCGCTTGATCACTTGTCGGTTGATCGACGGACGACGCCCTGTTCGCCGCTATCTTTGTACAGCGTGTATGCTGTAGTTCTAGTTCTCATTTTCCCGGCCACAAGTTCGGCCAAATAAACAGTTTCATTCTGCAAACGCCGACTGCTTTCTTCGTCGACGTCACGACCACGTGACAATATCAGCTAAAAATATAATTCTTGAGAGTGACGTGAAGATCTTGCATGATATGATTGATTGTTCCTTTTGAACATGTGTGCTGTTACAGACCTGATGTAGGGTACTATATGTACTGCTTATCCTGTGAATAGATTGTATTGTTGAAAGTTATCGCTGTGTATGTGTGTTTATGTGCAACTCCCTTCGTTCCGACGTGAATGCAATTGCTGTGACGTACAGCTTTGGATCACGTGCTCTAACCTCGCTCTGGCGAAGGGAAGCGGACGCTTGAATGCGTTGTTTCTAACCATAACTTCGTGGCGTTTTCTCTTTTGAACAACGTTCTTTTGCTTCCACTTCATGTGTGCGAACCGCTGGAGGCTACACAATCCGGAAAAGTGCAGTAAAATTATCGGCGGCATGGTACTTTTCTCCTCCGTTCCACAGTGCGCTACGTACGCGAACGAGCCAGGCATGAGCTTTCACATGCACGCGACTCTGCTTTGCAACAGCATGGTGCCGATTTCACCTGCCTTTCTTTTTGTTATTTAGAGCCCACGGGGTTGAAATGAACGACAACCACGAATGGTCACATGAAGCCAGGACGTTTCAGCTCCCGCACGGGAAGCCTTGTTCACAATGAAAACTAAATGCGCAAACTGTCCGGTTATGTATCATTTATGATGTGACGTAGCAACATCATGTGGCAAGTCGCCGTCATTGCGTTTGAGCGTGTGCGCCATTATTGTCATACATTCAAGATAACTCCGAGAAGTCCAGTTCTTTCCTCTTTCCGTTATCATTGCCCTATCCCATTCTATTTGCCCTATCCCATTCTATGCTTCTGCGTGTTCCACCAGTGCTTTCAATGAAACGTCCTTTCTGACATCACATGTGCTGCTTGAGTGTTTACTGAAAGTTACCTGTCTCGCCGAGGTAACTTCCACCACAGTCTGTACCACCCCCCCCCCCCCCCCCCCCAGCTCCCTCGGTGTCCATTTTAGTTGTATTCATGTGTTTGCCTGACCACACGGGTTGCCGTCCGAACCGCGACTTCAGCCCATAAGCTTTCTTGTTTATAGATTATCTCTGTAGAATGAGCCCACAGCCAGTATCACTTGTTCTTCTCTATGTTGTTTTGCGTTACAGGCAAAAACGGGGCCAGGTTCAAACACTGATTCACCTTCTAACACCAGCAGCGAAGTATCGTACTGCTTATAAATGGAGCTTTAAACGCGGGACGCTGGTATTTTCACTAAACGTAAATTGTCATTTAGGTCACGGTAAGCATCACCTTGCAGCACGCTTATTCAAGTGCGCAAAATAATACGGTCCGCTGGCACACGGCGCATTTGCTATCAAAATCAAGCCCGATCGGGACCGTATTTTTCGATCGCGATTGGCCCCTTTGTAGAAGCTGGAGAAATGAGTCAATCATCGAAAAGTTTCATCGCTATGTGTCTCGATGGCGATCGAAAGTGCACCGTGTGACAACCGAAGAAAACTTGTGCAATAAGAAGGAACAGGTAAATATTAACATCGTGCCGCAGAGAAACTTGAGCTCATGTAAATTGTTATCTAGCTACAACTCCGAATCTGGCATGCGCGTGCGTATGGCTCTCTTGCATTCGCCTCCAAGCATCAGAAAGGTTGCGGCTGCATGCAGCTCCAAGCATGCTTGGTTGCTTCCACATATCGGAAAATCTGCTTGCGTCGTGCTTTATAGAGACATGTGTGCTAAACAGGAATGTAAATTTGCGCATGTTTGTCGTGTGAACCGCTGCCCGTTTTTAGATGCAAACCTACAATGAATGAAGTTGCACGGTTTCACGTATTTCTGGGAGCACAAATATGTGTATTTGCCGCAAGCACGTACTAAAACCTATTTGATCCTTCAAAATGCACAAAATGGTTCGTTACCTTTCGCAAAAGCAGCGCGCTCGGCCCCTGTGGCTTCTATATAAGTGATCATAGCAGACGACGCCGGCAGTCAGGGCGTTTAAGGCATTAAGAGAAGCGTAACATTTTTCCGGAGCAGCCAATTAGCACTTCTTACAGAAAGTGACAAAGCCGCCGCAGTGTTTTACTGATTTCGTCCATGTGACGTACAACGAGAATAACAAAACAGAGACGCGAAAGCGGCTGCGCGCTGTGCGGAATAGGGCTGGCAAAGCAATCCAACCTTGCACCTCACAGGGATGCCTCTGCATGGTGGCACCAGGGTATGTCCTCGCGCCTAATACCTTTAGATTGCATAGCGATGCAGCAAACTTGTCTTTTAGTTCGCTTGTCTGCATTCATTCCCATCGCCTTTTAGAAGGTGAGAGGAGAAAGGAATCTGGGTGAATGACACTGCCAGAGAGTTTTTCAAACGTGAGATTTCGTACGCTTAAATATTGTTCACGAGAAAATATTCCATACAATTCTCACGCAGAACATATTGTTGTCAAAGGTTACCGTCGAATGGCCCATATCACATACAAATGAAGATCTTCGGAAGATTGGCTCCAGGTTATAGCGTCGAAAATCACAAACAGGAAAAAAGAACTGTCTGATTCCTCCGTCATAGCAATCGCTATAGCAAGAACGTGAAACGCGTCTTCACAAATGTAGTGCTTACTGTGTAGTGATATATCAGAGCTTGTACAATGTCTATTGGTGTTTGGCATGCACCCACGTTGACGCCTAGTGGCGCATCTCCATCGCGATGGCTAACGGCCATGATTATAATTTAATGATGCTACAGGAAGTCTTGAGGCTCAGTGGCACAGAACATCACAAAACCACGGCTTATCATCCCCAAACAAACGACTCACTGAACGGCTGAACAAGACCATCGCAGACATGCTGTCAATGTATGTGGCCATTGACCACAAGAACTGGGATGATATCCTCCCTTACGTAACTTTTGCTTACAACACTGCGGTGCAAGAAAGTACAGGTTTCACCCCTTTTCGCTTAGTGCATGGTCGAGAGGTCACTACAATGCTCGATGCAATGCTCCTCCCCGACAACCAGGGACTGTTTAACACGGACTCTGCCACGTTCGCTCAACGCGCCGAGGAGGCCAGTCAACTCGCCCGAAGCCGTATTGAGAGTCGCCAAACTGCAGACGCACGCCGCTACAATCTTTGGCACCGCGATGTTACCTTCAAACCAGGCGATGAAGTCTGGGTGTGGAGCCCCATCCGTTAGCGCGGCCGGTCGGAGAAGTTACTGTGGCGCTACTTCGGCCCCTACAAGGTTCTACGCCGACTCAGCGACGTAACCTACAAGGTTCTTTCAGAAGGCACCCCAAGACGTTCCCGTCGGCTTCCACAAACTGATGTGGTTCATGTTTCAAGGCTCAAGCCATATTTCTCGCGTCGTCAATCGAAGGTAGAGTAGTTGATGATGATGATGATGATGATGCTCCTTGGATGATGGCACCTACCCACTCAGGGGGATCGGCCAAGAGTCGGGCGGATCATAAAGTCTGAAAATTTTAAGAGCTAAAAGACGTTACTGTATCAATTAGAATGAAGCGTCTTTTTCTTTTTTAATGATTTTTAGTTTTTGATTAGACCGTGTTGCATAACCTCCCAAATGGCCAAATTGTTTATGTCATTATGAAAATTTTAAAAATTATTAGCGGTTGATGTGTCGAATAAGACGATTTGATTCGCATATGAATTTCTCAATAGCACTGCATATATTCCCGTCCGAGTGCCCCAGCACAGTAGCCCCAAATGATAACAGTATAGTTGAAGTAACTGGCAGATTAAGGTGCCGCATTACAATTTCAATTGTTCGTTTTCTGAGAGAGGAAAAACGTCGGCATTCCAGCAAGAAATGTTCGATTGTTTCTGCCTCATTGCAAAAGGAGCATGTAGGAGAGATCGCCAGACCAGCTCTGTGCATGTATAAATTAAGAGTTGGGATCCTACAGCGCAATCTTGTCATTGCTACTTCTATCTGCCTTGTTTTGCACCATTTTCTGCTCCAAGGGTACTGAAGGTGTTGAAAATCTGGTGATGAAGCGAGACTAGGTGTAAGCAATGATAAAGCGTACTTTCTAAATCTGGCCGCAGCGACGAACGCCGTAACTGGAAGTAGATCAAGGACTGGGCCTGCAAGGGAAGCCTTTGCCAAAGTGTCCGCAACTTCATTCACTACTATTCCTTTATGCCCCGGAACCCAAACTAACCGCAGGTTTCGCAAATGCTGTGGACCCAGTGCGCGCAATAATCTCAGAGTATGTGATTCAGCTGGTGTTGTTAAAGCAGAACACAATGATAATGAATCGGTTACTATAGCCACTGAAGTTATGGAGACGGGAAGTTTATGCAGGGCCAAAATGACAGCTAAGAATTCAGCCAAAAATATTGGTGTATGATCAGGGAGTCTTACAGAAAAGGACCAGTCTAGGTGTGTGGAAAAAATTCCAACACCGGCCTTTTCCTCACACTGCGAAGCATCAGTTGCTATCACAACAGTCGTACTAATCTGATTTAAGTGATCTTGAAAAAGTCCATTCAGTACATTCCAAGGAAGTAACTTCGCGTTGTTAGGGAATATATCATCATATGATATCGCCAATGAACTCAATCTATTATTCATTACCATTATATCATTAAGGTTTATCTTTAATGGGTCCAATAGCCGCTGTGTAAGAATCACCTGTGGGGTGTGGAACCGAGTCCACGAGACATTAAAAAACAGTTCTGGCTGGCTTATAAATACATATTGGTCTCGTCTTATCGGGGATTCATAGAGCCTTAAGAATGTTTGAACTGTTAATATTTTGAATCGAGTGTGCAAAGATGGGATTCGGGATTCCTTATATAGAACTGCATTTGCTACAAATTTTGGTAACCCAAGGCACCAGCGAAGTGCTTGGCGTTCAAGCAAAACTAGCGGATTTAACTTCCACGCTGGTGCGCCGGAGAATAAGGCACATCCAAACTCCAGTATAGGGCGTATATACATACGGTAGATCATTATCAATGTGTCTCTGCGCATGCCCCATCGATGATTGCTAATCCTTCTGAGTATTCCCATCGCACGTGATGCTTTAGTCGCCGTATGTTCAATATGCATACGCCAGTTAAGCTTTCCATCATAAATAATTCCGAGGTACTTGACTGTTTGCACTTGGGGAATGTCTGCTTGATGAAATGAAAGGGATATATTTATGTTGTCTAGCGGAGAGAATGACAGAACTGCACACTTCTGTACATTAATGGTCAAACGAATACTGTCGAGCCAATATTCCAAGGCGGACAAGTATCCTTGTAAAAGGTCGTACAGTGACTGAATGTCATCCGCCGAGGCAAAGAATGCTATATCATCAGCATAAACATACGTGTTTACGTTTCGATGACAAGGAATGGAGCTGAGCAATATATTAAACAATAGCGGTGACAACACTGCTCCTTGAGGAACACCGCGTGTTTGTCTGAATTTACCAGTTGAAATACCACTCTGTATGCAGTAAAACTCCCTGTCCAGCAAGAATTCAGTCGTCCACGCAATAAAATAGTCAGGCAAGCCAATCTCTTTCATTCTTTCAAGTAAAATCGGGTACTCTACGCTATCGTACGCTTTAGAGATATCTAAAGTAACTAGTGCTGCGTACTGTTTCTGACGCCGTGCTAGCTGGATTCTACTCTCCAGATCAACGTGTGCACACCATATTGACATCCCTGGTCTAAATCCAATTTGACAGGGACTCAATAATCCTTTAGCGGTCACAAATTTGGTTATCCGTGCGTGTAATAATCTCTCAATTAATTTGACAAAATTGGATGTTAACGAAATCGGTCGAATGTTGTCAAGAGCATACCCTTTATTTTTATCTTTAAGCAGGGGAATCACCTTCGCTACTTTCCACACTGAAGGAATCCAAGTGTTTCTAATCGAATAATTTATGGTATCCAATAATACATTAGGAGCGACATCGAAGAAAATTTTCAGCATCTTTGTAGTGATGCCATCAGGACCTGGGGCTGCCGCTGGTAAACCTGATACCACTGAGGATAACTCAGTCAATGACAACTCTTCACCATACTCGAGACTGTTTTGTCGCACAAAAGTTGAAGGAATGCAGGAAGAAAATCTAACCTCCAAACCTCTGGCTATTACATCTAGAGAGTCTTCTATTTCTCGGGTAGTTAGCACAATTGATTCTATATTTAAGGAACGCGGAATTAATTTGGTTGTTCTTAAATACCGGAACAGCGCGCTCTTATTTTTAGATTTTGACAGAAATTCAAAATGGCGAACATTGTATTCGTCCTTTGCTCTCGCTACTGTTCGTTTGAATGTCCCTGCAATAAACTTGTAGTTTTTCCAGTTTCTAGGAGACTGATTGTGCATGAGCTGCTTCCACGCTGCTTTCCGTCGCTTATAATCCCTCGAGCAGTCGTCATTCCACCAATTTCTAGAAGTAGGGTCTTTCTTTCCCTGTATTTCGAACTCCGATTTCTTTCGAGAGGAGTCGAGAATAGCGCAAATATTACGCACGCTGCACGGATTCTCAGCTAAAGGAATAAAAGATTTCTGCAAATGCATTTTAAATCTTTTATAATCAATAAACGAACGAACGTTAACCTGCGTAGAGTACTGTGAGCAATTGATCTCGAATACCACTGGAATGTGATCGCTGCTGGTCCCAGCCTCAAATGTCTCCCAAGATACTACCGAAAGACCTGGACCCGAAAACGTAAGATCCAATACCGATCTAAACTGACCCCGCAGAAACGTTAAGGATCCCGTGTTATGACAACTGAACTGATTAGATGCCGCCCAGTCCCATAGACGCTTTCCACATTGGTCAGTTTTGAATCCCCATGATATATGATGAGAGTTGAAATCTCCAGCTAGTACGATCTTTTTTCCACAACTTAGAAGAATTGAATCTAATGTCCGTGTATCCAGCACACCCAAAGGAAAATAAGCATTAACCAATGAAAATTTGAAACCTCCTGGAAGAGTTAATTCTACCGCCAAAATTTCACTTTCTGTAGACATTAGCTGAAATGATATTTGTGCTCTGTGACAAAATCTATTCGATACAAAGGTAAGCAAACCACCACCTCTGGATGGACGATCTAATCGAAATGATCGGTAATTACATAAACTGTAGAATTTGTCAGGAGATAACCAAGTTTCTTGTAGTAGGATTACATCCGGATAAACCTGGGAAACTAAAACGTTTAAATCTGTAGAAGCAGCAAATACTGATCGGCAGTTCCACTGCAGCACTTTCATCTACCTTCCGGTGGTGAAAGCACCGCAGAGGCTACTGCCTCTTCCAAAATATTAGCTGTTGCCTTGACCTGCGGGAAAATTTTCTTTGATTTCGAGCTCGGAATAGTATCAGTCGCATTTAGGGGAGATGCCCTTCGTTTCTGTACGCGCGAGTCAACATCCATGCTTGCGTTTTCCTGTGAATCTGCTGGGGAGGCCTGCGAGCCCAGACAGCTACCGCTTTTTGTAGGAAAGCTTGAAATCGGGCCTTCATTAGATGGAGTCTCATTTAAACCATCAACTTGCGAGGGAAGAGCGTTTCGGTTGAGCCCCGCTGACTGAATAGTCCCCGCTTGAGCCATTAGTCCCATTTGAGATGCTAATAATCCACTAAGGCATTCCGTCACACTTTCTACGACTCTTTCCATCATTTTGGCCATAGCTTTTTCTACAGCTTCTGCTATCACTTGCGAAATATTTGCATCAGTCATCGCCTGGTGTCGTGCAGTTACGCTAGCATATCCATGTTCTCTTTCCTTTACAGCTGAAATAGCCTCCCTTCGCGAGCACCGCCTTTTATCCATAATCTCTAAGACTTGGATTTCCTGCGCTCTAGCTGGGCAGGTGAGTTCATCAGCTTTGTGAGCACCTCCACACAGGCAACACTTGTGCGACTGAGCAGTGCAGTCGTTCGGGGAGTGACTCTCTCCACACATACAGCATCGCATGCCAGATTTGCAACCTCCCAAACTGTGTCCATATCGCCAGCAGTTGCGACATTGTAATGGACGCGAGGCAAGCGGATCTACTCTAAAAATCAGCGGCCACACTTTGATTTCCGAAGGGCATGATGTACCTGCAAACGTGGCAATCACCGACTCTGTTGGCACTCGTTTGTTTTCGACCATTCTGTTGCACCGGTAAATTGCTATCGCACCAGCTGCGGAAAGCTTCTCAAGTGTCTCTGCTGGGCTTAAAGTAGCGTCTACTCCGCGAACAATTCCCTTGGTGCAGGCAAGGTGCGGTGGGATGAAAGCACTCACTTGCATTGCTCCAAATGACGAGCATTTTAGAAGATCATACACACAAGCCTGGTCCGGCGATCGGCAGACAATCCCACCTTTGCCAAACTGCCGGACATCAGTAATGTGAAGATAGTGGCGCGTGGCCGCCTGTAGTTCCGCCTGCACCGCTTTCGGGTTGGTAAGTCGAATGGATCCTCCGTGCAGGGGCACTAGCGCTACAGGAATACTGCTCACACCACTGCGAAAAAACGCTTCAAGCGGCATTTGATCAGGTGAGAGAGTGGCTGACCAAGGCGGAGACCGCCCTGGGCCATCACCAGGAGAAGTTGTCGACATCAGTTGTGCTAGCAGCCGATAAAACAGCAAATCACCTTCCAATCACTACTATTTAGATCCGCCCGACCCTTAGGCAAAAACCTTGAGTGCTCACTCAGCTGTCTTGAGGGCTTGATGAACCGGAGCAAGAACGCAGCCGGCGATGCAGGGGATTGGCCGAGTAGAGGGTGAAGTTTCCTAATATTATCTGAAGAGTGTCGCTCGTAGAAGCTATTGTTAACTAATATAATAAATTTATGTTTCAATTATTGGTAATGAAATATTTACTCAGGCAGAATTTAGATAGATATTCTTTTAGACTGTCGAATGAATTCCTCAATGGTGAAGAAAACATCCCTGTTGCTGTATCCCAGAGTGGTGGCCCCAAAAGAAAGTATAACCGGCTCCGATACTTCTAGGCCCAGCTTTCGAAGAGGTGGTTCTATGATTTCTTTCCTCAGTGTCGTGAACCGTCGACAGGATAAAAAGAAGTGATCGATTGTTTCCTCCTGATTGCAGAAGAGGCACAGTGGGGAAATCGCTAAACCTGCTCTGTGTAAGTAAAAATTGAGGGAGCTAACGCGGCAACGAAATTTCGTCATGACTACTTCCATTATTCTTGACGTGGATAAATCGCTGCGCCAGGAAAATGAGAGGTGCTTATACTCTCGAGAAGCAGTCAATGCTGAGTTTGAGAAACTTTCACTACAATGGCTACTTAGCTTCTTTCTTTTTGTTGCTTTTCTGCTTGTCATTGTTGTGTCCTACTTTCTCTATTTACTTCTTCAGTGACGGCAGCATGTTCATTTTGCCTTACGGGCACAATTGTCTCGTTTGTATAGTGACGTATTTCTTTCTTTCCTCATTTTTTAGTGCGAATAACCAGCATCGAGACGATACTTTTCTGAGAGAGGGAGTAATGCCACATGCCATCATGTATGAGCCATCCGCTGCGGCACGTACACGCGAGTGGAAGGAGAAGAGAACGTTGTTGTTGCTGGTCTGGTTCTGGGGAAGACGTCAACACCTGGCTGTCTGTCTTATTTCGCCCGTGACAATATATACATACATATACATATCCGGGGCATGACGGCTACGGCAAAAATCAGCCGAGAGTGTCCATATAATTGCTATCACAATAAAGCAAAGCACCGAATTATCTACAGACGCTGCATTCATGTATACAGAATACGTACAGTGAGCGCACATTGCGCGTAGTCGCCGCGATGGGGTATCCCAAAACCGGCTCCTGTAGCGTGATAGGCAGGCAATCTCTGAGGGCCCACTATGTGACATATGCTTTTGCGACGAGCTGCCTGTATAAGTAAACGCAGCATACCAGAACGAAGCCTCAATGCCGTGATCGCGCGGCCGCAGCATTTCATTTAACTCTACACCATAAGGAATCGCCGCTGCGTGGACGCTATGGAAGCTTTTATTGCGATAGCCATTATATGGACACTCTCGACGGGCTTTGGCCGTCATCCTCGCCGTCGCCGTAATGTTCCGTATAAAGTGCAAATTGATAACATCCCGCCGCCCATCGTATGTTCAACCCACGGGCAAAAGCGCGCGAGCGGGGGCGACGAATGCGGCTGAAACCGAGATTAAACGAGCCGGCCCATCTCCGACAGTCGGAGGGCGCATGGGAGAACATCCCCCCGTGTGATAGACCTGCCATCGAATGCTGCTCAAGCAGAGGAAACACCCCTACCGTCTTTAACGAGCATGAAGAAACACGGGGGGGGGGGGTTGCTCGCGCAGCAACTGTGAGCTTTGATTCTAAGGGCACGGTCGCGATCGCTGGCGCGCGCGCTATCTCGGCAGGTGTCACCGAACGGCTTGTGTACACCTCTACGTGCCGCGCTTCCAACGCGAAGAGACAGTGCGAAAAGCGCATCTGTCCTTAAAGCGGCCGTATTTCTTACACAAGCGTTTCGTACAGTTACGTGAGATCGCATCCAAAAGAGTTAGCTGCCAGCCCAACTATACGTATAACATTACAGTTTGTTGCTGTCGCATTGATTGCTTCGCCCTTGCGGTGAAACTGTGACTTGTTTTACAATACTTTCATTAAAACTTTAGGCACAGTGGCACGGCGAGTTACATGCGCTGTCAGGAAGATACTTTTTTTTCTTCTTAGAATTTCTTGGACGTTTCACGACCATTATTTCAAAATGGCATCATATACTCTGTTTATCGGTCTGCTCAGCGAGCAATTCCCCGCTGCTTCTTTTTCTTAATCCCGTATATTCATTTGTTGCACGAAGTCAAACATGAACATATGCCGTGCCTCCTCCTTTAACATAATTGTTGTCGCTGCCTTTCTATTCCAGTGAACTTGCCAGTATCTATAGCATCTAAATGGGCATAGACCAAAGCATAAGACCGCAGACTTCGTGACTGCTGATAAGAAGAGAAGCAGTCTAAGAGCCCAACCTAGTGACATCGTGCAACGTGAAGGTGAAGAAATATCACAATGCAACGTTCGCTGGACCAGTTCTCCAAACAAAGACATTAGACGAGGACTCGCATGTATTATGAATTGCAGTGAAAAAGACAGAAGTCATTGCGACAACTAGCTGGAAGCAGCGATGCGGAGTAAAATCAAGGTGTACAGACCGCAGCCGAAATGTTTAATGCGCAACGTTCTTTGGCGAGTTCTCCAGAAATTTAATGTGCTAGATCGTGTCTATAACGCAAAAGGCGAGGCACCGCTGAAATGAAATGGGGTTCGGATGGACCAGCTTGAATTTGATAGGTAATTAACTTACTTTTGCTGACGATGTGGGAGTGGGAATCTTGTGGGCCAGCTTGCGGGATAAAAGCCTCCTTAGCCTGGCAGCATGCACTGGCGAGCGTCCAAGTGAGCGCCTTTCGCTACTCACAGAACATTGCAGCGCCACGCGGAAGTAGAAGTCTGGTTTGCGGAAGTGCTTGCTGCACGCGTGTGTTGTATCCGACGGCTGGTTACAAGTCCTAGGTTTGCCATCGAAGCTTCACGCAGCTTCTTACTCTGCAGACACACTTGAAGGCTGACACGGGCTCTATGGAATACATCCTGCAATGCGGAACCGAGCACTTGCCTACCACATATGATGCCTTCAAAGAAAGCCATTGCATATTGTAGTGCTTTCAAGTGTTGTCAAGAGCCCACCCTAAGCGGGAAAACCTCCCCACTTAACCAGGACGAAATCTAAAATTTCGTTTTTGGCTTGCTTCGGTTCTCCCGAAGCAGACGACGCAGCCGCTGTGACCACGTGATGCTCCCTAGCACGCCAAGCCGACGGTGGCGCCAGCTTTCCCAGTGGGGGGCCTCGGGTACATGTAGCGAAGAACAAAAAAAGGCTTGTGTCGTTGTTTTTTCTTCTTTCGTCTGTGTCGCGTTTGCGCTAGCCATCATGAACAAAAAAAGGAACGACGAAAGGTAAACTTAATGCGGGACACACAAACTCCGACCCTCGCTATATATTAAGATCTACCCATACGTTTAAGCACACCAATGCAAAACGTGCGGCGCGCCTCACGACAACATCGACATTATATGTGCATTGTGGTGGAACTCAAGGTCCGCCGGCTACCAGACTGTCGTTTAGAAGAATAGACGGCACGTCCGAACGAACACCTTTAATGGAACATGAAGAAAAAGAACAGATGGCTTCGTGCCCTCGAGCGAGCTGCAGCTCGTGAGGAGCAATCACGATGATGATAAAACGTTGCGTCTGCTAGGTTGGTGAAGACGAAGTTACAACATCTTCCCGCACCCAACAGATGGCGTCACTGGACTTCCAGTGGGTGGAGCATTTGAATAGGGCGGTTGATTTTCAGCTCCGCCCGGCAACTGGAGAGAACAGGAGCGAACTTTTCCATCGTGTCCGTTATGTAGTTGTCTTACCCTTGCCATCACCCAAATTAGCCGAGGGCGTTGTTTGTCGCCGGTAAGAACTAAGTTTCCTTCCTTCAGCAAGTCAGTGCGTTTCGCTTTGTTGACGGCGAAGTTTCTTAGTTCGACCAAATATTCCTTCTGCCAACGTTTTCAAAAGGTTTGTAAGCCTTCTTCTCGCTTCTGAAAGATGCTGTTCAGCTGGTCTTCGCTTTTAGCATCTTTCGGTATTTCATAAGGGGGCAGAGATGTAATTCTTCGCCCCACTAGAAAACTTGCTGGGCAAAGTGGGTAGGGCTCATCAACAGCATTGTAAACGAATGTTAAAGGACGTGAATTCAGCACGGCCTCTACTTCTGTTAAAAGCGTGCTGAGCTCTGTGAAAGCATTTTTCTCAAGCAGCATTTGAAGCATTGAAGCATTTTTCTCAAGCAGTTCTTCACAGAGCGTACTAATCTCTCGTAGAAGCCTCCCCATCAGGGAGCACTTGGGCACAGGAACTTCCATTGAATTTCCGATGCCGCGAAAAACGAGATTACATCTGGGTTTCGAACAGCCTTCCACAATTTCTCAAGCACATTTGATGTTTTTCATAAAGGTTCGGGCATTGTCGCTGTATATGGTTCTACAAATTCCTCTTCTCGAAATAAATCTTCTGAAGGCACAGAGAAAGTTTTCCGTAGTCATGTCTTCGACCAACTCTAAGTGTATCGCCCGTGTGATAACACAAGTGAATAGTGCAATATAAGCACACTGATGTTCACTTCCTCTGGCGTATAATGGTCCAGGAATGTCAATTCCTGTTACGAGAAAAGGTTCGGCCTTCGTACATCTGTCACTTGGTAAAGAAGGTGTTTCTTCTTGAGCAGGCTTTGCTTGCATTCGCTGACACATCAGGCATTGGCGTATCACTTTCTTGACTAGTTGTCTGGCCTGTGGAACCCAAAATCGTTCACGAATCTGTATAAGCGTATCTCGCACGCCACAATGAAGAACCTTCGTATGGGCTGGTCGGATAGTCAGCGTTGTTAAATAACTGTCTCTTGGCAAAAGGATCAGATTCTGAGTTCCGTAGTTCTCGCTCTGGCTGAGAGCACGACATTGTACACGAATCAGTCCACCATTGTCCAATAGAAGCCGTAGATGTCTGACTTGGCTTAGCGATTTAACAGGCTTGTTTTCCGAAAGGTGCGTCATTTCATCGCCAAAGTGTATCTTTTGCTCGGCCCGTATCAGATACAATTCAGCTTCTTGTAGTTCTTCAGTCAGAAGCTCCTGTGATGATATGGGCACTCTTTTAAGCTTCTTTGTGTATCTCAACACCCACGCTGTGACTCGCAGAAGTTCGACGAGGGAGCTGAACCGCTCCGTCTCAATTAGTCGTTCTAATGGTGGTTTCGCGCTGACAGCATGAGTCAAAGTTGTGGAGGCACGTTCTGGTACTTCTCCTCGCATGTCTTGACAAGAGTCTTCTGGCCATCTTGAGGGATCGGTCATCCATCTTGGTCCATGCCACCACAGTTCTGTCTGATGTAGTTTCTCAGCTGATGTACCTCTTGTCAATAAGTCTGCGGGATTTTCCTTGCCTGCGCAGAAACGCCAAAACGAGAGATCTGTAAGTTTTTGGATTTCAGCCACCCGATTTCTGACGAATGTCTTCCATGTCGTTGTTTCCTTCCGAATCCAGCAGAGCGTAATTTGTGAGTAGGACCAAATTGTTAACTTCTTGAAATGTAGGTCAGAGTTGCTTGAAAGGTAACGGCAAATGCGTGCTGCCAGCAGAGCAGACATCAAGTCGAGCCAGGGTTATTGTTTTGATTGGCGCAACCTTCGTCTTTGCAAACAGGATTGCACTACAAGCTTCGCCCTTCGAGTCAAACATGGAAGCGTAAGCTACTGCTCCGTATGCCGATTCGCTAGCGTCGGCAAAAATGTGTAGGTACGTCTCAAAAATTGGCCTTCGCATTCCGGCTACCAGAAACCTAGGAACGTGGATGTCTTGGAGATGCGTTACTTCTTGACTCCATTTTAACCATGCGCCCACCAAATGGGATGGTAATGGTTCATCCCACTATAGATTAGCTCTCCAAAGGCCTTGCAGAAATATCGTCGCTCTCACAAGAAAGGGAGACATGAGACCCAACGGGTCATAAAACCTTGCCACAACTTGTAGAGCAAAACGCTTCGTCACTTCATGCTGCGAAATAAAGTGCAAGATGCTCATAGGATGGAAACAGAAGCTGTCATTATGCGTGTTCCAAGACACCCCAAGAACTTGCATCATTCCTGGCGGCGTACAAAGTGGTTGGTTTTGTGTTACGATGGAATCTTGAAAACAGGCAGTCACTGCAGCGTCATTGCTTTTCCACTTCCTGATGTTCATAGACGCATCCTTGAATATTTTCACTATTTCTTCATGCATCCTAATAGCATCTTGTGTTGTGTCTGCTCCTAACAGAAGGTCATCCATGTACATGGATTTCTGAAGCAGGAGAGCCGTCGATTTGTGGCGATTTTCGGCGTACCGAAAATGGTGTTGCAGGGTGGCCATCAGGAGAAAAGGGCTTGAAGTTGCTCCAAACGGCACTCTGGTCATTCTCCAGACTTCTTCTTCTGGTAATGCTTGATTTGCCTCGGGAGAATTAAGCGAACCAAAGGAATCGGAGGGAATCTCTGTCCTCTTCATGTAGACCAATCTGAAGGAACGCCTTTTCCACATCTGCTGTCATAGCCACCTTGTATCTCCGGAAACGCAAGAGGAGTGTGGCTACGTCGGGGTTTAGGTTCGGACCGTATTCCAAGTTGTCGTTCAGTGATTTCGCTCCGCGTTCATGGGAAGATGCGTCAAAAACGATGCGAATCTTTGTTGTAGTCCGGTCTTCCTTGATCACGGCTCGATGCGGCATGTAGTACGGTCGGTGGTCACTTGTGTAACTTGAACTGGAAACTCGTTCTCCTGAACCTTTTTCCAGATATACGCGTATGGCCTTGTCATATTTTTCCAGAAGGCTGTGGTCCTTCATGAGCTTGTGCATCAAAGTTCCAAGGCGCTTAGTGGCCACAGAGAAGTTGTCATCAAATTCTACAGTTTTCTTCCAAGGAAGTCGAACTTGCTAACGTCCGTCCTTTTTAGTTATATTTCGTTCGAATTCTTGTAGTGTCTGTTCGCTGTCTGAGCTGCTTTCTTCATCTTTGACGCCGATACTTTCCAGATTCCAAAATTGCGTGAGAGCATCCGAAACCGTGTCTTTTTCAGTGCAGGTTCGAAGTACTATGGCGGTTGAGCAGTGAATCATTTTTCCTGAGATAGGTAGTGGACCTTGCACAGTCCATCCTAGTTTAGTGTGCGCAGCTTTTAGATCTTTCCATCCGTTGCGTACGCTTCTCACATCAACGGTCACAAAACGCCAGTAGTAGTCGGACCCCACGAGCAAGGAAATGGAGTTTTCGTTTTCTCCTTTTAAACAAAGGGCTCGCGTGTCCAATCCAGTTTGCTCCATCTTCTTTGTGACTTCTTCGCTTGGAATTGGAATGTGCTCGCTACAGGTGTCCTCTACTTCTAAAGCCTCGATTACAATCGGTTCCTTCTTGCCTTCTTCGAAAATGCTGACACGGACTCTTCTCATTGTTTTCTGCGTCTTGTGACCTCCGAAAACTCCAGCTGTCACGGTTTCTTATTGCAACTGCTGGCAGCCAAGTTGGCGAGATGCTTCGATGGTGATGAAGCTCCGCTGACTCCCTCCGTCGAAGAGTACCCTGTAGTACCTTGAAGACACCGTGCCTGCTATATTGGCTGTCAAGGACTGTAATAATATAACAGGGCTCGCTTGTTCCGAGAGGAGATTGACTGCTGTTGCAGAAGCCTCGTTTGCCTTCTTCCGGAAGTCCGGGTCACACATGAATGTTACATGCCGTCTAGAGCATCTGTCGCATTTTTGTCGTCCCCTGCAGTCTCTTGCCATGTGACCTTGCTTGAGACAACGAAAGCAACGCCCGGCCTTGGCGAGAATCTGCTTCTTTACCGCCAAATTCGTTTTGTCGTCGCAGACTTCGGCACGATGTTTCGTCGACTTACAAAATAGACATGAATCAGGCTTCCTCAGCACACTTTGCAGAGACGCTGCTGACGACATAGTACGATGCCCAACTCGTTGCGGCATCTCTCCAGTTGGTTTAGGGATTTCAGGTCTTCTTGGGGACGCACACGCCGCCAGAGTTTCTCTGCAATGAAGCTGACGTTCGAGGAACTCCAGAAGATCTTGCAGCTCTTTCTCAATTTCTGTCGTCCTATCCTGTGGGTCCCTTTGCGCGTGCATCGTTGGTACCGCAGTTGTCGTCGGCTTGTGAAGTACATGATACTTGAGCACCAAGTCGGAGTGCATGACTCGCAAGAGAATCTCCCGTAGCATGGAGCAGTATGTATTGGGGCTTGTTCCAAGCGCTTTGAGACTCCTCACATGTACTTGTACCTCGTCGTAGAGGTCTCGAAGTTCGGTAGTGCTGGAAGACGACAAGACTGGCCTGAGATCTAAGAGGCTTCGAAGATGTTCCTGAACGATAATCCGCTCGTCCCCGAAGCGTTTCTTGAGGATATCTATCGCGTCTTCATAGCATTCTCCCGTTGCCTGGAGTCCGGAAATTGCTGCAGCGGCAGTTCCAGTGACAAGCGTGCTCAAGTAGTTGAACTTTTCGGCAGCGCTGAGGTCGTCGTTGTTGTGCACTGCCGTCGAGAACTGCATCCAAAATCGATGCCATTTTTGTCGGTTGCCGTCAAATTTCTGTAGCTCTAGTTGCGGCAGTCTCGACCTGAACCCGACGGAAGCTTGACTCGTTGTCGTCAAAGCTTGGCTCGTCGTCGGGCGCGAGGCTTGAGACGCCTGGTTGTCCAGAATCGCAAAGCGAAGCTTTGCCGTTAATGTGACAATCTTGTCCCCATATTTGCTCGCGTCTGTAATCTCTGCCTCCATTAGCTCGTCAGGCGTCTCGTCTATTAGGCTTTCAACGATCTTCGTTATCTGTGCGTAGATCGCGTTGATTCGGTCAATTGAAACGCTGACCTGTGACGATGACCGCTCTGGTTCTCGTAGGAGGCCTTCCGCTTCTTGGACGATGCCATCCAGTTGCGAGCGCAGGCACTTGCGTCGTCGGAGTAGCCGTTCCATGGGTCAGTCGGCAGCCGGGAACTCTTCACCAAAGGCTCAGGGGTCGCAACGCGGCACCTTGAATCGATGAGGCGTCGTTCGGAAGATCCCGCTGGGTTTCGGCACCATGTGGTGGACCTCAATGTCCGCCGGCTACCAGACTGTCGTTTAGAAGAATAGACGGCACGTCCGAACGAACACCTTTAATGTAACATGAAGAAAAAGAACAGATGGCTTCGCGCCCTCGAGCGAGCCGCAGCTCGTGAGGAGCAATTACGATGATCACAAAACGTTTCGTCTGCTAGGTTGGCGAAGACGAAGTTACAACATGCATATCCCTCACCTACACGCACCATTTTAAGCACCGGAACAGACATACATTTGAAGGGGCGTTGTAACAATTCTCCAAGTAGCCATGGAATGGCTTCATTAAAGGAGCTTATTTCCTCACGAATCGACAACCGCAAACATTTTTAGAATCCGTCCGGTACGAGCGGAGTTACAAAGATTTGTCGCATACTGTAATTGCTTTCACTCTTCTCTCGTCCTGACGAAAGCGCTGGAAGCTAAGCAGGCAGGGGTGGCACGGGGGAAGAAGGTACGTCACGCGCACATTTTGACATTGAGCACTTTTTGTTTTCAGTGGCGGCGTACTTTCAGTGCGATCGCGCGCGCAGGCAACTGACGGCCTTTCGCAGCGGCCGCAGTAACTACTAAGCGCACCATGATGAAATCAGCCAATGGCGTGGAACTTGTGTCAGTGACGCAGTGATTTTGAGTCAATAGCATCATTTGTCAAAATAAGAGAAAGCGACATGTAGCTGATTTTGAGATATTTATTTTAAATCCCAGGCTGTGTGCTGCGCTATAATGTTTGGCTTGCGTGTTTTCGGGAGCATCGACTACAGATCGGCAGTGTTTTCTGGACATGCCGTTAAAGTGCTGAAAGGCCTCTTTAATATAAGAACGCCTGAGCACTGGGAGGCTATCCTGCTCTGCGTGTGCTGTGCTTGGCAGTGTATCTGGCTGAGAACGCCGCCAAGATTTAAGGTCCGGCCGGCGCCTGAGGAAGGGGCTGTCTGTTAGGGCGAGTCTAACGACCCCCCGCCTCCTTTGACCCGAGCAGAAACAAAAATAAAGTTTCGCCTCTCTCTTCCCGTGTAAAGGAAAATGCCGATGACGGTAAATATAACCATCAGTTTCGCTGGCAATTTTTTTATATCTCGAAAGAAATCTCGTCCTTGAATTAACCTCGAAATATTCCCTTTAGAATTCATCGCAAACAGCACTCTAATACCTACATTCTTAAACAAGGCTCGAATAGAAATTCATCTTTCACTCGACCGAGTTGAGCGCAACACCACCGCTTGACTTAAAATGACGAGGCGTTTCTCGGGAATTGCAACAGATTATCGCGCACAGGCAATTAACCTATTCCGAGGGCCGCCGCTACCATCAGCTTTTTCGAGTCCAGGTGGAGCACATGGAGTGCTGCTTTGGAATACGGGTGTAAGGATTTCTTCGCAGGTTGCTGCACCATTAATTCCGTCAGTGCTTATTGTGCGTTATTCTGGTGCATACACATTTCACCGTCTTTCAAAATACCTCGAGCATAACAAGGTGATCACGCCTCGAGGGTTTCTATTGCCAACGTAGCAGCTTCGACAGGCCTGCTAAAAAGAAGCACATAAGAATGTCTGGTGGCCAGCATATCGCTACGGCGGTGCCCTACCATGAGACTTGGTGGACCGAAATCTCATCGTAAAAATGCTAAAGATCCCAATCGGTTTACGACTGTGAAGATTAGACAAAGAACAAAGGACACACAGAAATGCGACTCGGTGACGAAAGTGTCTCGTCATGTCTAGAAAGAGTACAAATGATATTTTACTTGTCTTTCGTAAATGAATGGCATGTCACAATGGCTGGTTTATCGGCGTGACTATTTGCTTTGAAAGACAAGACTCCAATAGCGTACAATATATTTGTTATCTGAACTCTGATACTTTTGTTTCGTACTGTGAATATGAGGACGAAATGGAAGCGAACTAGCGAAATGAAAAAATACACAGTTGCCTCTTTCATACGGCCGATATCTAGTGCCATTGAAAAAAAAAGATCGTAAATCTGCAATCTTCGTGCCACTCAAAATTTTTTTTTTCATTATTGTGAAAATCAGAAGATTGTTTGTCAGATCGGCGGTAACAAGCATGCTTTCGTCCAACTAAACGTATGACTGCTATTGTCACCCAACAGCCATGTCGTTCAATCTAGTGGTAGGAAAGAAAGACGCTCACAGGCAAACTTACTGTGTTAAAAAGAAATATGTATAACTTACAATTGTATTTTATGCACTTTTGGCAGCTTCCATTTGCGTCAAAGATTAATTCTTGCTTTTTTTCTCACGCGTTCAAAGAGGCGCTCGGTGGTGCTGCTGGCGACGCTTTCGCCTGCCTCTACGGCCAAAACGCGAGCCATGCGAGCACGACTTCGGGCGCCGCTGATCAGAAAAAGAACAAAAAATGTTGCAGTGGCTTAGCTCGGCTTTGCCAGGATAACGTAGCGTTAGCAAAGGTTCAGCTCATTGTTCTTAGTTTTCCTGACTATCTAGGATTAGCTTGATTATCATGCTTACTGCTGCTCCAATGACACACACATTGTATACGTATTATGTGGCACATGTCTATTTATTTTGCCAGGCAACTACTTCGGGATCCGATGAGTTTAGCTTCTCCGCTCTTCTGCGTCGTTGAGCAGCATTTGCGCTCTCCTTCTCCATGGCTAAACCACATTGGCAAACGCCAGACAGAGGCGCTATCCAGCTGCTCCAGGGTAGTGTCAGACGGCGACTGCACAGCGAAGGCGAATAGCTGCGTGCGCGCCGGCGCCAGTACGTCTACCTCGGCTACGACTTCACTCCTCTGAAAAGCGCAGACCGGCGGCAGCGAGTCGCGCGCGGCAGCGGTGGAGTGCGCGGGAGGTGCCGGCTCCGATGCGCCCGCTGTGTGACATCACTGATCCACGCGCATGCGCAGCACGGCTCTTGAGGAGCCACGCGAAATTGGTTCGGCTAGGCCAGTGTAGCTAACGCCACAAAAAGATGTCTTGGGCGAAGAGCAGCGCGACTGACTTCAGGGAATTTTCGAACCATGCCCTTGAGTTCTCACGCGTAAAGTGCATACCAGTATTCACTGAGGTTCTACATTGAAGAATATTTTGCTTTCAGGTTCCGCTTCACCAAGACGTCCGTGTTGGCTATAAGGTTACATCTGTAACACAGAACATCTAAACATAACTGAAAAACAGCAGGAATATTCTGGTCTTCTGTGAAGCACGTCTCATGTTCGTTTTATTTGCACGTTTGCCATGAGTGGTATCACTAGAGTTCGTTTCAAAACGACGGCGTACCAGTGCTGCTGGAACAGACCAAGTTTTCCGCTCGACTGTGTGGGTTTTCAGGCTGACTAAACAAAGCTGGAGATACTGCGGTAATAATATTTCATTTGACAGTTTGCATGATTTGAACGACCACTATAGTATTCCTTTTATTATTTAACAAAACCTAATGAAACCTGCATAAATTGCTACATGTGGTTCCAGTTTTAGACTTTCACCGGCGCTACAATCGTCATCGCGTCGACCAAACAGAGTTGCCGGCGTCCCTACGCGAATGGACGAAGAGCGAACGCAGATCGAAAAATTCTGGTTTAAAAATTTCTACTCATTTTCTAGAGAAACCGCTGGCAGGTTGGACACTCAGACGGTAAGCTTTCTATTGTGGTATAAAACAGAAAAGCGATGAAGGATGGTAGACAGGCTAGATAGTCCCTTTAAATACATATCAAGCATCAGTGCAGGAGGCAAACATATGCGAAAAGGGAGAATAACTTGCAGAATAGAGCGGATGAATGTAACGATTCATTCTATAATTAAGTTCAATTAGACGTACACCTCCTAGTGTCCGCTGCTTTATTATTTGCTCGTCAGATTACTGGCAACCGTTTGGGGAAGTATGTTTAGGGAAGTATTGGAAAGTATGAGAAGCTTGTAGAAAGTTGGCTGAAGTTCCTCATCAAAGTAGAATATTAACAGTCGCTCGACGTCCATTTCAATATGACGCAAAGGTGTAATCATGGTTTTGTACATTCATCTGGTAAGAACAGTAAACGGCGGAAAACGCTAAAAAGAAACTGCTAATCTCATTGGATAAGTAAAACAAAGATTAATAAAACGTTTCACAGATCTAGATCACGCTGCCATGAACACGTGCCAAACAATATTCTGTAGCGCACAGTACAAAACTTACAATATTGCGTAGTAATGATAGATATCTCGCCCACGCTTCCTTTGAAAAATTGAGGCTTCCTTTCTTCGGTCCCACCTATGACGTCATGGACTTGAGCAACATCTAGTCGACTCGAACCAATGAAGCAGGAGGAGGTGAGGTTCAGGTGAGGGAAATATCATATTTCTCCAGCCCTTGCAAAACCATGGCTAGTAGCGAGCGAAAGGACGCTCGAACACGCACATGCCCCTAAGAACATCCAACAAATGCGGAAACGACTGATATCAACACGTGCTCGACGCCAACCTTGGAAGGAGAGTAGCAGATAATGTACGGTGGCAGGAAGATAAGTGCACCGGGTCAAAAAAAAAAACAGACAACACAAACCAGAAGAGCGCGGTAACGCCGCGGACCCAGATGAGCAGGGAGTGACGAATGGAAGAATAAAACAAGCACGGGTTATCCGGTTTCCAGTTATAAGGGCAGATACAGGTGAATTTTCAGAATCGCTGTTAGATGCGAAGCGCCAGTGCGAAGCGCCAGTGTCGCGTACCACGAGCCGTACTCTATGGCGAAAAAAAGATTTCAAGGTTTGCCCTAAGGGAGAGGGGAGCAATGTAAAGAGCGGCCGCTGCTATGAAGTCATACAGATGAGTCAAGAGTGAAAGGTAATCCCAATTAAAGCATTGGGCACCACATGCGGCTGGCAGAAGAAATACGCACTTTTCGTTTCAGGACCGCGCAGTTTGAAATCTTGGGTGTGCTACGTCGGGCTGCATTTGTTTTTTTTTTTTTTTGCTACAGCCGGTTTCTGGCATTTATTTTGCAAAGGTTAAGCTAAGAATTTTTTCATTCATTATGAATACACAAGACTGCAAGAATTATTACCGAGGTTTCATTGCGGCTGCCATCTGTACAACGCGAGATTCTGGAAAATAGACGGAAGACGCCTTTTCAACTCAGCTATGTATTTTACACGTTAATAAAAACCAAGAACAAAGCCACGCAGTTAATATGTAGTGAATGCAAGGAGTCCTCTTGTATCTTAATGGTGACGAAGTAAACAGCTGTTGCCATGCGAAGCTCCACCGGTTGGTGTCTGCTGAAAAATGTAAAACACATAAATGTCTCAATTTGACATTTAAGTCCAATAAAAAAAAAGCTACAAGGACTGCGAAAGGGCACAAGCGTTTAGCGCGCGGGATAACAAACAAGCGCAATTTTTTTTTTACGAACATCGCACTGTGAGCACCGATGACAGAACACCATTTCTGTTGTCATTACATAAAGCAGTACATTCCCCGACCTTATACTGTGCGACTTGACACCCGCGAGCACGGACAGCTGAGGTCCAGCATCCGTGACAGAGCGTCATGTACAGCCAAAATCGGCGGGCTATGACAGATAATTTTTTACAAGTGCTGGAAGAAAATGCGCTAACGAGCAGAAGCGGAATTTTTCGTGGCACGGGGTACTTTTTTATTGCGATAACAATTATACGCACACTGCTGACGGGTTTTTGCCGTCGCCTTCATGTTCCTTGTTAAGTCCAAATCCACAACATTCTCCCGCGCAACGTACTTTCTACCTGCGGGTAAAAGCGCGCGAGCGGGGGGACGAACGCGGCTGTAGCAGAGATGAAACGAGCCGACCCATCTCCGTCGCACGGAGGGTGCATGCGGTAATATTATCCTGCGTGCAAGGCCTGCTGTCGATTGCTGCTTAAGCACAGAGGAAACGCCCCGCCCATCTTGAAGGAGCATGCAGAAACGCTGGAGGGGGGGGGGGGCGGGGAACGGCATCTATCGCTTCCAGGCAGCAACTGTGGACTTTCATTGTAAGGGAGCGGTCGCGATCACTGGCACGCGTGTTATTTCGGCAGGCGTCAGCAGATGGCTAGTATACTATGCTACGTGCTGTGCTCTCAGCGACTGCGCGAAAACCGCTTCTCTCCCTGGAGCGGCCGTATTCGCTTACAGCAGCATACTGTAGAGTTGCGCAACACCGGGCTCTTACACTGCCATGCAATACATGGCTATGTTATATACATTTTTATCTGCGTGACGCCATATCAGGCTATGCTATGCTTTACCCTCTCCCTTCCTCGTTTCCCTCCTCCTCACCATCAGTTAACGTTTCTGTCCCCCTTGCAACGTTACGTCTATGCTATACATGGTTCTACCTGCGTAACGCCAAGCATCTACATAAGATGGCAGCCTACGTTGTCAACGTACTCCCTTCCTTCTTTCTCTCCTTCGCACTCTGACATCACTCCTCCTCAGCCTCGCTTCCCTTTTCTGCCCCTTGCTATACATGGCTATGCTATACATGGTGTTGCGTGTGTTACTCCAAGCGACATGAGACGACGACGACAACAATAATATCTGGGGTTTAACGTCCGAAAACCACGATATGATTATGAGAGATGCAGTAGGGGAGGGCTCCGGAAATTTTGTCCACCTCGGGTTCTATAACGTGCACCAAATCTAGGTACACTGGCCTCAAACGTTTTCGCCTCCATCGAAAATGCAGCCGCCGTGGGCGCGATTCGATCCTGCGACCTTCGGGTCAGCACTCGAGCGCCATAACCACTAGACCACCGTCGCGGGGCGATACGAGGACGACAGCATAAGAGGACAGCATATGACAGCAAGAGACCCTTAAGTGCTCCGCACTTAAAACATTTCACTCGCACAATGTGGCACACCTACGGAGCGACTGCATGATCACGAAGGTGATGTGTGACACCTTTCGATGGTGTACGCTGGTGATGACGAAAAGAAAGGTTGGAATAGCGTAGAACTTGTCTATCCCGATATACTTCCGCTGTGCCGGAGGTGCAACTTGCGGCAACGCCGACGCAAGCGCGGTTGATAACCAGCAACATTTTTTTTTAAATGACGAATTAAACGTCCTTCTTGTTTGCTGGAAGTCCCCTTTTCTTTCTTGGAAAACGATAAGTATCGCCTGCTCTGACTCGATAAGCGCGCGGAACTGGAGATGGTTTGGTCTCGCTCAGCTCTCAGAACTCAAACAGGGAAAGGGGGAGGGGCGTTGAGGGTAGCGCATGGGCCTCCGGTGGGTTCAGCTTGCCACTAATTAACGTGCGGCGGCATGCGATGATCTCGGGATTGCAGTAAGGCGTTTAAAGGAAAACGCATCTGCAGCAATGAAGAACGTGCAAAGTCGCCCACACGTCGTTATATCACCACTGAATATATAGCGGCGAGTGTGGAACACTGAAGGCATTAAGTCCTGGCAGACTTAATGCCTTCAGGTAGTATGCGAGGGATTATTGGTCAGCTGCCAACTCGTAAAAAGATCACGTGCTACGTGACGCCAACAGGCAAAAAAAAAGAGTGTTCCACACTCGCCGCCATGGCTGCGATTGGCGCTGACTAACATTCCTAGGTTTAAATCAACATATATACCCCAGAAAGTGGACGGGAGGATGACCGCCGCCGTAGCTCAGTGGTAGGGCATCGGACGCGTTATTCGAAGGTCGCAGGTTCGGTCCCTGCCGGCGGCAAGTCATCTTTTCGTCCACTTTACTTTCTTCACATTTATGTTCTAAATACTACAGATAACACCCCCTGTACTTTCCTTGGCGTTATTGTCTGTTAGTTCTCATTAATATTGTGTCTAACAAAGATAAACGAGCCCTTGAAAAATCATCTGCTTTCCTTCACTGAATATATTAGTTATATGGAACTAAGTTCATTTTTGCAAGCGTCTGCGAGGAACCACTACCAAAATGATCGGTTGCGAGCCACCTACAATTCCATTTGAACGGCGGCACTGTCCGGCTAGTTATGCCGTGAAGCATACAATGGCGTAAATATACTGCGGGCGTGTTATTTTGACGTCGTGAGTTCTTCTGGTTTTGTGACGCCGCGCGACATGTAGGTGCTATTAGAGCAGAGCGAAAGATTTCTGACCAATAGAGAAGGACTATAGGCTAGGGAGATGCATTATAATAATGATTTATTCTCTTATGTTCCACAGAATCGTGCATAAGCGGTCATTATTCGTTGTGATGGTTCTTTTGATGCGTCACGTGACACGCAAGCGCTGTGGGCTTGGCCGAAAAGATTTTGCCCAATCGTGGAAAGCGAGTGAAGAATACGCAGTACGAAATAATTCCTCTTCTAAAGCGGAGCAGCTTGCTATTGCTCTGGCACTCTTGGATGACAAGAGGACGCAAATCTACTCGGATTCTAGATCGGCAGGCAAAATAACTATGCACGCAATTATTTGGTTCCCGGCACACCTAGGTCAAAATTTGGACTCGCTCACCAACCTCAACGACATCGCCCACTACCAAGCGCGCGTACTAACTCTCCGCGCGGGAGGAGAAGCCTTGTCAGAGAGCAGGGCTCAAGAGTTGCGACACACTTTATTCACATTTATTGAACTCACAAAGCATTTTTATCTGGAAAGAAGAGTATTTCGTCCACCACACAAAAAGCTCACGAGACCCCAGGCGATGACCCTTAGGATCCTGCAAACTAATTCTTATCCGAATGTCGCTTTCATGCACTGTCTATCTCCAAGTGACTTCAGCTCGCAATGCCCTGGCTGCGGGGGAACGTGCGATTTAGAGCACATGCTTTGGCGGTGCCCCTCGTTACGTGGGGATAAGGACCTTACAGAGCAGAAATGGAGCTCGGCCCTCAAAAGCTCGGAATATCAGCATCAACATTGGGCTGTCCAGAGAGCCTGCGATGCGGCGGTTAGGCTAGGTCTAACTGTCCCCACGTGGGAGCGGCCCGCGGTGTCACCCTAAGGGGTGGCACTTCTCCGGATCTTCCGTATTCAGCCCTCGTAGGACACGTACCTAGCTGCGCGTAAGAATTCTGTACCCAATGTGGTGCAACAATAAGCATACTTATTCTGGGTGATTGCCAAAGAGAGGTTACACGCGGAGTAATACATAGCGAAGGGCAAAACATTAGCGCAGCTCAGCCGCCCACGTCTGGGTTACAGTAGAGCTAGTGGGCTGGGACCTAGCTGCTTTGCTATTCTGTACATGGACATGCTTGCTCTCTTATATTCATTTTTTGTGTCTGTTTATTTCTACTTGTTTCATTCTCCCTGCATCTATTTCTTTCTGTTTCTCTTTCCTTTCTATCGCTCTCTCTGTTTCTCGCTTCCTTTTTCTTTCTATCTCCGTCTTTTCACCTATTTATTTATCTCTTTCTTTTTTTGTCTTAATTTCTTTCTCTATAATTTCTCTTTCTTTCTGCTATGCTATGCTGTCTCCCCTCCTACTTTCCCTCCTTCCCATCCTCGCATCTTTTCTGTGCACCCTCAATTCCCTTTGCCAGCCTATAAGAAGGAAACAGAAAAAAGGAGAAGGCAGGGAGGTTAACCAGATACACTTCCGGTTGGCTACCCTGTGCTGGGGAATCGGGGAAGGTGGATAGAAAGACGAGAAACACCCTATACTCTAATACATAATGCTATGCTATGCGCTGCAATCATGCCTGGATGGCTGAGTGGTTGGGACGGTCGCCTTCGGATCAAGGGCGCGTAGGTTGGACTCTCGCCTCACCAAGAAATTTTTTCGTCTAAAATGTCTTCCTTACTATATCTTTCTTTTTTTCTCTCTCTCTTTCTCTGTACTCATTCACTCGCCCATCAGAGTTGTTGCATCCCACGCAAGACATATCGGCGCACCTGCCCTGAGAGCGAGCAAATGAGAAAGAAGAGGATCAAGAGAGCGGATGCCGGTTCGTGATGATGATCGTTTTCTATCTACGACACACAGGAAACTTCAACAAATAACAGCTCTGCTGTAAAATAAATAATTACAACTCAAATTATTCAGGAACAATAATGCGCCTTTTGATTACTTGAGATGTTGACACGCAATATATACACTTATGAGCCAAGTTCGCGTTTTATATCGAAAGTTACTGTCTAGCAGTCAGAAACAAAGGGGCCTTAATTACATTACAGTCGAAAGCGAAATCACCCGAAAGAGGAGTAAAGGAGCCCAATAGGCGCGCGCGATGAGCGGAGTTGAGTCGAAAAGACTTTATTGCAAGGGAATTCAGGACCTCCCAGGCCCCCTGGGTCTCCGCTCCCCTCCCCCCCCCCCACACACACACACACAAACGTTCATGTCTAATAAGTCCATGACTTTGGCAGGCCGACGGGCGGCGATCTTCTGCCTTGCCGGGTCCGCGGAGCGTAGCGAGTTCTCCCAGTCTTCCCAGGTTTTGAGTGGCACCGACCCGCCGGGAGGAGGAGAAGACCGACAGGGCAGGAGAATGTGGGTTAGGTTTGCCCTCGGTGCATTGCACAGAGGGCAGGAAGGTGGGGTGGATCGGTAGTGGTAGAGGAGGGAGGGGGTAGGTAAAGTCCGTGTTTGCAGACGGCGCCATAGGTGCTGTTCCCTGGTAGTAAGGGAAGAGGGGGGGGGGGGGTATATTTGCCTTTCAGCACGAGCATTCGCAGTGAGCTCAGCAAAGGTACACGCACGCTCCTTCGAGAAACCCTCCATGAAATCCACCTGTGCCCGGTTTCTCGACCCTCGGGCTAAAGAATGGGCGGCATCATGGCCAGGGTTTCCCGAATGCGCGGGAACCCAGATGAGCTCAGCGCTGCGTGAGGAGGGGGTTCTGGGTCAGCATGTGGAATGTGGTAGGTGAACTCTGCCCCTAGCATAATTTAGCAATGCAGTTTTTCAATCACTGAGGATGTAGGTAGCATTGGATCTGCCGAGCGCTAGCGCAATAGCGATCTCTTCCGCTTCTTCTGGTTTTGTTCTATGAGGTAATTCTTTTATTAATGGAGGGGTGTTCGGTGTGTAGGCAATAGGAAGCTTCAAAGTAAGATATCTGAGCTATCAACGCAGATTCACGAATACAGCCAACAACTTTGTAGACAGAATTGGCGGCAAATATGCGATGAGCGGATAGACAGTTTAGAAACAACCGCAGAGGGATGCGTCCAGTGTGCAAACCAGTCAGTCTGCAAAAGGGTCAACCAAGCGGGAGATGCACGCCTTGTGCAGAGAATACGTTCAATGTGCAAACCGTTGTGAATGAAACTAAACGTCCCCCTCGCTCTTGGGTCAGTCCTCCCACTTGTTTTCGTGGTGGCGCGTTGGCGGTTGTGTCGCGCTCGGAGAGTTCGACAATCTAGTATCGCTGCGCGAAACGGATCGCGATTGCCGGTAACATGCTCGATCGTGTTGTATATCGCGCGCACGAAATGCACCGCCAGGGCCGGCTTGGGCGTCAGGTCGCCTGTGCTGTGTGACCGCCTGGATATTGGCCGCCATTGCTGTCGGCCGTCCGGACGCTCGCTCACCAAGGATTCGCCGTGGTGATGATCTGCGAACTCATGATATTGGGCAGAGGCCTCGCCGCTGTTCTGCAACTCGTCCAAAACGCATTGCGGTTGCCGGCCACGAGCTCGATTGTATGTCGCGCGCTTGAAATGCACCGGTATGGGTTGGCGGGTGCTTTAGCTAGCTGACTTTATCTGCGCTTCGGAACTGTGTGGAAACAGGTGGCCATTACCGTGGGCTTCCTCGACGCTTGCTCACAAGCAGCCCGGCGCCGTTCGTGGTGGCGGCCCCGTTTTCGCTCGCTGTACTGCTGCTCGCTCGAGGAACTTTGTGGAAATTGGTCGCCATTACCGTTGGGTTCCTCGTCGCTTGCTCGCAAGCAGCTCGGCGCCGTTTTTTTCCGGCGGCCCCTAGTTCGCTCGCTCTTCTGCTCGAGATTCGCTGGTGGCAGCGGCGGCTGACGGGCTTACTCGAGCTGCACGACGCCGCTCGCTGAATACTCGCCGACTCGTGGGCGGCATGGTGGCTGGCGGCGCCTTGGCGTGATGGCTTCCGCACTTGATCTGTTGCGCTACGTGGCTCGAAATGCGTATGTGATGGTGTATGACATCACGGCGAAATTATTTGCATGACATAAGTTACGCGTGTGTTTTTATTTCACCTTGCACGTACTGGCCATGCACGTCTACATCCTCTCTGTCAAGTGAGACTAACAATATGCAATCTTTTTGTGCTTTGAAGGATGCAGCCGTTAACAACGTGCAGAACGCTGTGTGCGCTGGCGCGTGCAATGGCAGTCATCTATCGCTTCCGTTGGAGCAGCTTCACAAAAATGACTGTACGAGTATGTCAACGCGGCTGCACCTGTGTTGGACATTTGACAGCGAATTCAAAGAAATAAAGCAGAAACCTCATATGTATAGAGAAAAATTAAACATTTCATTGTCTTCCTATTACCTTTCGTTGCCTCATTAACTGCGAAATCAGTGACACACGCATGACTAAACATTTTATCGCGTGTTATTTTCCGCGGCATTTGTTGCTCACCGCGGGAAAGAACACGCGAAAAAAGTATTAAGTCTTGTGGAGAGTAACTGCAGAAAATCGTCCCTGGGATTAAAGGATCATTTGAAGTGGGGATAAAAAGTTCATCTGAATCAAGCATTTGAGTGGACCGACCGTTCGTCCGGCGGGGTGCAAGTGCGGGGACTAACGGTTGCCCGGTAAGGTGTAAATGTGAGGACTAATTGTTAGTCCATTGAGCTGATCTGCAGGGATTAACATTTGCCCGGTCAGGTATAGATGCGAGGACTAAATCTTAGTCCATTGAGATGATCTATGGGTACTAACAGTTAGCTGTTTGGGTACTAACGGTTAGACCCGGCGCCGCTAGACCTTAAAGATATTAATGGTTGTGGGAGCGCCAAAGTCCCCAAAGGGACGAACAACACACCCTTTTAACTCCCTTTTGCCTAAGAGTGTATATAGTTTGCCGGTCAGCTTAGAGAAAGGCTGTACAAATCCGTTGGCTTGTACTGTAGCCGTCGACTGAGATAAATACGCCGTATACATAACGAGAAATGTATCTACCGAAATAATGAGCTGCACATTCGCCAACGTACGCAAGCTGACAAAACGGTTTTGTCTAAAAAAAAATCGCAGGCTGTTCAGTCATCAATGTATTTGGCAACCCTAAAAATACTTTTCATTTTATCACAAATTGCCCGGAATCTTCCACTGATTTTGTAACTTCAATTGGATTATATGAAGGGTTAGCTGTCTCCGGTTAGACATTTCTGCCTGTATTATTCTTGAAGTGGTTTTAACCAGTCTTATATATGAATCAAATATGGCACGCACTGAAATCATTGCTTACTCCAGCGGTAAGCGATAAGGGGCGAGAAATGTCTGCGTAAGCGAGAAATGTCTCTAACACAAGAATCAGTGGGCGTATCACTGATAAGAGCGCTGTTCTTTCATATCACAGTGTCCATCGAAATGAGAGCCCTGGAGATAAAATGCATCCTACATTGTTGAATTATCAATACAAGATAAGCCACGGCCGCAGAAATTGGAAAGATTACCTCCACTCTGCAGCGTTCGTTTCTTGAGGTGGACATTTAATCTTTGGACACCACGCATGTATCTCGTGTCGTTATCGTGTCGGTTGTGCCATTCAAAAGGCCGGTTCACGTATTCAGAGAATCGAGGTAGCGCAGTCAGAAGCCAGCGGTCTAGTCGTACTCACTCTTCCTGGTTCAGATGCCTTACTGAGCGATACAACGCGCAAGTGAAATGCTGGCGTAAGGCAGAGGACAATAGTTTGGGCATCATGCGTCCACATTGGTCCCAACATCCATTCAACGTGGTAGCGCCAACGACAACTGCGCTGTCTGTGGGCTTAGTTCTACTCTGGTCGAGCGTGTTTTCCGCCTCGGCAGGCAAGTATTCTGCGTGTCCAATGTGGTTGGGGTCGTTCCTCGCATAGCCGAAAAATAGTAGTCTTCTTCGTGTGTTGTCGGCTCTTCTTTGGAAGTAATGAAGTACAAGGTCTTCTCAAACAAAACAGTGCACATTAGGAAGTTTCGATGTTTCTCACGAAGATCTTGCGCGTGTGACGGTTACGGTAAGGGAAAAATAATGCAGCACAGAGGACGCAGCGGACTCTTCAGGAGTAATCCACAAAACTTTATCGTGATATCAGGATGGAGGGGGTAAATGAAGATGAAATTTTGGAATTATTGTGCGTATGACCAAGGAGCAGACTGCTTTAGAAAATGACGTTCTTGTTTAGGCAAGTTACTGAATTCTCGAACACATAACGGCGTAACGTGAAACAACACCTACAAAGAAAGATAGGACACACGACGGGTTTCCGTGCGGTGTATTACCTTTCTCTGCATGTGTTCTTTCAATCTACGCTGTTATATGCTGACTGAAATTATACTGAATGAATTTTTATTAATTCTTAGATACATCTTCAAGAAACGTACAGGAATAAAAGGCAAGCAACGCCTGACAGGTGCCCCTGTACCAGCAACATATTACAAAAGCATTTCAGATGATTTAATGGCAGTCGACTGCCACCTAACATAATTATTTGTAACTACGTAAACATACGTAAGCATGACAGGAATACGGGCGTATTTGCCGAGAAGCCACGTCCACTCACTTGAACACGAGTGAATTATAAGTGAAAGCGGATATGAAAAGCTACGGAAAGAAGCACCATTACCCATCACATCACACGCAGAATATGAGCCTTGCACGGAAGACTCTACAGTCCTGTGGTTGAGTGCAAGTTCAGCAAACCCTTATAGAGCTCCATATATCGAGACAAACCAATTTTTTAAACATAACATGAGAAAGCTCACTTTCAGTAATTGTAAAATGATGGAACATGCGCATCAATACACAGAAACAATTTGGGAATGTAGAGGATTTCATGCGCAATTGCGGAACAATTCTGCGTTGAAATGGCCACACGTCGAGTAAGAAGAAATCGGCGCACGTCTTTGTCAGTGAAGGTGATGTTACATATTGGAGCATCCGATTTGTCACATGAGCAAGAGAGACCTCCTATGGTAGATTGCACCATGACCGGAGATTTCTATTTGCCAAGACGTTTATACGAGCCTCAGCGTTTCACGTTGCAGCGTGTAAACAGTCGAGCGTTGTCCAATTCGAATGGAACATCGCACGAAAAATCGCGGTTGCGCACTGAAAAAGCGTAACTTCAGCTGGCTCGTTGAGCGTAGCTTGAACGCGCATTCTACGTATAGCGTACAACCAAAAAGTTCAAGATGTCGGTAATACGGAAGTAGAGATCTAGGCCACAAACACAAGCGCAGAATATCGCATAGCTGCGAGTTCTTACATCAGTGCAATTTTAATCACAATAACCTACAATTCTTGTTGAGATTTGTTCTGCCGGAATTCTCGTATCAACCCTGCTATTACCAGAAAACAATGACATCTAACAAAAAAAGCACAAGGTAGCAATAAGCGCTGTTGTAGAAGTGTCCAACCGGATGCTATTATTTTAGGCACTGATACACCTCACAGATTTACGGGATTCGTGTGTTAAAGCGTTTCTGGGGCAGGTGAACGAAATAAAATCTTAAATGATTGTTTCACGTGCTGGCGTACATGCCCCATCTGCGAATTCGGCGTCGCGGTGTGTGTCCCCGCAAAGCGACGACACCTAGAGGCAAACCGGAGAAGGAAAAAGAAGACGAAGCGCACATCGCGGAGGATCCGCTTGTGAGCTAGAACCAGCTCGGTGGAAAAAACAGTCACGTACTAATTAAGTTAACTGGCATGAAGTCTGGTCGCACAGGCTAACATGAACACACTACCCTGAAGACTTCCTTTCACAATGCTGGCGACAAGAGCGAGCAGACCGTTCCCTTGACAGCTCTGCTAGCAGTAAAAAATTACAGTGATGTTTCACTCCGTGAAGTCGGGTGACGCGCATGCGAACGGGTGCTGTCGCAACAGCCAGAGGAGGTCAGCGGAGCCGCTACGCCTACCCGGACCTTTAGCCATTCTCCTCTACGGTGGTAGCGGGGCTGGCCGACCCCGCATCAGCACTGCGGCGTCTCGTTACAGCGATATGGGCTCATCGCTCTGTGTGTCATCATCTGTGGCATCTGCGAGATATTGTAGTTTCTGTGAACGAGGAGTGGGTCACCGGGCAGGAGTAAGGGTTTGCCGAATCCGAGGTAACCACCTTAGAGAAGGGTATCACACAGGAGCTTAGCCAGGTCACGTGACCAGCAGAGTAGGCAAGGGTATCGGAGCAGCTACGCCATGGAGGTCACATGACCAGCACGCCGGGGGAGGGCAAAGGACGACGCACGGCTTGAACGGCAGTGCCGACGTCGAGCAGCAAACCGCGAGCGTGGTCTCCGCGATCGGCACCCATCCGATCGCGGAGGCCACGCCCCGAGCTTCGAAAGCCCGAAGCGCGATCCAAGTGGCAGCGGAGGGAAGCCTCCAACTCCGAGGTCCGAGGGAAGGAAGCGAAAAGGAAATGAAGTCCTTCACTGCGAAACTTGCAAGGACCGCAGTTAAACAGAAACAGCACCACCACGAATCACAGCAAAACACACATACAATCTCCCCCCCCCAAAAAAAAAAGACCCACACACAGAGGATCATAGCAAAACACTGAAGGAACGACCACAGGTCCGTTGTTTCTTCAGATTTCACGACGTGGAACTTGGCTGAGGTCTTCTCTTTCATTTTCTCGTGTGTCTCACAAAATGTCATGTATACTTAATCTCAAACTAACAAGTTGGAAAGTGTCGTTATATGCTGCATAAAATTTCCACTGAACTTTTAAAAATTTTGGACGAAACATAATACTTCACAAATATGTGCTCAAAATATGTGAAGCCAAATGGCTAATTTGTAGAACGGATATTCTGTAGTCTGAGCCCGAATCTGTGAATAGGAAAGCCGGTTGGGCTCGCCCTGAAGTGCAGCTTTTGCTGCAAACTTCTGGCGATCAGCTTCCGCGTAGTCTTCGCAGTTCTTTGGAAACAGCTATGTATTTTGACAAATTCGCATTAAGATATAATATTCACTTTTGAAAATGAGGTACTGTACAATTGCTCTGCTGCATCCTCACTTTCAATAAGCCGTTGTGAGGCATTATTTTACGTCCTATAGCGACGCCGGTAACCGAGCACCTGGCTCGTCAAATGTTGCTAGAATGTGACAATTGCATCAGCTAAAAAGCTAGACATTGCACAAGCTATTGTTGGCAAATTGTCTACTGGCTTCTATTCTTTTATCTCGTTGCTTGACCAGACAAAAAGCAGTTATGGCGCATTATTTTATCGTTCTTTTATCTGTTCTGCCTATGGCCCTTAGATGAGGCTTTGTTCTCACGCCCACAAACGCTTGCATTATTGTCATTTTCGTCAATGCGATAAGTGCTAGCAGTTTTAATTAATTTTGGGACAAAATATGTGGGACGAAATAAGACTACATTGAGGAGAAGCAGTTGGTATTTCTGCAATGTTGCAATTAAGAATGATAGCGCAGATGTGTAGTGATGTAGTTGCATAGATAACAGTCATTGTGCAGCGATAATGGACTCATAATGTACTAAAGCTAATGGAGTGCGATTAGGTCAAGATAGACGGCATACTTCACATTATGCTCGCTTAGCTCTGCTGCCCCTTCAATAGTGACACGTAATGTTTTATTGCCATTCTTTTTGCGACGGTTCTGGTGCGGCGTCGCTCAAGCAGTCGTAGTCTTATGAAAATGTACGAGGTTCTTGTTTCCAGCAACCATGTTTTTTTTTCCAAATGTAGCTACAAGAACAAAAAAGCTCCTCTGGGATACTGGCATTGGATGCAACAAGAATAACTTATCCATCACTTATGCATATATTCATTATTAGTCCACGCGAATCTTTAGCTTGTCTTTTCTAAATCCCCTACCGATCATTAGCAAGGATTACGAAGTGTAGAGCGCACGAAAAAGTTAGTGCAATATGGGCGAACACAGCTCTGTCGATACAAACTTTTAGTTCCTTGCAATACAAATATCAGAACATACGGCCTTCATATATCACACTAGAAACAATAACTTTTAGAGGGCTGCGTTCTTAAGTGCCATACTCACGATACGATCATGAGGCATGCCTCTGTGGAGGACACCAGATAAACATCACCAGCTAATGTCACTCAACGTGCAGGTTAGTCTAAGGTCACGGAGATTGTCGCATATCACCTGTATATCGGGATGTGAAAGCCGTGACAGAGTATCAATCCCCCGTTCTCTTGATCCGGTAAACCTCCAGGGTGTGTGATAGGTGTCGAAACGACAAAGTAGCGATGACTATGTGACGCGAATATGCCATGATGACACCTTTGCGACAATAACATGATGACGACAATGGTGCAACGACATTGAGATAGCTGGGCTAAACGTAACGGCCGTAGCATGATGATGATAAGATGGCAACAATGACGATATGATTACTAACGTGTAGTTGGGTCTTTAAAAAGTCTGGAAGCGGTGTTAAAGACGCAAAGCAGCAGGATAATGATGAAATTAGAAAAAAGCCGTTGTCCCAGCACGCTACCAAACAGAAAAGGATATTTTCAGAAAATCGTTACTAAATGACACATAGAGGAAATGTACACACTCACAGTACCTGCGCAGGGACAGAATAACATCGTTATTAGTAAAGAAGCTTTGGGCAGGAGTAGGTGCTGCAGGATGCCTTGAGCTCAGGCCGCGCACTGGTTGCTCGCGATCAGTCATAGCTCATTGTCGAGGTTGGAACTGACCAAGGCTCTCTAACAAAGTGCGTTGCTGTAGTAAGAGACCAGGAGATTTATTGGTGCCTAACTGGCCTCTCATCGACTAAAGTTAGCGTGGTCACCAGTGATCGTATCAGTACACCGTATAGAGGACGGTCACGCAAGCGGGCTCAAGGGTACCCTTGGGAACGCAGTCAGCACTCTTAATAATATCAAATTGATCCTGGAATGGAATTTGTTCTTCCGGTTAAAATTATCCGATCTGTCAAAACAACAGTTCATAGGCTTCGGCTGGGGACTGCCTATACTAGGGCTTCCCGTATAGGATAAGAAAATATAGCTGTGCGGAATGCTCATGTGAAGAGGCTCAAGAAAACATACAACACCTACTGGTGTTCACTGTAAGAAATTTTTAGAAAGACTATATGGGGTGGATAGACGGCCATTAACATTAGCGAAATTTTGGGGCTCATGGCCAACGAAAACTTTTCAAAATATCGCTGCGCGCACATTAGTACATTTCTTAGATGAATAATAAATATCAGGAAGATACTATATCAGATCTACAATTGTTGTTCGCATTGTTAATTATGGACAGATACTTTTGGTCACATGTCTCCAGTGTTTTTGCGAGTTTCTCATGTTTTATGACAGTTGTGTTTAAAGGGACCGACAACCAATTTTTATGGTGCCCATTTTTTTAGCGCAACGGAAAGCTTACCGGTGAGGGTGTCTAATCATGGAACGGTAATGTGGAAAACGCCGTGAAACATTTGTAATCAGAATTTTTCAATCTTCGGCGAACATGAAGTCGTAAACACAAGTGACAACCTATGCTGCAAAGAGGGAGCGCGAGAGCGGTTCGTGTTCGAGCGCGGCGGTTTGCTGTGCATGCGTGCACACAGCGCGCATGCGCCGCGGCTCGACATGTTCCACTGGTTACCGCGAAGGCAGTGCCGCTTCTCACCGTGCAACTCCTTTTACCTCGCAAGCAGCTCAAAATAGAGCGGGGATAGATAATAATATACACGCTCTAATTTTCAGGACTTATGGACAGCATGACAGCATGAGACTACGTGACTACGTACAACAAAAAGTGATCGACTCCATAATCCAGCTTCAAGGCTCTAGCGCTAGGCTGCGCGACATACCGGTTCTTGTTACTTTTCAACACGATTTAAAAATATAAATCCCACTAACAACGAGAAAGGATACTGGAATCTGTCACTATATTTTACTGTCTTTTCATTTTTACGAGGATCTAAGCACACATTCTGACCAGTTGTCAGTCCCTTTAATGTGTGGGCAAGTGCTATAGTGACTGTTGTGTGAGCACCTTGATGAACTCTTCTGTAAAGCGTGTACGTTTCGGGTGCATGAACCATAATGACGCGTGAACTTTGTTGTTGCGTGGACAATTATATTGAATTTCCGGGATTAGGTATGTGAACGTCCTTTCACGCGTAAATTTTGTACTCTCTTATGGTTATTGGCAATTTTACGATGCCAACCATTATATGAGGGAAAAGAATGTGTCGGAGCCAAACCTATGCATCAGCTTCTCCTTAACCACATTTAATAATAATAAATAAAAACAGTCATAAGAAGCAGCGTTGCCAGCACTTACAGTATAATTCATGGCAACCTCGAATTGATGAAACCCCGTTGACATTGTAAAATGAACTGAAGACCATAGGCAGGTATCGTCAAGTGCTATGAAGTATTTTTGTGTTCTAAGCGGAGAACGCGACATCACATTCCAATAATTATAATAGCTATATCTGGTCGAACGAACAACATCAATTTGCAAACAAATACTGTATTCAAGAACTAACTGACCCTCTTTAGCGTTTTCGTTACTTATGGTGCAGCGGTAACTTTAAAGCTGATCAATCACGACAAGTGAAGGGTTCCAGCAAGGGTTCCAGAAGGGTTCCAGAAAAACACAGTGCTAAACTGATCAATCATGATGTGGTGCCTTTCCTCAGGCAACGCACGCGTAGCCTTTCTGATATGGAAAACGGTTTTTCAGCACATGATTGTAGTAATGACCGTTCCTCTAAAATTTGCTTCGGTGAATTCTGAATAAACATCCCAAGTTTAAAAACCAGTATCAGCGCAGGCATCCAAGAGGCTGCGGCGAGGAATTCGCTGTCATTAAATAGTGTTATATTCAATTTCAAGATGGCAACACGGTGCATAATACGTGGGCTTAATGAAGTACTGACCCTTATTGGTTTCTAGCCTAAAAAGATCATGTGAGCGTTCCCCTCAAGGGTGTGCGGCGATTGTGAAAAATAGGCTGCTTTTATGTATTTCATTATAAGTCTACGTTCAAGAAGAGCGTATTCATATATCGCTTCGGTTATTTTCTTTGCAGACACGTGCACTTTTGAGGAAGGCTTGTGCAAGGAGTGGCTAACCCTTAACTGCAGCAAACATGCCTGCTTCAGTGTTCGAAAGGTCGCCAGTATGCAGAACGGACCTGTTAAAGACCATACCCTTCGATCAGGTGAGCTGTTGTGCCAGTGACACATCTCTATAAACAGGCAGTTGGCAAAAATGCTGCTCTTGGTAGAAATGTTGATGACTTTCTTGTATTCAGCAGTTCCTCAGATTTGGCGCAAATTGTTGTAAATATTTTGAAAGTGTTTATAGAAACAGCCAAGAAACTAAAATTTTCCTTTGAATTGCCGCATCTCAACCAACTGCAATTTCATGATATTAACTTATTCTTTGAACCGCAGCGTGTTTCCTGGTATTATTGTTCTAGATCTATAAAACCTATACTTAATTACATGTAGAGCCACTCAAAGCTGGTCAAAGGGATTATCATCAACACTAGTTTAGGTTTTGCACCGAAAAATTCTTGCCACCACAGAATTAAAATGAGCTTCGACAACCAGGTCAGCAAGCAAGAACTAGCAGGGAATCCGCAAGATGTCATTAGGACAATGTGTAACAACATCGTTAAGAAACTGAAAACTGTACGGAATCACTTGGGCAGTCGTAGAAACTGTCGTAAGTGCAAGAGGCTAGCAGTTATTCATTATCTACATAGGACATCGCACGAGCTTAAGCAAATAGGTAATATATGTAGATGTGCTTTTCTCGGCTAGAAATAAACTGCAATCAATTTGTTCACGCATCCGCAAGGAACTTCTTCAATGTCATGTTAAACACAACAACAAATTTGTAGACTGCGCATTTGGAGTTGAGTACATGATCTCGTTTAGCTGTGGGAAAGTATACATTGGCCAGTCGGCACGCTGCATCAGTCTGCGTCTAAGAGAGAACCAGTCAGCGGTTAAATCTTCAGAAGCTTCGCAGCTTGCAGTACATGGCAGGGAGTGCGGCTGTTATCTTGCTTTACATGATACCGAAATAATTTTTTTTCAGGCAGCAATCAGCTAACCCGAGAGATGACTGAAGTATTTCATAGAACAAAAAGACGAGATCAGTGTGTCAGCCAAGCTTCAATTTTGCTGCATGAGAAGGAGCTTGTTTTCCTTGATTGCATTTCGCAATAGTTTATCGCCATCGTTAGCCATAATTGTCTTGTCGCGCATGCGTCGATCAGTTGTTTACTGCATTTATATGCTTTCTTGTTCAATAAAACTTTTAGTTGTGAGTGAGGGCGTGTCCTGTTGTCTCCCCTTTTTTGTCTTCGTCTACGTGCGCTTAGATCACTCAAACCATGCATTTCAACCAGCTAGCCCAGTTGTCGATTCTCTTGCACTTGATAAGATTTTCATTTTCTTATTATTTTCCATGTAATATATATAGAGACATTCAACGCATCGCGCAAGTGAATTCTTTTGCGCCACGGTTTATTTCACATGAGGCTTGTTTTCCGGAGGTGTAAAAAAAAATTCGGCAGATCCCACGTACCGTGGCAATTGATGTTATCGAAGCATGCGCGGGAAAGGGACTGGGGCCTAATATTTTACATTGAGCAAAACGTGACCGGAATGACGCTAGAGAAATGTGCAAATGGTATACATGCACATATGTTGAAGAGTCGCGCATGTGTTATATAACCAATGGCTTACAGTTGCGCAATGATGCGAACAGCAGCATGGGTGTTACCAACATCAGACACGGGAAGCTGATATGTAGTACGTATATTCTTCAATATTGGATAGCACGGATTTGAACAAGACAAAGGAACACAGGTGCACAGGACAGGCGCTACGCGCCACTAAGCTTCATTCAGAAAAAATTATCTAGATATGTACAGAGCCGAGTGGCACGCGCAGGCGCCCTACACGTACGTTACACTCAGTTACAGTTCTTACAGTTGCGTTACATTTGTTATGCTTATACTTGTCCCTTATGACGGACGACGCATGCACGATTCACGAACTCGTGTGCATGTTTGGAAGGGGCTTTTGGCAGTTCTTGAACAAGGTTATCATCACCGTGATCATTGAGCACCAGCAGCTGGTCAGAACTTGTCATCCATTCCGTTCGTGATCGCGGCTACGAGGGGTTTAAGTGTAGTGAAGTGCAAGTGCAAGGTGCAGCTGATAGAAATCGTGTATACCTCTTACGAAGAAATGATCTATGAGGCCTCCTGTCCGAGACCTGGCAACGAGGTCTTGTGATGCCCTGTTCACATCCAAGCCGTCTTTCATGCAGTGTAAGAAGCATGTTCAAGTCACCGGCAATGATGAAGAGCATGGTCGCCTCGGCAGAGTTCTCGTAGGAAGCACTAACCCTGATTTTTACGCAATCCATGAGGTCCAAGTTGCGGACCACGTGAACGAGTGGATGGTAGTCTAGCGTCTTCCAGGGCTGTTTTGTCTTCAGCTCCCTCAATTTCATTGCGTCCGTCGCTGTGGTGTAGCGGTTACGATGCTCGGTTGATGAGACGAAGGTCGCGGGTTCGATCCCGGCCGCGGCGGTTGCATTTCCATGGAGGCGAAATGATAAAGGCCTGTGTACTGTGTGATGTCAGTGCACGTTAAAGAACACTGGTTAAACACTGTTTAAAGTTGTTTATCGCTTTCTTCGCGTGTCAGTGTGTATGTTCGCGGTTACTGTGCTGAGACTCTGTATTACCTGTGGCACATACACGCATAACATGTACTCTGGTATACGGGTATGTGCCACACGTGACTGAGAGAAAGGGTTTCATGACGTATGTGACAGGTATTTTGCGCTATTCGCAATCTATGAACAACACGTGCATCGTGTCGTTCATAGATTGATCCCCTGCTATGCCAATTTTGGTATATTACAACCTATGGAGACGACCAGGAGAGCGCCCAGAGGTAGGCGGTTACATAGATAGATAGATAGATAGATACGTACATCGAAACGGCCAAAGTGCCTGAGGTTCACTATGAAATGCTTCGCATTAAAAAAAACGTTCCTATCTTGTCCTTCGCCTCGAAGTATCTTCAGCACACTCTGTGGAACAAACTTCATCATGTGGTTTGCCTTTAGGCTCCATCAATATATTCCTGCGGGCCAGTTACAGTTTGTCGTTGTTGAATAGCGGATAGTATTGCATACGAAAGTGCATATATCGCCTCCGATACATATTTATGCCTAAGCCATCTCGACATTCTTCCTGTTTACAAGTAACAACAATTACGGTAACATTATTATTTAACTCCAGACGCCTATTTTTAAAAATAAAGCATGCGTTATAATGTAAGATGATGAACAGTTACGCAGTGGCCTGGGCGAATATATAAACTGAGAACCCGTTTTAATCAGCTTGATACAGTTCAAACTTAAGAATACATGAGTGTTTATTGCACCCAAATTTTATACACATACGCACTTTTTTCATGCATTACTTCTTCTAGCACTGGGTTTCATCTTGTGCATTGGTGGGTCGTATTTTTCTTAGTGATTCCCCAATTCATACGCTATAGCTCCGTACAGTGCCCAACGGCGCATTGATTGAGCTTATTATATAACCCGGCGTTAAATTCCTTAACATGAACACAGCGGAAACGCTTGCACTTGTGAAAGGTGACTCGACTCTATTGGGCTAAATTTCATTGTATTGCTTGCACGAACTTGAAAAATGCCATTCAAAACAATTTATATTGCTTACACGAGCTTGAAAAATACCATTCAAAACAATTTAAAGTCGAGGAAGTTCCTTGGAATTTGTGCTAAATATCGAGAGACAGTTGAGATAATAGGAGTCGAAGTGCAGGAATGAATCAAGCAACGCAAACGCCGACTATCAATCAAGGCAGAATTAAAATGAAGTAATTAAGACGCAAAGCGTATATATTCATACTCAGGGAAAATACACGCCTCCCGTCAATCACGAACGAATGTCGACATCCGCGAAAGATAGCTGATTAGAGGCGGACTTTATTAGAGGTTTAGAGGTGTATCTTGCACTATGTGCAAGATATGTGCAAGATAAACGAGACTGTCATATGGATGATTCTACAATTACTGATAAGGCAAAAAATGCTTGAACGGCAAAGCTTGCTTTGTTTTTAACAAAACTCTGTAACTAAAGTCAAAATGGTGATGAAAGGTATCTGCTGAATCATTCGACGAGAATATTCCACCACGCCTTCGCGCCTTCGAGCGCGCTTCCGTTTCGTTCGAATACCTCTGTCAGGTTTAGCATACTTGTCGTTCAATACAGGAGATATACTCTCCTCCAACTAATATATATATATATATATATATATATATATATATATATATATATATATATATATATATATATATACCAGCGGATTAACGCTCCAACGCGGTGGCGACCTTCTGACTCTGGGCCACGGTGTAAGATGTAGTGCTCTAGGCATAAGGAACCACTGTGGTGGGCGTGCGGTAGGTTGCAGATTGTCGTGGAAGGCAGCTGTTACGATATATCTTGAACACAATGCCACGGCTGTCGCCACAACTTGGAATAATGATCATTGGAAAGATTTAATTATATTCATATGGTTCGCTTGTGCGTAGTTGTCGTTTTACTTCAGATGGTGAGGCAATTCATCCAAAATTGGCGGGCGCCCGGCCTCGCGCACCGACTTAGTGGGGGACGCTACGAGAGCGCGTAGCGAACGGATGCGAGGCACATCGGCTCTGTCGATTTTCGACTGGAGCCACGGACCTTTCTACCGGACCCCAGAAATTTTGTGTCCTCTGGACCCAGCAAGTCACCCGGATCACGAAGACATCTAATTTGTCAAGGTGGGCCGATTTATCAACAAATTAGAGCGACTTTTCCGTCTCGCCTCGCGGCGCCAACGCCGAGTCCAGCGGCTCAGCTAGCGTCCGGCAGCGGGGAAGTCAATGCTCCTGCCAAAATGGACGCTTCCTCAGCTCAACGCGGCTACGACCCCGAGGAAATGGCATGGTCGACCGTTTCGCCTGCCGGGAACCAAGATTTGACACCAGCGGAGCCCATCCGCAATGAAAATCTGTTCCGTCTTGTGGAGAGACGCTCCCAGCGACGAAAGGCCAAGCTGACGGCGGCCACCGCCCAAGCCGCTCCCGGCAAGCAGCTATCCAAGCCACAAGCTCCTACCTCGCGCAAGGAAAAGGGGCAAGCCAAACCAGCATGGAGGCCGAAACCTCTTCAGAAATTTCACCCGGACGACATTGTAGTTGTCCTAAAGCCCCGGACCGCCCTGGCACTCGGAGCCGTGTTCCAACCTGGTGAGCTCGGCCTGTCCTTGCGCACTTACCTTGGTGCGCAGTTGGCTGCAGACCTTAGCTTTGTGATCTCCCGTGAGCAGAACCTTATTGTCGCAAGTACCAAGAACGCCTACGTGGCTGACCGCCTTCTTGGGGACTTCGTCATCAACTCGGCGCAAGGGGATGTGTCCTTCCGCGGCCATCTCAAGCAATTTGACGATGATGTCAGCTATGGCGTCGTCTCCATAGCTAATCATGAGACCGATGAAACCCTGAAGGATAGCATTCAATGGAGGCAGGGCGCTATCCTCGATATTCGCAAGTTTGGGACGTCCAACAAGGCCCGACTCACCTTCGCCGGGAAGGTCAAGCCACGGACTGTCCACTACAATTCCGAGATCATCACTGTCCGGCCCTACCTCCGTACCATTCCGGCCTGCGGCGTGTGTGGCACCGTGGGACACAGGACGGACACGTGCCCCAATCCAAACCAAGATCGTTGTGGCCTGTGTGGACAACACGCGCCATTTGTCGAGGGGGTGCGAGCCCTTCACGAGTGTAACGCGAAATGTGCAGTTTGTGGTGGTGGCCACGCCACGAACTCAAAGGATTGTGCGGCGAAATACCGCACGGCCGCCAAGTCGGCCAGCCCAAAGGGCGGCAAAAACAACCCGGCGTGGAAGTCAGCGACACGTCCGCCGGCACACAGCTCTGGCAGTAGCGAGGACTCACCACGACACAGTGATGTTAACTCGACGTCGGTGCCACCCAGTGAGCGCACCGAGGGAGGAGCAGCACCACCGCCCCCACACGGCGGCCATGGGAATCAGAGCCGCTCCCAGCAGCAACAACCCAAGAAGCAAGGTGCGGGTGACGCCTGGGCAACTATCGTCAAAAATGGCAAAAATGTGAGCGGCGCGAGTAGGGTTGCCTCCTCCTCCCCCTCTTCTCCCCCCTGCCCTTCCCGCTCAACGGCTGACGCTGAGCTCCACAACCTAGTGGCATCTCTCCGGGCACAAAACGAGATGCTCCTAGCCAAAATTGAAGCTCTTGAAAAGCAATCTACTCGCCCTCCCCAGCCTGCCCCGCATGCGGAAGCCATGGAGAGCGCGGCGGTGCCACCGACTACTCTGGAATCTTCCATTGCCGCCCTTGAGACCCGCCTCGAAACCAAATTTACCACCATGATGAACACATTGGCTGCGCAAATCATGGCTCAAATTACTAATCAGGTTAATGCTCAGGTTAACGCTCAAGTAGCGGAGACCCTTCCCAACATGCTTGCCCGCGCTGCGCGCAAGGGTAGCCTCAAGGATGTATCTGGCCGCCCAAGCAAATTCTCCCGTCGCTCGATCAGCCTCAACGACGATGAGGACAGTGGCTCCCTCTCTGGGGCGGAGGTACAAGCCCAGGGAGCTGGCTCCGGAGCTACAGCCCTCTCAATTCCAATTCCCAAAACAGAGAATGGCGGGACACCCTCCATGTAGGCAATCCCCCAAGTCCAAATTGGCTTCCCCCACCCTAGTAACACAATGGAACTGTCGGGGACTCCGGTCCCGTACAAAGCGGGCCGACCTCCGACTGTACATTTCAACATTTGAGCAAATGCCCGCCGTGGTGGCCCTTCAGGAGCCAGGAAAGGGCGCCACCTTACCAAATTATACGACGTTCCAACAGGACCCCTCGTCTTGTCTTTGCGTCCATAAGAACTATACTGCCACCATGGTTGACCTTGACCTCCAACTTGCATATTCATATGTAATGGTGACTCTCCTTCCCATCCGCAAATCAGATCCATCGTTACATATCCTTAACGTATACTGCACTCCAAAACTGCCGAATGTTACATTCTCGGACCTCTTTAGTCGCGCACTAAGAGTTGCGGGTAGGGACCCCCTGCTGATTGTGGGTGACTTCAACGCCCCCAGTCGGGTTTGGGGGTACCATCGTGAAGAGAAGCGCGGGCGCAAACTGGCGGAACTTGCGTCAACGCTGGGCCTCACTCTTCACACCGACCCAGTCCACCCAACTCGGATAGGCAATTCTGTGACACGAGATACGTGTCCAGATTTGACATTTACCCGCAACATTCAGTATGCAGAGTGGATCAACACCGAGGAAACCCTCGGTAGTGACCACTGCATCTTGAATACAACAATCCGGGCCAAACCATTAGCACAACCCATATCACACGCCCGGCTCCCAGACTGGTCCAAATTTAGGCTAAATTATAACACCGCAGCATCAATACTCGAGCAAGGCTACGACACGTGGTCCCAAGAATTAGTTAGTAACCTTCGCTCCACTGAAACCAAAATTCAGCTTTCAGAGGCGGTCTCGGACGTGGACAACCACCTCCTCCACCTCTGGGAAGCGCGGCATTGCCTTGTTCGCCGATGGCGCCGACAAAAGCATAACCGAAAACTAAAAGCTCGAATCACCGAGCTCACCCAGAAGGCGGCCGAGTATGCGGCCCAACTCGCGGACGCCAACTGGGTGAATAGATGCAACATGGCAGCGCGCCAAATGTCCGTCAAGAATACTTGGAGGCTATTCCGTGCGCTCATAGACCCAACGCAAACCCGCACCGAAAATCAGAAGCACCTACAAAGGGCAATCCATAGCTTCCAGGGCAATACAACTCAGCTGGCGCACAAATTAAGGGACCAATACCTGTGCTCCACACAGGACCCCCGCGGATCGGCGTACTCCTATGCAGGTTCGGAGAACGTTGCGCTGGATCGACCTTTCCAGCTTTTCGAACTGCGGAAGGCCCTGTCTAAAATGAAACGTGGCACCGCTCCGGGTCGGGACAAAATTACTGTGAAAATGTTAGCTAACCTTCCCGATCCGGCATATGAATCACTATTAGCTTACATCAACTCAATTTGGTCAGGGGAAGTGCCACTCCCCATAGAATGGAAGACCGCCCTGGTCACATTTATCCCAAAACCTGGCAAGGCCGTGAACACGGATAACCTTCGCCCCATTTCGCTCACATCATGTGCGGGCAAACTGATGGAGACGATGGTGCGGGATCGGTTGTCTGATTTCATGGAGAACCAATGTATTTTCGCAGAATCAATGCACGGGTTTCGCCCGTACAGATCCGCGCAGGACATTCTGCTTCAACTTAACCGGGACATTCTAGACCCCGTCGAATGCCCTCGCAACGACAAGGTCGTACTCGCCTTGGACTTGAAGGGAGCATTTGACAATGTAACCCATGAGTCAATTTTAACACACCTTTCAGAAACCGGCTGTGCCTTGAGAGCGTTCGAATACATTCGGCAGTTCTTAACCGATAGACAATCTTACATCCGCATACAAGACAAGGAATATGGCCCTTTCCCCTTAGGAACTAGAGGTACACCACAAGGCGCAGTGCTGTCTCCTCTATTATTCAATCTGGCCATGATGCACCTGCCGGCCCAGCTGGCTGATGTCCCTGGTATACAACATGCGTTGTATGCTGATGACATCACCATCTGGGCCACTCAGGGCTCACTCGGAGACATTGAGGCGAACCTGCAACAAGCCGCGAGCATAGTCGACCGCTATGCCCGCCAGTGCGGCCTTCAATGCTCACCCTCGAAATCAGAATTCGTGCACATACGCCCCTCGCCAAAGTGCACGGCCAAAATTGAACTTTCGCTGGAGACAGGTCCAATCCCTGAACAAAAAGAAGTCCGGGTACTGGGGCTCTTTATTAATCAAAACAGAAGGTCAGACAGCACATTGGCCAAACTCCGTAAGGTGGGAGTCCAGGTGGGCCGCATGGTCCGCCGGGTCTCTAACAAACGCGGGGGGCTACGGTGCAGAGATGCCTTGCGGCTGGCACATGCATTTGTAACCAGTAGAATTTTATATTCTACCCCATACCTCCACCTGCGGAAGCAAGACGAGGATGCACTTGAAGTCATCCTTCGCAAAATAGTTAAGCGGGCCCTCGACCTCCCCGTGAATACCTCGAACCAGCGCCTTCTAGGCCTGGGCATGGCAAACACGTTTCGGGAGCTTCGAGAGGCCCAGCTCACAAATCAGTACACTCGACTCTCAAAGACGGTAGCGGGTCGCCGCCTATTAGCCCGCTTACATATCCAACACACCAACATCACGGAAGATCGCGTTCAACTCCCATTCGAGTGGAGATGCGCCCTCCACGTGCGCCCTCTTCCAAGCAACATGACAAAAGAAGACCACAATGGCCGGCGCCTGGCGCGGGCGGAAGCCCTGGCCCGCCATTATGGATCGAAACCCGGCGTGTTCTACGTGGACGCCTCCGGCCCGCACCATGGGGGATGGTATACATCCGCTGTCGTCCACGAGAACCAAACAGTTAACGGGCTCACTTTCCGAGCCCGGGACATAATACACGCGGAGGAAGTCGCCATTGCATTGGCAGCTTGTCACCCCGCATCGCAAACCATCATCTCCGACTCGCGAGGGGCCTGTCGGAACATCGAAAACGGCTGTGTCGCGGACTTAGCCTATCGACTATTGAAACGTTGTGACTATCAGGGAATCCCCGCACCCCGCCGCATAGTCTGGGCTCCTGCTCACATGGGATTAGAAGGGAATGAGGCAGCCGACGCCGCCGCCCGCGCGCTCTCTTACCGGGCATTCCCACTCGCCTCCCGCGATCAGGACGACCTCGAATTTAATCCTGTCTATTCTTTCCGCGAAATTGTGCAGCATTACCAATCTGACCACAGCCTTTATCCACGCCCGTGTAAAGGCTTAAGTAAAGCGGAGGAGCGGCTTTTACTCCGTCTGTACACAAACACCATGCTGTGCCCGGCAGCACTAAAACACTTCGCCCCGCCTTTTCCGGCAGTTGCTCGCACTGTGGGGAGAAGTCTTCGGACATCTACCACATGGTGTGGGCCTGCCCCTCCAATCCTGCTATACCCCCTATTCCCAACCCAACCCGGGAGGAGTGGGAGGCGACCCTGCTTGGCTCTTCTGACCTTCAGGCCCAAAAGGCCTTGGTCCGACGAGCCCAGGCAGCAGCCGACGCCAATGGGGTCCCGTACTAGGGAGCCCCACCTACTGTTTGTAGGTGCCGTCCCCTTAAGGGGTAGTGCCTGCATACCTCCCTTGTTTTCTTTTTTCTAATAAATGTTTTTACCACCACCACCACCGACTTAGTGGCTCAGTGGGCAGTTGAGGTGCGTCAGCGATATCATTTATCTTATTCCATTGTTTCAACAGCTTGGATATGCTAAAATACGATCCTCTAGATTATCAGAGCACATCCGCAAACTGCAGTTGTGGCACTCCAGGGGTGTTTCATGCAAGCAGGCTGCTCTTAAGTCATTTAGAATTACAATAAAATGACAGCACAAAATATTCATGTGCAAGGTCATCCTGAAATATTTATTTTCCTATTTTCTTCTGCACATAATGATTCACTACGTAAATTATTTAACGAAATTTCTTAAACGTGCTAAAACATTACCTTCTGTGATCTGGTTTAACTGTATCATGCGTACTGCGTACGGCAATCCAAGCCGCGATGATTTCGCCAGCCGAGAATGGAAGGGGAACAGTTGTCGTTTTTGCCTGTACCTCCATTTCATTGTCAGGCTGAATTCGATCCGCACGCAACAGCCGCGTCATATCAGATAAGAGCGTTGCGCAGATCCTCACTCTCTTGCATGCGTAATTGTGTGAACGAAAATTAAAATTTGGAGCCGGATATCTCGGAGCACAGACATGCAGAAGAATTTTCTCAAGTGAAAGTGTGCAGAAACACTATTGCCTCTAAATTTTCAACAAAAACATACCCATTTACTGCAGTCAATAAAAAGTTATTTATTTATTTTTGTTAATTGAGCTGCTGACAGCGATGATTACCATGTCACTTTGTGTCCCCTTGTCCATATAACTTATTTGCGCAGGTGGTCTTCGCGTGCCTTCCAATGCCTAATCTTATGAAGACCAGGAAGCTTAATTTTGATCACCCGGTATATGTGGCAAGTCAGGACTCAGCAAACAGAGTAACAAGGAACGTTTTAGCAGGGCAGCTGTTTAATCCGGCCGTAAAACATTTGGTGTCCGCAGAAAACCCACAGGCGCCACAGGAATTGAGCAAGCCCCACTATCAGCTACAGCAGGTGCGAGCGTTAAGTGAAGACGCTGCTCGGCGAAGTGGACCACGTCAAACACGTGAAAGAGAGAAAGAAAGAGAGACAGAGATAAATAGAGGGAAATAAATGGAATAAAGACATAAAGAGATAGAAAGAGATAGAAAGACATAGAAAACGGAAGATATAGAAATAAACAGACACGAAAAAAAGATAGCAAAGCAGAGAGCAAGACAGAAAGAGAAACAAAGAGAACCAACGAGGAGCAAAGAAAGAGAAAGAAAGAGAGAAATGGATGAAGGACAAATAACGATAAAAAGACCGACAAAGATAAAGAAATAGGTAGAGATACAAAGAAAGAAATAGAAAGCAACAGGTACAAAATACAGATACAGAAACAGAGAAAAAGAGAAAGAAATAACGAGAAGAATAAAGAGAAACCAGGAAGGACTCCCGGTTCCGCTCTTCCTTCAGCCTTGACACCACTACTGCGAAGCTGCCATAATTTATTTTCTTAGATTGTAGTTTCTTTATAGTTTCTTTTTAACTCATCATGCAAAGATTTCTCTTTAGAGCAGAATTAAGAGCCAGATAGGCCGGTGATTAGCCTTACCTAATGCTGAAATCATATAATGAACTATATATGTGCTGGAATGCGGAATCTGACTCAATATATTGTTTTAATGGGTGTCAGTTATTATTTTTCTTTTCGTGAACGCAGAACAAGGCTCGTGTGCCTACGCAACTGCCGACGGCACCACGGGTGGACCCACCATAATTTCGCGCGTTTTCACTGGACCGCTGTGCTTTACTGCCTGGTACCACCAGTCCGGCACTGTGCACCATGCCGCACAGTTCTCCGCTAAAGGAGACGATGGGGTACCCCGAGATTTCTACATGACTCAACAGGAGATGGCTGGACGCTGGCAGCGGGTCAGGTACTCTGAGAAGCGGAACGGCTCAACAGAGGTGGGTTCAATCCCGAACTGAGCCTGTAAGTTTCTAAGGCATTTCCTGAAATTCTGGTTGGTGCTAAGACGGTCAATCATGTACATGGTGCTAGGCTGCACATTAACATGACAACAACGGTGACAGGCGAAACGCTTAACAATTGGAGGTACTTTGACTATCCACTATTTCATGCCAGCAAGAAGATCCTACTAGACAATTCTGTATTTATCCGGTCAAATGCGAACCGGGCATTGCTTTTTGTCGGCCGTGAGAATGCCAACAATTCAAGAAAATGTGCAGAGCACATTATGATGGTACATTATATTCTCCGAGAAAAACACTAAACGAGTTGCGGAAAGTACCGCAATTACTGACCATCTCATTCATCATCGGCGACTTCTGCGACATTTTATGTAATTTGTAGGGCTGTACGAATATTCGAAAATTTCGAATAGCTATTCGAATAGCGTTTTATTCGATTCGGTGATCGAATCGAATAACGTACATTAGAAATACCGATCGAATATTTATCTGACATTTTTCGAATAACAAGCACCGATGAAAAAACCTCCAAGGGAAGAAACGTTCGAACAGAGAAGGGTTATGTCGCTTGTTTTAATGATACAATTATCAAGATGCATGTAGCCCAAGGTTCTACGGGATATATCGACACTATATTGTTCACAGGATGAAGGCGTTTTCTCTTAAAACTCCAGTGTACGTCGCCAAAGTGACAGACTCATCAATTCAAAATCTTAATCACTACGTTGATGGTGGTGTTGACTCATGAATTTTGTTTATTTACCTAGTTTTATTTAAAAGCAATTGATGAAGTGCCACCTTGAACACTGCAGTTACTGCTGTACTTCAACCTGCAATTAGAACATATTTCTAAGGCTCTAGTCGCTCCTCGATACGAGCTTGCCTCAGTTTACATAATTCTGTTTTTTTTTCTATCGGTTAAAAGCAATGGTAATGTTCTTTTGGTAACGCTTGTAATTAGTTGTTTTAAGCAAAATGTTGCGAAATTATTGGGATGTTTTGAAAATGATTGCCTTGCTATTCGAAACTATTCGAACAGTATTCAGTTTTTATTCGTGTTAGATTCGGTGTCATCGCTATTTGATTCGTATTCGATTCGGTTCTAAACTTCACTATACGCACAACCTTAGTAATTTGTAGTATACGGTTCAAGTGTAGCGTGTAAGGCAACGCAACCATGTGAAAATAAGGGAGCATCTTCTGAACACTGTTCAAGAGATCGCATAATTAGGACACTGACTTTGCCAGCAGCGCGATCCGCTAAATGGAGGAAAACGGCTCCAAGCCTCTGTATTATTCTCAGTCGACTGCTTACTCCATTGAGCAGCGAGCATATTTGTGCAGGAATGTTTCCTAGCTCAGGCTCTCAATAATGTGACGTTGGTATGTATGCATCACATACACTCTTCTTGTCTTTAAAAGTGGGAACGAAAAATTTTACTTTCAGATACGTGTGTACTTCTTTGTCAGGGACTCTTTCGAAGAATCCACTTTTGCACTTGATGACCTGACATTGGACAGCGGCGAATGCCCACCAGGTAACAACCGAGGGACCATGTAATGTGTATTTCTGAAATTGTGTAAAATGAGTCATTTGAGTTTTATTGTCCTCGGGCACCAATTACGTTTTAATATTGTCCAGCAGAAATTCCACAATCATTGGGCGTTGGCAAAAAGTGAGCAGAAATGCAAGCTAACGTCAGCAAAGGTTTCACCCTGAAGTTGACAACGTTACCAATGTCTCACATAGCGGGTTTTACTTCATGTACATGATTTATCGGTACGTTTTCGCCCAGGAAGCACGAAACGATGTCATCGCCCATGTGGAATCATTGTATGGACGTTTCGAAGCGTGCTAGGAGAAGAAATACTGTTCGTGGTTTCCGAGAGCTGCAGAGCTTGCTTGAAAATTCATTTAATGAAATGCGGGAATGAATAAAGTGAGAGATCGCATTATAGCACAAACGCGACCTCTACGACGCATGATGTTTTCCTCCTCATGACATCAATGTTCTCGTTAATTTTGGAATAAACATAGGTGTAATAAAAATAAACTTCAAAATGGAAATCTCCACATTGGCCCTGCCAGATACATAGGTTGTACAGGGTGACCAACAATGCGAAGACGGTATTGTATAACTAGGTACTTAATCTGGATTTCGGTTGCAACAGGTCCTATGTTTTCGAAGGGAAGCCTTGAACGCTAAAAATAATTTAAAAGTTTCCCTACAGTGTTACACTGAAGGTGCGGAGCAGCCCTTCAAGCAAGACGTATGTTCGACCCGGAATACATCAGCAGTATAGTATAGAATTCGAACGCTATCTGCAGAAGCATCGTCGTTATGGACATTCATTTTCAAGAACGATGTCTGGAGCATTCATTTTTGTGATTGAATCAATTGCATCTTAATCTGAAGCATGGAGGAAAGCGCTCTTCCCAACTAAAAATTTTCATTCCATGGTGAATGATAAAATTTATCCCGGTTACTTCATGTTTGACACTAGTACAACCATACGGCGTATTGCAGAGCCTGCGACCGGTTCCTGCAACTTCGACTGGGACGACGCCTGCGGCTACGATCTCGGAAAGGGAGACAACAGTTGGAAACTTATAGGCAGACAGCGCGAGGGCTTTTTCTTGGCTGACTATTCTACTGGCACTAATGAAGGTGAGCCCATGTCACCATACAACGTGAGCTTCTCAGCAGACTATAAGAAATATCTTTTATTTATAGTTTTCTATGTTAGTTATTTACTTCTAATTTAGTACAGATGCACCTTTCTTGTTGCACAGCATCCTGCTCCGTTATTGGAAAGTAATAAAGCTTGTTATACATTGCACGCCCAAACACTTTTTTTCTAACCCGCAGCGTGCTTAACACTTAAGCCTGCGAGCTAGATATACTTTGAAAAATACTTTAAGGGAGCATTCCTCTCTAAAGCTGAGCACAGAAACTTCTGAAGAGAATGGCCGAATGGGTATATGACGTCCGTTTATTTTGGAAAAGCAGCAGCGCATTAAATGTGTATCTGTTCAGCCAATTTTTGCTTCGCTTTAAGAAATTCCGTATGTTCCATACAGCGTAAAGGTACGCAAGCGAATAAGTGATGCACAAAACAATTTTAACGCAGTAGAATTAAAGAGCACATGTCGCAGAAAATGTGTTGTCGGTGTCGGCGCCCGTGCCCTTACTTGTGATCGAAAAATGGGCGATGTATGTGAGCAAAAACTCCAGATGGGTGTAAAGAATAAACATTGGGATTCCAGCTGGAATCGAACGCAGATATTCTGCTTGGCAGTTAAGTATTTTACAGCACAACCACGCCAGTGCTTGAAACTGCTGCGAAAAGGGCCCTACCGAGCCGCCAGATCTGGCAAGGAGTCGCGTTCACAAATGTAATATTCCGTGGTAGATCCGTACAATGGTACTAGGCGTCACAGCACTGATGTGAATTGCTCCACAAGTGGGCGATTGAAAGGAGCCAAGCCATTGTAAAGAGCTGAGCTGTAATACCACTACAACTACTACTACTACTACTACTACTACTAATAATAATAATAATAATAATAATAATAATAATAATAATAAAGAAGAAGAAGAATATGTTCAGCAATCATTTATTTCACGTGCTCGGAAACAGCCGTAAGGCATTCGTGCTAGAGCGCAAAATTATACTACTAATAAAATATACTATAATGACCGTCTACAGAAGAAAATACAAACAAAGAAGAGCGAGAACGGGGAAACTAAGTCATGACGAGAGAAAAATTCAATATCATAACACTAGATATATAGAAGGTTAGCGATATACGGGGTGTTTCAGCTAACTCGCGCCAAGCATTTTTTTTTTAATTTTGCGCACTTTAAAACAGCACAAAAATAAATTTAACAGGGCAGTAATTTTACGATAAATTAAACAATTCTGCGTGTCTGAACAAGCGCTACAATTTTGTGTCGAAGATTTTTCGTTATAGTTTATATTTTAAAAGTTAATTAAGCAATCTCTGTTAATTAACCAGCATGGCGGATTGGCGCGTATCTTAATATAGATGAAATAATGTGATGTTTCTGAACAAGCGCTACAACTTTTATGCTGGTTTTTCACTAGTTACTCTTTTAAACGTTAATTAGGCAATTTTTCTTAAGTACCCGGCTGGCGGATTGGAAAAAGAAATATCATGACGCGCTACATATGGCGCATAACACTGCTGGGCCAAATCGACATCCGGAGCGCAAATGACTGTTTCTTTATTGCTTGGCGTAAGTTAGTTGAAACACCCTGTATAAAAGCGCATGCGACAGTGCGCAAGTTATGCTGAAAAAAAAACGAGTAAAACAATATGTACAATCTGCGACGCTATGTAAGACAGCGCAAAGCTCGCAGGAAAACAAGACGGCGATCTATGAAAAACATCGAAAACAAGGTAGTGAGTATTATAAAGGATTTGTATCCTGTGACCGTTGAGTGTGGGCAAGGGCAGACGGGTACAATAAACAGTCTATGCTCTCTGGTTACCTTATGCAGAATTCGCATAATAATACACTTTAGAGTGGGACATTACAGCATTTGACGAGGTTTATCGTTTTATATTGACAACGAATGACTGCAAGACAGAGCGCTGCAAGTGCCGCGGACAGCACATGCTCTCACGCGCCGGTCTTCGTCGTCTTTTTCCTCGGGCGCACACACATTAGTACATCTGCTTCATTACACCGTGAACAAGCTTGAAAAGGAAATATCAGCGTGATTTCGTCGGCTAGTAAACCAACAGTGTTAGAACTAGATCCTGAGTCATTTGTATAGCGAAACGTTACTCATATATGCTAAGGAGTTTCTTCTGGAGCCGCTCAATGGTGCTACTGCTGGAATTAGAAACATCATTCCAGATCATGGAAGCATATACAAGTTGGGTAGGGCACTATTACGGCGCAGAATTTGCGGATGGGCATTGGAGAGGTGAATACCACAGTTATTCTGCAAACACAGACTAGAGAACAAAGACTCCACAAACAAAGCGCTTAGTCTGAGTAGGAATTTTGCGAGTGAAACTCACGACTTCGATCTTCGCAGTACTGAGAGAGAGGTTATCGCTCTTTCTCTGCTAAAAAACAAACAAACTAATAATAATAATAATAATAATAATAATGGTAAAAGTCACATGGTGCCTATGCATTTGCGTAAGCCGACTGGAAAGCGAAACCATTCTTCTTTTTCTTCCCAGTCCACTGTATTAACTGTTGCAAAATAGTGCGGAACGGAGCAACTTGGAGCGCGCCAGACTCTATCGAAGAAGGGGAAACCGAGGCGGCATGGAGGGCATGCAGGGACATGTGCACGCGGCCGGTGCAGCAGTTCGCCTTTAGTATTGCCATTAAACGGACGTATCCCTTTCTGTCTGGGGAACCAGTCACTTCGTATTATTTGTTAGCGCCGAAACCCGGGACTACGCCTCGAAAGACGCCTTCACGGCACAGCCATGGCGAACTCGGAACAGCTGCGCAAGAAGCGTGGTGCTCTCAGGACTCGTGTCAGGCGGGCCCTAGCACAGTTAACGGACTTGCTACAGCAAACGGATCCCGACCTCTCGGATGGTAGTGTGCAACTCGACTACCTCAAGGACAGGCAATCAGCATTGTCGTTGCTGCACGACGCAATTCTTGCATTAACAGATGCAGAGAACTTTAACCGCGAAGCTGAAACAGCACAGGAATATAGTGACAAGATGAGCTACGCTATAGCGCGCCAAGTACTCGCTGCAAGAACGTCATCAAGCTGCCAGGACGCATGTTCAAGCTTCTGGATCCGGATCGAGCAACTTAGAGCTTCCGAACTTCACCGTCAGTGATCGTTCGTGCTGCCTGGACTATAGATACCTACATTCGACGGCAACCTGCGTGAATGGCAGCCCTTTTGGGACCATTACGACGCCACGATGCACCAGAATAACGAATTGCCGCGCATCGAAAAGTTCAAGTATTTGCTCATGTACTTGACCGGCCACGGTAAGCGATCCATTGAAGGCATCCGGTTAGCCGAGCAGAATTACGACTTCGCAATCAAGGCACTTATGGGTCGCTTCGGACAGCGAGATCTTCCCAATAATGAGCACGTGGACCACCTTTTGGCGTTTGTTCCCGTGAAGAGCTCGTCAGATCTGGCCAAACTTCGTACAATCCACGACAATGTGTTGTTACGAGCGAGCGCATTAGAAGGCCTCGGAGTATCACCGGATTATTATGTCGTGGTGCGGAATCGTGTTATGATGCGTTGCTTGCCTGACGATCTTAATATCATGTATCGACAGAAGATAAAGGAAGATGGCCGCGCAACTAACGGGACGGAGACTCCCGAAGACAAAATGCGTCGAGCAAAGTAACTTTTAACCTTTCATCGCATCCAAGTGGAAGTGAGGGAGGAAGGTCGCCTGTAGGGTGCCTTGATGCGCGTTTTGTCCAGGGTGAGGACATCTGCGGCGTCTACTGCGGCGCGGCTGCCATATTTTAGCCCACGGCTTCTTACCGGCGTCTCACCCCTCTACGGCAGCTGCGCTGAGAGGCACGAGACGCGGGGCAAAAAATGGCGTCGTGGCGGCATCAGCCCCTTCAAAGAATGGCAACACCCTAAGGGGGGCGCACACATCGAGGCACACTAGTCGCCTGCAGCTTCGTCGTCGTCCATATGAAAGCGAAGATATGAACATGGTGACAGAGAGTACCGGCGGCGCGGAACACATTCTTTCGGCTGCAGCTCTTACAAGTTCAACCGTGTCGGTCAACCAAGTGTGCCCACTTTGCAACAGCAGCGGGCATAGCATAATTTCCTGCAATACCACTCTCACAGCGGACGACAAGCGAGTGAGGCTACGGAATAATAACGGCTGTTTCCGCTGCGGTACACGCAACCACATCGCAAGGCATTACAAAAAGCCCTGCAGTCTTACCTGTGGTACCTGCCGTCGCCGCCACCTTATTATTCTGTGCAAGTTGTCCAGACCAGTCGAGGGCCTACCACCTACTGCTGCTACTTTCTGGTACTTTCAGCTACTTTCTGGGCGAGCAGCTACTTTCTGGGCGAGCACCACGACGAGGATCGCGTCTTCGAGACTTTTCACTCCGAGTACATCGCCATCAAGCACGTCAAGAACACCCTGCCCACCATAAGAGTCGGTCCCAAGGACGGAAAGGGATGCGACAGCCGCAAATCCATGACCGCAGAGCACAGGCACTGTCAGAAGCAAAGCGAGCGGCGCGCAGGATTTGGCGTGCTGTCTGCCCATTGCAAAAGCCCGCTCAAGAGTGATTCGAGCGCACAGTACAGAAGGAACGCAAGGGGCGTAACAGTTTCTTCGATGGCGACGTGAACGAAATGGAGGACAAGGCGCAAGTCAATGATCTGGACTACGTGCCTCTCTTTGAGCTTCTGGTAATCAGCGGAGGTACATGTCTGTGGTTTCGCTGGAGGAATCACATGAGGCTTCTAAGCTTCTCGTCTCACCACTCGGACAAGAAGAAACGTGTCTGGAACCTTTGCAACAATCATTCCTAAAAACTACGGAAAGTATTGGCCAACGAACGCGAATGCCCTGAGAGGAAGTGGGATCTCTGGAATAAATGTCCGGCTCAGTCAACCAACCGTTCCACACCTTGCACAAGGTGACAGAACCGTGGAACTGCCAAATGCTTCCCAACATGAGCTGCGATCGATACTGGCATGGACACGAACGTCGTACACGTTTACGAGAACAATGAGAATGCGGCTGCTGAGATGGCCATAAACTCCTCATACGTCAGCCTGCCGCAGTTATTCAACGACCTCAACATCATAGGCCTGACAATCACAGACAGACCTCTTAAATTGTCCCGCTACCCCCGGCTCAGTTGGAAGAGCATTAGACCACGAAGATGACTCGAGAGCAAACTCAACGAGCTCCAGCAATTGACCCCATCCCATTTCCTAGTGGGAAGTCGACACATCTCGTTCCCACAACGTGCTTCCGCCTCAAGACTCGCGAATGCACTTCCGTTGCAACGCAAGACTCGTGATCGCCAGCGCCAACGTCTTCCCTGGACGCGTGCGATTCATATTGCCCCCCCCCGCCTAGGAGGACGTTGCAAAATAGTACGGAACGGAGCAACTTGGAGCGTGCCAGACTCTATCGAAGAAGAGGAAACCAAGGCAGCATCGAGGGCACGTGCACGCGGCCGGTGCAGCAGTTCGCCTTTAGTATTGTTATTAAACGGACGTCTCTCTTTCACGTCTGGGGAACTAGTCATTTCGTATCATTAACCTTCTCCCCTACCCCCCCCCCTCCCATTCCGCGGCCGAAGGGAAAGATTCACGAACCCACCGTAGTTTTGCACTGCCTCTGGGATTGAAGGAATTCAGAGCGCTTTGCACCTCCCGAAGTACTACAGTGTCTCCGTGATCGGCCCACCCTTGACCAAGCGATGATGCCTTGTGATGCAGTAATCAGGTCTAGTCACGTGATGTGACGCCATAGTGACGTCACGACGATGTAATGATAGCGTAACGAATTCTGGCGGCCTGTGACATCATGATGACGCTGTAGGGTGTACTAATCACATCACGATTCTTCACATCGCTCGCCTTGACGCCGCGTACGCCGACGGTCACTGCTAGTGTTTGAAGAGGCATTGAAGGCATTCACCTTAATAATAAAGTAACAAGCACAGGCGTGGCTCTATGGAGGAACACCTGCTTGCCGCTCAGAAGGCTTGGTTTTGATTACAGCCCCGACCACTGATTTGTATTATTTCCATCCATCGCAATTTTCCGCTCACAACCAATGACGCCGACGCCGACCACGGAGCACAAATTTCTGCGAAACGAGCTTTCCAATACTATTGCGTTGATGGAATTCACAGTTGCACCAGAATGGCGGTGGATTGATACTAGTAGGAATGTCATACACAGCTGCACAGTATGTGATTAGTAGATTTGTGCACTGCATATATTGTGGTCAGCATCACCTCACTGATTAAACAAACATGTATATACGCGCTACGTGTTCGCACAGCCAGACATGAAGTGATCCCTCTAGATGACGGTGAACACTCACTCTCACAACGTTGTCATCACGAATAGCGCAGACCGAGGTCAGCGTCGCTTCGCGTTTCAATTCAACGATTCTCTAAACCTTGCGCCAGCGTGGCTTCGATCCCTAGGAACGCGGGTAAACCCATTCAGAAGCTATCAACCACCTAACCTCGTCTAGCCTGAGCACGTCTTTTTGCTTGTAGAAGTGGCGTTGAACCGTTCGGCATTATATTTATTTATGGGACACCATTGGAACAGCAACAGCTGGATACTGCCATAACCAAGAAATTGAGTATTCAATGAAAAAAAGAAAACAAAACACGCGGACCAGCTGGAAAAACTTATTGAACAATTAATCAGATGGGAGGGGAATTTCAGATCAGGGTGAATCGGCAAAAACACGTGACAAATTTGACAACTTTTCTCTCGTAGTCCTGGGTCTCACCACAACTAAGCGTCTCTATTTGACAGTAGTGATTAACTATGATTCTGGTTGTTTAATCACTGCGCATGAACATTTCGGGAAGCGTTTTAGTGATTGCATTTTGAATGTGCCTAATAATTAAGAAATACAGTTGTTTAAGTATTTCATTAGGTTTCAGGTAGCCAAAATTTGTTTTTTTATCCTCTGCTACAGGACTGACTAGAGCTGACAAACGCTGCTTTTGCTGCTTACCCATAAACATAGTATCTCCACAAGTCAAGCGGTGGTTTTATATTCTGTTGTCGTGTTCGGGACTTAGCCAAATGAATCTCATTTCTAGCTCCGAATGCACTATCGTGCGACTGCCTAGAATAACAATTACTGCGCAGTTTTGCTGCTCTATGATTGTTTGAGCTTGTGAACACGGATGGTGTGATCTATGGCGTTGGGTCTATCCCTGCATTATATGGCATGTATAAGGCAGGATGTTGCGTAATGAATTATCTTCGTTAAACTCTCTTTTCAGGTGGGGTGGTGTACGTAGGTATAAAAAATAATTATACATCCGCCATCTTGACTTCCCCGAAGCTCACTGGACGTCCTGGAGTCCAATGCCTTCAGTTTCAGTACTACATTCCATGGACTGAAGCAGTTCCTCAAGCTGCATACACCATCTCTGCTACAATCGTAGGTAAGACGTTATAAGCGAACCGTTTCACGTTTCCGGCTGATATTAAAAGCTGAATATTACACTTTAGTGAAGTGGGTGCTTACCCTTTTATCCTGTTCTTGGCATATGTTTCGTGTAACCTCTTAAACTGTGCAGGTTTACTGTGCAGAGCACTGTAGTGGACACTAAAGAAAAAAGCTGACGCTCCCACAAGTTATGAAACTTGCAACAAGCTATACGAAGGGCGCCCTATTTCTATTTATCCGATATATTGAAATATGAGAGATAAACTGATGAAGGCGCACTCATTAGAATGGGGTTGGCTATTGTATGAATTGAGTCACTGCTTTTCGTACTGTGTGTAATTGCATAATTAGTGAATTAGGGGCGAAGCTCCTTAAGGCGGCACCCGTTCGTCCCTCGTAGTAGTGCGTAACCAGTCGTAACGCTAGTACCAGATCTTGACTTCCAAGGTGGTGCCGGTGGGAGATTTTTCCTGTGCGTTGTTGAACAATAAGAAATTCGCAGCGTGCGCGTTAACTAAAAGCCGACTTCTTCTGTCTCTCACTCCCATTAGCAGCCATTGTTTACATCCAAGGTAGTGCCTGGTGAGATTTCTCCTGTGGGTGATTAAACAATAAAAATTTTGTTCAAAACGCCGTTGATTGATAAAAATAAACCAACGAAAGACGCCAGATGTTTTCTAAAAGCAAAACGAAAGAACACCAGATGTTTCTAAAGCAAAACGAAAAGACGCCAGCTGCTTAACGAAAGACGCCAGATGTTTTCTAAAGCAATGGTTTTCTAAACAATGAAAATTCACAGCGTACATGTAAAATTAAAGTGAGCTGCAAGTCGTCATAACTCATCGAACCTTTAGTATAAACGCGCCCGATCTCACGTCGGTGATGATGTACTGGGCAGAATTCACGGAAGATTCACGGTTTACCGATGAACCTCCGCAGCTTCGCCCACTCATCATCATTCACTCCGTGGATATGCTGTGATTTTTTTAATTTGCAACATTGCAATTCAAAGCATGGAATCTATGGTGAATGTAGTAGAGCGTTCTAAAACGACCAATTAAAGTTTTCTAATTCGTTAGACAATCTGTATTAATTCGGGGTGCTGAAGAAAGATAATCAGACCTTTGTTGGTTGGTAAGAATGCGTGAGTAGTCATGTTAACATGACTGAAACTTGGTCCGGTTCTCTGTATTTCATATTTAGACAGCCGCGCATCCCTGCAGAGACAAAGAAGAGAGGACCGCAAAAACGCAGCGCTGACTCCCACGCGATTTTCTTTTCATTCGAGAGGCTACACAATACAAGCCGAATAACCCAGTAGCACGATGACGAGCTTTCGATATAAACAAGTGACGTTATTCTGGACGCGTTCTTGGCTTGTTACGTGGTGGTTGATAGACTGCCTCTAGTTTGCGCATTTTGGTAAATTTTTTTTGTTATTCGGCTTGTAATATGTTGCTTGTTGAATAAAAATATCACCTGTGAGTCAGCGCTGCGTTTTAAGGCGACAGCGTTAAAGAGCTCGCTTCGCATGAATTCTGGTGTGGATGTCGGCGTCGGTGTCGTTGGTTGTGAGCGAAAAATCAACATCTTGTCCTTGAACGAAAAATCTAGAAAGATTCAAATAAAACAAATAATAAAAATTCATCGGTCCGAGTTAGAATGGAACTCAGGTCGTCTGCGTGTCAAGTAGGTGTTTTACCACCGAGCCACGCCATTGCTTGGAACTGCAATGAAATTAAATTTGATGATTGAAAAACATACGTGTCGTGTGTACAGGTGTCTCAGTACGAGATGTAATATCGCAGTAAAACGGGGTATACGCTTACATTGCAATCGGGTGTCACGCCATGCGAATTGCATAACAAGTTGGTGGTTTAAAGCCGGCCGCCCATTACAAAAGGCACACATATTACTGCGCGTATTCCCTTACGAACACGTAGTGGGTGCACCGCAACTTCGGTAAAGTATCACGCGAGCAATTGCTGCTGGTTTAAAGCATATCACCCATTGCAAAAGGCATACACGTTAGTGCGCGCATTACCTTAGACACACGTAGTTGCTATACTGTTGACATAAAAGTGCTGTTGAAGAGGGCAGAAAACTTTACTATAGGTATGTCGAGTGTGTGTGAGACCGGGCGACTGAACATAATGACAAGAGAGAGAGAAAGCGAGAAGAGGAAAGGCAGGGAGGTTAACCAGACGAAAGTCCGGTTTGCTACCCTGCACTGGGGATAACGGAATGGGGAATAGAAAGAGGAAGAGAGAGAGAGAGAGAAGGAGAACACTGCACGTGCAAAGGATTACAATCAGTCACTGAGGCTGGAGCTTCTCTGACCTACATGACATCAGCGCTCTGACATTCCATTGGGGAATCTCGGCATTTGAAAGGGCCGTGGTGATTACGAGCTGTGGTGATTACTGAAGCGCTGAAAACACTGGATCGAGAATCTCCAGCAGTTGCAGGGCAGTTCGGGCTGTCTGAGTGTTTAACATGTTCAAAAGCATGGTGTCCAGAAGAGAGCGAAGCATCGCAGCAATGTCCTGGTCTTTCCCGCACAAGTCGTGGGGAACCAGTGCTGTCGTTGACTCTGTCAATGTCTGCTGCGACCATTGGGGACGCTGTAGATTGTGCTGTGGCTTTGGCTGTTGGTGTGGTTCTGGCTGTGGCTCTGGCTGCAGCTTTGGTAATGCCGGCCATGATTCAGAGTCTATGTGTTCTGATGCGGTCTTGTCCTCGGAAATCGACTCGGGCGTGTCTGGTCTAGGAAGCAGAGGAGGAGGTGTCACCTGTGAACTGCGATTCACAGAGTTCCTTGAACCTCTACGGCGTCGGGAGCGTCGCTTTCTGACGACAGCAACAGCTTCCCGACGAGACGAACGGTCTCGCACCATCTGCTTTAGGATCTCCTTTTCCTTCTCTTGCTTGGGGCACTCATTTGACGAAGCGTCATGGGACCCGATGCAATTGCGGCACTTGAGGACCGTGGCATCACAGGAGTCTGCAGCGTGTGCTTCGGCGCAGCTCGAGCAAATTATCGTGTTCTGACACACGGCGCTCACGTGTCCAAACCTCATACATTTGTGGCATTGCAGTGGCCTTGGAATGAACGGTCGTACAGGATGCCGAAAGTGGCCCACCTTGACATGCGAGGGCAGAGATTCACCCTTGAATGTTAGTTTTATACAGCGTGATGAGCCCATGCGCGACATATGCATTATAGGGATGCCATCTACTGCTGATTTCACCAGACTGGGCAAGTCTGTGCTGGAAAGAGATACGTCCACATCGTAGATGACACCAGTAGTGGTACCATTGCCCAGTGGGATGTAGGAGCGAACTTTTATGCCATCAAGTTCCGTTATTTTACTCAATATGCTCAGTACAGTCTCATGTGTAACGTCGACAGGCAGCACATTTTTTCGTGAGTTGACTCTCACGTCCGTTACTTCATTTGCCACCGCCGCTTCGAGAATCACTGAGACCGACTGTCTGTTGAGTTGTCTCAGGTTGTCTGCAGCGAGTTCTGGTACGAAAATAATCGTACTGACTGCGGTCTTCCGAGTAGATTTCAGAGTTGACTTGCCTGAGGACAAGGGGGATCCGGTGTTTCTTCGCTTCGACTTGCGGCTTCGTACGAGCCGAAAGTCGTCATCGGACCAGTTGTCACTGCTGAGCGAGTAGACACTGGTTTCATCGCTGTCCGCAGCACCATGGAGCCCAGTGCGCTTTCAGGAAACCGCCGCCGCTGACACCGCCATTCGCGGAAGCGAAACAGAGCACGATGAGGATGGGGCCGGATATCGCTATCGTGTTCAACTCTTAAAGGCGAAGCCTAAAGCCTGTTTCACATGCGAGCGACTGAGCGGCGGGGCCCGCGGCGATTGAGCGGCGACAGGACACTCGCACGCGGCTTCGTTTCACATGCACCGCTTTTGCGCGGCGCGCGCCTCTGCGATGCGCAGTGATGGTTGTGGAAAGCGCCCGTTACCCGCGGGTTTCCTTTCTCCGAGTTCGCTTCTTTTGGTGCACTTGGGTTGCGAGTTTTACCAGCCTTCTACTTCGGTGCTCGATTTTCACGCGCCTAAACCTTGAATGACGAAAATGTGCAGTGTATCAGAGTGCAATTAAACAACTTCAGTAGTCACGTTTATTTCTGTTACAGCTTTCTTTTTTTACCACGCAAGTCTTCTTGCACGCTCATACACTTGGCCATGGAAAAGCAAGAAAAAGAATTGGTTTTTGTGGTTTTAAGCTTTCAGAGTGCTTTCGGTGGCTTTCGCTCTCGAATGCCGCAAGGCGTTGGTGCGCCGTCTGGGCCGGCAACCATTGCAAACCCACAATGTCGTCGTCTGGGGGGCTCGCATTTGTCGTCTTCGGGGTACGTGACCATTGAAAAAAAGAAAAAGAAAACAGTAAACTATTCGAACGTGCTGGGTCAGAGTAGCAAAAAAAAAAAAAACTGAAACATGCGACCAACAAGTGCGCAGTGCCGTAGGGTCCCCCTGTACGGACCTGTGTTGGTGCCACGATTCTATAAAGATACAAAAGAACAAAATGACACGTGCAAACGATTTGTCTGCTTTGATGGAAGCGCAGTTGAGAACAACAAAACGAAAAGAAAGGCGTTTCTCAGGGGCGTAGCCAAGGGGGGGGGGGTTGGGGGGGTTCAAACCCCCCCCCGAAATTTTTCAATTTTGCTTGCGTATATAGGCACGCACACATACAAACGCACGCACAAACCTACATAAAATATGGTTGAACCCCCCCCCGAAAAAAATTTCTGGCTACGCCCCTGGCGTTTCTACACTGCCAGCTCGTTACAGCGAATGTCGTCTGCTAGGAAACCGAGTTCCTCCTGGCGCACGCGCCCGCTCCTCGACTCCGCCCCTGCAATCACGTGCTCCCCACGTCACTGCTCTCCCATTGGGTGACCTTGGGCAGCCGCTCTGCCGCTAGCGAATTTTTCCAACTCGGGCGATCTCGATCGCGCGTCCACTGGTCGCTCTAAAAAACCTGTTTTTGGGCTTCCGCGACGGCCGCCGCTCCACTCTTGGAGCAAAATCGCTGCATGTGAAACAGGCTTAAGCGTCCCTTAATTTGTTCATAGCTGCACTACAACTAAAAACTACAAATAATATCCATTATGCATTCTTAAAAAGACAGGTCGTGCAAACAGGGACACATGAAAGAAGTCAGGACACCACAAACGCTTAACCTCTTTGAGTTTTCCAGACCCTTTTCGTGTGCGTAATTCTCAGGCGCTAGTTCAGTTCCTCTCTAAGGAGAACCCCGGCTGTTGTAAACCTTTTAGTATGGATATTTAAGACCTGTATTATTCTTTGCCGCATAAGGACTTGGGAAAATGTGGTAATGAATGCATTAACGAACAAGGGCGCCAGACGGTTTTCACCGATAAATGTGGTGTTTCTACCGGGGAAGTTCTAGAAATCCTTTACATGTATTTAAAGCCGACGCTGGTAGATCGGAAGGAAGGCGTTTATGTGCAGAAATTAGGGGTATGTATTGGGTCTAAGGTTGCTCCGGTTCTTAGTGATTTATACCTTAGCAAGACTGACAATCTTTTGGAAGGCGCCTTAGGTACTTCGGTTATTTAGATTTTTCGTTATGTGCACGATTACTTGATTTTTTGTAGTGGTGAGGACTTTGAAAAGGTGGTAACCTCAATGAGCGAAAAATTTGAATTAAATGGAGGAAAGCTGAGCTTTACTAAAGAGGTGTCTCAGAATAATGGAATACAATTTCTAGACACTTCCTTAACGTTTCAGAATGACCACGTGTGCTGGCAGTATTCTGCTAGATCTTTGAAACCGGTGTTAAATTTTTCGATAAAGCAATCGGAGGTTGTAAAAAACGGCATCGCCATGTCTTGCTTTAAGTCAGCCCTCACCAAGTCGTGTGAGCACAAAATGAGTGATAGCTTTAACGCACAGGTTACGCGTCTTTTAGATGTAGGGTATCTTCGTGATACAGTGGCCACGGTCGCTGAACGTTTAAAGAAGTCTATTGTGTTAAGTCCGAGCATGGTTGCAGAAAGCGATAGGAAGAAACGTATCGTAGGTATACCGTACATTCATTGCGTATCTTACAGGCTAAAGAGAGAGAGAGAGAGATACGAAGAGGAAAGGCAGGGAGGTTAACCAAGCTTTGGCTCGGTTGGCTACCCTGCACTTGGGGTGGGGGAAGGGGAAATAATAGAAAAGAAAGGGTAAAGAATAAAGAAGAATAGTAATAAAGGGATGGATGAACAGTTTGAAACTACACAACACGAACTCGCGCTGTTAGTTCACAGGCGCTCGTGAAGTCAGGTGGTCCTCAAGAAGCACAAGAGGGCTTTCGTGTGGCCTTGCGCATATGCGAGACCGTAGGCCAAGGTCCCAAGATCTTCTTTTCTGTCAGTGGTCTTGAGTCCAGGTGACGGAGCTTGACTTCCATACTACGTCGTTGAGCCTGGTATGATAGGCAGTGGTATAGAAAGTGGCTAAAGAAAGTAGCAAGTATATACGGCGTTAGTGTTGTTTTCATGGCTGCCAATAAGCTAGGTAAGGTTTGTGCCGCTGTGCAGAGGAAGAATGAGCGAGTAAAAGACAAGAAGCGGACCGATATTTGTTTCGTAAAACACACCAACAAATTCACTGATTGCCGTACGAGTGTGGTGTATAAGGTCCCTTTCAGCTGCAGCCGCTTCTACGTAGGATAGACGGACCGATGCATTAATTAGAGATTGTTGGAACATAAGAGATCGCTAACAGGAGGCTCACCTTCTAATCTATCTTTACATTGTCAAGATTGTAAGTGCACGCCAAAATTCCATGAATGCGCAGTGTTGTACCGGCATAGAAATGAATAAACGCGCCTGATGATTGAAGCATGGCATATCGAGAATAGTGGTAGCGCATGCGTGAGCCAACTGTCGATTAACTTGCATAAAGATGAAACCAAATGCCTTAACAGTTATCTTTCACGTAGACCGCCATTGATAGGTTCGCCACTTGCATGGGCATGCGCGGATAAGTTTTCGTGCCTTCTTTCTTTTCAACCGTTGTGCGTCTCTTCAGTTGTTAGTCGGCGTTCGTGGTGTCCTGACTTCTTTCTTGTATCCGTGTTTGCACGCCCTGTCTATTTATAATGAAAACTTACCAACTAGCTCAGCTCTCTGTTATTCTAAGATCCATTATGCCGTCCTTGGCGTCTTCGTTTGTTGACGTCATTAGGTCGTATACATAACATTGTCGTTTTGCCGTATTTTTTCAATACATTTTTGAAATCATACGTACAGAAATAACTTTTTCAGGTGGCACAGCTTGGCGGAGGCGTGTCTGGTACCAGCCTGCCCCGGTCTTAGTAAGAGGCAAGTGGACCGCGGTGAACGTAGCCTTCAGTGACGACAAAGATTTCAAGGTCAGTATGACAAATATTCCTAATGCAATGCTGCAAGCATGCTGTGACTGCGCACCTAGATTTTTTTTGCTTTCACACAGAAGGATGATAGTGTAACAGAAACGGATTTGTCGTAATAAGATCCACAGCGAAAGTAACGTTGTTTTAAACAAATTCTTCATAAACATCTAATGTACGCTTGTAATAAAGTGATATGGCTTGCTAGTTCTCGCTATGTCTTTTTTTAATTGCCTCGATAAGAAATCACATTCCCTCACGTACGCCATGTGAGCTCTTTATTAATATTATTTTTTTTGCACCAAGCATATACCCTCTGTGAGAGCCCCACAGCGTCTTTAGCCAAACAAAGTAAATAGCACCTATAATTAGAGGGAAATGAAATGTAGTTGAGCTGACACAAAGGCATGTCATCTCAAGGCAAATTGTATAAAAAAACGCGGAAATATTGTCACGGGATAATCTCAATAAGGCACTCCGTGATCGATTCTTCACAGGTCGAATTGAGGTGTATTCTAAGGTGGGAGCAGTTTATTGGAACACCCTACTGCGTGATCGACGCCATTTCTCTACAAGACTGCAGTGCCAGGAAAGGTAACTTGGAATTTCACAATTTATGCACTTACGAAACATAATGGTGCTTGTTTGCAACATTAGGGCCTTCTGTTGTTTAGGGAGTCAGTAAATGGTGTCGCATACTTCGTTTAATCGTGCGATGGAATCTGAATCTACTTCGCCAACGCCACCTTTTGTGAGTCCTACAGTTACCTAGGGGCACGATTCCTGTGAAGCTTACATCGCGCGCGAATACACTTTTCGTACATTTTTCACTGCCGATGACATACCAGTATTAGCGACTGGTGAGCGCGGCCCTGTAGAATAGTTGTTACGAGCCGTTTAAAAGAAGGAACCGAAGGAAACAACTGCCAGGAAGTTGCGCGCGATTCCTCACCAACAAGTTTGGCTACTTCTGCCTGCGTACAGTCTCTTTAGAAACAGTGACTACCTTTTCGCTTACTTGCCACTCAGTCACACATTGGTGTTACTGTGGTGTACTCTTTCCGAACGACATGGCTCGAGCAGTCGTCGCTGCTGTGCAACCACCATGGAGCTTATGGTGGTTGCACCATAAGGCTACAGAAAGTGCAGATCTTATGGCTCTGCACGGTCTGTAGCCATCTCCATCATCCAAAACACCGCGATCCTGCGAAAGAAGCACGGGACATTGTGCACATGATTACCTGCACCGAATGCTACACGTAGTACACAGGTGAAAACCCAGCGGCGCTGTTACCTTGGTGTGAGGAAGCAGCCACGGGCCACGGCTCCTTTTGGAACTTCAATAATACTGGCACTTCGAGCACACGCTAGATAACGTCAATCGTGTTTGGCAATGACACTTATCGCTGTTTACACTCAAGGTCTACGAAAACTGCATGCGAACCTGTTCGCACTCCTACGCCTGACGCCCTCACCCCTGAAGAATGAGGCCGTAGGGCTTCGAAACATCCGGATTTCAAGGTCAATTTTGTTCGCAGGTTTCCTGCTGTTTAAGTGACAAAAATTGACATTTCGTGAGAAGGAAGAAAATGATGATGTGAGAAGGTAAACTCTACCATAACCATGTACAGTAGCAGAGCAAGGGGCGGGAAAGCGAAGTGGGGGTGAGCAGGAGTCATGTGACAGTTAAGAGGAGGGAAAGGAGGAAAGAGGGCATAGTATAAATTGATAAATGAAGACGGAAATATTCAAATGAGACGAAAGGAGAAGATGTAGCAAGATATAAAGAAAGAAAGAGACATGAAAGAAAGAGGAAAGCGGAAGAAGGAAAATGAGGGAACAACTCAATCTGCATTTGCCAGGTGGAGGCGCTTGGTTTCCAGCTCTGTCGTTTACTGAGATTTCAAAGGCGTGAAACTGCCTCGTATTCTTCTTTGCCCTCCTGCCAGGTCGTCTTGCCCGCTTCGAAAAATAGGTTAAACATAACAAGACATCAATACAGATGTCTGCCACTGGGGAGGAGGGGGGGTGGGTTAACACCTCGTCCACCCCCCCCCCCTGCCCAGTGGTGAAGTTTTTCAGTTGCGCATGTGTATATGTAAAGGTGCATGTTCAAACACACGCACGAACATACATAAAGCGCCGTTGAACCTCCCCCCCCCCCCCCCTGAAAAAAATTTCTGGCTACGCCCTGATGACCACCACAGTAGCCTAGCGACTGCGGTGCGGCACTGCTAGGCTCGATGGCGTTGCTTCAATTCCTACATTTCCATGGGGGCGGAATACAAATGAATCAGTTTACTAAAATTAAAATGCACATTAAGGAAACACGTCCTTGTCCAAATTATCCTAGAATCTCGTACTACGGCATTCCCCATAATCACATCGTCATTCTGGCTAATAAATTCCTCGAATTTTTCAACACAGCTACATGCAGACGTACTGAAACGTGCAGAAGCAATAAATAATTTGTTATGTTTAGAATACTAACAGGACTGTCAGTCAGCAATCCTATCTCATGGTGTAGAAAATCCCCGCATGCCTCAAATGAATATCAAATTACTTCATATTTTATTAATTTATTGTATTATTTTAGATTTCTTTACAGCACAGCACATAATTAGTGACCCATGCTCCGTAGTCTACGTTATTCATAACGAAATCCTATCAAATTCCTTCACCTGGCTTTTGTTTGGGGACGTTCAAAAAACTATTCTTCTGCCATCCATGCCTTTCAAAATGTGGTCAGGTGGCCATGTTGGCCGGATGTCTGGTGACTCCTCTTAATAATACGACTGGTTTGTATGCCTATCAATAGAGTGAACATTTCGTTGATTGTGCATTGAGATGAGTGCACTGAAGTCGCAGCAGATACCACTCGGAGCACCATGAATTAACCTACGCCCTCCTCCTATTTGCAGTGGCAAATTAACAAAAAAGAAAAAAAAAACAAGCTCAGTTTCTATGTTTTCTAGACACAATTCCTACATTTTTGTGTAATCGATAATTGGAAGCAAGAACAATTTGTGGGAAAGCTATGGCTTTCACAAATTTCACCGTCAAAAACAACCTTCCCTCTAAGCAGTCAGTTTAGTGGGCAAGGAGACAAATACTTTTTGTATGATGCTAGAATTCTGTACGGTTGTCGTATCCGTAAATTGTCACGCTGCTTAAAGCGAAATGATACTGCTGCCAAATTAGGGAAGTGATAAATCGCAAAGTGTTAACAAACAAGACACTTAGTAATATTTTACTATCAGCATTCTATGATTGGAATTTAAAGCCCTATAGAAAAAAAAAAAACTTCAACTTGAGGGAATAGAGCAGGCACAAAGAGGATTTCTTTTTTATGAAATGTTATTCTTTCGTATATACTCGGCAGAAGAACTGCACCTTGCAAGTTCGTGAAAATACACATTACAGGTATACTTTGATTCATTTTTACACAGACTGGAATGACGACATTTGCTGATCGTATATGCCATAATATGCTAGAACTACTCAAGGCTTGCGTCGACTCTTGAGTGGAGCCTAGTCTTTTTTCTGAAGTTCTTGACCTAGAAATTATTGCTTGCAATCGCTGAAATCAACTAACCCCAAACGGTTTCAAAGCAACTTTACTATCTCCTCTGAGCGCATATCTCCATCTTAAACTTCATCATCTGCTTTTTGTTGCTAAAGTATAAGCACAACCTTTATTATTATACACCCTTGATCTAAAAGTATCGTCTTGCGCTGTTTGTTGCAGATTTGCAGAACAGTCGGTGCGACTTTGAGGATGGCTGGTGCAGTTGGAAGAACATCAACAGTCCAGACGGTGGCAAATTATACTGGGCTCTCGGCGGGGGAAACGTCAAGACGACGCTACTGAGACCGCGCCGTGACCATACACTCGGCAACAGTTCAGGTGATTCGCATACCACCGACAAACTGTGAGTGACAGCGGAGGGCTTGTTGCATTACTCCCATGAGCGGTTCACGAAAGCACTTCTTTTTATCAAAGAACTGTTTTACAGCGAAAGCTGTGATGAGATCATTTCAGCGGCCGTTTTTGGCGCCGTAGTTGTCCGCCGCCGCCGGTGTCTGTAACCACTATCGCTCGTAGTAAGAAAAAAAAACGAAATAAGAAAAAAATTCTATGGTGGAACGAGGTTCGAACATGGGCCCTCTTCGTGGGAGCCCAGTATTCAACCTCTGAGCCATGCCGGTTTTTTTTCTCTTTAATGCATGGGAATAATGCCATCAAATCTCGCCATCTATTACAACATAATTCATCGCTTTAGAATTACACTCACATGCACATATGCACAGAACACACAATTTCACATAGTCCAAGGAATCTTCAAAAGTCCGGTAAACAGACACAAGCGTCCAGAAGTCCAAGCCACTCCGGAACCGGATCAAAAGTCTGAGCAACACTACGCACCTTAGCTGCTTCTTCTCGAAAGACAGACCTTGTCGAGCGAGGTGGCTCAGCGTGTCTGTCAATCATGCGGCTTCTCCATAGCGAATATAGACCGAACAGCATGATTAAATCATATGGTGCACTATTGTTGGTGCTCTTTTCGAACGGGAGGAACCTAACACCATACTATGTAATTGGAAATTCTTTTCTGAGGGTTCTCTTAAGAATGTCCCAGAAATGATATGCATCACGGCAATGAATAAAACAATGCTCGATTGTTTCAGGCTCGTTGCATAGCCTGCAATTTACAGACCAGGGCACGTATATCCCTTTTTCATGAAGCCATGTCTTTACGGGTAAAGTGGATGTGTGCATCTTAAAGAAAAACGTTTTCACAGCTGGCGATATACACATTTTACGTACACGGCAGAATACATCATGACCAGATTTAGATAAATATTGCTGTCGGTACACAGGTTCGGGGAAAAGGGTGTTTACAAGTGCGGCGGTTAGCTTCTTTCTGTCCCCGTTGTACAAGTACTCTAGCGTGAATCTGGATTTCAAAAACTGGCACAGTGTCGATAATCTCTTTCAAGGAACCCCATAATTGCGATTCTTCCGGCACTCTTGTTGTGACAAAAAGAAAAGGGAGATGGTGCCGGTGCTTGAAACTTCTTTGCAAGAAGACCCTATATAGGCTTCATGTCGGGAAGGGACCACATTAACATATGCAATATAGCGTGGTAGAAGAGTAAAATAAGCACGAAGCATCGCACAACGCGAATTATGTAACCAGGCGCCACGCAATGCGAATTGCGCAACGAAGAGGTTGTTGAATGCTTCCAGGCCATTACAAAGGCCTCCGCCATAAATCTTCATCGTCATTAGGCCAGCATGAACAAAGTGCGCATAATGTCTTACATACGTTTAGTAGGTACCACGGCTCTCCGTAGAATGACGAAAAATGGCTGAGTGCCTGCTTCCCTACTTCTCAAAAATTACGATTTATAGCGCAGTGGGTTCCTCGCAAGTGCACATGTATTGGTTGCCAAGGAATCCCATAAGCGCATGATCCATTTCATCGGGCTCTCAGAAAAGTTCTTCGCCCCCCTCTCTCCCACGTCAACCTATGTTATACAGCATGGCGGGAGAGGGAAATAGCGACCGGGCGTCACCCAATGCAAATTACATAACTGGTGGGCCGTTTAAAGCTTCCCGCCCATTCCAAAGGGCTCAGCCATAAGTCTTCATCGTCACCAGTCGTCGCTTCAACAAAGTGCACATAATACCTTACAGACGTGTAGCTGTTGTCTCGCTTCTCCGCGGAATGATGAATAATGGCTTAGTAGGTGCTTCCCAACTTCACAAAAATTGTGATTTATGGCGTAGTGGGTACCTTGCTAGTGTACTCGTATTAGTAGCCCCAAGAGAGCTTACAACGGGCTCTAGAAACGCCGCTCTTCCAGCATTCGCGGTGACTGTGCTGCGGTTTCAGCGCAGGCATGGCGTTTTTTTTTTCCGGTGAACGGAAATGACGGAGCGATGGGGTTACATAACTAGAGTTACATAACGTAAATCGCGAGAGAGACTTCGTTTGTCAGGCTAATGCTTCGAAGTCAGCAAAATTGCTGACATCCAGTAATTACAACGAAGCATGGCTAGGCTAGATAAATAAAGCGGAAAAGGTGAAGATGACTCCATATTTTTCGCTGTGTTCGCTGTACTTTAAAGCACGTCGTCAACCTTTGCGTTGTACGCATCGGCACATCTTTTGCATTTGTGTCCAAATAAACAAAGCTTTTGTTTTCCGGCCACCGTTGAGCACTAAGCCCATCCCCTTTCACGAAGGGAGTATGAAAATTATTGAATACAAAATAATCTGGCCCCGAAAGGCATACAAGCAATAGTCTTATTGGGCGAACGTGTAATAAGAAATACTGTAGCCAATGTAACGTGTGCCCAAAGTCGTCTATTTTGTGGTCGTTGAAGTGCCGTCAGTTAATCTTCCGACGCACCGGTGGTCTAGATTAGATTGTATTTAAGAGGTCATTACTATGTCTATATTGATTTGTCTGTTCAAGCCAATTCGCATTCAAATACCATCATAAACCCAGCCAATATCACGTCATGATCGTCACTATCTCATCTTAGTTCCTTTCGCATCAATGTTCGTATATGGAGCCACCAGCTTGACATTCCTCGCGTGGTGTCAAGTTGTGTCTGGATGTCGCGACCATCACAGCACCAAGCTTATATAAAATTTCGTCATGAGGCTCGTGGTACTTCTTTCCGGTTTTGGTAACTCGTTTTTGTTTCAGGTTCATACGTATTCGTGAGTAACTACGAGAGAAAGAGCGGAGACAGCGCAGGGCTTATCGGTGAAAGCCTCCTTGACAACAACGGGATATCGCAATGCATCGAGTTTTGGTACATAATCTCAGGCCACAACGAAACAAACCTTAAGGTAAGATATGCGCCTCGGTATAGGGCTACTTTTGTGGCGCACTGCTGTGCCAGATATTTGCAGAAGACACGCTTTGTTTCTATGACAAGAGTTGATCAGACGGATGCGCTCGGAGGCTGAAGAAGTAGATCTTCTCTGCAGCAATGATATTTTGTTATAGGTCTGCAGATTAGGAAAAAAGTTTACACTAAAGCCTAAATAACAATATCCAACAAAAGAGAGGCCGATCAAAAGGTTCATGTAAGAATAATTCATTATCATATTATCTTATGTAGCCTGTTTTTCTCGTTACCGTTTTACGCGTCAGACAGCGCGGCTTGCTTGCCGCTACGCAGGCTCCCCTTGCCGATGATGCCGCTTCGCTTTGGTGTTATCGGTCAGATTATGTTGTCCCTCTTAAGACTACGATTCACTTTGCCGATGCTTCGTTCTAACTGTACTCACCAAAACGTCCTTGGCAATCTTTACTGCTTAGTTCTATCTTGAACGACGAGCGAAAGCAGGTCAACCGGTCTCAAGCAACAGGCAATGCCTCAGAAGGCTTTGATCAAGCGCCGCTTCCGCTGGCACAGGATTGCCTTGCATTACTTGTCTAAAATGGATAGTTCCTTTAGCTAATTCTAAGGAGAGCACAAACAAGACTGTGTGCGCTCACGAGACACTCGTTAACTTACCTTGTTCTCAGTGGATTGCAGTCAATTGTCAACAGAGGGAAATTTTCATTCGCACGACCATGCTGATGCAGGCGCACTAACAGAGTAGTCTTAAAAGTGTGATTAATGAGCAGCCAGTATTTTGCTGTAATATAAAATCATCTCCCGTGCTATAACGGTACGAACAGCTATAGTTCAGTGAATGTATTTCACGCCGAAATATTGTAGCGATACACCGCGCCTCGCAAGGAAAATTATCCTGGTCAATATATTAAGGGAACTCTTCCTTACAGGTTTCCTACTACAAGCAAGTGCCACAACGGCGCCTTCATGTGGCCCTGTGGAATCAACAAGGGGGCGGTCCTGTTACCTGGCAACAAGGTCGCATTGCAGCGCCACACAACATAAGGGTGCGAAACAAATACTTTGGGTATTTGCGTAGCGCGCAATAAAACATCAGTCGGGACTTACATTAACTTCTGAATAATGTCTAAGCCCATGCGCTAGTACCACTTTTACTATATGCACTGGTTGTTCGAAAACGTTCTAATGCTCAATGTGTAATTTATGCTGCGCTGTGAGGATACCTGTATATATAATTTCTTACAAGGATAACGTAAGCACAGCCTGTATAGTAGCACTTTTGATAAGATGGAGAGAGTTTTTCCTTGTAAATAATTCTGCAGAATAATTGCCAATGAAGTAACTAGTGGAATATTGAAATTACAACACCATATTGATTTACAACACCGATAAAACGTTTTAAAGCTAGGTTACTCTGAGGAGCGGGAATTATTTGCTCGAAGAATCATAATGAACGTTTCATTCGTATTTTTTATTGTATACAAATATTATCCTTGTATCTAGAGATAAAAGTGAACGAGATGGTTTACTTGTTTTCCGATGTTGAATCCTTTCTCGCATCATAGGGTAATTAAGATACCATAGACAAAAAGCGTTTTATTAAAAACACGTAGGACAGCAGCACAGTATGATCATAGTGGCTGGTGGCTTTAAAAACTTGTTGAACATTGAAATAAAGAAATTATATTGAGGCTTCAAGAAAAACATAAAATAAATGCCTCAGCCTGCACCACCGAAGTATAAAAGCAACATTGAAATACAATATCCAACAAACACATCAAAGGAAGTAGTGTGCTCCTGCATTGACTCCATTTATGTAAGGCAAGGTACAGTGTTTGTTTTGACTGCTATCATAATGCTTGGGAATAGTCTCCAGCATTAGCACCTTTCAAATGTATTAAAGCTAGGCTACTCTTAGAAGCGGGTATTATTTGCACTAGGTACGATAATGAACGTTCCACTAATCAGCGAAATGCGATAAAAACGCATTACTTTCCTACATATATTCTATGCTATGTATTGTGGCTGGTGGCTCTGAAAGTGACCCTCACTTGTGTGAGCAAAAACCACTCAGGAGCGTTATCCACTCGTAATTTCAACTCGGGAGTACTGAAGTAGCGATGAACTTTTTAACAGCAAGGTTGTTCTTGGTAGAAATTTTCATGTCCGGGACCCGTGGTAACGCTTGTGGGCATCATAAACGGGTATGCGCCGCAGACATTGGGTAAATCCCACTACTCACCACTGGTCGACTAAAAATAAAGGCAACAGTTCGCCAACAAACAGGTATGTGCCGCAGAAATCTGTGCGGCCTCTCGGAAAACAGCCCAACAAATGGCGTGCACGTTACCACAGGGACACCACTGTCACGTGATACTGTGTGGTTATAAAAGGTGGTGGCAATGCTACCTGCTTAAAGCTTAACAAATAGTGTTTAGGAACGAGCAGTGATACAACATATTGAAGCATCTTAATGGAAGGCTTTTTGTAGACCTGTGTACAAGAAGGGGATGGTCAAGATGCAATAAACCTATACTACCAACTCAAAGCGTAACAAAGATTGTTTAATAAAGAGCAGTGATACAACATATCTGAAAGACATTCAAAACATAAATATGTAATAGCCTGACGAAGGGGACGCCATCAGATTCGCTGTTTTATCGGTGTCCGCGAAGCGCAGCTGGTTTAATTTTTTAGCTCTTGAATAAATGTGAATTCATAAGCCTAATTGCCACTATGTCCACAGCATTCACCTCTTTCAGAAGTTCCGCTATGAGTAATCTGTGCTACAAGATAAATACTAATATTTGATTGCCGTTAAGGAAAAACAGCCGTATATTCAATATCACACTACGCGTAAACTTGGCGACCATATGACTCGTTTACCCTAATTAGGAGACATCATGTTGGTAAGAAGTTTCTGCTGTTGAACTGCAGCTATTTTTGACCGTTAGGGACGAAAGTGAAGGAGCCCGCCTCTTCCGTAACAGCACGTTAAACAATTAATGCAGCATTCACAAGACATGAGTTGCGCTAATGGCTGGTATTGTTGGTCTTACACATCAACTGCAAAAAAAGAATTATGCAACCACAGACACGGATATTCAGTCGATTGAATCACTCATATATTCCCGGAACAACAGCTCCTGGTGATGTCCGTCGGCGAATAGCCACTACGGATCCCTTTACATAGCTTAGGAACCCTACACAAAGCAATGGGGAATGCAAAAGCACCTCATGAAAGAAGCGAACCAGAAAAGGCTAAAATACAACACTGCAACATTTTCAATAATGCATGGCAGTAGTGCACAGTTCTACTAAAATACTATACACCATACGTAAGCACATCTAAGATAATAAAATACCTTTTACAGTACACCACACTTGCATTTCGGGGAAAAAAAGAAAAGTAATATCAAAGCGGCTGTACAATAAGAAAAAAAGATGTTGGCTGATGTTTAACTCTTATAAATCCATTTATTGCAAGCGAAAGGTATGTTTCGCTTGGTTTCGCAAAGGTTATGTACACAGGCCGCGGCTGCAGTATAGCTTCAAACTTGGCAGCCTTCAGCGCTTGGTAGGCTTCTCTATGACGTGCTGATCTGGCCTCACTTTAGTCTCCCGGTGTTCAGGCAGGCAACTTTGCCTTTGGTTGAGATTTCACAGCTTGCTGTCTATGTTTAGTGGATTGGATTCAGCCTGTGACTTGCGCTGAAGCGCACGCACAAACAGCTCAGCGGGTTCGCCATTTGTGGCGGGCGAGACTGAGCGACGAAACGCCGGAGACGCAACCATTAAACCTTCACCTAGTCACGCCTAGTCGAACGCTAGTGATCGCAGCTGCGAACCTCCAAGCACGCGCAGTTGCAACGGCTCTTCGCAGCGAATCACGTGGGACGACTTGAGCGATAGACACGCAGGGGCGGAAAAGCAGCAGCTGTGGCTGTAGCGTCCGAGCTGGCCGAGAGCCAAGAGTATTTTCCTATTTCTTACTATACCTCGGGCTCAGCCCTCGAGCGACGCGACTCTTCCTTTTAAAGACGATAGTCTTTCTTGGGATACTTAAACGCAGAAATTATGATCTGTCTTTCTGTTTGTCTTTCTGTTTGTCGGCACGTCACTCGATTCAGCCACTCGGCCAAAGTTCAACCATTTGCCCAAGGGCCAGCCATCTTGAACGGCTGACTACGCTCGTACTTGTGTACATTGTCCATCAAAAAGCAAACATTACGCATATCTGAGGCGCAACATCACTAGGTAAGTATTAGGTGGTGTGTTCCTTTAATATAAAATGCATACATACGTAATTCTAAAGACCCTAGTTTCTCAAGCCGCGCTGAAATTGCGACTGCGCGTTAAAGTCGACCTCCTCCGTGCCCTCTGCACGAGCTCATTGTTGTGTTTCGGTTTCGGTTCTGTATTGCACTGTACGAATGCCATGGGGCGCCGCTCTGGCATTCCTGTTTTACCCAGGCGACGTGTAAATAAAAGAGTGTGTGGAGAGTACTCGTTCAGTGCGGACGTTTCTTCTGCTTCAGCGTTAGCGCCAAACCGCGTGTTCGGGCTGGCTGGCGTCCCCGCCGGTCGTGTTGGTCACCGCGGGTCTTCGCCTGCTGCTGCGCCGGGACTACCAGCCCGCAACACAGCACTCATGTTTCCCAACGTATTGCCAGATGGCATCCATATCTCACGCAGCGCCTCTTCTATCGTCTTTCGACGGCATTTGCAGCGAAGCATGCAGATACGCGGCCAATTTTTTAGCCAAAGACTGCCAGACGTGCCTTGCACTGCGCTCCAGAGGCTCAAAATCATTGCGACACGATGAATGACTTTGCGAGACACGGAGCAGTATGGCTTTCGCTGTAAACGAGAACCAAGAACCGATGGATACTGTCACTGAATTACGCCATGGGCAAAAACGTTTAAGAAGAAAAAATCGCCAGGCCTGCGCGGAAAGCGCTGCACAGTCACAGCGAAAGCTCGAAGAGCGGCGTTTCTAGAGCCCGTTATAAACTCTCTTGTGGCTACTAATACAACTACACTAGCAACGTACCTACTACGCCACAAATCATAATTTTTGTGAAGTTGGGAAGCACCCACAACGACATTACTCGTCATTCTGCGGAGAAGCGAGGTACCATCTGTAAGGCATTATGTGCAGTTTCTTGATGCGACGACTGATGAAGGTGAAGAATTATGACTGAGCCTTTTGTAATGGGTTGGAAGCTTTAAATGACCCACTAGTTACGTAATTCACATTGTGTGACGCCCGGTCGTTATTTCACTCTCCCAGCACGCTTTACACCATACGCTAACGAGAGAAGGAGATAGGGAGAGGGAATTAACTGTATTGAGACCCTGATAAAATGGATCGTGCGAGCCTTATGGGCTTCCTTGGCAACCAATAGAAGTGCACTTGCGAGGAACTCACTACGCTATAAATCAAAATTTTTGTGAAGTAAAGAGGCAGCCACTGCGCAATTTTTCGTCATTCTGCGCAGAACCGTGGTACCTGCTAAACAACTGTAAGGTATTATGTGCACTTTGTTGATGCTGTGGCTAATAAAGATGAAGAATTATGGCAGAGCCCTTTGTAATGGGTTGGAAGCATTGAACATCTCGCTCGCTGCGCAATTAGCATTGTGTGACGCCTGGTTACAGAATTCGCATTGTGTGACACTTGGTTGTTATGTTACTCTTCTACCGCGCTACATTACATATGTTAATGTGTTTCCTTCCCGACATGTAGCCTGTATAGGGTATTTTTGCAAAGCACTTTCAAGCACCGGCATGGCTCTGAGGTAGAACACTGGGCTCCCACGCAGAGGACCCAGGTTCGAACTTCGTTCCATCCTGGAATTTTTTTCTTATTTTGTGTTTTTTGCTTACTACGAGTGATAGTGGTTACGGACACCGGCGGGGCGGAGAACTACGGCGCCAAAAAGGGCCCTTGTTGCGATCTCATAACAGCTTTCGCTGTAAAATATTTTGTCCATGTGCACGCGCATGTCTCTTCCGTTTGCCGCCGTTAGTTTATCGGGGCTATCTTTTTGAGTTAAAAATGAAATGGTATTTGCAACATCCGAAGAAAAGCTGAGGAGTCGCCGTTATGCTTATGTAACGAAAGTAAAACTGATCCTTGCCTGCTCTTCGTCTGTTTTTTTCCAGATAATATATTTAGGAACTGTAGGACCAGCATCTACACCAGCATATATTGCGCTCGATGACATCTCCATCATTGAAACGGACCACTGTGACCCACTTCCGAAAGGAGCCGAAGCTTTACCTGCTGGTGAGCCGCTTTGTTCCCATAGAGGGCCCTTACGTAAAACAAGCGTCCGGAAATCTGTACAAACCCGAGCATATATACATACATATTGGGAAAGATGTTGCATCCTGTTGAAACAAACCCGAGTCAGAACCAGAACACTGTCGGGAAGAGAACTCAAGCCAGAACCCAACGTACTTGGGACCTGCGTGAATCCTAACCAGCCCTAAAAAAAGAAGAAAGAAAGTAAAAAAAAAACACTGCATTGGTGGTTGTTTCGGAATAAAGTATTTCAAAGGCGGCACTTGCTTGTTGTGCAATGTAGTACTCATAAGATGGCCGTGCTTATGAGTATGATTGCTATGAGTGTTCTTAATAAGTTTCACTAATATTTATGTTGTAACAAGTATCGCCATTTCCAATGTGCCAACATCTTAGAAATAGTATGCGGATGTGCCATGCGCTCGCTACAATGCATGATTGCAAACTAAAAACGAATAGAAAATTGTGACGTACAAGTGTTGATGAACTGCCGAGCGCCGTTGCTTGAGAAGTGCTGCCTATCGAGCCTTTCACATTAGCACATTTGCGTCAATAACAGTGCGTAATGTGTCGGAGATCACGCTTACGATACGCAAAGTGCTTTGTGAAACAGTGTATTGTTGCGAAGAAGTTGGCTATTGTAAAAAAGTGAGCGCGAACAAGACATGTGAGCTCGCTGAAGCGTTCTTTATCAGAAACGAGGGTAATGATTGTATATATGAACCGTCTGTCAACTAGGTTGCGAGGTACGCAAGCTCATCGATTTCTTTGACGTCACCTAAATTTTCTGCACAGGTTTGGGTTGGTTTTCGTCGTGTTCTCTTTTTGTCTCATTAAAACTTCAGTTGTTTGACAGCGCTCGTACAGCTGTCCTTCCTTTCTTGTGCTACGTCTTGTTTGCGCTGACTTTTTTACAATATGCATAAATTCTAGCTAGCCCACCTTTCTACCTTACTGAAAGAAGTTGGCGAACTGTTGTAGACTCTTATTATGCTTAACTGGAACTGAAAAGGAGCGAAATGGAGGGCGTTGTAGCTGAATCAAACCCGCCTTATTTTTGGGCAGCACATATCATTGCTAGGCTAGCTAATATCATGCATCAAAAGAGTATCGGGCAAGTGCTTTTTTACGTGGAGCCACCGAAGTATAGGTGAATGACAGAGGAGTAATCTAGAACAAAGGTGCCTACTTGTCGACTACGGCACAAAAGTGAATGATTCAGTAATGTAGTTAACCAGAACGCAGCAAATTAGGGTAACGTTTCCATTGTTGAAAGATCTATTAAAATTAAAGAGAAGTAGTCTTCATTTTGCTTCTAAATTTTGAATCAAGGCACAAATCATGCGGGCAGCTGACCTGCTCGTAAAAAGATCACGTGCTACGTGACGCCAACAGGCAAAAAAAAAAAGAGTGTTCCACACTCGCCGCCATGGCTGCGATTGGCGCTGACTAACATTCCTTGGTTTAATTCAACATATATACCCCAGAAAGTGGACGGGAGGATGACCGCCGCCGTAGCTCAGTGGTAGAGCATCGGACGCGTTATTCGAAGGTCGCTGGTTCGGTCCCTGCCGGCGGCAAGTCATCTTTTCGTCCACTTTACTTTCTTCACATTTATATTCTAAATACTACAGATAACACCCCCTATACTTTCCTTGGCGTTATTGTCTGTTAGTTCTCATTCATATATATACACACACACACACACACATATATATATATATATATATATATATATATATATATATATATATATATATATATATATATATATATATATATATGCACTGTGACCTCCAATAACTCCACTAAATACTGTATATAAAACTGGTGAGGCTATTGAATGGGGCACGCTTCCATGTTGCTTGTCTGTCCAAGACAAATAATGTTTGGCGGGCCTTACAGAATAGATCTTCTTAAAGAAGAATCATGATTTACCAAGAGCATAATTAAAGAGCGTACAGCTAAGTTTTGCGTAAGCATGGAGGCTCCCTAGGACACATGGAACATAACAGCATGGTATTTCTCAACAGTATAGTGCAAAGCTCAAGAACGTTTCTATAGCGTGCATTATTGTGCCTCGACGCAGCCTAGGTGCGCCTAGATCCAAGAATACACGAGTCACATGGGAAAATAAACGCACACAAAAAGAAAAATCCACGAAACCATGCATGAGTTCCAACTCGCGCGAGTTGCCATTCATGTGCAAACAAAAGTACATGGATGTCTCTGCTTTTGGAACGCGGCTGCTTAGAAAACCTACACAACTTTATACTTAATGACCTCATGTACGAATGAAATAAAGCTCGAGGGTTTCACTAGTAAAAAACTTCAGACAGCTTCGCACTATGGTACCAAACCGAAAGGAACAGGGGAGCTGGGCTGCCTTCCTTGTTTCTGTCTCTTCTTTTTTCTTTTGTTTTCTTTTTTACTTTCTTTTTCTTTCTCTCTGTTTTTTCCATGTGTTTTTGGCTCTTTTCTTTCTATTTCTTCCTTTATCTATTTCTTTCTCTTTCTCGCTCTTTATATTTTTTACCTTTCTTCCATTTTTTTCACTTTCTCCGTCTATTTCTCGTTAGCTCTTTCATTCTATCACTTTCTCTCTCTCTCTCTGTCTTTTTTTATGCTGGCTCTTTCCTTGATTATCTCTGTTTATTTCTATTTCGGTCTGTTTCTTTTTCTTTCTCTCTAATTGTATATTTCTTTCCCTGGTATTCCTTACTATCTGTCCTCCTTCTTTCCCTCCGCCGCACCCTCCTTTCCCTTTCTCCTTCCCCCCCTTGCTATACTATACTACACAAGGCTATGTTATGGTATGCTATGCTGTGCTGTTCTCTGCTAGCGTGCCTGGATAGCCGAGTGTTTACGATGCTCGCGTTCGGATCGTGGGTACGCGGGTTCAAATCCCGCCTCGAAAGTAATTTTTTTCGTCGAGAATTTCTCTCTTCCTCGTTCTTTCTCTCTCGCTCTCTCTTTGTCTCTTTCTTTGTCTCTCTCTGTACTCGCTCTCTCACCCACCAGAGCTATCAGAATCGGGCGCCGGACAATTTGGCGCCCGTGTTCTGTGAGCGAAGCAGTAGATGAAGAAGGGGACGAAGGGAGCGCATGCTGGTTCATGATGATTATAGCTTTTGCTCATTGATTACGGACTGACGCTCGGCCTAAATAGATCCGCTGTTAAAAGCACGTCACGATTACGACGCACGCTGTAGTGATGGCCTGAGATTAATTTCGACTACTTGGATTTCTTTAAAGTGCACTGAAACTCCAGCACCGAACTGTGCAAAATGTGGTGATCCGCTGTCCGTTGTTCATGTTTTAATCATGTGTCGGTGGCTGGAACCAGAAAGGAGACGTCACTTCCCAGAACTGTACAAATCCCACATACCGTCACACCCATCCATTTTTCTTGGTGACGAGCCCATGTTCCCCCGAAAAAGTGTTTTAAACTTCTTAGCTAGCGTAGGCTTCTTACGTTCCGTTTCATACTCTCACTAATCTCAGCCTTCTCTCAATCTTGAGGGAATCACTGAGATTTCTAGTTCAGACGTCATGCAGCACGCACTCCTTGTCTTGACAAGGACTGCTGCCGAGGCGGCGTGGCATCGTAAAGCCCATAGCTTGTGCCCGCTTTTAAACTCATCGCACACAATCCTTTCCTTTAATTATTTTAGGCCCTCTACACCACACTTTTATTTTATTTGTCACTTTGAGTACCACGCTTTTTACTTGAGTCGACCGTAAGCCTGTGTTTGGCGCTCTTTGGCCTGAGTTGCCCTTGCGCCACTAAAACCTACCATCATCAACGTGCACTGAAACCTAAGTATACGTAACGTTGTTTTCGCATTTCGCCGCCATCGCCTTTCGCGCTCTGGACTAAGTGCCGCGTTCTGAAGCTTAGCAGCGCTATAAATTGCCGTTAAGGTACCAAAGCTGATCAGCTCAAGGTCATGGTCATGGCTTCTCAGGCGTCATGGTGTGCCGGAGGTATATTGCGCAGATTGTAGCTCAATTATACAAAACTAATGATACCGACAGACGACTGAGCCATAGGAACCATAGAGGACAATATACGTGATTTCTCAACTGTATTGTAATGATTCTCACTTAAAGTGAAAGAAATTAAAGTGGACGAAAAATCACTCTTTTCGTCGGTGTAATCCGAACTCACAACCTTCGAATTAGTGCAGTATTGTCATTGTAGGTATAGAAACGTTGGTTACGCTGACTAGGTTCAACATTGCCGTTTTGTTTTTCACGCAGCTGAACTCCTTACCTGCAGCTTCCTGAACAAACAGCTCTGTCACTGGACCATAAGCGGAGTCCCATCAAGAACATGGAGGTTTGGGCCACCTCCTAGATCAGACCTCGGGCCGGAAAAGGGACCGAACGAAACTAGGGGTACAGAGATTTCGCTGTTCAGAAACTAGTCTACTTTCACCTTCATTTACTGTAATGGACGGAGCAGCCCGGAAATGCTAGCGACCATTGTTACATTCGCCCAGAATCCTATTGCACCTTCTGCTTCAAAAATGTTCGCGCGGAGACTGCTAGTGCACTGCACACAGAAAGAATTGCGTGGCTCTGCTATCGCAAACACCAAAGACCAGTGAAGCTGGGCGAAGCCCAGCAAAGGAGTACCAAACCACGCCATGTCCCGGTTGTACACAGTAAGTCTGACCTTTGTATGAGGTCATCGTGTTCCAAGTCTGCAGAGTGCTTGCCAAGCGATCCCACATTTAGAACGGTGATTATAAATTCATCTTCTGCCACCTTCCCAAACGCCTCGTGAAATCTACTGGTAATCGTGTCAAGGGTGTGTCCTTTCAGCCTAGCCAACTCGGCAGTCATATTCTTGCGTACATTACCATTTGCCTAGAAAGTGTAATCTTCGTAATGATTGGTCAAGTAAAGCCCTTCGATTATCGGTACTCACACAAGCGTAGCACACCGACTGCACCATCGTGCGGCTCCCAACATTCAAAACATTGGTAACCTGCATCGGGCCATTCAGGTTTTTAATCTCCGGTGGATTTTTAATTTGGACCTCCTGTATTGGTTGATGATGGATTCGAGGAAACGATTAGCACCACGTCCATAACGCCAGCATTTCGTGCATACTGTAGGACGTGGAGCTTGCGCTTGGCTAGACATCTTCTTCATCTTTCGTTGGCCGGTGGTGGGTAGTGGGGCTTGTCCAATTTCTGTGGCACATACCCGCTAGGCGAACGTAGAGAGATGACAACCGTAGAGTGGTTCTGACAGATCCGCCGTAAAACTGCAAATAAAACCAGAAAAAATTCACCGCTTATATGCACTAAATGCTGATCAGGTTCCCAGAAAACTGTAGCTAGTGAAAAAGCAAGCGGCAGTTTTTCAGTGTCCTTCATATTCAAAATATAGCCAAGCGGCATATTTGGAATGAACGCTGGAAAGACGGAATGAGATAGACGAGAGCACTGGCTCGTTTGCTTGTGCTCTCAAGACGGTCCTATAACTGCAAACATAGCAGCAGCAACAACAACAAAAAGAAAGAATAGGTACAATAATTTAATAACTTACCGTTAAATTAGTACTAATATTTCTACCCATATGTAGATAACTGTTATGAATTAGTTGGTGACATCGACAACCATTTTAACTTAAATAAAACAGTCGTCTACTCCTCTGTTTATCATCTAGCGTCTATACATGAACATCACCGCAGCTTGGAACCGCTGGCACCAGGCCTGTAGCCTGGGCGAGTGGGGCCCTTCCACCCCCCCCTCCCCCCGAAAGTCTTATGGAGGCTGGTGCTTTATCTATAATAAATTATGAAAACAGGTGTTTTTCTCAAGAAGTCAAAACCTTCAGCAAATGCCCCACTCCCCGGCCCCTCCCCGAAAAATGTTCCTGGCTACGGGCCTGACTGGTACCTCTGTTTCCTAAAGAAAGTCAGCCATGCAACCTACGTCACAGCCTGTAATAAGCTGTGAGGTGTAATTATGAATGATACAAAGTGACATTATTAAACGGAGTCATGGACCCATACAGATAATGGAAAGAGCCAGCTTGCCATGCTGTTTCTTTATTTTCTGAACCGGTTTTTCTGACACGGATGAATAATAATTTTACCACAAGAACTCTTCCGGCAATCTCTGTACTTTCGTATAACAAAATGCAATTTACCTGCTATACACATCTCTCGAATAATTCAGAGTTTTAAAGTGGAAAGCTGGAACTCAAATTCGTTTGCTTTTAAACGGCACGTTTTATCGCCTCCACGTTCTAGCTCAAGCACATGAGTTTGTATTCCATAGCAGCGCTGAAAATTGAGGGAAGTTTGCCTGTATCAAATGTTAATAAACAGGGCAAATACCTAGGAAAACCTTCCTCGAAGCAAAGTTGGGCGTCGGCATTATTAACGCTAGCTTGTGCATTTAACGTAGGAGATTCTCAGGGAGCGTGGAAACATTCGCATGTCGTTTTGCTCACTGGCATGGGTTCTGTTTTTGTTTTGTTTCAGGCGGCATGATACATGTGACAAGAGCTTCACTGGTAAACAACGTCGGTTTGCTACGACTCTCGTCGACAATAATGGGTCGTCAGCCGCAACTGATTTGCCTTACCACATGGTACCACATGTTCGGTGGCCGAGGTTTAATCCTGGGGCTGAGTGCTCGCAAAACAGTTGCCTCAGCGGGCCTCAACTGGCAGCGTTCACCTCTCTTCTACCAGTATGGCCGCACCACCGCTGACATTTGGTACAAGGTGCAGCGTACGATTAACATGAATGGCTCCCACAATCAGGTACTCTATACGTCCTCGACGTGTTATTCATGCCATTTTTACAGCTTTCCTGCTTATTAGCAGTAAACATGGCTTTTGTTTCTGCTGACAAAGACGCTTTTCACGCGAGATCAGTGATATGAGACAAACTTATTTAAATTATTACCTGAATTTGCCTATGCCTGCCTAAATAACTCAGTGGAAAAGCATTCTCTCAGATTCCATACTTATCAAGAGTTCGATGCCAGGGCACGGGAATGCGTCCACAGCTCATGGCGGAAGCTAAGCCAAGCCACAGTTATTGCCAGAGTTAGGACGTAGACCTCAGTGCCCGCATGTCATGTGCACTGTGTGAAGGAGGTCACCTGATCTGCGTTGGGTGCGACAGCCATCATAGCAAGGCGAACCGAAAATACAGTAGTAATAATTGTTGACGTTTTACGTCTCAAAAAATAACCACGACATGATAATGAGAGACGCGGTAGTGGAGGGCTCCGGAAATGTTGACCAGCTGGGGTTTATTAACATACACGTACATAAATCCATGCTCACGAGCACCTAGGATTTGCTCCATCGAAATCTGGCTATACCGCAACCAGGATTCATTCTCGCTACCTTCGGATCTGCTGTCAAGCACCACAGCTATAGTGAACTATAACCACAAGAAGTACACCGACTAGGCGGGTACTCTGGAGCGCACAGTATTGCAGGTCACATGATAGGGTACATTATCAAGACGAAGCACAGCTTAGGTGGGGAAGCTATTAAAACCAGATAACGTTCTCTTAGGCACAAGCAGGGCTGGGCAGTATGGCGATAATATTTCAGATAAACTTTTCTGTATCTGTATTTCTGTATCGAGATACATTTGAAAAATGTATTTGTATCTCAGCAGTGAAATACTTTTACGATGTATCGTTTGTATCGCGATACTATGCAGGACACGGGTATCTCGTTGCATTTTGTTTTGTCGGAAATGAGTTCAGGCGTGTTTCCAAAGGGGAAATGACGTTTTTTTTGTGTGCCAAGACAAACAAAGGCGTGCCGCCGGTCGCCGACAGATAGGGCGGCGATGGTTTCCCCTTAACCACAGAATGCCCATGTGGTAAAGCCATGGTAAAGCGCGCGACGCAGAAGATGGCAGAATCGCGGAGGCAGTATCTTCGGCTTCTGGGGACGAAAGTCGCTGTCTCTCAAGGCCAGTGCAGCCGACCTAATTTTTTTCGGGTGGCAACCCATTACTTCGCGACCCCCGCACGGAAACGGCCGTGGAACAGAGGCTTTTCAATGCTTCGCGTGCGTTCAATTCTCAATGCGCCGGCACTTCCAAAAGCAGTTCCCGTAGTAGCGGCGGAAGTGATTCGAAGATTGCTATGTTTGTCGCGCTTTCAGCCATCCCTCCAACGTGTCAGGGTGCGTTCCTAATTGATTACAAGCGTGAAAGGGTCTTTTGTGGTGCCAGGCTCCCCCACCGCCGGAGCCGACTTCGCCTGTTGCGGCTTGCTGAAATGGGTGCTGGTAGCGTCGGCGGTGGTGACAGCTTTATTGAAGAGTGACCCTTTCGTCCCAGGCGACGAGTGCTTGCTGTAGTTTCTGATGGGGCGCTCTCAGCAGCTGTGCCTGTTTCCACGTCTATTTAGAAAGACAGCAGGAGCAACTTGGGAGGGCTTAAACCCTCTCACCCACAAAGAACGGGACTTTAGGAAGCCAATGTTTGAATTGTGCAGTTTTGACATATTGGGCTCCATTTCGCGTAGGTAATTACGGCCGGCCTATATGGGCAGCGGAATCCTCAGCCGTCTGACCCGGCGCCGACCGGGTCAGAAAGCTGAGGATTCCGAAGGCGGGGACCTCTTTCGGCTTCTGAATGGTCATAGCAAACCAGGTGAGGGCGGAAGTGTTTCGGTACCTGATGCCCCGAGATGAGATATCACCACGCAACAGGGCAATCCGGCTACGAAGGCGGTATTTATTTAATGTAACACGAGTTTGTGCACGCCTTCAGCGGTAGAGAGAATTTTTTTTGCGAGTCTTGTGCTGAGGCTCAACCGACGCTGTCTAAAAGACGGCCTATTTGAGAAGCCTACACAGCAACCTTCTCAGCAAAGCTGATCTTATGTTCATGATAAATGTATGCTTTTCCTCAATTCACTGGTGTTCATTAGCTCATTTTGTCGTTACCAAGTATGTCGATTTCGCTGTCCAATGCTTGTTACTGTTACTGTGAAGTAGTGTATTTTTATTGCAATTGATACTTGTAGTTATGTCATTATTACTAATTATGTACTTTGTACCCCCCATGCAATGTCTTAATGGCGCTGAGGGTACGGTAATAAATAAATAAATAAATGGACTGAAATTTCAATGCGCTGCAACTTTAATTACAACATTATGCTGCACTCATAAATGTCTTTGCTAACTATGAGCATCTTTATAATAAAAAAAGTATTCCAGTATGTTTATCGCTGTAACTGTATTCGGGAATACTTTTTTCGCCTTATTGCAAAAGTATCTTCGAAATATCCCTTTACGTTAAAGGCAAATGTATCTCAGTATTTGTATTTTGGGCTTCCAGTTCATGTATTTCGATATCTGTATTCCGGAATACTTTTCTGGGTATCTCTGCCCAGTCCTGGGCACAAGTATCTGCGCATCCTGTGTTCTCCATCAACCGAGAGCTAATCAGGAGGGCTCTGAACTCCATTTCTACCGCAGTAAATTAATATATAAAACTTCGTGCATTACCTTAGAATCAACATTGTTGAATCGGCCACATCTAAATACCAGTTTATTAGTGAAAAACGTTTATAGGCTGGTATTTATGATCTCGTCAGTTCTATTTGTCCTGTCCCAATGGTTGTTTCGTTGCCATAGAGTGACGCTCGCGGTATCAGAAAAAAAATCTGAAAGTCATAGTTGCGAGGCTCCTGATAACGACGCTTACATTAGACAATTGCTTGTAACCGGGACCTTGCTGGCGCTCATTTATTTCTGCAGCATAATCAGTGATATTGCGTGGCAGCGCCATCACGCGATTTTGAGTCCTGCCGTAGTGGGGGACCCCGGAATAATTCTTGCCACCCGGGGTTCTTTAACGCGCACCTAGGTCTAAGCACACGGGAGTTCACTTATTTTGCCCCATCGTAATGCGGCCGCCGCGGCCTGTCGTCGGATGCGCGCCCTCGAGCTTACCAGAGCGATACGTTACCTCATAATCTACCTGGCGGCTTTACTTTTGTCATGAAGATCTGATTATATGGCAAATTGTGATTGCTAGTTGAGAAATGCGAGCTTCGACAAATGGGGCCATCTGATCGGAAACATGACACTGTGGACATTTTAAGGAGCACTGCTTCGGTTACTATATTGGCGTGAAGCGCTCGAATATGTTCACGATTGGTTGAAACTGCGGCCTTGGTAGTCTAACTTACCTCGACATCAATATCTAATTTCTTGCCAAACTTGTTACGTAAAGGCTGCGGTACGTACGAGTGGAGTTGACTTTCATATATTTCTAGTTCGTGTAGGCAGCAGCCCAAAAATGCAAGTAAAAAAAGCTAACGAAACGGCCACCAGCGCCCCATGAGCGTAGCATGTAAATCATGCTGTACATGACATGCGTGTCATGATTTTCATGTTATGACTTGTCATTTATGTTCGTCATACAGTCATGTTACTCCATACCAATTTTGGTGCACATTCGATTAACCAAGCGACCAGGAGAGCACAAAGTCGTAGGCGGCTAGATAGATAGATAGATAGATAGATAGATAGATAGATAGATAGATAGATAGATAGATAGATAGATAGATAGATAGATAGATAGATAGATAGATAGATAGATAGATAGATAGATAGATAGATAGATAGATAGATAGATAGATAGATAGATAGATAGATAGATAGATAGATAGATAGATACGCTCAAAGTCGCAGAAGTTCGCTAAGAAATGCTTCGCATTTAAAAAAACGTAACGTTATTTGAATAATGTGAAGTGCGTCATTACACTTTATCGTCTGCAAATTAGCATAATAAATTTTAGCTGCGGATGGGCCAAGGTGAGCGGACCGTGCTGAAGCAGCGAAGTATTTCTTGGGAAAACTAGAAGCAGCGTGAAAAAAACGACGACAAGAATAGGAACACACACAACAGAACTAGCGCTGATAAGCGATCAGCGCTAGTCCTGTTGTGTGTGTTCCTATTCTTGTCGTCGTTTTTTTCGTGCTGCTTCTAGTTTTCGCATCATGAACCGACTCGCCCAAACCTACAAGTTGTTGCTAAAACATATTTCTTGGGCGAGCTGTTAATGCTCCTCATGACCGCATATAAGTAGAAGCTCACCTGGTGCAAAATCTGGGAATACAGCATGTCATTATTGCTTCTCTATATGACCTGCATGCATGTTGCTGAATGTACGCCTTTCGTTAGTATAGCGCTAAGCTGTATTCTGGTCATACTACACTGAAGGTATAGGGGCCGTGGTTCGCCCGTGCGCCCACACCGCGTCGGAGCTGAGGCATTTTTAAAAACGCAAGTGAAGCAACTTCTCGCTGCTTGCGATGAGGTGAATCCCGAAGTTTCGCCAATCTGCTTCTTTGACGCAGTTGGCATTTGACGTCACTTTGCTACCAAGAGCTACAAACGACTCTGTGGTTGCGTTAGGACCAGTAGAGGCTGTGCCTGGTGCATGCGATGTGGTGACGGACGGTGAAGGTAAGCATATTATAACCGTCCAAGGATGGCGTTTTTAGAGCATACAATATTGTAACACACCATCACGCAGATAAAGATTCTGATTACTGTGCATTAGAAACATACTAATTAACGGAATCTCTGGAAATAGCCTGCGTCATATATAAGAATGCCACTGTCCGAGCTGGATTACATGAGCAGGCGAACATTATATGCTTAAAAAATGAAAGCGCATAATGAATAAACTTGCGTACAGCATATAATGGCAAGTCGCAAATTCTAGCTGGCGAGCAGGCAAATACCAACTGAAAGCGTGTTCACAGGATGACGCCTCTTTCCATACAATGTTTCGAGAATTTTGTCATGAAGCACATCTCTGGTCCAGTCGCTTTTGTGTTTCGATCCACAAAATAACAGGTGTTAAAGAGACCACATAGACAAAGCTCAACAGTTTTGAATTCGAACTCGCGCTCTTCATATTTTATTTGTGCTAATTTCGCGATAATATGAAAATACACGAAAAAATAATATCAAGCCAAATGGTTAATTTTCTGTTTTCAAATTTGCGCTGTAAAGATTAGCGTGAACATGTAATTGGGGCGTGACAAAATTCAACGTTTCCTTTCGCATGTCTGCTGGCTTGGGTTCCCCAAGGTTCCCATACTTGACGTAATCGGTCTCCTTTGCAACTCGCTTTCCTCCATTTGTACCGGTATATCCAATATGAGTAAATCTAAAATGATATTGTGCTATAGGAGACGTAACCATTCGTACTTCTTATATGTGCCTTTTCTGGCTTACCAAGCCTCTTCCCGCGGCCAGGGTGGCACTGTTGGTATTGTTCAACGGCAGTCTATCAATGAAGCTAAAATGTTTGTGTGTTGCATGTCCCTACAAAAAGAACTGAATGGTGCGGCAGTGCATTTTTATCTCGAGCTTGATTGTGTACATGTCAAAAGTGGAGCCCTCTTTAAAACTTGATCTAAGTACACAGGTATTGAATTATCAGCAGCTACAAATTTGGCATCCCAATGGACCCCGTAAAGGAAATATCTGAAGCCTGATTAGCGTTATTTCAAAATTATTATTATGTATTTTATTCTTTTATTTTAGTGATGTGCGTCTGTTTGAGGAATATTTTCTATGGATGAGAATTGGGTAATTTTGTCTGATAAGTTTTCAGTATGTTGCATGATCTAATAAAAAGAAGGTTCTTCTTTCTTAGGAAGTATAAGGCAGGTACGAAAGAAAACTTGTCTCTCAAGTAGAGAATATGGTGATACATAAACTAAGTTTGATTTACCTTTTCAGCGATTTAATTTAGTAAACAACGAAAAACAAGCTTATAGATGATATTTTGTGCATGCCTATAGTATGTGATTTGATGCTGGAAGCCCACTAAACGTAGAAGTTCTCAAACTAGGAGCACTTATGTTAGTTGTTTGGTGCATCATCACGGCTGCAGTAACGCAAACATGAAAGCCGCACGTTCATAGATGTATCGCAGTGTTAGTCGAGGACCGATAGTGTGTCACTGAAGCACCACAGATTGCTCTGAAGGGATGCAGATATACTGAGGCTCGTAAAACAAAAATTACCTGCGCCTGAATCAAGACACAAAATTCACATTCACTGCCTGAAAACAAGGCATTCTCATTGAATGACTGAAAATCAGTGTAGAGAATTTATCTGCTTCGCGCATTCGCTCTAAATGAATGGCTCTGCGCCGCAAACATGGCGCTTCTTATTCGCAGTAATTGAACAAATGACCCTAGTAGCACGACTTTGAATCAACTTTCGCAATGTGGAAGCAACATTTGGTGCTACTAGGGCAGTGATGTACAACGAATTCACAGGCACGACATCAAGTAAAGACAATATTGGTGCTATAACGATGAATAGCCAAACTTAGCAATCATGACGTCACCTGAATGTCAGCGTGACGTCAGGAATTCGACATCATTTTCTCGTATTTTTGGCCACATTGGCTCAGTAAAATTTCCTGAAACGTACACTACGTTATTAAGTCTCGGACACCCTTAGAACAGAAAAGAAATCATCGTTCGCTAAAGAATTACATAGACCCTAGCAGACACCTTCAAAATGTGTTATGTCACGAGTTAATGCGTGCACCTAAAAGCAGTGTCACCACCTATACTGTTTGGTTGCGCGTTTTCTCGCTTGTCCAGTGTGTTCTACTGGCAAGAGTGAAGCTGTTGGTATTACGAAAGTTTAGTATACAAGAAGGAGAAAAATCATTCATATCTTTAGCCTCACTTTTGTCTCGCTTTTCCACTATGTGGAAAAGACGGGTGAGTGCACTTACGAGCGTTATCAGCGACGACGTTTTAGTTGTTCCGCTTGTTTTAGGAATATGTAGCTAAAATATTGCATTGAATGTTTTCTTTCATAAATTAACGACCGTGTTTTTTCAGGTTACTGTGATTTTGAGTTTGACGATTGCGATTGGAAATCAACTGACGGATGGAGACGGCAAATCAAGGCTATGGCGTTCACGGATCCTGTGAGAGGCTCCCAATCAGGACCAGATAATTCGGGTTCGTGGGGATCATGCCCACAATTTTTTATGTCTTCCTTCGTTAAAAGTGCAGTGCTTATTTCCGTAAAGTGTAAATTTGCGATAACCACAGCTTAGCTGCAATACACGATTGACGTACGCGCTTTAGGTTTTTGCGGACCTCCACTAAAAGCGCCAGGTCCAAGTAACAAAGAAAAAAAGAAAATGGGCATAATTGAGATGTCGCAATCACCAATAAGTTTCACATCGATGCTGTATACCTCAACCAAGCAACTGTTCCGTCTCCACAGGCTAAAAAAAAAAGAACGCCAGGCCCCTAAACCACCAACAGATGCTCGCGCTCGCGTGCTCCTCGGCTAGCAGATGCGGGCTTTCGTCGCGTTTTTGCCTCGGACGCAGAGGAAGGCCATTCGGAAAGGTGGACAGACGAGCCGACGAACGCGTTCGCTGTAGACTCGTGCACAACTGCAACGCCACCACTAAATTTTGACCTGTGGCTGGTTTAGGGGCTCTTTAACAGTTGCAGACAAACGGCATGCATTTCTTTGCAACCAGGTATACAGAATAGAGCTCAGCATTCGTTTCAATAAAGAAAACCACAAAACACGCGTCAAAACCGCATGCTGGATGATAAGGCGCCTGTGAAAAGTGGGAACATCTTCCCATGCATTCCCGGTAAGCATTAGGTTGCAGCTGTTTTGCATTTCACACGAGGGCTTAGAATGACGTCAAATGGCCCTTCCTTCTCCCTGCGTATAAGAGGGAGACACATCTGGCAGCTAATTCAGTTTATTCTAAGACTGCCGTGGGTAGACCGCGGAGAGTAAGGACACCAGAAAAAGAGCCTGAATACAATGATCGACCAAGGAACAAATTTGTCTTGGTAAAAACGGTTGCAGAACCAATTGTGGTTTACCAAGGGACGAAAGCGACGGTCTACCAATCACGGTCCACCATGCGATGAAAGAGAAGTCTGTTCTTTGGCGTATATGCCGATGGTACGTCGGACCTTGAGTTACTTTTGACGCGCCAGTGTAGAGGACGTATTTGGTAAACCCAGAATATGTGCACAAATGTATTTGCACACAGACGTCGATCAACCTCGTAAGACTTGGCTAAAACGCTGAAAATGCAGCATAGGCTGCTACTAACTGACGGTTTCGCATTCCCATATTGCTGAAATCTGGTGTCATTATTTTCCGTTGCTGGCAAATAATAACAGCAAACTTGAGCTCATCTTTTGTATACGTAGCCTATGTCCTTACGGCCACCCGAGCGTCTTCGTCTCCGTCCGGTGCCCTAGTAACGAGCCCAGAGTTGCCAGGCGAGAAGAACCCTCAATGCTTCGAATTCTGGTACCAACAGACTGGTGCAAAGGGAGCGGAGCTTCAGGTGAGCTTGTCAGTGTTAGATTGTGTGAAAGTCACCAAGAGCACTGGTATTTTGCATGGGTGCCTTTGTACCGGAGGTGAGACTCTTCCCACCAACATCGAGTACCAAACACGGCAAAAGTGGGCCAATAAGTAAAAGACAGCTGTTCTCTTTATCAAAACAAATAGTATATTATCTGGTTTTGACACGCGTTGAATGTTTAGGACAGCCTGAAATGGCACGAGGTCATTTCGGTAAGTCATGTCGTGGACCCAGAAAGAAAGGACCCTGCATTGTCAGCATTCGCCGTCTTTCCGCCGAAAATAGCGGCAACCTCTATGACTCACAAGCTTGTCCTCTGTTACACACAGGTTGAAGTGATGGCGAACGGCAAGAGTGAAGTGCTATGGAAAAAGCCGCTCAAGCCGGTCACAAACTACTGGATGCTCGGCCGCGTGCAAATCATTCAGGAGAAGGAATTCAAGGTAAGAACGTACTAAACCAACATAAAAAGCTTCAAAATTGTTTGAGCGTGCTTTCTGTGTATCAGATATATCCTGGATCTTGCTTTTAAGGTTGCCTCAGAGAAGCGAGAGTAACTGCACGTCAGCGGCTGCTGTGGCTTTCGTTATCCAGCCAAATGCCATATAACCTGGATGAATGTTAATATTTTTCTCTGAAGGCAATGTGTACCCTTGTACCCTAGCAAGGGCACCCTAGCAGGTGGAAGAGCAATGTCTGATATACTAACCAACCGCTATGCCAAAAATGTAGTAGAGTTTTTTGCACCCTGAAACGTTGACCCCCTATTGTTGAAAAAGACTGTCACGTGCTGCACAAGGTGAACAGTCCTTTTGTTGTTGGCCGTGGTACTTGATTGTTCACCCTTAGATTATCATTGACGTTATATAAAACAAGGTGGAAGCGGAAGCTGAGAAGCTGCGAAAAAACCGGTTTAAAATTTCACTGCACCAATACGCTATAGCAATCTCTTGATTATCGCATGAAACTGTTTACTAAGTTGAAACAGAACAGTATTCCAATCTTTTATGCAGTATGCCCTATTGCCTGAACATTTTTTGGCAGGGTTAAGATAAGTCGCATCGATTAGTGGTTATTCCATCTACTGTGTAAACCTGCGTTACGCTTTGCTCTCAAACATGGTAATATTCTTCGCCTTATGGAACCTCAGCTTAAATGGCAGCGCTGAGACACAACCTTCCTATTAAAATGCTCCGCTTGTCATAGCAGTAATAAATGCATATGTTTTGATGAGATTTTTATGGAAATATGGGACAAACACACGGAAAAAATACGAAAAATATTCTGTTAGTGCAAGAAAACATATTAAATCATTGAAGTTATATACGCAATTCTTCAGTAGGGCCAAAACATCGACCGAACTTCCTCATAATGATATTCTGGAAGATGCTTTTAATCGGGAATAGTGTCCGCTATGTAGCTGAGCCTTTGTGTTATTTTAAAAAGGTGAATGAATATTGGGTATTGTGTTATTTTCGTGCTCGTTTTGAATTCAGGTTGGAGTTCGTGCCAAATTCACCGAAGGGAATGCGCAATCAGTCAGCATCGATGACGTAGTGCTGAGGCCAGAACCCTGTACCCACCCTGCCGAGTGTTACTTCATGAACGACCTTTGCGGATACGTGAACCTCTATGAAGGAGACTTTCGCTGGCTTGTCGGCCCTGGTAGGCTGGAAAGGCCCGGTAGATACCTAGGTGACCCCTTGTTAGCAGGTACGGTCAACATCCTGATGAAAGCAACTGATTGTTTTCAATATCCTGCTCTAAGATTATTCATATATTCACCAGCACCAACAAAAGTGATCATACATGCTTATTAAGCAGTGTTCATGATATACATAGGTTGGCAAACTCACTCATGTGTCGTCTCACTCGGACTCAGATCGAGCCGTGAGTCTTAGTCTGAGCTAGTTCGGGTGATTAATATTTTGGTGAGTTTGAGTCCGAGTCAGTCCGGTTGAGGAAAAGTTTAGTGAGTCTAAGTTCGACTGAGTCCGGTTGAGGGAAATATTGGTGAGTCTGAGTCCTAGTGAGTCCTATGTGTAAAACATATATTTCTTAAGTGAGTCTGAGTGATCTTCATCTTCTATTGCCGACCTATGTTCCTATGTCTCATATTCAGAATTAATATGAACATTATATCGGCTTACGTTTATACTCAAGTCTATTCACACATATCTCACCTCACTAGCGTTCATGCGCCACCTCAATACTTACTGATCAGAGGCATGAGTTGGAGGGTGGACGGAGAGATGCCATGGCCTCCCCCCGCAATCTCTTTGACGGGAATTCCTTGATAAAAATATCTCGTGTGAGTTTTCATCGTGTGAGTTTTCATATTTCATAAAAATATCTTTACTGGAACGGAACCGCTGAGAACTCGCATTTGAAGGTACAATATCAAAAGGCGTGTCGTAGTAGCACCGATTTTGAGAGCCAGTGGCCTTAAAGAGCATTGACACCATGATCGAAAAGCTCAGTTTACACAAACGGACTCATGAGTCGACACACCCAGGCTCACTGAGACTTGCAAGGAAAAAATGGAAGCGCGCAAACTACTGATAACGACGCCGAAGACACGGACAAGCGCAACTCGCCCAGCAGCAAGTTTTACTCAATCACTCAGACTCAGGTCAAGCCGTGAGTCTTAGTCTGAGTAAGTCCGGCTGAGTAATATGTTGGTGAGCTTGAGTCCGAGTGAGCACGGTTGAGAAAAATTTTAGTTAGCCTGAGTACGAGTGAGGCCCCAGCAAAATATATTTTTGAGTGTGTCTGAGTGAGCTGCACTTTTCTTCCAACCTATTTTGATATGTGCCGTCAAAGAGATCACAGGGTCCCTTGTGCATTCACCTAAGACGACGCGAAGGCGAAAGCTACCTTCTTTTTCTTCTCAGTCGATGTATTAGGGAGTCTACATGAACGGCCGGTAGGCTCCCTAGATATATTTACCCTGCCCGGCCACCCTCCAAAAGCTTTGTGCTCCTAGCGTGGTTTCGCACTGCCTCAGGGATCGGAGGAATCTCACCTCGTTTTGCACTGCCTCCGTGATCAGCCCTCCTTTGACCAAGCTACGATGTCATGTGATGACGGTGTAGGCTTATGCCACAGAAGCGAAGGCAGCAGACTGCTGAACCAGAATCGGCACCAGCAGGGAACACGAGCCGTGACTTCACGCGCCACTGCGAAGGGCCGTCTTTATTATCTTCTCTTGAGGTTGCGCGCTCTCTGGTTTTGTTCCCCGCCCAGTGGAGGGCGCTACAACGACATTATGTGGCGTTACGTCACGTGACGTCATGGTGACGTCGTTTGGTGACGTCGTCACGTAATGATTATTTTGGTACCACTCGTACCCGACGGCGCGTGTTCGTCTTTAGTGAGGCAATAAGGCTTTCACCTTAATAAAGAAGCACGCGTTCCCAGAATATGAAGTTTCTTTGAGAATGTGCATGAAAGATGCAGTGAGTAAGACGCTGGCAACGAAAGGAAGAGACCAACACTGACAGCAAGAGAGGTTCATCTGAATTATTATTGCGAATCTATATTTTCACGCTTTGGAAAAATAATATAAGGAAGTCTAATACTGCCAGTAATGTCAGCCCATGAACACTCTTGTCTATTTCTTCATTGCCAGGAGTTATATCCATATTGTCAGTCCTTACAATGTAAGCCTTGTATCGCCTGTCTAAATGTTTAAAGCGAAAGCTTTACTGGCCTAGTCGAGCGAGTTTCGCTGTGTATCTCCGCGTAGCCTTGAAGCGTGGAACAGAAGTCCCGTGACAAGTCGCGCTCCGGGGCGCCGCTGCTCCGACCATTCCTAGGATGGCTACCACTGCCTCGCCAACCGTGTCCACGTTACTGACCGCATGGCTCGCCGCTCTCTGCCACTACGGGCCCGAAGCGACTAGAACGCCACCACAACATGCCCGTGTTGCCTGACCACTTTGTGGTGCTGTCCCTAGAAAATTCCGAAGGAGATGTACCTCGCCGAGTCACGTGGCTCTCTCAGATGTTCTCTGGCTCCACGCGCGTACGAGACCCACGGAAATGTTGACGGCTCGAGTTCATGGGCGCATGTATTGAAAGTGCACATTTGCCGCTTTCTTTGGTAAGAAATTGGCGCCACTTTCTTTTGAGCGGCGTACGTGAAGTTCGGTAAGGCAGTGGCGAATTTGTCAAGTTGTGCATGAGCGTCGCGGCGAAGTCGGCCTCTGACGCCCGACGTGGAACAGAGCATACGTGTACTAAAAGGCGCGGCGGTGCAAAGCAGATTGCTTATTTCCTAGTCAAATCAGTCTAAGTAGAGCTCATGGTCCCTACTAAACACTTCTGGGTGATGTATAGTCACCGCAGAGAATGATTAGCACAATCGACCGTTCCAGCCAACGGCCTTTTCCAGCAGTGACCGTACGTATCATAAGAGATCGAGGCCGCCCTCAACCGGTGACGCGTATGCGTGCGTGGCTCTCATTACACATGCGTACAGTATCAATGAGACATGGAACACTATGGCGAATAGCCTTTTCGGTGGTATACGAAGACAAGTGTCTGTTTACGCCAAGAAAATCCATGCACTTCTCCAGGTGAAGTTTCGCACACCGTTGGGCACACCGAATTCGAAGGGGATCGCGAAATAGTTCAATATATTCATTATTACAAGTGGATAACGCGCCTGTAAGCTTTAGTATTGACACGCCTCGGACAGTCCCGTGAGACGACTGATTCCTTCTAAGTTGCTGCGAAGCCGTAAAAGTTTTATCAACCCCCTTGCGGCAGAGGACTCTTCGCGGCAACAAAAGGCTGGAACTTCACAGCATGACGTTTAGTTTTCTTCGCATAACGCCACTGTGTGAAGGTGAAGCTTGACGAGGGAAATCCCTCATTCTGCAGCGTACTGAATTATACCAGGCGCTTACATCGGAACACCGCTGATACCTGAAGAGTGAACTTATCTGCTAATTGGATGGTACGTGTGGTTTGTATGGGTGCCTTTTCCGTCCTTCTCTTTCGGGCTGCTTCCTTAAGATAATATACAACTGATACCACACAACAAAGCAAGACACACACAAAATATTTACAAAAAGACACTACGTCAAGTGCCTCCAACTTCAAATTTCAACTCGGCATCTCGTTCCTCTCGTCAACTTGACTAGGGAATTTCTGGGTACATCACGGCGCTAGTCTTGCTTGGCAGCACAAGGTAGCCAACCTGAAACATGTTTGCACCGCTAACTTTGGCGATATTTAGGTGGCTTTTTAGCCGGGACAGCGGGCTTCAGTTCAGCCGTTGCGCCATGGTCATGCGATGGAAGGCTGGAGCGAGGAAGCAGGTCTATCTGTGTCGAAGTTGTCTGCGTGGTCGCAGCGTCGACGGCGGTAAGCTGCATCGGACCATCCTACTGATGCCGTTCAGCTTGCCGACATGTTAAAGCGGAAACATCAGTGCAAGCGCGCAGTGGCAGGCTGAAACGAGTGTAGAACGAGAACTTAGGCGAACTAAACGTCGGGAGAAGGATGCAGAAAGACGACAGCGACGAGCGTTAGGGGCGGCAATGGACGCCCCGCGTTCGACTGCGGCGACGGCTTCGGAAAAGGACGAAACGACGGTAGTGAGTGCACGCAGTACGGAAGGTTCGACTAGACATATCGTTCGGTTCGCAAACTCTGCTTCAGCTACAAAGATAAACAAGCATAACCACGTAAACAAGCTTTCGCCTCCATAACCGGGCCTAGCCGAGCTAAGCCTCAGCCATTTTTTGAGCAGGTGGCCAGACCACAATTTAAAGAGAATGCCACTCGGTCTCCTTGGAAACTTGCGCAATGTCTGCAGTCCCTGCTGCAGACCTTCACTATGATCGTGGCTATATTACCTTTTTACTGACGTTACGTGCTTAGTCTTATTACCATGAGAATCACAGTGGAATTTATGTAAATTAAGGAGAGAAATTACCTTGTGTATTTTTACAAGAGACAAAAGCCTGCAAATGATGAATGGCATATCAAGTTTGATTAGAAGAGATTATCCAATAACCTGCCAGACAGCGTCACTTCATTGTGCAACCGTGACACATTCCATCCCCCAACTAATTGCACGTTTTCACTGAAGTCGCCCATTATATGGCTAAATTTGTATATATTAAATCAGCATTATATATGTATCATGTATTTTTTCGGTATGTAATATATATTATGTAGGCAGTATGTATTACGTGTTTAAATTTTCTGTGTGATGTGTAGTTGTGTCTTTTCTGGTCTTTGACGCCTTTTAATTTCATGTTGAATGATGTGATTGTAGAGCCCCTCTTGCACAACGCCCCACGGGCCTGTAAGGAATTTGAAATGAATAAATAAGTAAACAAATAAATAAACAAACAAATAAACAAACAAATAAATAAATAAATAAATAAATAAATAAATAAATAAATAAATAAATAAATAAATAAATAAATAAATAAATATTTGCCCGCACCTGTGGTTTTGCGGCGGCCTGAAAGCACGCATTTTCACTGCGTCCGCCACCGAGAAAATAGATTTCGTTATCTGCACTTCGGTCGCTGCTGTCAAATTTATAAAGCTTTACAAATTGTGATTACGCAGAGGGAGCAGACTACGTCTACCTGGACTTCACTTCTACGACGTTGGGGAGAGACCCCACCGGTAGGACAAAGTCTTCAAACACCGCGATTCTGCTGAGCCCTGTCTTCGACTCCGATGATAACAACACCGTGATAACTATCGATTACGTCAGGCACGGATCAGGTAACATATGCTTACATCTCGGAGATGCGTTGCTGAATTGAAGATAGTTGCGCACGCAAAATGAAGCCGCATTTCTTGCTCATCGCAAAATTTAATGCTACAGCACGAAGGTCGACTTCTTTTCTCGGTATTGTCCATCGCCAGTTAGCTCAATGCATACAAGATTAGTAAGTTTGCTAATTAAACAATGCTGAGTCTTTAATGAAGCATCACATCATCTTCTTCCAACAGTGGCCTAATGCTGACAATTATCCGCAGTAATCTATGTGACCACCCTGTATATATCGGACTCTGCCCTTACACTCTGCTAATTATTTATACGCCACATATACTATATGTACAGAGTGCTTCTCATTATTTTTCTGTTTTCCTATTCTTTTATTCATAGTAATTTACCTTCCTTTGCTGTTGCCGTTTCCTTTTCAATACTACTACCATGTTTATGGGATAAGCCGGCTCAAAATTAGCCTGCATTCCTGTGTTTTTTTTTTATATATAAACTAAAACAATCGTTCGGTAAGTCACAGAAATATTTAAAGGCAATAAATCCTGCTTCCATATCTCGCGGCTGTGTATGCGATCAACAGAACGAATGACACTACCTAATAATTTATTTTCTGGCTCTCAATCGCCCGAAGGTCTTAAAGTAAGCAGGAGCGAGAACAAAAATGTGCATCTTACATGACAGCTGAAATTGTTGGGGACTTGACGTAGTAGCGACGCGGTCGGAGAGGTGGTTCTAGTCCTTGGAAGTTATTGGTACGAACGAATCCTGCCTGCACTCGATGGCGCAGCATAAGGGTACGCCAAAGTTGATCGGATGATCCGCCCGATGTAACACGTACGATCGCTCAAGAAGCAAATGCCACGCCTGCCTACTTGCTTATAGTGTAAATTATTTAGGTCTAACTTTAAAAAAATTCGTACTAGCCGCTGTGCTGTTGTCGTTCATATGCATTACTAAGTAATAATATTGCTGTGTCCCTTTCGTGTTGGCTTTATATATGCTAACTTATAGATAAAGAGCACTTGAATTTACTATCAAATCGAATTTACTTGAATATACACATTCATTATGCCACTTTTACCACTAAAATGGCGGTCTACGTTCTCAAATTATGTAACGTTTCTGTCTACAAAGGTATTGCTATATTAAAATGATGCCAGATGTCCTGTAACAAATTGCGGCCATATACGCTGTGAACGGTTTATCAGCGCTTCCATTTATAATATCAAAGGTCTGTTTTACCTTCACCACTTATTCTTGTTATTTTAAAATGAACACAAATGAGAGAGTCAGCACAAATAACAAATGAGAAACATAGATGAATTTCTGGCATCTGGCACGTTTTTACACATTTCGCCTTAGGACTAAATGCGTAAAAACTGATTGAAAATTTGTACATCCCATCCACCGCCCTCCTGAGCAAGGCAAGTGCTATAGTGATGGGGCGCCATAGTCCGTCGTATCTAGTAGATTTTGCCCAGTTTTAAGTAGATTTAAAAGAAATTTGGCTTATAAGGGCACTCATGGGTGATAACCTATGCGCTTAAGTTGAACTCAAATGCATCCGAATCTACGTTCAACTCAACTTTTACCTACTTAAGTAGGTAAAACTTAAGTTGGAATTTGGTAAAAGTCTGGCGGTTCGCGCTCATCACCAGAGCGTCAACGCAAGTGGTCGGGTGTGAGGAAGACTTAGGGGTCGGGGAGGTTAGAAAGAACGGAGGGGCAGCGCTTCAGTCTTAACTTTTTCACACACCCCGATGACGCGCCACTGCTCGGATTTGTGGGTTGCAGATACAACCGTCTTTCCTTTCCTGAATTCATTGCTACTGACTCTTTCATTGGCGCACATAAGGCAATAAGAAACGGAGAAAGCACAAAAATAACGCTGACTTCTAAATGATATACACGAACAGCTTAGCACTTCGTCAGATAGCTCGACAATCTTAAGTATGATTAAAGGAGTACTGACACGATTATTTTCAATTGTCGTTTTTTTGCTTCAAGTGAAAGGTCAAGTGCTCAAGAGCCAAGAAAAGTGCTATGCGCGAGTGCGCCCTGAAAAAGTAAATACAGTATGTCTTTAAAAGCTAGTATCGGTTCCTACTGTACCCTGACGTCACTACACGGCATGAGCTTCTCGTCACGTGCTCGCACAATGTATAGTGACGTTTTCACGGCCGCTCCGCACAGTGGCTCCGTTGGTGACGCACAAGCGGCCATTTGGAAAGCTTTTATGATGCACAAGATCCATCTTGGAAGTTTTGGTACCTAACGTCATCACAACTAGCCAGACTGCTGAGTGAAGACACCAGAATTTGTACTGTAGCCTGCCGTCAAGCTAGTGTCGATGCCAGTAGGTGCGCCATAGAAAAATTGACTTTAATATCAAATTAAAATATCCCATCACCATTTGCTGAGCTTTACACTTGCTCAGGGCCATCTCTGCACACAGGAGATTTGTATAGCAGAGTAAACTCGCCTTAGAAAAGGGTGTCAGTACCCCTTTAGGACATGGGTCAAGTAAGTGTTCGGCAGCTTGGTATACTCTACTCTCTGTAACGCTTGAACGCGAAAGCATGCCTCGAACCCGTCAATGCATTGAGCTAAGCAATCGGAGATGTGACTTCTTGCAAGAATTAACTAGCCGCAGTATGAGAGAAACGTATTAAATTAACTTGACGTTCGCAGTAGATTGTGCTGCCCAGCCCTCCCGAAGATTATGGTGCCTCACTTGGTGTTGTACCTTATTCCGGAATCGGCCAACCTTTGACGCAGATGACGATTCCATCTGATGATGTCACTGCATGACGTTATTAGTGACGTGTATCACGTGGGTTATTGTACCGCTTCTTTTGCCTGTCGTGTTTCGTTTAAGGGCCCGTGCAACCAGACACTTCGGGCTTTCTCCTTAAAAAAACTTATTCCAGAAAGCATGGTTACTTTTTTCTGTCACAGATGTTATCGTGGCGAATCTTTCAATTTTCTGCTACAAGGACGACACGTCGGACAAAAGCGAAGTACAGCAATCTCTTGAGTTGCCCCAAGTGGACGAGTGGGCGACATTACAGGTGACACTGAGACAAGGCACGAACTGTCAACTCGCCGTACAAGTGACTCGTGGAGATGGACCGGATGGAGCATTCGGTATATGGAGAATTGATGTCATGAGGTCCTCACCAGGTATTGTGATGAGTCTCTTTACAGCTGCATTTATAAGTTTCCTCGCTGCGATCCGTTTTTATTTCTCTGCAGAGGGTACAAAGACAGGCAGGTCAGATGTATTGCACTTGTGGAATTGAGCGTGATTAAAAAATGTACGATGCAAACACGTGTTATCGCATAAATGCTTCGTGGGTACATCAGTAATTCTGCATATTTTCACGCGCCTCTGCAGATTAAATGACCAACTCGCCAGAGAAATAAAAGTCTCTGCGGGCAAAATATTCAGCATTGGTGTTGTTAACTTGTGGCAATTTTTCTTGCGCAAACTAGTTAGTGCGTTGCTAAAAGATAGAACAGTATTTGAATCCACTTCGTAGTGGCAATTATTTGTATTCGATAAGTCACTCAAATAACCTTATTAGATGACTTCTTTCTGCTTAATTGCAATTTAGCAGGAAGAAGGGAACGTTTTGGTACCCCCATTACTGACATTATAATAATTGGTGTGAATATGGACGCAAAAGCAAATTTCTTTTGCTATGCGATATCTTCAGGCGTCACGTATATCTTCATGTGTCTAGTGCTGGCGTCACATGCTAAAACACGTTGCATGTGAAAGTACTGCAGTTTACGCACGCTGCAGTTTTCCCATAAATTGCAAACATTGGACAACATTTTGACTCCAAAGTAGTGTTTTCATTTTATATATCTTATATTAGAAGACTATATGCTGCAGGCGAGCTGACACCTAACCGTAAGGTTCGATATTCAATAGAAAAAATATAAGTTATTGGGTTTTTCTGTACCAAAACGTGGTCATCTCGTTATCAGCCCTGCAGTATTGGAGGATTTGGTATTTTCTATCACCTGGGGTTCCTGAAGGTGCAGCAGGCACATGATTTGTGGTCGAAATGCGGACTGCGGAATGTGTCCGCCATGGCCGGCATTTGATTCCGCGATCGTTTGCTTAACATTGCAGCACCATGGACCATAAACCACCACAGCAGTTAACGTTCATGCTTAATGAGCTTTAAAAGCAACTACAAATGCATAGCCAACCACCGGACACCTAAAAAAGGGCCCAAGTTACAAGCGACGCTACCAAGCAAAATCACTTTCGTTTCCACGTATGATCATTGGCCCACGTCTATAGCAAATGATGGACTTCCTTATTTAGAGGTCTCTTTCATATCGGCTTAAAGTCAGTCCGAATCATTCCGAGAAAACGTTGCTGGGTTTCCCAAATAAGTTAGGTTCATTATACGTTTTCCTCAAGACCACTACAGTACAAAGTTCATGGCATGTTATTGACTACTGAGCAAAATCCATGTGTTTAATCAAACGAGTAAATATGGGCGCATAAACCAGCTCATAAATTGCGTCGCTGGCATCCAAGGAGCAAAGTATGGTCAGTGAAAGCAAGGTTTAGCGTTTCAGGATACCTCGTCGCGCTATGTTTCAGTGCATACATACGTACAGTGAGTGATTTTAGTTAGAAGAGCGGGGGAGTGGGTGCACGCAGGAAACGTTGCGCTTCGCCTTCACCCACCTAGACCCCAACGCCCCCCCCCCCCCCCTACCCCCCGCTTTCTGCCAGAACTTTAGAGGAAGCGCCTCGCCCTCCGCTTTTCCCGTTGGCCCACCCCGTCCAAGCTCTGCATGCATTACCAGTTCTTATTAGCCGGTTCATTTTGTTGCGTACTGCGGAATGAACTTCGGGAGAACGAGCTTTCATACTGTGATCAAAATGAGGTCAGAGGAACCTTGTGTACCTCTCTCATTGCCAGTTAGTCCGTCTGGACTCCTCCAAGTGGACACCGGCTCGATATTCCGCCCTCCCTTTTTTATGGTAAATAGGAAACTTGCGTCTCTGGTACGAGGACCAAGCAAGACGCAACACTCGACGTAAGCCCCTACTTGGTGGAAGGAGGAGCACCCTGGCAACTTCCAGGCGTCTCACAACGCTGGTATATTCCGGAGCTACTTCGGTGACGTTTCAGACGTCGTTACTCACTTGTGCATTAGATATTAACCGCCGGAAACCACTAGTATTAGCGAGCGCCCAGTGATACTTAGATAAGGTTAGCTTGTTTACGGTCTTGGTGCGCTCAGACGTGTGCGTAGGCAATCCTTAAATTCATTACGCTTGCATATAGCTTCGTTTAGTGAGCTAGCTCCACAAGAACTGTACAGCTAACAGCTCAACAGGGGCATTGCTAAGGAGGCTCCAACAGTAAATAGCATAATTATGGCATGTATCCACTACCTATTCAATCGAACCGAGTATTACCGATGCGTCTACGTAATAGCTTCGACATTCTTACAGCCAACAGCACTGGCCATATCTGAAGACACGCCATTTGACGGACTGTGCGCTGCACTCGCACTACCGATATCAAGAAGGCATAGCAACGTCACTCTAATTCTAAAGTTTGCGTTAACCTTTAGGAAAAATAACTAAAATAAAAATAATCCTCCTAGCAGTATCATTTGAATTGACGCATAAACCAACAATTCAGAAAGTAACGCTGCTTTCTTATGTCCTCGTTATCTTTACATTATAGCTCAGCGGGGAAAAATTCACATATGGGAAGAGGTTGAGCTTTTCCTCTTTTGGCAACACTACACCATATAAAAAACATACATATGAAATCGTTGAAGAAGAAACCCTGGACGTTGCCACAGTGAACGAAAGTGCCGCAGCTTTGGATCAATTTTTTTAACATCTATTTGCCTTTCTTTTTCAGACAACGACACAAAAGAAGGTTTGGACACCGCAAGTAAGTGCGGCTGCCTCCTTCTCCTTAACGTTATCTTTTCGTGTGTCACGTACTCCGTCCTCCCATTCATTCCTGCCTTGTTACCATGGCGCCTTCTTTCGCCGCGCCCAAACACACATGTTACACTTTTCCCGTTGAACCTCGCATTCTGAGCGAATTGTTGGATGAGTCTCCGCCGTTCCTTGTGAAAGCATTTGTTTATTGTGCGTATATTGATGTGATCGAATATTTGCTGCAATGTTTAATTTATTAGGTATAATATGAATATTACACATTTTAAGACTTCAGACTGCGTGCCTGTCCGAAGGGCCACAGTAAAAAAAATATTTTTTCGTACCCAAACTCGCTTATGGCTATCGGTTCACTTAGCGTGCGCAAACTCTGTATTAAAAAGGAAAACCAAATTTAATTTAATTCAATGCCCATCTTGTACTGGCTACCATAATTACTCACATATCCTTTTTTGCCGTTCATCGCTACATTCATGTATCAATACCCCTAATTTCTCTCTAATTCTCGACTGTGTGGCCTTAGCAGTGCACAGTAGCACGTAGCTTTCTTAAGCACAGCGCTGAATAATCCGACCAGCGAGAGTCTCGAGTAGGGGTACTTGCAAGTTCTCGAATATACAGAGTGTGTTTTCTCTCCCTCTCTCACCGTATATTTGAGCTCCAAGCATGAATGTGCTACGGGCATGGATTTCCACTGAGTGGTTTCGGCTCAGCATGAAGTGTTTTGCGGCGATTCCTCTGACGCAGCTGCTCGAAGGCAACAAATGACATAGGGCCCGAGGTGAAAGGCGCGAAGACGACGATGCACATGGAGCTATAGACAGAGATTCCTTGTCAGCCATTGCATTCGCACCTTACACCTCGGATCACGCTAAACCAACATGCCCAGTTATCCACCCTAACTGTCCTAAGAACGATATAAAGGTGTTATTCTTTGATTGGAATCGTTGTTTAAAGAGTCGGAAGAACACAGGAAGAAACGAGGTCGACAGAAAGAGCGCAAGTATTCGTCTTACTGCATATAGCCTGCGTAGACCACACGCCAGTTTCTCCTCCCCCTCCCCGCCCTCCGTACACGCAAGTGGTGGTAGTTGCAGCAGAGGGCAACGCTTGGTTTAAAATGCAGGGCGATGCAAAGCGATATGACACAAATGTATCGATGACAAAAAACAGTAATCTTTTGAAATGGCTAGTCTTTTCTTCTGAGGATGCGAAAAAATGTGCAGGCTTATGGAGGCGCAACAGCAAACATGAAATTGAGCATTTTTTTCACTGCGTGTGTGATTCACGTGATGCCTGGTCGATATTTCAGCTCGATGCACGTTCGATAATGGCACCATGTGTGGTTGGGATCCGAGCGGAGGCACGCTTACGTGGACCGTGAACGATCCCGCAAATAAAGTTCCCACGAATCCACGCTTCGACCACACTTTGGCAGCTTACAAAGGTAACTTGTTGCGAGATCATGTTTAATATGCATCTCGTAGTTACCATGCAGATACCACAATATGTGCTGTATACGTTTGCTAGTATTTGTAGCTGCCTAGTTTAAAAGCGGAAATACTAATGAAGGTATGTAAAAAAAAGAGCGTTTGAGCTGGTTATATTCGTCGTTCGAATACATTCTCTCCTCGCCAGTGTTGTTCTTAAGCGCTTATATTGATTGCCGTGTAAGTGTAGAAACCGGAAACGTAATAGCCACATCATTCTAGAGAACGGTAAGATCACACTGCTTGAAGAATTGGGATCACATTAAAGGACGATGACGATCAAATTCAGATGATTGCAAGTGAACTCAGCGGAAACATGTCGAAGAGTACTGGCTCTAAAATACGTTCGCAATGAATTTGTTTTTCGTTTTACTGATGAAGTTACAATAAATAGCCGTGAGCAGTAACGGTTGCCTTATATTTTTCTATACCTGCTATGGAAAATCAAGATTCTTGTTGGGATCGCTTCATTTCCGAAGGGCTGTAAAGTACTTTCATCACAGTTGACCCGGTAAGGCAAGTGTCGATCGGAGGAAGAACTTTATGTCTGTGTCGCAGTCTGTTGCCAATGCTATTGACTGACAAATATCACAACGAGCAAATGTTGCTAATTCTAGACCACGAAACACGACTTAAGTTGTTCTCGAACAACATCAAGCACACCTCCGAACGCTGGTGCGAAATATTGAACATATTGGCACCGAGCCTGCTCGCAGTGTCTAAAGCTAACCACATTCAATCCAAAAATTATCAATTATTGCTGCAAGAAATGAAGAGCCTAATATTAACGTTTTTGCACGTCTCTTGACAGGTCGTTTTATATACGTGTCGAATGACAAAGACATGTGGTATGGAACGGGATCGCTTAAAAGCCCGGATCTTAACGTCAATGCCACCAACGGAGCCTGCTTGAGCTTTTGGCATTTCGCTGACCACGAAAAACGAGCCGCGTAAGTAATACAGGACGAAACATAGAACTTTTCATGCATTTCAGGCCCATTCATGTCGGCGTATAGCGAAGCAGTGTTTGTGTCTGAGGTAATGGGTTTTATTCTGCTGAGGTTTGAAATGCTCCAAACACTTGTTTTAAAGCTTTCACGTATTTCTTTTACCCATTTAATTACTTGCTATTGTTGATTTGCTACATTATTTTTTTTGAAATATAGCTTACTCTTCTCAGAACTCTATAAGATGATGACAAATAACTGGGAACAATTCAATTAGCAAAAAAATAATACTTTTTACTAAGAGTTATATGTAGGCGGATTTTCCGGTTTTCTACTTGGAAGTACGTTGAGTTCCAGAATAATGGAATGATTTTGGTATTCAAGGTTGCGTACGACAGTTGGCTGGGAATTTTTCCTAATAAAAACAACAACAAAAAACTAGCTGTTTTTCAAAGGTGGTCACGAAGCCATGAGTCAGTAGTTGGTTATCCCCTTTTCATTTGGTGTAGCTGCCAGGCAATGACAGGAGAGAGAAAGCAGGAGCCTGAGGAGATGACTTCGCTTATACTTGACTGACGCGAAAGTTGTTCCCGCAGCATTAAGGGAAGATACTTTACGATTACTTAAAGAGGGCAGTATAGGATTTGTTTCTGGCAGCGCACGGTCGTTGTTGCGAAACATTTTTTTTCTCAGAACTGGGAAAATCAAGAAAGATAAATTGACAACCACCCGTTTATAACTCGTAGCCGCAAGGAAACCCATACGGATTTCTCAGAAAGAAAGCTTCTTGTCGAAAAAATTGTCCTGGCCCGGGGATCGAACCCGTGATCAACGCCTTTTCGGGGCGGTCACTCTATCAATTGAGGTAACCTGGAAGCTAGCAATCGGCAGTGCGAGGGCGAATTATCGATAACTCGAAACACATGGACACGCATTATTGCAAGTCAGTTCTGGGAAATTCCGCAAGGTCTCGATGAATTCGCCCTCGCATTGCCGATTGCTAGCTTCCTGGTCAGCTCAGTTGGTAGAGCGACCACCCCGGAAAGGTGTGGATCCTGGGTTCGATGCCCGGGCCAGGTCGAATTTTTCGGCATCTAAAAAGCTTCATTTTTGAGAAATCCATGTAGATTTTCTTGTGGCAACGTGCTACAAATTGGTGGTTGTCCATTTCTATTTTTAACCCCCCTGCGACCTTGCGGGATTCCAGCAAACTGACTTGCAACCACGAAAGTATTGAACACAATTGTTCTAGTGATTCCTTTTCTGAGAACATTGTGTACATTTTCCGTAAACTATGTCTCACCAACCATGCTGATTGGGACCAATGTAAGAGCTGATTTCCTATATGCACAAAGGCATAATTGCCTCATTTCTGAGGAAGTTGCTTCGCATCTCCTTGGTGCGATGCAGTCTGCGAAGTACCGCGTTGTTTCAAGGCATTTTGCTATGTTTTAATCACCCTAAGTACCATTATGCAAATGAATATGGATAAACATGGCCTCTGAGATGAAAAGTAGGGTAAACAATTGCACAATACAATATAAAACTACGTATGTGCAATTAGAGATGCTAATCTAAAATTATTTCTCTTTTACATCCACTTGGAAGGCATGTAGATCGCTTAACGAAGCTTGTGTTGAAATGGAGGTCTATTTAAAATATTTATTGGTCCAGTAAGCCCTATTCTAGAACCAGGTCTCTCTAGATTGCTTAGTTAGTCTTCCCCATCAGAACTCTCAGTGGCTTGGAATTAACAAAATCCAAAACTGCGCCTCCCTATCTGCAAAGCGAGAGGGTACAAGTGCTGTGACGTCAAAGCGCAAGATCACAGGTAACCTTACACCAGGGTGGCCTGGGGACGTGCTGCATTCAGATTACCGTAAAAATAAACGAGCTTGGGTGTCTTGTTAAGTTTTTTGCCGCTGTGCTAAGTTAATTGGACAAGAGTCGCACAAGCGAAGCTACTGTTCAAAGACCTCATACAGGATACACCGGACACTATCTACGTTAGCATTCCTATAATTCTCAATCGATCATTTTCAGCTAGCTTGGACATTTCGTTTGGCGTGCTTGAAGACAATGGAAATTTCTCGTGCCACGTTTTCTTGCGGCATACATTTCATAATTGTTTCACGCACTATAAGAACATAGCTCAGTATTGGGTGTCAAGTAGGGTTTCTCTCTTCGTGCGTAGGCGAAGTTCTAAAACATATTTTTTTTTGTCGCAGTGGGGACGTGCGCCTCGATGGAGCGCGCCTTTACAGCTTCACGACGAGAACTAACCACAGATGGAATCATGATCTCGTCGATTTCACGACAAGTTTGGACAAATATCAGGTATCATTTTCATTTTTATCAGGTATCAAGTATCAAAAAGTTCGCGCGGGACAACTCGCGCCAACTTTTTGGGTCTCTGGTATTCGTTGTTACTAGGGGTGTGCGGATATTCGAAATTTCGAATACGAATCTACCATTTTCTTCACTAGAATCAAATTTGATCACAAAAATTCATAATCGCATGTTTCCTAATAGTGGGCCATAGCCGTATATGAATTTATAGAGGCTATTATTCTGGCAAATTGAAGCACTAAATTGAATTTATTTAGATTTATTTGCAACTTGGTGACGAGGATTACCAGGAAATAAAAGCCACAATGAGCAGCCTTTGGTGAACCTAGTAAAAAGGAACGAATAAGCTTTATACCTCAGTTGAAAGCAAATAAATAGTTCGTCTTATATATCAAATTTTATCATTTCATTTCTTCTGATTTTGGGAAGAAAATAATTTTCTTCGTTATTTTTGTTCCTAGAAGAAATAACTATGCATTTGCTTTCGATTGAAGTGTATAGGTGATTTTTAATTGGAGTACCACAGGGTGCAAATTGCGTCTTAATGTGGACCAAAATTAAGATTTCCTGAAATTCGTCATTTTTCCTCATAATATTTAGAAGCTTCTGTTGTCTGAAAATATATTTAACGGAAGATATGCCTTCCGTGGAGTGAGTATTGATAACTCAGATATTAATACATAGCGCAGTATTAGAAGAGAACAATGCAAACATAGAAGAATATGACAAGATGTCTGGATGCCTATGTGGCAGAAAAGTCGCAGTAATATTATTGAACTGCGAACACCTTACACAAACACCTTTGCTTATTTTGTAAACCGAATTCGATATTGAGACGAGAAACGACATTCCTAGAATAAATTTTCTGACAAAAACATCACTCAGACGGCAGTACGCGAAATTCGGAAGGCTCGCACGTGACAAAAAAATGTTATCTTTGAAATATTCTGGCAGTTCACTACTTTCAATAAAATAAATCAGCACGATTTATTTCGAATACATTTGAGAGGGTCGCAAAAATGTCTGGAAATAATGGCGTGAAGTGACCCTCTGCCTGGCGCCTCGAACGGAATATTTGTACCACCAGGCCACAAACGAGTTCAAGATGGCGGTATGCTGGGCCAGTTAGTGCAACATTTTGTAAATTGATTGAGTGGACAAACAATTTCTTCAACTTTGCTCCTACTGTTTGGCCGCTCAATTAATTTACAAAATGCTACGAGTGAGTGTTCACAAGTTTTCCCTTCATAACCCTCGCTCCACCTTGCGGGTTTCTGCAGGACTGATTTGTCACGTGCTGTAGCCTGACTCAGCGTGTACATGCAGGTTTTTATTCTGAGAATGAACTTATTCTAAACTACCTTTCGAAGAACTGAATGTTCTCGGAAACCATCGTTGGACCACCACAGAGAAAATTTATAACGTTTCTGTTCACAATCGCATTACTATATTGAGTGGGGCTCAATAAATGAGAGGGGGCATGAACGTATAACAAGAACGTATAACAAGTCTCAACAACAAATGAACGTATAACAAGTCTCATTCTATTTCATTACCTCTGTTGTCCTTTCCGGTGATACTCCAAGTTGGTCATTAAAGTTCACATAGAAAAAGGCCTGATTGCCCTCGATGACTTGGAAGTGACTGCTGGAGAATGTCCCGCCAGAGGTAAGCGTCTATAAAACTTTCATCATCATCTACGCAAACACAATACCTAGCGCTGCCATATTACTTCGCTTCTTTTTTTCGAAAAGATAATTTTTCATGTTTGCAGCTTCAAGGGCGGAATATTGAGCTACCTAGTTGGTAGAGATTCATTCTGTAAGAGGGTTACGTTTGCAGACGCGGACGCAAGTTTGTCCATCGCATAGATCCGCATGCTTGCCTGTTTGGTGGATGGCGCTGTCACTCCTAAGCATCTGCAGACATGTTATGCTTCAACATTCTTTTCCGCTACTGGGTGGTTATTGAAACGATAGTCAACGTTTTTTTTTTGTCTCATTCTCTTCTCATTTGTCCGTGTCTGCACGTGTTATCTTCCTTGATGATAAATCTAAGTTTTACTTCCCTCTTAGTGATACAACATATAAATTCTTACTGCGCTTTTCACTGCGACTACCTACATGTGGCTTCTTTGAGACGTACAATATTTACTTCATCTGAAACGCCTAAAAGCACACACTTTGGAAGACGTAAACGAGTGCTGATTGTAACGCGACCGGACTTGTCGGGTAGATGAAGGTTTCATATAACCAGAAGTCCTCAAACCTCTGAACTGACATTTCGTCTTTGTGACTTGCAATCTCAAGGATGGCCGTGATGCTTTTTTTAACCTGATGTAAACAAGCCACGGAGCTGTAACGTTAGATCCAACGATAATCTTTCATCGACGACATCAGTAATCATGCAAACGTTCATGTAACATCTAAATAAACATGAAACATCCGCATCGCACATTTCGAAACGTTTTAGTTTGTCTGTGTAAACAACACTGAACCGTTGCGAGTCGGTTCCAAGCAACGAAGTTTTATTAAGTGGTTGACCCGCTATCCCTCTTATTTGAGCGCCAGAGTTCCGATTACAGAAGCTTTACGTGAGCAGTTCTCAATATAAAAATGCGAATTACAGCAGACAGAAACCTATAAAAAAATCCTGCAGATCCCACGCACTGTGGGAATCGATGTAATGCGAAGCAGCCAGCAAAGAGCTGCATACATCGCCTTGTTTGTCTTTGAGCCAAATGAAATCATTCATGCCATGGCATCTAGTCCACCATATATCGCATGTTTGCCATGCACGCATGCATGCACAATCTAGTGTACACCATGCCAATGAAACGCGTATTATTCTGGTATATAAATGCATGACCTGTCGTTTATGTTCATCACGTACTCGTGTCATGCCGTACCAATTTTGGTATATACCACGTTAAGAAAACGGCCGGAAGAGCACCATGACAGTGGCATGTAAATCATACCGTACATGACATGCATAACACGATTCGCATGTTAAGACCTCTCATTTATGTTCGTCATACAGTCACATCGCACAATACCAATTTTAGTGTATATCAAACGAGCGAAATGGCGGCGAGTGCACCATGAGTATAGCATGTAAATCATGCCATACATGACATGCATATCATGGTTTTTTATGTTACCACCTGTCACTAATGTTCATCATACAGTCACATCGCGCAATACCAGTTTTGGTGTATATCAAGCTAGCGAAACGGCCGCGAATGCACCATGAGCGCGGCATGTAAATTATGACATACATGACGTCATTTCACGGTTTTCATGTTACCACCTGTTATTCACGTTCGTCGTACAGTCGCATCGGGCAATACAAATTTTGGCATATATAAAGCTGTAGGAAAACGGCCGCAAATGTATCATGAGTGTGGCTTGTAAATCATGTCGTACATGACCTGCATGTCATGATTTTCATGTTACCACCTCTCATTTATGTTCGCCATGCAGTCGCGTCACGCAATACCAATTTTGGTGTATATCAAGCAAGCGAAACGGCCACGAGTGCGCCATGAGCATGGCATGTAAATCATGTCGTACAGGTCGTACATGTCATGATTTTTATGTTACACGTCTCATTTACGTTCGTCATACAGTCGCTTCGCGCAATACCAATTTTGGTGTCCATCAAGCTAGCGAAGCGGCCGCGAGTGCATCATGAGCGTGGCATGTAAATCATGACATACATGACATGCATGTCATGGTTTTCATCTTACCAACTGTTATTCATGTTCTTCATTCAGTCACTTCGCGCAATATCAATTTTGGTGTATATCAATCTACTGAAACGGCCGCTAGCGCACCATGAGCGTGGCATGTAAATCAGGTCGTACATGACTTGCATGTCATGATTTTCATGTTACCATCTCTCACTTACGTTCGTCATACGGTCGTGTCACGCAATACCAATTTTGGTGTATATCATGCAAGCGAAACGGCCGCGCATGCACCATGAGTGTCGCATGTAAATCATGACGTGATGTCATGGATGTCGTGGTTTTCATGCTAGCACCTGTCATTCATGTTCTTCATACAGTCATATCGCACAATACCAATTTTGGTTTATATCAATTTAGCGAAACGACCGCGAGCGCGCCATGAGCGTGGCATGTAAATCATGTCGTACATGACATGCGTGTCATGATTTTCATATTACCACGTGTCAGTTATGTTCGTCATACAGATATGTCTCGTCATACCAGTTTTCGTATATATTCCTTCATTTAAACGGCCGCGAGCGCCCCGAGACCATGGCATGTAAGTCATGCTGCACATGACATGCGCGTCATGATTTGCATGTTAGGACCTGTCATTTTGTTCGTCATGAACTCTTGTCACGCCGTACCAATTTTGGTATATATGAAATTAACAGAATGGCCGCAAGAGCTTAAGGCCGTGGAATGTAAATCATGCTGTTCATGACATTCGTGTCATGATTTTCATGATATGACGCGTCATTTATGTTCGTAATAAGGCCATGTTATGACACACCAATTTTGGTATACATTCGATTAACGAGACGGCCAGGAGAGCACAAAGTCGTAGGTGGCTAGATAGATAGATAGATAGATAGATAGATAGATAGATAGATAGATAGATAGATAGATAGATAGATAGATAGATAGATAGATAGATAGATAGATAGATAGATAGATAGATAGATAGATAGATAGATAGATAGATAGATAGATAGATAGATAGATACGCTCAAAGTCGCAGAAGTTCGCTATTTAAAAAAGATTGGAACATTCCATATTGCCAACCTATAGATTCCACACGACCAAAAACGTAATACACTGACGAAAACATTCTATAAAGTGAAAATCTTTGTGCGAGCCGCCGTATTACAGAATACAACGAGTCAAGCGACAGAGGGGACATTTTCTACTGCCTACATATGATGATTTATTCTACGACTTTCAGATTTTTGCTCATTCGAGCTTGGCTACCACTGTCCCATCCATCAAGGTGCCGGAAACTTCGCCTCCTGGACACTCACGACAGCAAAACTCATCGGCGTCCCTGACCACACAATCAAGACACTTAAAGGTTAGTTTCGAGACTGAAAAACTCCACTTCGCATTGCAAGATATCAGCAGGCCTCTAAGTATATTAGTAAAGCAATTGCCGGACATCGTATTAAGCAGACACTATGTTAAGTAAATGCGTCTTAATGACCGATAAAAAAATTTCCGATAGGTTTACTGCTTAGGCAGAGGGAACGGCGGTAGCTGCAGCATCACTTCAGAAGACATAAAACAGTGCTGTGCTTTGGCGATTGAGTCTTAACGTACATTAAGAACGGTATTGTTTACTTTAGTTATTAGTATTATACCAACGTTCCAATTGAAATAGCACACGTTGACATTACTGCTGTGTGTGTGTGTGCGAAGGGGAGACGTGTAAAGAAATAATTAACATGAAAGCAGTATCCAACATTTTTAGCTTGGTCTTTGGCCTTAGGGCACACAAGCAAGAGCGTATACAATCAAGTGGTACACATTAGAACACTGCACGGGCCGTGATTTTCGGCCCGTGCCCGGAACTCGTTCAACTTTACCCGCCCGAGCCCGGCCCAGTGAATCAATACGCGACCCTAGCCCGGCCCGAACCCGAGAAAAAATTTCGCCTACCCGGCCCGGCCCGGCCCGACGGCAGATCAGGCCCGACAGAGGCCCGAGCCAATAATATGGTGTTGCCAAAACATAGAATCTACAGCAAAATGTTGAAGTAGCAAATATCTACGCTTTGTTGGCGAATATTTCGCTAACAATTCTACTTTAACCTACGCTAATTTCGTGTAAATAGGCGATCACGGTGGAAAGAGTTGAGTGGACATACTTGGTACAGTGAACGTTTGTTCAAAATAACTTTTTTTCTTTTTTGCTAATGCAATGGGGATCATCAAGAGCGCTTTGTAGCAGATATTGCAGGAAGGAAAGTGATTTGCAGCATGAGTTCAGTTTCGATGGGAAGTGCAATAAAAACAGAGGAGACAGAGAACACAACGCTCTCATTGTGCTCTTTACTGAAACTTAAAACATGCTCTAACGACAAAGCCAATCATGCACCCTTCTGGATATGTAACTCGTCTTCAGCATGGTAGTACCTTGCCACAGCAAGACGGAGGAAAAATTAGCCAAGTTTATTAACTTGCTGTGTGTACACTAACCTAGATAAAAATTATAACAAACCGTGTGCACCACGTGTACTTTTAGAAATACGCATAGGCAGCCGAAAAAACGAAAAAAGTATTAGTGGTAGCATGTTTTTCATATATCACGCCACTGCTACTATATACAGTCCATAAGTCTTTTGTGCATATTTTATAGTTTATTTCTTCACGTGTTATTGTGCAAAAAATCAAATTATCTAGTGATTCCGGCTTTAGGCACGCCATCCACAGTTGTATTACATATCCTGCGACAATAAAGTTTCTCGCACTGCATGCGCTAGCCGCAGGGGTGCACATCTGTCTTAAGAAATGTGAAGGCGTCGGCAGTCCTTGTTCTTAACCTCCGCCACAGGAGCAAATTTAGGATGTCTTTGTGGACCTCTGCAGAATGAACGTAACTGTGTAGCTTATCCCTTCATGTCTATCGTTCCCGAACGTCGTGACACTCTTGAGTATCAGCTATAAAACTCCACTTTGAGGACTTCTGCATGCAGTTTTCAACAGTGTATGTTATGCCGCCTTGCACCGCACTCTTCTTTTCTTGAGTATCATAATGCTCCATGCCTTCCTAACGATGTTGTACTGGTAGAAGGTGACCACTGCACTACGCGGGTAGGACTGGCAGGAGGTGGACGAAGCGTTTCGATCTATTTTTGGTGTTCGTTACAGTTTGGTAATAAAGGCGCGAATAAGCTTCTCGACGCTTACTCATTGGATGTCTACGGTTCGAGGTAAAGGGACATCACCCAGTACGGAATTCGTAATTGTCTCTTTTCAAGCCTGATATTTCGTCAAGCGAATATATTTTGTGTCACGCCTTATGCTGTATGAACCTATGCTATTCCTGCACATTCCAACGCTGTTGTGGCAGTGTCATGTAACTCACAATATACCTGTATAGTGCAAGGGACTCAAACACGCGGCCCGTGGGCCTCTCCCTATAGGCCCGTGGCCCGCACATGACTGTCTTCGTCCCAATTTTCCGTTTTCTTTATAAGTGTGTTCTTAAGCTACACAGGCATGACAGTTCTAAAGCTTTTTAAAGGCGATAGTCTTTCTTGGCGAACTTAAACGCGGAAATTTTGGTCTGTCTGTCTGTCTGTCTTTCTGTTTCTCTGTCTGTCACCCGATTCAGCCACGCGGCCAAAGTTGAACCACTTGCTTACCGCCCACCCATCTTAAACTGGTACGGCTGTTCATACTTGTGAACGTTGTCGATCAAAAAGTAAATATTACGCATATGTGAGGCGCAACATCACTAGGTAAGTATTAGGTGGTGTGTTCCTTTAATACAAAATACATAGTTACATAATTCTAAAGACCCGAGTTTCTTAAGCTGCGGCTGCGCTGAAAATACCATGCTATGCGCGCCGCCGAACGCCCTCTGCCACGGAGGAAGGAAACCCTCTGCACAAGCTCATATCTCACGCAGCGTCGAGTTACTCTATATGCTACCTTTAGGGAGCAGAGTTGCGCATCTGTCTTCCAAACGCCGCTAGCAACCAGGCATTGCGGAGAAGCTGACGCTCGGGCCAAATTTTGTATTTCTCGAAGCCGTCGCTGCAGCGAACTGAATTAACATTAGTCATCGACAGCCAATGTTTATCGCCGGTCTTCGACACGCCAGACAGGTTAATCGGCGACACAGTAGGTATGTCGCCCGCAGAAACTGAGTGCGACTTCACGGCATAGCTGTCGTTGCTAGCCCGACCTATGCGCAACTCTGCTACCTAAAGGTAGCATATACAGTAACTCTAACGCAGCGTAGACGCAGCGCCTCCTCTATTGTCTTTACACGGCATTTGCAGCAGATCACGCAGATACGCGGCCAATTTTTTCTCCTGAGGCATCCTCCGCGGCCACCATGTGTTGATACCCAACCGTGAAACAAAACTCTATATTTCAAAAACAGCGTCCTGATTTTGGTAATGTTGAAGATAGGTATCGGTATGTTGTTGGAAACCTGCAGCTAAATACCCTTCAGAAACGACCCATATGTGACATATGGGAAAGCTCTTCTTTTAAATGGCAACGTTGGCTGACATTTGGTACGACCTAGCCCCTCTACCCCGCCTCCCCCCGCGCTTTTAGCTGCGTTACTGTCCTGGCCCTTGCGGGAGTAAATTTTCCTAAATGCGGCCCGTTAGCTTAGGTGGGTTTCAGACCCCTGATATAGCGGAAAAAGGCAAAAGTTCAAATGTTAACAAATTGGGCACACCAAGCAGGCTCTTAACGTCCATCTCGCGTCACATGACCACTGGGGGCCGTGACGAAGCCACGGAAAAAGAATGCCTCTGTATACGCCTAGTGCACCGCCTATAGAGGCGCCACTGATAGCCACCTAGCGGGCGCCGCCGACAGTACGTGCGGGAAGTCGAGCAGACGACAGCGCTTTGCACAGCTTTGCTGTGAGGAGATGAATGAAGTTCGCGGCTGCTATTTCCCCTTCGTGCGGGTGCCAGACAACTAATTCTGCACTGGCAGCTGCAGGAAAGGCGCGGGCCTCTACGAAAGTGGACTTGTGCACGATGTTTGTTACAAACGAGCGCTTAACTAAGCGCACGTCGCCGATTTCGAACGACGGCATGAAAGCCTGGCGCTGACGGTACATGCGCGACAGAGCGCGCGCATCGAAAAAACAAGTATAAAAAAGGCGCCGGGAGCGCGCCCCTTACCCTCTCCGCAGAAGACGCCAACGACACAGCCAACGAACGCGAAAGATCGGGATATTCGAGAAAGCAAAGCAGAGCCAGCGGCGCCGTCTGATTCCGCAGACAAATCGGTGAGAGGATCTCGCCATTTTCCTAGCTTTCGCTGTGCTACGCACAGACGAATCATACGCACCTTCCCGAACCAAGGCGCGAGCCGATACAGGCAATGCAAGCGCGCCTGAGCGCGCGGCGGCGGAGAGTCAGTCAGTGAGGAGTTAGTCGGCGAAGAAGTTATATCGTGCTAGTGATAGCATCGTTCGCTTGTCCGCAGAAGACGTGTTGTTTAATGATCTAGTGTTGTGAGTAAAGTATCGAGAGATGACAGTGACAACTTTTGAAGAGGGTCGCCGAGCAGACATGTGATGACCGACTGCGGAAGAGAACTAACGCCCGCGTGGAGTGAATCGTCATGCCGCTGAATATCAAAGGTGCGTCGAGCAGACCAGCGTAAAAAGACCCCGCTATGAGGTGCAGCTCGTGGTGAACATCCGCTTTGTTTTGTTTACAAAGGTGACGTCTCAATCACTTCTTGTTTTTTCTGAAGTCAACCATTGCTGCATTTGTTTCTGTAAATAATAAATATAGAACTTAGCTTGTAATAGCGCGGTACATGTACCGCGCTAGTACAAGCTAAGTTCATGGATGACCAACTCACCCGAACTACAGCACTTCTGAAATATAGAACGTTTGAGCGAAGTGCCCTGCACGGCGGTCGAACCGAACCAACGCATGCTCAGGCTGATAACTGTCGTCTACCAGTGTCAACATGATCGAGTGCATCCAGCGAGCACCGATATGGCAGAACGAAAGCATTAGAACAAGAAACGACGTGTTAAACCGCACAATGACGAAGCCGCTCGTCTTTGCCAATGAACAGCGGTGATTCATTGCTTCCGTCGCTCTTGCTCAGGAGGCCTTGCGGTAAGTGAGTAAAACCGTCTTCCGGGCGCGTTTTTGTAGGTGTTTGAGCACTCCACTCCACAGCAATTGTTATTCGACATCCCTTGAAGTTTCGGCCACCACACACACGACGAACGTTGCTTATTTCACTACAGAAACGTGAACAACGCGGAAACACACGTACAACGGCGTAGGAAACCACGGCGGCCGTCTGCTTGCTTTCCCGATAGTAATGACTGAGTTCGCCGCCTATGGCGCTTCCGTCGGCGTGCACTAGGCGTATAGGAATTCTATGTAACGAGACTCCGTGCAGTCCTTTTGTTTTAGTGGAGGGCTGGAAACTTCAAAAACGTTTCCTCGCTTTGGAGCTCTATGATCGCTCTTGCGATAAGTTGCAGGTATATATTAATTATATTACATTTATTACGGCGTTAGAGAATAACATTTCAGATATGAAATCATAACGAATACAATTAAAGCACAGAATAACGACATTTTAACGATATAAGCGCCTGGTATATCTACTTTTAAGATAAATCAAGTAGCCCCATATGCAAGGAGCAAAAGAAATTCAGTACTTGTCTCTAATAAAATTTCTCTAAATAGCTTGCCCGACATAAAAAAAGCGTTTATTTCGAGAGAAAATTTGAAACATACATGCATGTATGCACAACGTATGTGGAACAAACATGAAGGGCACTAGAAAGAAAAAATTTGTCTATGATCAGTAAATTACTCTTTAGCAATTCCTAAATCACCAAGCTCTCCGGGGAAGACTCTCGGTGAGTGAGCAAATGTGCAGAAAGGTAACTGCGGGTGGTGACGACCCCTTTAAGTTCGCGCAGCAGACACCATGGCATCTTAGATTCTGACGGCGTCTAATGGGTCCTACGTAGTTCCTAATAACTAAAAATGAAGTACATTGACCTCTGAGGAGGCCATAGACCTGACATACCAAGTTGCAGGAAATTTTATAGAGTCGATGTCCCCAAATACGACAAATATAGTTTGAAATCCGTGGCGTCACGCTCGGAGATTCCGGCGCGAAAATTTATAAAATGGAATTGTGGCCTTGATTCTCTCGTCTGATAATAAGTTTATGTTGGGGAAATAAATGACATTCGAGTTCTTAGACTTCACTTTATCAGTCTAAACCGATTGAGTGCCTCACTATAGTGTCCATTTAAGAACCCAGCAAATTGCAAGCCCGGCCCGACCCGAGCCCGCCGCCTCAAACGCGAGCCCGGCCCTAAGCCCGAAGCTTCAGGCCCGAGCCTGGCCCGGGCCCGCCGTGAGAACTACTTTACCTAGCCCGGCCCGGGTTTCCGGGTAGGCCCGAGCCCGTGCAGAGCTCTAGTACACATTCGCTTCAGGATAAGGATGGCTCGTTGTAATATCCCCTTGCGTAAAAGAATAAATATTGTCACGCAAAGGTCAAGAAGCACACTTTAATTAATAGCTTAAACTTGGCGAACTTGTGCCTTATAAACAAACAAGTTAGATAAAAAAAATGGTAATGTATATCCTGCAGGAACGCCTTTCTCCGCCACAGTTTGGCACCTCTTCTTCTTTTCTTCTCCCGTGCAGTTCGCACGTGCCTGAGTTGTCAGCGGTGATCCTGGCATGCTGCATCGACGCTTTGCTTCCTCTCTTTCGCACGCACGCCGTAGACAACGGGGAGGGCGTAGCAACTGCTGGGGCGCGTAATTTGAATGTATCTTTCGTCATTATTAAATGCGAAGCATTTCTTAGCGAACCTCTGGCACTTTGAGCGTTTCTATCTACGTATCTATCTATCTATCTATCTAGCCGCCTACGTCTGGGTGCTTTCGTGATCGCCTCCTTAACTTGGTGTTGACCAAAATCAGCATGGGAGGGTAAGAGGACCAGACGAATATGACTGTGTGGTCATGACATGAATAGCGTGAAAATTCTATCGCGTGCGTCGCCAAACCCTTTCCTCCAGACACGTGTGGCACACACCCGTTTACCAACGGCCGCGGTGTACAGGTATGCGCCACAGGTGATTGACAGTTTATATCTACCACGGAACGGCGAGAACAGACATTAGTAATTTAAATGCGAGAGCGCTAAGAAAAACCGACATCGGCAGCGTTGACCCGTCGAATGGAAAGAATAAAAATCAGGATCCAAGCAGGAATCGAACCCAAGCATTCTGCGTGGCAATCAGGTATTCTACCACAAAGCCACGCCAAGTCTACAGACTGTTTTGGAAAAACAGCCTATGCAGGCGTAATGTCGCTGCAACGTCAGTTGTGGTTGTGGTGCTGGGTATCTAATTTTACAAGAAAGCAATAAACACTACATATGTAGTCCTACAATACAGGAGTCGTATCAGATTAACGTCCGTGATTGCAGTGTTGGCTCCGCTTTTATAGCAGTCTAATAAGCATTACAGTTGTATTCCTATGATTCAGCAAGCTATATTGAAGCATTGATCGACCCCGGAGGAATACATTAACGAAAGTTACGTACGATATTCCCATCATCGCAGCGTAAAGTGCACTTACCCCACCAGAATGACGCAGTGTCCTCTTCATTTCTTACGAGGCTGGGCGATGGCCTCATGCTGAGTGAGGATGATGACAGATTGATTGACAGCCGCTTTGTAGACTAGGCTGCGTAGGTCACATACGCTCAGATAGCCTACGAATACGACAAGCGCCATCCACTGATATTGGTCTACGTAGCCCTATCTAGGCCTACCAGCTTCAACGGCCTAAACCTCAACAACACGATCGGTGACTTCAAATTCCGACATGTCGCCGGCTCTATAGACAGACAATTTGTCGACGAAATGACCGAGGCATCCACGATTTCTAACAGCTGTACTATAAATGATACTTCACTACACGCGACCGGATCCGATAACAAGTCATGACCAGCGTCTAGTTCTCACTGATCACAGTGATGATGACCTTGTTCAAGAACTGTTAGGAACCCCTTCCACACATGCACACAAGTATAAGTCATAAGGGACGAGTATAAGCACTATACATATCAGCTTACCGCTTCTGGTGTTGGCAATACCCACGTTGCCGTTGGCAGCGTTACCCAACTGTAAACTGGTTAATAACACATATGCGGCTCTTCAGCATATATGTGTGCGTATAAAATTTATACAAATCTTTAGCATCATTTCGTAACGTGTCGCTCAGTAAAAAAAAATTACGCCACAGTCACCTTCCCGCCGCATGCTTCGCATAACATCGACTTCCATGGTACGTGGGATCTGCCGAATTTTTAATTTCGGCATCATCATACTTCCATTTTTAAACGGAGGACAATGAGTCGACACTTAAATACCAGAGGTTTTCAGGTTATCATTGACAATGACAAGATGGATTTTACACACCTACTTAAGGAAGTAAGCAACAGCCACGAATTCATCCGAATAACAGCTTCCCTTTGAGCGCAAGCAGCGCCGCAAGCTTTGGATATTTTACGGACTTCGTCGTTATGATCCGTAAAACCCGCCATTCCCTTGTGTATTGCAGGCCAGTACCTGTACGTGAACACGACGGGAATAGACTCACATCACCCAGTCTCCAGAGTGTTCATGCCAGTTCGGCCGCCCACTGAAGCTACATGCGTCACATTCTGGTGGAGAGGACGCGGCGCACCAAGTCAGCTCAACGTGTACAGGTGAGTGAGTGGTACTGCTTTCTATGAGCGTTAGAGTCTTCCACGCATTCATTCAGAGGAGGCCAAGGCAGAGAGCTGCGATGAACACTCAGCTTAACTAGCGATACGAGCTTTGCACCAACTTGCTCCCTGAAACTGATTAGTGTTACAGATTTTAAATTTTCTTGAATAGTCTTAACCACGATGCGTAAGAACGTTTCTGCGTGGCAGTTTTCCACTTATAGTTGTGTTTTCTGTGCCTGGGTATTCATCTTAGTATCCTCCTGCGATTTGAGCGCCACTGTCCTCGTGGTGTATGTACCTTCGTGCGCCACATCGACACCAATCTCACGTTCTCCCCATGTCAAAGAAAAAAAGAAGCATGATGTTTCGCCTATATAAGACAGTCAGCTTGCAGATGGGCTGCGACATTTGCTATTATAATTCAAACGACAAATTGTGTAATATGTTCACGCAGCATAGCTCAAGTACGATCACTCTCACTGCTCCGCTGTCATTCAGCATTCATGAAGCGGTCATCGTCATTTTCATTTTTTTGGTCTTCGCGCGAAGATTTTTTTTAAACGTAGAGGTGCTCACAAAATAATTCAAAACGGCGGAGCGCGCCGGAGGTACAATACAGCCATCGTCTGAGAGTGCGCTGTCTCCCTATAGGAAGCAAGCCTCGCACCAAGTGTACCTGTAAAATGGCGTTGCATTGCGCCAAAAGGGTTACGCTAGGTGCATCTTAGGTTTGTCAAAGTTGAGCTGGGTAGATGTGGTTTGTGACACGTTGTGTGCGCGCGCGTTGGAGCGTGCGCGGTCGGGTCCTTGTGCGGCTTTTGTCTTTTGTAACGGTGGGCACCAATTACCTTTTCGACACCACTTGCCTGAATATTGATTGTACTTACGGTGTGCTACTGTGACTAGCAATATAATAATTGTTGGGTGTTACGCCCCAAAACGACGAAATGAATACGAGGGACGCCGAAGTCGAGGGCTCCGTAAATTTCGATCACATGAGATTTTTTAACGTGCACTTAAATCTAAGTAACTGGGGCTCAAACATTTTCGCCTCCACCGCAAATGCAGTCGCCGAGGCCGGTATCTGATCTCGCGAGCTTCGGGTCAGCAGCCGAGCACCACAACCACTACACCTCCGTGGCGGGTGCTACTGTGACTAGTGCTCGCTATGCTCTTTTGGAGCAACTCTTCTGCGGGTCATGTATTCGTGTGCATGCCTATGGAATCCATCACATAATGTGACCTTTCTGACGGGACTCATTTGCATATGATTGTATTTGTAACCGACGCCTTACATTCTGTTTTATTCTGCTTTTAGCAGAGAGGCTCGGGGCCGTTTTGCGCGTGTGAATTATAGCACTGCAGTCTAATTAATCTTTGACTATGCCCTCTGAAGTTCACGGATTCATGGTGCAGCGTTATCGTTTACAATTTTAGAAATCAGATAAGCATGCTGTCCTTGTCACCTTTTCTTTCTTCTGTCTCTATCTCTCTCTCTCTGTGGAGCATAAATAGAACATTCCTACAGTTGCTTTTATATCAAATATGAGCGATTGTGTAACGAGATTTATCTTGGTGCTTTTCAGTTTCACCAAAGAAACGGCAATGAGAGACCCACTGGTTTCCGTGAGTACCGAGGTGGCAGGGGACTGGTGGAACGTGCGTACTGTCACCATTTCATCCCGAAGCAGATGGAACGTGAGTATTATACTCACGTATATATAGTATATATACTCATAGACTCATAGTATATATACTATGAGTCTCTTTATAAAGAGACTCGTAGTTCTCTCTTGCGCAAGATTCCGTTAAATGTTTGACATCTATTCGTGTATTAACGCGATAGCGTTAAAGAGCTCGTTTCGCAGAAATTCCGGTGTCGGCATCGGCATCTCTGATTGTGAGCTAAATATCGGCGTTGTCCGTGTTCGACAAATCGAGAAAGATGCAAACAAAGGAATGATAAAAGATCTTCCGTTCGAGCGGGACCGGGGATTCGAACCTGCGACCCCTCGATCAGTGGCGCGATGCGTTTAGCCGCTCGACCGCCACGCATGCATCTTTTAGCGTACTAATGGCAAACTATTTATATACACCATTTGCTGTTAGTGGTACGCTCATCTCGAAGGTGCTTCAGCGTGGCAGATGCGTGACAATCACCCGCGAGATGGCGCAAAGGGCCCACGGGTACTAGAGTTGCTGTATATGCTACCTTTAGGTAGCAGAGTGGCGCATCTGTCTTCCAAACGCCGCGAGCAACCATGCCTTGGGGAGAAGTTGACGCCTATCCCAATTTTTGTATTTGTTGACGCCGCCGCCGCAGTGAACTGGATTGACACTAGTAATCGGAATCAGCACCAACTCGACCAACAACACGTTTTTCTCTAGTCATCGACAGTCAAGTTAATCGATGGTCTCCGACACGCCAAGCATGTCGACCGGTGACATGGTAGGCATTTCGCTTGCAAAAAGAGAGTGCAGTTCGCCGCATAGCTGTGCTTGCTAGCCAGACCTATGCGCAACTCTGCTACCTAAAGGTAGCATATACAGTGACTCTAACGGGCACGCTTTAAACCAGAGTTCTTCAATCATACTAGTTATGAAAGTCCCCATAGGCTCCGTGTATCAAAACCCGAACTCGCCATTGGCCGTGATTGCGGGGGTCTGCTGATTCTTGCGTTATCTGTTGAACAAGAACTAAACTAATAAACGCTATATCTAGCGTTGCGCGGCAGTGAGCGCCGCCGCATACTGCGCCAAAGAACATGGCAGCGCACAGAGCAAGGTGTTTGTGTTTGGTATTGCTGCCCCCTGATGGCGCGACAATCTGCAAGCCCCTGCGAAAGAAGCCACTGGCATGCCCGGGTTTCGGAACGCAGTTTCGCAATTGTTATGATTGAAGAACTCTAATTTAAATGACAACACCGCGGCCTGTTTCGTCGCGCCGCATGCATGAATATAGGAGCCGGAGGGCATCCGCAGTTTGGCTTTCCTCGCGGCGCGATTTAGGCGTACACCGGGAAGCGAAGTCAGGTTAGCGATTGAGAACGCGATAAGAACATTGTCCTTTCACGCCATCGCGTTCTGCTCATGAAAACGAAGCTCAAGCGTCCTCCAATTTTTTTTAGCTGCACTAGAAAAACATTAAATAAAAACAATTGAAACATGTACCATGCCCATGGAATGCCTCGAAATAGTTGACGAGGATTTGTGTTAGAATGTTGGCGCGATATATAAAACGGTCGTCATGCAAAGAAAAGTAAAACGCGAAACAAACTTCCTCCATCACTGGGCATTTTTTCTGTTCTGTCCTGCCTGCTCTATACAGAAAACTTTATTTTCTCAAGTGTGCACCGTAGTGGCGACGCTTGTAGATTATGTGCGTACCTATTTTGTCTTGTTGTTTAAATCAAGAATATACGTTGATGTTTAAAATTTTATGTTGTAGGGGGTTACATTTAGCTTTTGTTGAAAAAAGGAAAGCAAAACGCATTCATAAATGAGCCTGCTTCTGTCATTTGTGTTACGGTACTATTGCTCTAGTTCGCGAAACAATATGCTCAAGCTCTGTGCTATTTCGCGGCGCTCGAGGCCACTTTCCCGAACGAAGATGCAGTGCTTCAATGTACGGTCCGCGAATGAACTTTGGGTCTTATTCTCTGAGTTGAGTTTTGAAACTTTAATTATTTTTTTGTTACCCGCGCTCTATTCTCTTCGAAGGTTGCGCAAGTTGGATATCTCGGTCAACGGTTCATCTGTTTTGTCGACTGTTTTCATTTTCTATGTTTGCGGCCAGAGTTTTAATACGCTTGTTACACAGACTGCCTAAACCTCGGTTAGTGTAACCGCGGTTCGCTTATGCTACACGGTATGCGAAACCGCGGTTATGTCGCTAACCGCGGTTGTACCAAACCGAGCTTGGCGACCTCGCTTTGGCAGTTAACCGAGAAAATGGCGGCCTCCATGGAGGACGTGTGCACGCCGGCGAGCATTCGTGAAAAAACGAATTGGACTGCAAGAACCACGGAAAGCCTGATTAGGCTTTTCGGAACACAATTTGCATCATCTAAGGATCACCTCAAGTGTCACTGATCCCGTTAATGGGGACGGCAATCGCCGGGCGGATTCTAAGGGCTGGCGTCAAGGCCCTCCGAAAACGCACCACGAAAGCGCGGACAATTTAGAGTTGGTCCTCTGGTGCGCCAGCGAACGCCGGTTGTGGCCCAAAGACCGAGTCAGAGCCGAGAGTCGATAACACAAACGAAAACGAAATATATTCTCAGTTAAGGCAACACAAATAACACAAACACGTGCACACTCGGCTGGTACCAGTTACAGCTTCACAATAATACTCAGATGGGGTTACACAACGGGAGCTAAACAAACAGATCACACGCTACAAATGCAATCGCATGCATTACAACTATTCAATGACCGTTAAAGTCCTGAATATACAATGGCGTATCCAGTCCGCAATACTTGGACGGTAATCGAATGCTTCTCTTCAAGGAAACACTCACGCCAGCTCCCGCGTTGATCGTCGTAGCTCAACCGTCGTCGTGACTTGTCACGGCTCACGCGGCGTCGTCATCGGATTCTTCCAGATCCACGACCGACTGACCGCACACCATCATAAACACGTCTTCTTTGGCTAACGGAGCCACACTTCGCATAACTTCACCATCACCGGGCCGACTGACTCGCTCACTCCTTCGCTAACTGTCTCCTCGCTGACTTCTCGACTCCTGTCTCGACTGCACTCCCTCACTCACTGACTCCACTACCGTCGATTGCACGCTTTTATCCCTTCTCCCCTGGGTTCTAGAAGCGTCGGGATGTTTCTTCTGCGTGCAGTACAGCTAAGCCTGGGGAAAGGGCGAGAGCTTTCTCGTATGTTCGAATCGCGGCGGCATCGCGCACGGATGCGTCCCCCCTTCCTTCCAGAAACATCTAGGATTTGCCGGGCGTTTGATCGCGTCGTCTGCGCCTGGCTCGATTGGGTGAGGAGGATGCGGCGCGCCGGCGTCTTTTGATGCTTGTTTTTTTCGTCTTTTCGCGCTTCTTGGCGAGCGCTTCGCGCCGTTCTGTCTCGTAGCAGTTTGAAAGCGGCCTCGCGCGCGCTTTACAACCCGCTAATTTGTGACACTGCCCCCCACTTCAAGATTATTATAACATAATATTCAAACAACACAAATTAGCGCGCACATACACATCCAAAAATGTCCCACAGACAGAGTCCCTAACTCAGTCCACACAAAATGCGCGTCACATTCATAATAGAACTCTCAATACCATTCACAGGGTATTTCAATGTCACGACATACAAAAGATAAACTCAAGTACATAAGTACAAGACGCCATCATACATTTCGTATAAAACAAAGCGAACGCTCAAAACAAAGCTCTTCAATTATAATGCATATACAGTTATATCAATAGCATGTACACATAAAATAACGCAAGTAGCTCTTCGGCTCACTAGCCATACACACTCGACACTGGGTATAATAATACTTCAAACACTTTCAAACTCAAAACACTTCAACCAAATTCAATTCCAACACCCTGTAATGTTTAAATCGTGCCGCGCTTGCGCCCCTTCTTTCGGTGCTCGCTCGCTCTCTTTTTGTTTCTCTTCTTTTTCTTGCGAGCCGTTCCATTTGACGGTGCCGGAGGGGGCGTCTCTGCTGCCGTCGACACATTCGACACCGGCAAGGCGTGGTCGCGTTCGTTAGCACGTTCGCGGTGCTTCGCCAACTTCTGCGCGTCGTGGTGTTTTTGATTGGAGGACCACCTTCGTCATCTTTTGAGCCGCAGATGATGGTGGTCGCTTAGTTGCAATGTCACCTGCTCGGCGCGTCTTCACTGGCGGTACAGCGACCGTTGGTGTTCCATTGTTGCCATTCTCTGACGCCTCGGCATGAATTGGAGCTCGGGCGACATCCTTCATGAGATTCCCTTCCGCGCTTCCTTTTTGTCGCGGTTCCCGAACTGACGAGGGCTCCATCTTCGGGGCTTCTCCCAAACGTTCAGGATCGTATGGCCCTCGAGCTCCGTCGATGTTTCCCACGATTAGGTCAAACAGGGGGTTATTCATGCATAGGGCAGTAACTCTCCCGCTGAAGTAAGGGGTCTCAACCTCAATCTTGGCTTCGGGAAGCATTCGAATGGAACTATCAAGCAGGCAAACCGGTTGGTTATTGCCTGTGAAATCACTCTCTCGGACCAATTTCTTTCGTACGATCACAGTAGTGCATCCACTATCTCTTAATACCGTGGCTTCCTTTCCACCAACTTTCCCCTTAACTGTCGGCATTTCTTTCTTTCTGTCTGTTGTCACCGCAGCACCAATGAAATCCATCTTCTTCCCGCTTTTCACCTCGGCCAATTCATCTTTGATCGCTTCTGTTTCCTCGTTTGGCGGGGCATACGCACAAGCTGCTTGGTGGACTTTACTCACATCACTTCGACATGCGTCTGCTTTGTGCCCAGTCTGACCACATTTAAAACGCTTCATCACACTGGGGCGTGAGAAGTTGGTCCGACAGCTGTTAGCGCGATGACCCACGCGGTTACACAGAAAGCATCGGCGGAACACTCTCCGGTGCACGCTTGTTTTCTTCAGGTGCCGATTTCTTCGACTCCTCGTGAGCCTCCTTTTTTACTTTGGCCAAATTCGTGCCACCTTGCGCTTCCAAGAACTGATCGGCCAACTCAAGCATGTCGTCAAGCGATTTAGCTTTCCTCTCTTTCAGATACAGCGACAGGCTCGGGTGGCAACTGGTGAGAAATTGCTCTCTGATTAGAAGCTCTCTAAGCTCACCGTACTCCTGTGCCGTCTCTGAAAGTTCGATCCACCTGTCAAAATAATGGCTGAGCCGCGCAGCATACTGCGTTGCCGTCTCGCCATCAGCTGGCTTTCCCGTACGGAACCGATCTCGGAAGCCTTCCACGGTGAATCGAAATCGTTTCAGCAAAGCAGCTTTCACTTTTGTGTAATTAGCTGCATCGGTAGGTGTCAGCCTACCGTACACACTGAGCGCTTCGCCACTCAAGCAAGTGCTCAAAGCTGTTGCCCATTGCTGCTCCGGCCAATTTTGGCTTCTAGCTATCGTCTCAAACCTGTGCAGGTATGCATCAAGGTCATCTTTTCTCTCATCAAACGCCACAAGCAGTTTGCTTGGGTTCAAACGGAAGCTATGATCTTCCCTTTCGCTGCTCTCCACTCTAGCTTGCACGGGAGTCTCTATGCGCTGTTGCAAACGGAGCCGTTCGAGTTCCAATTCGTGCCGCCGTTGCCTTTCTCTCTCAGCCATCTGCGCCTCTCTTTCTTCTCTATCCCTCTCAGCTGCTAGCCTCTCTCTCTCCAGCTCTGCTGCTTTTTCTTCCTTAACTCTTTCTTTTTCTTCTTTTTCCTTTTGGCTGACCCACTTCCGTAGTTCGGCCCCAGACAAACCCATCTTCTCACCAAGGGCAACTAACTTCTCGAGATCCATGATGCCCGTCAAACAAAACCTAGCCGCGTGCACAATACCTCTGCCTAACTTCGAATACCAGTACACTCTCTGCACACAGGTTAGCGAGAACGCGGCGCAACACTCAAAAATCGTTCGCAAGCACTATCAACGTCTCAAGGCTCTTTTCTCCCTACTTTGGACACACTTTTGCACCAAAAAGGTCCTGTGTCGCGGACGCCAGAATAATTGTCACTGATCCCGTTAATGGGGACGGCAATCGCCGGGCGGATTCTAAGGGCTGGCGTCAAGGCCCTCCGAAAACGCACCACGAAAGCGCGGACAATTTAGAGTTGGTCCTCTGGTGCGCCAGCGAACGCCGGTTGTGGCCCAAAGACCGAGTCAGAGCCGAGAGTCGATAACACAAACGAAAACGAAATATATTCTCAGTTAAGGCAACACAAATAACACAAACACGTGCACACTCGGCTGGTACCAGTTACAGCTTCACAATAATACTCAGATGGGGTTACACAACGGGAGCTAAACAAACAGATCACACGCTACAAATGCAATCGCATGCATTACAACTATTCAATGACCGTTAAAGTCCTGAATATACAATGGCGTATCCAGTCCGCAATACTTGGACGGTAATCGAATGCTTCTCTTCAAGGAAACACTCACGCCAGCTCCCGCGTTGATCGTCGTAGCTCAACCGTCGTCGTGACTTGTCACGGCTCACGCGGCGTCGTCATCGGATTCTTCCAGATCCACGACCGACTGACCGCACACCATCATAAACACGTCTTCTTTGGCTAACGGAGCCACACTTCGCATAACTTCACCATCACCGGGCCGACTGACTCGCTCACTCCTTCGCTAACTGTCCTCCTCGCTGACTTCTCGACTCCTGTCTCGACTGCACTCCCTCACTCACTGACTCCACTACCGTCGATTGCACGCTTTTATCCCTTCTCCCCTGGGTTCTAGAAGCGTCGGGATGTTTCTTCTGCGTGCAGTACAGCTAAGCCTGGGGAAAGGGCGAGAGCTTTCTCGTATGTTCGAATCGCGGCGGCATCGCGCACGGATGCGTCCCCCCTTCCTTCCAGAAACATCTAGGATTTGCCGGGCGTTTGATCGCGTCGTCTGCGCCTGGCTCGATTGGGTGAGGAGGATGCGGCGCGCCGGCGTCTTTTGATGCTTGTTTTTTTCGTCTTTTCGCGCTTCTTGGCGAGCGCTTCGCGCCGTTCTGTCTCGTAGCAGTTTGAAAGCGGCCTCGCGCGCGCTTTACAACCCGCTAATTTGTGACATCAAGGAATGCGAAAGTGGCCGCGGCAATAACAGCCGAGTGGAACGCCGGACTGCCGCCATACGCAGAGCCATTCACGCCAAAGCAAGTCCGCTTTAAGCGAGGACGCTCGTGCGCTGTGTAACATCGGCCACGGTGCATCGGCGAACCGAGGTTGGTGCTAACCGTGGTTCAACGCAGTCAACCGTGGTTGGTCGTAACTGCGGTTAGCTTGCCTGTGTAACAAGGGTATAAGAAACATTCTCAAAAAAACATTCTCAAACAGTCTGAAAAAAAAAAATCCCTGGAAAAAGTGCTTTCGGTGTCCTGGGCCATGCATGCACACGGATGTAAATTTTATAAATTATCTGTCTAATACGCCGGCTCAGGGCCATCAAGTAAACCTATGTTCTTTTTTTAAGTGTTTGGCAAGGTGCACTCTTTAACAGCAATGAAGCTGAAACCTTTACTCTAGATTAACAAGCAACTCTCTGCCGCTATAGACGAAGTACGTACCTGATTTGCCGAGAGAGTCCCTGCGGCGTGATTTATACTTTCAGTTGTATGGAGTTAGAATATAATGTTTTTAGACATCCGTCATGCGTTCGTCGTGTCATAAGACAACAGTGCCTTTGAAAATGTTTAGAAGTCAGCGTTCGTGAAAATAAACATGCCATGCGACGAATTTCATCATTGAGGCACACACACACACACACACACACACACACACACACACACACACACACACACACACACACACACACATATATATATATATATATATATATATATATATATATATATATATATATATATATATATATATATATATATATATATATATATATATATATATATATATATTGTAAGGAAGAAGAGACAGAGACAACACCCTTGCTGTGGGCCGGCTGTTCTATTCTTCTAAGCTTCGTCCTTCTCTCTTCGCGCTACCCGATTCAGCGCGTGCGAGCGCCCAAACCATGGTGCCGTTCTTCGTCATTACACTCGGCCATGACTGCGAGCGGCCGCAGCTGCCGACTGTGTCTCTGGTGAGCGGCACTGGCTGCATCTTGGTGGTCGGTCCCGGCCACGCTCTGACTTGGTTTGGGGATCCGCCAGTGTGTTCTCTGGCGGGCGGAATTGGCTCTGTCTCTGTGGTCGGTCTTGTCGATAGTGCGACGTCTTCTGAAAACTTGTCGGCGACGTCTCTGGTGGGCGGACCCGACTGTTTCCGGATTGCCACAGGTCCACTTGACGCTGGTCGCGCCGCATATCTATGAACCGGGCAAGACAATGCGTATTCGCAACTCTTGAATGTCGGATCGTGTGGAGTTGGTCGCGCTGTTCGCGGTGGGTCGAGCTGGGTCGTTGTGCTCTCCTACCCATGTGGGACGAAGTGCGAGCGAGTTTCCGAGCTGATTCTTGATGCAGCTCATGCTCTTGTGGTAGTATTGCCGTCATGTTCCCCAAGGTGCTCAAGGTGACTGTCCTTGCCAAAGGGTCGCAAACATTTGAGCCGTACTGGTCAGAAGCCGTGTCATTAGCTTGAGACATGTCCTGAACTGGCAAGTCTTTGGCGTCAACGAACCCAGCTGGGATAAGCACCTCAGCTTGCTTTAGGGAATCGGTGCTTGGATGGGGGCGAGCGTCCGCACACTCGGCCAATGACTGCGGTGATGGTCGGCAATGATGTTGCTCCTGACTGTGGGCCCAACCGGGAGTGGTGGTTAGTGTTTCGTCACTGGCTGGTTGCGATGGAGCTGACGTCGACACACGGCTGACGTCGCCCGATGCCTCCTGGCACTCTAGCGCTGGACAGCTTGGAGGCCGGCTCGTCGGCTGCTGTGGCTCGCAGACGGTCTTAGTCTTTGTCAAGGATGGTCCTGTGGTGGGTACCGACACGAAGTCGGACATCTGTAAGGAGAAGTAAACCTCTCGGCTAGTGTCGACGACTGCCGCAGGGCACTCCGCGAAGCTGTCCGTGGAGCAGCTAGCGGACACAGCTGCGCCGTGCCCTTCACGATCTCGGTCACCGTGTGAGGGCAGGGGGGTGGGGCCCCGAGCTGCACCGTCGGGATTCTGCGTCTCACAGCTCCCATCCGCGGTAGACAGTGTGTCGGTAGGCAGGGGGTCGCAGACATCAAAAAGTGGGCGAAAGAGACTTGTCAACTTCGCACACCACTCCGACCAGGATCGCTGCCGGACGCCTTCGTAGGCATGCCATGCCTTGGCGGCATCGCGAAGGCGGTCAACGGCAATCAGCCATTTTTGATGGTCCGACCAGGCGTGGTGGGTGCCGAGCGAGTTGATAGTCTCAACCCACCGGAAGACGTCGTCCTGGAAGCCCCGGAACACCGGCACTGCCCAAACGGCCGACGATGGTGAAGCGGCAGGCAAGAACCCGGAGTTCAACGACATCACGCGGTGGTGTTCACGACAGAGTTCCGTCAGGACGCGTAAGAGTTCCGCACCGTTGTCGGTTGAGGCGCCTGACGAGCCATGGGCGGTGTCCACGGTGTACGCGGCGGTCCCGGTCCTCACAGCGGATAAATGCATCGTCAAGGACGTGTGGACGGCGTCCCTGCTCGTGAAAAGGTATCACGGCGTCGGTAAAACGAAGCGGAGCCGAGGCCTAGACGCCGTCCCAGAACGGTGGTGGCACTGGCGGCAGGTGAGCAGGTGCCGAGGAGGCTTGGACGCCGTCCTCAACCCGCGCTTACTGCGGCCGTACGTTGGCGGATGCCATGGACGAAGGAGCGGGTACGCTTACGGTTCGATGGATATATATATATATATATATATATATATATATACATGCCAAATCTTCATTCATGCATGGTAGCAATACAATTCTTTAAAAAGATTGGTTGGCATTCAACTTGGACAGCTTATAGAGCTAGATACTTTTCTGAAGTAGCGAGACATCCTGTTTAACCCACACTTGTACTTGTGACGTGCATATTAACCAAAACATATCCCATTATAGCTCGTATTTGAAGTTGTGGCCGCTTCGGGAGTGGAGCACGACTCGGGCGTCATGCTTGACGACGTCGATTTCACCGCTGGAGAATGCGCACCTTACAGTAAGGAGCAATGAATAATTTTATATGAATTTCAGAATTAATTCGACATTGCTGTAAAATATTTTTTTTTCATTTCGGGAATTGCAATGTGTATTTTTACACCATCTATTTCGCCCAGAAAGAAATATGTTCCCATATATGAGCGAGTCTTAAGAGATCGTTCATTTAACTTATTTAGACATTTTAGAAGCCATGGAATGAAACATCACTATAAACATCGCTCATCAGGAAACATCGCTCATAGGCATTATATGCTTATAAGCGGAGTGAGAAATTGCGATGTGCCTTGTTTTAACGCCTAACTAATCCGGGGAGTTTTTCCTGCTTGTTTTAACGAGAGTACGGATTCCACGAGAATGTTAACACAAGATCCACTTAATGCCAGGTAAACGCTCCCTCTGGGTGTGTCTTTCTGCTCATAGCGCAAGGTGCTTGCAGAGCATCACAACGCATTATTTGATTTGTACTCCTACTAGCGATTCTTTTCATTTGAATATAATCGTTTTTTTACTTAACCTCTAACACCCGGCCAGTACAGGTAATCCCATTGCCTGAAGGACGTGAGGTCCAATGAAAAAACTTGAATATCAAATAAAAAGTTTTTAAATCGAATGGGCACGTAACTTCCGCTACACTTGAAAAGAACAACAAGCGAGAAATTTTTGCAACGGTGGCAACACAGTGTTCAGACATTCAAGAAGCTCGAGTGCTCTTTCCTGCCCTTCTAAGTGCATCGATATAGCTTAGTGCAATACTATTTGCATAGGAATGATTTACTTCCAATGACCGTAACGATTCTTAAATTCGTGCTCTATACAGGTTTTTTAAACTTTGCTTCCGAGGATCTCTGTGTATCACTGACAATGAGAATTACTCATTAGTATAGCATTTACCGTCCCTGTTGTTTTTCTTTTTTTTTCAGGTTACTGCACTTTCGAACAGGAATGTCTGCCATTGCATGTAGTCAAAACAGGCAAGTTGTTGACCTGATTTTTACAGTTAAGATCTGCACCCTGACAGCTCCTTCGAGCTCCTGGGGAAAGCTTTTGCAAATTCCGATAAGTTACACATATTAATAGAAAAGAATAAATTAACAATAGACTCACAAATTAACAAATTAACAAGAAAAAAGTTTTAAAAATCCCTTAAGTGATACTCATGTTACCCAAACAAGTAATTCTATTTTCTGTTTTTCCTTGTTCATGGTAACGTTCTTCTTCAGGACATCATCACCAAGACGGTAGATCATACACCCCAAGCAAAACATTTTTCAATGATGACAACTCGTCCACATGTAGCGCTGCATGTCGGTATTCAAATTTTATTGTAAATTGATGGTTATAGGCGCAAGCTTCACAAAGACAGAGAAACGCTAAGACACCAGTGATTTTATGTAGCAAAATGTTCAATAACAGCGGAGCTGCTAACGAAATAAACGTTTCAAGGCGATCAGGCAAATAATGCACCCTAAGCCGTCGTGTTCTCTCATTGGCTAGGCGAACCTACATGACCATGTTTACGAGGGTTGTACCAAAAAGTAAGGTTCCCACTGAGCTACAGCCTCGAAGGAAGGCGCTAAGCTAAATCCGACAACAGTTCCGTGCGCAGTGGTTCCCCCTCTTTCGAGCCCCCCCCGTCCGCAATTCGCTACCTCGCTCAGCGTTCGCTTGGCAGCCGTCAAAGATGGAAGTGTTGATCGCCGCTCCCGCCAAGTGTGAGGTTCGAGCAGTAATCCGTTTTCTTCACGCAAGCAAGTTACCGCCCGTGGAGATTCATCGGCAACTGACTGAGGTTTGTGGTGAAGATAGCATGTCCCTTCAGCACGTCCGCAAATGATCCAAGGCTTTTGCTGAGGGTCGAACGGAAGTTCACGTTGAAGAACGGAGTGGAAGACCGCCGGTTTCGGATGCGATTGTCCAGAAGATCAACAGTGAGCTGCTCAAAGATCGGAGGGTGACCGTCCGTGAACTTGTTGAACGAATTCCTAAAGCTTCCCACGGTACAACTGAAAGAACTTTAACAGAAACGTTGAGTTTTCGCAAGGTGTGTGCTCGCTGGGTCCCCCGGGTGCTGACTGACGGACACAAGGAGCCACGCCTTCACTGTTCTCGCAAGTTGCTTCAACAATGTGAGGGGGGAGGCAACAAGAAATTGTTGGACTCTATAGTCACGGCAGATGAAACATGGGTGTTCCATTACACCGCCGACAATCTCGTCAGTGAAACGCTGACCAAACTCCGGTCAGCAATCCAGAAGCACCGGAGAGGACGACTGACGGAGGCAGTAGCGCTTCTTCACGACAACGCTCGACCCCACGTCGCTCGTCAAACGCAGGAGTTTTTGAAGAAATTTGGGTGGACTCTTATGCCTCATCCTCCGTACAGCCTGGACTTGGCCCCCAGCGATTATCACCTCTTCCCCAAGGTGAAGGAACACTTAAGTGGCAAACACTTCAAGAGCGAGGATGAAGTGCGAGAAGAGGCCACGCGCTTCCTCAACGGGTTGGCGGGAGACGTCTTAAACTTAGGAATGCAAAAGTTGGGCACAGTCTACAAAAGTGTGCCGGAAAAAATTGAGACTATGTTGAAAAATAGACAAAAGTGTAAGCTTTTCAACGATGTATAAACTAATGACAACACAATGTTTTTCTATTTGTAAAAAATATGGGAACCTTACTTTTGGTACAACCCTCGTACATGACATGCGGGCCACTGAATTAGGGGACATAGGTTACATTACATATGTACGATTACATATGCGCGTTACTATGACATCGCTTTCTGTACTCGTATTTTAAAAAGTTGATCCCTTTTCAGATGAAGAGGCAAAATTCGAAGTAGAGAGAGCAGGATCTTTCGACTTGCTTTCCCAAGACCATACGACACAGAGTGAAGATGGTGAGTGCTTCTAAATTCACTAGTGGTTAAGCTTGAGAGATGCAAGAGCGCCTTATCTCTATACTTGGCCACGATCTGCTTTAGTTATTATTATTTACGTTACTGTAACTGGTACCCGCATGTGCAACTACTTTAACAGCGAGAGCTGTAAAAGTACAGCGAGAGCTTTTACAGCGAGAGTCGCCGCCGCCACTGGTGCCCGTAACCGCTATTGTGCGAAGTAAGAAAAAATGAATATAGAAATAAAATCCAGGATCGGATGAGATTTGAACCGGGGCCCTCTGTGTGGCAGTCGAGTATTCCACCTCAAATCCACGCCGGTGCTTGAAACTCCTCTGCAAAAAGACCCTATGCAGGCGTGATGTCACGCAAGGAATTGCGTGAAAATACGTAATGTGGCGTGGCAGAAGAGTAAAATAACAAACAGGTGTCACAAAAAGCTCATTTCAGCGGTTACTATCGGCGGCTTACAATATGGACACTGTCAGGTAAGTAGTAAAACAGTTGATTACCAAATCCCCGTAAATAGTCGATTGTTAATTTATATCTTTTGGGAGTAATTTTCTAGAGTTAGAGTAACTGAGCTAAAGGAATACGATTATGTTATCTGCCATAGGCCATTTTCTAAAGTTCTGTATTTTCAAAAAAAAAATTCGGCAGATCCCACGTACCATGGGAGTCGATGATATGCGAAGCGTGCGGCGGGAAGGTGACTGTGGCGTATTTATTTTTTTTTTTTTTACTGAGCGAAACGTTACAAAATGACGCTAAAGATCTGTATAAATTTTATGCGCACACATATATGTTGAAGAGCCGCATGTGTTGTATAACCAGTTGTTTACAGTTGGGTAACGCTGCCAACGGCAACGTGGGTATTATACCAACACCCGAAGCGGTAAGCTGATATGTAGTGCTTATACTTGTCTCTTATGATGGAAAACGCACGCACGTTTCACGAACCCGTGTGCATGTGTGGAAGAAGTTCTTGACAGTTCTTGAACAAGGTCATCATCCCCGTGATCAGTGAGCACCAGCAGCTGGTCCTGACTTGTTATCGGATCAGGTCGTGATCGCGGTGACGAGGGGTCCATGTGTAGTGAAGTATGCGGTATAGTACAGCTGTTGGAAATCGTGCATGCCTCGGTCATTTCGTCGACAAATTGTCTGTCGATAGAGCAGGCGACATGTCGGAATCTGAAGTCACCCTTCGCGTTGGTGAGGTATAATCCGTCGAGGCTGGTAGGCCTGGAGAGTGCTACGTAGACCAACATCAGTGGATGGAGCTTGTCGTATTCGTAGACTATACCTGGGCGTATGTGGCCTACGTAGCCTAGTCTACAAAGCGGCTGTCAATCAATGTGGCATCGTCCTCGGTCAGCATGAGGCCATCGCCCAGCCTCGTAAGAAATGAAGAGGACACTGCGTCGTTCTGGCGGACGAAATGCACTGTGCGGTGATGTGGATATCGTATGCAACTATCGTTAATATATTCCTCCGGGGTCGAGCAATGCTTCAATATAGCTTGCTGAATCAGCAATACAAACAATGTTTATTAGACTGCTATAAAAGTGGAGCCAACACTGGAACTGCAGACGTTAATCTGATATCACGCCTGTATCGTAGGACTACACATCGTAGGAGTATCATGTAGTGTTTCTTGCTTTCTTGTAAAATTAGATAGCAAGCACCACAACCACAATTGACGTTGCACCGATATTACGCCTGCGTAGGCTGTTTTTCCAAACCAGTTTATAGACGTGGCGTGGCTCAGTGGTAGAATACCTGATTGCCACGAAGTATGCTCGGGTTCGATTCCTGCTGGGATCCTAATTTTCATTCTTTCCAATCGTCGAGTCAACGCTGTCGATGTCGGTTTTCCTTAACGCTCTGGCATTTAAGTTACCATTGTCTGTTCTCGCCGTTCCTTCGTAGATATAAACTGTCAGTCACTTGTGGCGCATACCCGTACCCCTTAGCCCGTGGTAAACGGGTATGTGCCACACGTGTCTAGTGGAAAGGGTTTGACGACGTACGCGACAGGATTTTCACGTTCTTCATGTCACGACCCGAGAGTCATATTCGTCAGATCCTCTTACCCTCCCATGCCAATTTTGGTCTACGCCAAGTTAAGGAGGCGATCATGAGAGCACCCAGACGTAGGCGGCTAGATAGATAGATAGATAGATAAATACGTAGATAGAAACGCTCAAAGTGCCAGAGGTTCGCTAAGAAATGCTTCGCATTTAAAAAGAAAAGCCTACATGAACTAGCGTCTACGCATTACTGGGAGGACACAGTACGTGCATATTCTTACCTACACTCACACCTTGTGTTTTTATAGGCTACTTCTTACTCTACAAGAGTCCCGGTAAAGTCGGCAACCAGTCATCCCTGGTGCTTCGCGAACCCTCCCGCTACAATTGCGTCTCCTTCTGGTACTATCAGCCCGTATTGAGGAGAGGTGTGCGGCTCTTCCTGGATGGCGATGAGATTAAAGCGGTGGATGATGTCTGGAAGCGCCGGCAGTTGCAGTTCACGAGAAGCTTGGTAAGGCCTCCGCAGTTTGGTAAGACCTCCGTTGTTTCAATAATAACTGGCAGCCACAGATAACACGTATCCCTCTAAATGATTCGTCATATAATTGATTCGGTGGCGCGAGCAGGACCACGTCAGGAGGCCTCCTTGTGCCCTGACCGCGGGCAATGCCATGTATTGTCGAAAAAATAAATGAGTAAAATAAATAAATGTGCACCCAACCGCGGGAATCATGCTGTCGTAAAAGAGTGGCGGATAGCTGCTGTATGAGTACCTTTCCGCATTCTGCGAGAAATTTCGCTATAATATAATTCGCCTATGAATGTCCCCACAGCGTAGATCTCTGTTTCCAAATGGATGAATTTTCTTTATTTTAGAGTGATGTGCATTACGGGCTCTTAATTGCTGAAGTAACTTGTAATTCATTCCACGAACTGTTGCAGCCCGACACTCAGATACGGCGTTTATAGGGTTGGGCGAGGGGGGAGGAGAGGGAGTAGAGAGGGTAGTGTATATATTTTATAAAGGAAGCGCGAGCGATGACTCGGGATATTACGGTATACGGCAAAATGAAAACACGTTAAGCGTTTCAAAACACCAGACTGCTCACGGGTAATTTTCATGGATAATTGCTGGATCAACCACACGGCCACCATTTTTATCATGTCTTCTCTCTTTATTCTTATTCAAGTATTTAAAAATCATTTTTTCTTTACAAATTTGCTATTTTTTGTCAGTGGAGGCTGCTGTCGGGGCGAACAAATCACGCACATATTAGCCATGGGCGTTGAAAGGGTAGTATAAAAGGGGCAGTTTTGTATGTTTGCGGCTTGTTCAATCCACGCAATGTTTACAAGTTTGTTTTCCTGATACAGTATCGTTTAAAAATAACAAGTTTTGTGTATACAGTGACATTTTCAGCACAACAAAGCACAGTATTACGAGAATATTTCTCCAAGAATAAAACTACTTGGAGAAAGCAGGCTCCTAATAGAAGGTTGAAAATTCACGATATTGGTTAATACTTATCGCCATCGGTTTCACTTAAGCACTCTGCTCTTGCGTGGACTCCTTTTGAAGGGCTATGTCCGTTATGGAATAACAGCTCTTGCCAATCATTTGTATGCGTGCCTTGGAATGATTATTCAAAACAGGCCCCCATAGAACACGTTATTATGTACTTTCATCTGCTTTTCAACAGCTCATATGCAAGCCAATTTGAGTTGTTATTAGAAAAACCAACGAATGTCGAAAAATATTCGTGGCCTACTGCTGAGCACAATGACCTATCTCCTCTGTAATATTCGTTCTACCGTTCTAATCTATGTGTTTGTCGTGAGCAGTAAGGGAGCAAAATAATATTAGGGTAATCGGAGATGCTTTCACGCCTTTCTCTTTTTTTCCAGACCATTACCGCGCTCTCCGGGAGCAGCGACAAAGGATTCGTGGCCATTGATGATCTTCTGCTCAGTGAGACGCCATGCGACGAAATGGGTGAATTTACTGAATATATAAACGAATTATTCGCACAGTACTCTGCATCCCGCTTGCACAAGACTTAATCAAATATATGAGAGAGTAAAATTAGGCATCGTGCACGAGGTTAACCCCCGGGACATATATCCCGGAACACTGCTACCGATAACGGTAGCAGCGTTTCTCGTGATAACGAGAGAAAGTACTTGAGTAGCTTTTAGCGCAAAATGCTAGCCCATAAAAACTGAGAATGGGCAGGTGAAAGACCAATGGACAGCCGTAATAAAACTAAACCAATGTGAATAAACCACGAAAACAGCTGTGCCCACTGTTTTAGTGATACATCTAAGAGGTAGTTAAAGTAGATGATAATTTCTTGCATGTTATATAAGAGTATAGTTTCATAAGCATTGGCTGACTCTGGCTTTCTTTGTGTTCTATCTTTGTCGATTTATTTGGTTCTCGTACTGAAGGACACGTACACCTATCCTTCCCGCTTGTCTTTTGTTAATATTGACATCTCATATTCTTCGTGTGTAGTCACCGTAAGGCTGTTCTCCCCTTACAGGCAAATAATCGCGGTAATCATTCGTATTGACCTCACTCAGCCCTGCTGTTTTCGACGCTTTACTGAAATGATTGAAGCATGATTATGATGTCAGGATACAATGAACCCATTGCCGCGTTAAGGTTATTTATGACAGACATTGTAATAAAGTAATTGCACTTATGTAGTATTGGGAGACATCAAGGGTATTTGAGGTTACTGATACCTCTTATGGCAACGCATGTCAATTGAGTGTTTTTACCGATAACAATAATATCTAAAGTGCTTTATTAAATTAGTATGCCTGGCTGCACAGTGTCAGGGGTACATCATTTATTATAAAAGGAAATAGAAAAGCAACAAAAATGAAATAAGAGTCTCAACTGATTTCATATATGCGCTCAAGCAATAGATGATTGAGAAAATCAAAGTAGCAGCAGGACTATGAAAACGTCATTAATAAATAAACATCCCTGAAAATGATTGACGAAAGCGGCGCAGATATCAGTATTCCTATATATCAGTTGCTGTGAACTGACGATGTCATTCATTTGCGCCGTTGAAGGTCGGTCGACGCGCATGTTCAACTGCGGGAACAACCAGACGGTGCCAGGGCACAAAGTGTGCGACTTTGTGCCCGACTGCAAAAACGCCGCCGATGAGCAACGCTGTGGCCAGTGTGACTTCTCCGAAAGCACGTGCGGCTGGGACACGAGGGGCTTCGCCAACCGTGGCTTGATGGCCTGGCATCACGCACCCATTGGACGAGTACCAGGATCGCCACCAACAGGATCAGACGAAAGGCGTAGCGGTGAGCCACTCCAATATTTCGTATACCCGCCGTAGACGCTCGAAAGTAAAAGGGAAGGAATACGATAACCATAGCGAAAGTGTTACGAAATATTTTGCTAAATTTCGAGATACAGTCGTGGAATTGTACACAGCATGTCTCACTATATGAACGAAACATCTCCAAATGAGTCTCATATTTGATATAGTTCATCATGTGCTGGCCGAAGTAGCGTTACTACTTACATCAGAAGTGTAAAAAGGTCCCAGCGCCAGTTAACACAACTGAACTAGCGAGCAGCCGGATAGTCGTACGTTTAAGATGGGCGAAATTAGCATGTAATATATCCCCCTTAGCAGCTGACCGCAGTGAACGTTTGGAAAAATAGTTAGCCGTATTACATCTTACGATTTCTCACACGATAAATAATAATTTTCCTAAAGTCAGAAGCGGCAACTTTGAAGGGGTTAAAAGCTGTTCCTACAAGGTCTGGAACACGCCTTGATGGCGTGTTCTGCTAGGCTTTAGGTAAGAGGCCCGTTCTGCTAGGCTTCAGGTAGCAGTGACCACTGCCACTAATATCATCAACCCTGGCGCAACTGGAAGATAACGCAGCTTAACCTCAATGCAACGGTCATTTGACCGTCAATACCGTAAGAAACCTCAGCGAAAAAGCAAAGTCGCAAAGCAAGGGGAACACAGCCTATACAGCAAAGGCCACCACAGCGATAGAATGCAGCTGGCAACCACCCACACATTCATGAAATCTTGTTACCGTGACCATATTGCTGAGAAAATGTACAAGCATCCCGAAGTCTTAAGGAAAGGTTTCATAGGTAAGGCCGGTCGCAGCCACGCAATACTGTAGAAAGGCAGGGGATTGAGCGTCAGAGGAGTGAGCGCCGTGTTTTAACTCTTATATTCACATGTCTTTTAGGCATTTACTTTCTTGCTATCGTTTACGCATCTATGTAATTTTACATCGTGTACTAATATTTCTACCCGATGGCTTCGATGTTAATACTGAAGGAAACGCCATGATGACTGGAGTTTCTGCCTGTTTCAAAAGAAGGCCAACCCCAGGTTTTTGCCTCTCGTCGCCTTATTCTGCGAAGTTGGCGCTGTAACTTTCCTTTCTAGCAATTGCCTAACAGCTCTCAGCCAGTGGCCATCTGCCGAGTCTGTTTGATGTTGCTTTAATGCTTAACTACACTATCGAACCTACTGTCGAAAAGCTTCGCTACTTGAATGTGCCAGATTTCAGAGCATATTCACAATGTACGCACTAAAATTTTCTGTAATTCCTATACTCAGCGGTTCCCTGGAGGTTGTTTTCACCTCTGCCGTATATCCCAGCCAATTGTACACTGTGTTGACCCAATGGTGGGAAACATTTCTCAAAAGTTCTTGATTTTTGTCGCAGACGTGTACAGTTATCATTGAGTTAATTAACAAACAGCTTTTAAGATCGCTCCCTAAGGAGACGAAATTTAGTTGAAGTTGAGCTAAAGTCCTTGTAATCTTGGGTATTATCAGCTTATCCTGTGTTTCTTGATGTTGCAGGGAACTACCTGCTCTTGTACTCGAATATAACTACTCGAGTCCCGGCGCATGCCGGTATTCATTCCCCCAGCATAAGGAACACTGACAAGTTGTGTACAATAGAGTTTTGGTACAATTACGCCGGAGACGGTAAGTCATTGAAAGCTTGGTTTGTTTCTGTTTTTTAGAAAAAAATTCGATTACATTCATTTGAGGCATCTAAGCGTTTTAACAGCTCGAAACAAACTTGCAAAGTTTGTTTCTGGAAGCTCCTTTTGGAAAAAGATGACGCAATCACTAGTAATTTTCTGATGAAGTTTTTTTTAAAAACTGCACCTTAAATTCACTCATCCGAGGTTGTGTAGCTCTTTTTTTAGCATACAACTCTTTTTGTCCAAAGTCACCCCGAAAAAGTTATTTATGTAGTAGTATCAAACTTTTTAGAGTTACCTCTCGCTAGATTACTGGGAAGTTTAAGACGAAAAGAAACGTATTTAAACACTCTTGAGTAACAAAAAGATACTCGCTACCAGAACAAAACCGAAAATTTCAGGCACCGCATTTGTAATCGTTTACAGGTTATATTTTCCGTAGTAATCATTTCTGTACTTTAGTGATCTCGGAAATAGTGAACCGACTACGTGGCTGATTACTCACGCCGCGATTCACCATAGAAAGATGATATTGAAAGCGCTACTTTTGGGTAACGCTGCGCACACAGATTTAAACATTTTTCTTCTTCTACGACGTGCTGCGTAATTTTAAGATGGTACGAAAAGCCAGCAAAAACGTCAATTCGTAACGCTATACACTGACAGCTTGGCACTAGCCACGAAGACCTACCACGTGACCACAGATTACGGTACAGAATCTCCCTTTGAACATGCGCACCATGCACATAAGGTAAAATTATATTCTTTGTATTTTAAAGGTATTTCTGGCGCTTTTCTACGTGTACTACGTTCTAAATACTCTTCCGGCTTCCAAGCGGTGTTGCCTTCGTGCCGAAAATAGGGAACGGCAAAACCATAGCTCGTCTATTTTCACGTTTTCGCTTAATTTATGCGTGGTGGCGCATATCATGCGCAATTCTTTAAAGAGACAGAAATGTCATCCACATGCTTGCAACAGAACTCTACAAATACAGTTTTCTTTTTCAGGGGGGGGGGGGGAGAAAGCTACCTGTTGAGAAATATTTGTCCTTGCCCACGATTCAAACCCGTCAGAGACGCCCTTCCAAGTCAGTCGCTCGTCCTCCGACTGAGCTAACCAGAAGTTTTATTGCCAGAGTGATTATAATGACACTCGAGCCGCATTTTCGTCGTGGCTCTTGACACCACCGTGAGGTTCGGTCTAAAGTCCCACGGTGATAACATCGCACCGCACGTCGTATGTTCCACCTGCTAGTGAAAGCGCGCAGGGGCAGCCGACGATCACAGCTGAAACGGAGATGAAACGCACCGGCCGTCCTCCGTCGCGCAAGGACCCATGGGGGCCGGCAGGGGGGGGGGGCACGGCAGGAAGTGTGCATAACCTCGTCAAGGCCGCACGCGCCTTGTCCTGACAGGTATCAGGAGACGACTCATACATTTGTACTTCTTGTTTGCGTTGTAACGATCGACAGCACAAAGGTCGCTTCGCTTGCAGCAGAGGGGGTGTTTCCTTACGCCGGCGTTTTGTTGAGTTACGCCAGATCGGATGGAAGGAAGTTAGCTGCTAATTTTACTTTGTATAACACTCCAACTGGTTGTCGTCGCATTCACTGCTTCGCGCTTGAGGCGAAACTGTTACCTTTTTTATTTACTATATGAAAAAAAAAAAATATTCACCAATAATGACGCGCTCTAGGAAATCAGGATCACCATCAGGATCGCTTATCAGTGACTCAGCGCGACTATCGCACGTTCTGCTGGGCCAATGACAATGCGGACGGAACAATTAAAGACGAGACAATTGCATTGCAAGCGGGGGGATTACCATCTTGCAGAATCACGCGATGTTATTTGTCAAGTTCAGCGTCTTTGTGCCTTTAGCTCTCGGTCACCTGGCCGTCCGGATGCGATCTGCTAGCTACTGGGTTGGCTTAGATGGTAAAATCACTGTTCCACAGCGCTGTTGCTCTCTGGTTCGAATTCCTGACGCGGACAAATTTTATGGCATCAGACCATGCTGAAATGTTCGGTATGCTATTCCAATGATTCCGTATGTCTCCGTATAATTCTTATGGAATTCTATGGCAAACATATGGAAGACATATGGAGAACATACGGATTGCGCAAGGGAACAAAAACTCACAGGGTCGCTTATGCATTCGCCTAAGACGACTTGAAGGCGACTTTTTATTCTCAGTCGAAGTATCGATCCTCCCTTGCTCTCCTCCGAGAGCTTTCTGGGCCTAACGTGGTTTTGCACTGCCTCCAGGATCAGAAGCATTGCAAGCTTACTGTACGTCACCTGGTTTTGCACTGCCTTCGTGATCGGCCCACCTTTGACCAAGCGACGATGTCATGTGATGGCGTCACGTTATACGAAGTCAAAATGACGTCATAGTCATGTCACCTTGACGTCATGGTGACGTCACAAATTTTCGTTATTTTTGCCGTCCTGGTGGCGTCATATGGTAACGCTATCACGTGATTATGATTTTTTGCAAGACTCGTGTTCACTCTGCCAACGACGGTAAATATTCGCGTTTGGTGAGGGTTCTAAGGCTTTCGCCATATTATGGAATTATCGGAATATCATGCGGAACGTTTTACTGAGGATGAAGCTTTCTTCCTGAGAAAATTTGTATGCAAACATGCGGATCACTATTTTTCTCCTTTTATAGCCCTTCCCCAATATTCTTGGCCTCCGCTGAACTGAGGTCCCTGTTACAATATTTCGCGTGCCATTTCGTATGGATCAACGTTGTCAAAGGTATACGTGAGCCAATTCTTCGCAACAGGTTTATCAGTTTTCAAAAGACCACTTGCTTCTGGAATCACGCGTCCGTGCCTGGTTGTTGTAGCACGTCACGGTAAAAACTCGTGTCGCGAAAACATTTCATCGCTGGGTTAGAAAGATCTTCTTTTGAGTTATGTATGACCAAATCAGTCGAAGACGTGAAAGCACGCTCCTAATATTGCAGAACAACTGAACCATTAAGGCATAGCATGAACTCAAGTATGATTTTAAAAAGAAACATTAATATCTTCGTGCGGGCTCGTAAACCTGTTTCCGACCTCTGTTGGTGCACAATCGCTGCCGCGTTCTCAGATAACTCTTTCCGGCGTAAGCGCGCGCCAATCCCCGGATCAAGTAAAAGTGTAAAATGTGCTTCATATTAATAGGTGATATGTACATATCTAGAGCTTAAGTCAAGTTAATTTTATTTTGTAATTTTATTTTCAACTCTTATTATCTTTCTTTCTCTTCTCTGGAAGTAAAATTATTTCACTTATCAAAATTTTTACTTCACTTTGACCTAACTTCATCTATTTCTTTACATTAACAAGCCTTCTTTCTCATCACGTTCCAGGCTCATAAGTATGAGATGGAGCTTCGTATTTATAAAAGAACGTCTACAAGATTTCATGGCGACATATATAGATGTTTCCCCGCGTACACGAGAGGACGTGGTAATTGGGTGGCTGCTATTACGCACCGCAAAAGACAGAATTTTTACATTTACAGTTACCCTCTTGCTTTCTAGGTAATCTCGGAAAGCACGCAGATGTTGCCCTTATCCTGAATGCTGGCGGCTACGCAATGCCTGTGTGGTCCCTCCGCGTGTATGGCGTATCAAAACGTGCCGGTGTGTGGCACAGCGCTTTTGTGTCAGTCGGGCGCTACAGGACAGCCATTAGTGTAAGTACACAAACAAGTGAGTGCCTGCCTATTTAGCGCAAAAGCTGAGCGTAGCGTTCCCATACAGTCACATGTCCAATCGTTGTAAAGATAGTGACGTTACCAATTTTATCTCTGTGGTACATACATATATCGTTACATACCGTATTCACATGGTCTAGCTAGGATCGAGAAAGCTTATCTGATTTATTAGACATTAATGATAGCCAGGCAGGGCCATCGCAAAAATTGCTTGTTACAAACATGGCAAAAAAGTGCATTGTAGGGTTTACTTGCCAAAATGACAATTATGAGGCAGGAAGTATGTGTCGTGTATTGTGTGTTTTGGGGGGGTGGGGGGGTAGGATTCCGAGTTAGTTTCAACCCACCGGGGTTCATTACTGTGCGACCTACATCTAAGTACACTGGCGTTTTCACCTCCATCAAAAAGTGGCCGCCGTGGCAGGGAATCGAACACGCGTACTCGAGCTGAACGACGTAACACTTTAGCCGCTAAGCTACCACGCAGGGTTTTAAAAAAAATGGAGTGAACACAAACGCATCTACCTTAAAAGAACCTCTCTCGTATATCGAACACCGTCACATGCCCACTAGCGCATACACACGGGACCGCTCACGTTTGTTTACTTTTAATATTTTGTGTGGACCCACCCATACTTTTTCACAGGAGATACTGAAAGAAATAGGCTTGAATTCTGCCACTCCTCCGTGAATGCTCTTTGTATAAAATTGTTCATCTGCATGAGAAAACATTTAAAAAATGGCGGCCTTTCGCGGGTCTCTTGTAATAGACATGTCAAACAGCCTCAGAATCCTTTCCAATGGAATGAAGAAGCATCACTTCTTCAATTGCAATACTAGTATACCTCCAAGAAGACAGAAAGAAAAAACGTGCGGAGAGAAAGACACCTTGAACCAGGTAAATGTCCGGTCTAGTACATGTCTTGTGTGGTACGGAAATTGGGGAAGTAAAAAGACGAAGCTACCAAAAAGTTGAACGCTGTGTGCACAAGGAGAGAGAACGGGAGGGGGGGGGGGGAGGGGGAAAGTCTTCAACATCCACATGAAAGCTGCAAACGATCACTGAGTGCTCGGGCCACTGCGCTTTTACTGCTGCTTTCTTACACTTGCGCAGCTAACTTTTTGTTCCGACCATTGATGCTACTTTAAGCGCAGTAACCGCCGTATTCCAGCTGTAAATCGTGCCGGTGTAAAGTTTCCTGAAACGAAAGCGCAGCGCGTCGGAGACACCACTAGTGAAGCAAACGCAGGGTGGTTAATTAGACCTCCAATTTGCTTCTGTATACTTGGGGAGTGTAAGTCTGGAGTAAGAGAGAGTAAATGGATGAGCTGGGTTTGTGGATCATCACAATAGGATTGAACAATGAGCTTAGACCTGGGATCTTTAAAGCCGACCCCAGCTTCAAGGTGTACAGAATCGTCGGTCGATGTAACGTCACTTGTTGCCGTATCGAGGGGTCCAGCTTTCTCAGCGGGCAGATGTAATACACGGAGAATTTAAACACACTTTGTGCAGGCAAGCCCAAGTTTGGCTTCAGCGTGTGCATTCGTCAAGAAATTAAAATTTCCATTGTGTCGTCAGTAGGAAGACAGGTTGTTATTATGTAAAGAGTTGCTACCGACGATGCCAAGCTCTTGAATGATGGTGACCACGAATAACAGGGATAGGCGCGAGATACAATAGCCTGATGGGCAAGAGAACGAGTACAGAGAGAAAGAAAGAAAGAGCGAGAGAGAGGAAAAAAAGAAGGAAAGATAGATACATAGAAAGAAAGACAGCAAGAAAAAGAAACAGAAACATTCTAGGCGAAAAAACTTCTTGGTGAGGCGGGATGCGAACCCGCGTTCCCACGATCCGAAGGCGAGCATCGTAACCACACGGTTTCCAGCCACGCTGGCTGAGCATAGCATAGCCTTGTATAGTATAGTACAGCAATGGGGTTGGAAAGGGAAGCAAGGCCTAGGAGGAGAGATGTGAGGGTGAAGAGGAAGGAAAAGAGCAATAAAGAGGGTAAAGCATAGCATAGAAATAATGAGCAATAGAGAAGTAGAGTGAAAGAAATTCAGAAAAGAAAGATAGAATGAGTAAGAAAGCAAGAGAGAGAGAAAGAGAGGGTGACAAACAACGAAGAGAGTGAGAAAGGAAAGTAAGGGTGAAAAGCAGAGATTTCAGGATGAGGAGGAGGAAGAGGAGGACGCGAGAGAGTAAAGCATAGCATAGGCAGAATGAGCAAGAGAGAAATAGAGAGAAACAAATGTAAAAAGAGAAAGACAGAGGAGAGAGAAATAAATAAATAGAAACAAAGAGTGCAAAAAAGACGGAAGAAATGAAACGATGGGAAAAGAAAGAGAAAACCAAACAGAAAGAAAGAACGCTGCCCAGCTCCGCACTTACTTCAGGCCTGGCAGCACTAGTGCGTAGCCGCCATAATTTTTTTTTCGTTCCAACATTTATAGGCTGCGACAAGTAGAACAGCTTGATAAATGCGCGTTGTTTAACGGAAAAAAAATATTCTTTGCTTTTCTCGTTGTAGTGACGAGTGTGTTGACTTTTCAGTTTTTCTTCGAAAGCTGGCGACAGGGGCGGGAAGATGCGATGTTTGCTGTCGACGCCATAAGTTTTTACGGGTGTGCATTACCAGGTAAGACGAGAAGCAGCTCATCATTCAATAAGTGATAGTTGATTACCACTATTCAGAGCGCGAAATATAGTAAAGAAAAATCTATAACCGCAGGACTGGTCACATAGAGACACCAGGAGCCTTTTACTTCATGTCACGACTTCTTTCAACATCCGTTTTTCTTCCACATCGTCATTGGCTGGAGGAATACCAGACCTTCATTATAATCACTGCGATTTGTGATCAGAAACCAGGAGAATCAAGAAGACATAAACGTTTCATAAAACATTCTCTAGCTGTCCTTGTGTGTCTGTGGTTTGTGTGCGCGGACATAGCTCCAAGGGCATTCCAAACATTCAGTGTAAACCTAACAGGGCACGGGGTATATAGGATAAGCAATTTCTCACATGTGTTCATACTGTGTAATGTATCGCTCCTTGGTAAATCATTGTGTTGTGGATGTGTTTTTTGCGGATAATACCATGCGATGTCGTTTTTATTATGTGTGTGTATGTTTCATAAGGCGTCATTCTTTTCTCAGCGAAGTCGAACAATTGCACCGACTTGCAATTCCGTTGTTCCAATGGGGCTTGTATAGCCAAACAAGACATCTGCAACTACGTCGATGACTGCGGAGACAACAGCGATGAATCGAAGTGCAGTGAGTGTAGTAGTTTTGTGCTAGTATTATTGTCAGTCTGTTCCATTTATTTTCAATAGATAATATATGAACGAACAAAGTTTAATCAAGCCGTTGCGCTCGTAGAACATGGTACAACATATCGGTATAAAAGGGGGACTGACACGAAAATTTTCATTTTTGTTTTGTTGGTTGTGTCAACTCAAAAACCAAGCCCTCGGTAGTGTCGAAAATTCACCGGTAATCGTGAGCGCACTCTGAAAAATTAATTCATTCATGTTTTTAAAATTTAGTTTTGGTTCCTACTGTACATTGACGTCACGACAAGATATAGGCTTCTCGTGATATGCTCCCACAGGATATCGTGACGTTTACAAGGCTTCCCCACTCCATGGCTCCGTTCGTGACGCAAATGTGGTCATTTTGTTTGCTTTAGTACTTGAAGTCACCACAATTAGCTATACTGGCACGTGAGGTCACCAGGATTGACAATGTAGACTGACATCACACTAGTGTCCATAGGTGCACCGTGCAAAAATTGATTTATTGCGATAATAAAACATCAATTTTTTTTTTAGTTTAACACTTGCTCAAAGCCGCCTTGTATACGAGAGGTTTGTATGGCGAAGTATAGCCAACTTCGAAATTTTGTGTCAGTACACTTTTAAAGCTAATTTGTCACCGATTATATTAAAAGCCACTGAAGGCAAAACAACAGTTTCTAGCGAAATTCGTTTCTCAAACAACTTGTGCTGTCAATAAATACAGTCATACTGATGAAACAGCCTTCCGTATTACACCGATAATGCTTATTCGCGTTTTTTGCATTTCCGATCGCAGATGACTATGGACTCCGCTGCAACTTCGACACTTCGTTCTGTGATTGGATGCCAGATGCTCCATTGGATAAAACGCACAGGACTTGGGCTTTGAAGAAAGCAATGCCGTCATTGGCACTGTCTCCGACACGAGATCACACAACAGGCACTCGTGATGGTAAGCTCTCACAAACGAAACACTAATACTCTACCTGCAACAAAACAATGCCTCTGAACATCAGGAAGGGTAAGAAACGTAAAAAAGTCCGCTTTACGAGCCATCTAACTAAAGTTAACAAGTTCAAAATAATAAAATTCACTTGCGTCAAAGGAGACATTGTTCACTGTGAAAATCACGTCCAAAGTAATTACGTTGCGGCCTGGTTGACTATAATTGGGTAAACATAAGAAGTCCGGAGAGGCTCTGCCCAGATGACCGAAGTGCGGGAGCCCACATTTTCGCGACTAACGAAATACTCCCGCTCATGCACTCAGCTATGTTTTCCGAAGGCGGTGTCTTTGGCCGTCCGGTTATGACGTCAGTTTGGAGAGCGCGCCCATTGGTGCAGACTTGTAGGAACCATGACACAACTTCAAAGCGCTAAAAAACAGGGACGGACGAAAAAGAGTGGACACGACGAGCGCTATCGTGTCCACTCTTTTTCGTCTGTCCATGTTTTTTAGCGCTTTGAAGTTGTGTCATGATGTCTTACAAATTCGCCCAAGCCTCCGTGCTTCTAAACTTGTAGGAAGTACGATGGAAATGCCGTACACTTCTACAGCTGTACCTGACTATAGACTTTCTAGTTAACAAGCAAGTGTTTTATGCCGGGCTCTACCAATAGCTCACTGATATCATTTCCATCACGAAAGTGACGTCGGTAAACCGCACATGAAAAGAAGACTAAGAAAACCCAGAAGAAAAGGTTTGGTGGATTCGAACGACCCGGATGTCGAACCCACGATCTCTCGGTCCGCGAAGGTAGGGGCCGGGCGATCTGCCTTCTACGGCGCACATGCACGACATTTCACGAACGCGACTTATATAGCTTACACACCTCCATCTCACGGTGATCTTGCTTGGCGGGGGACGTGGGGGAGGCGGTGTCGCCGTCTGGGAGCTGGTGAGGTACTGCATCATGACAATAACGAGCGCAGACAAAGAGCGCTTGGGTAGTTGGAGCACAACGGAGGCTTTCGGTGCAACATTGCAGGAAACTCTGCGGTCGGTGCAATGAAGCGTATGCGGTGATTCGGTTCGGGGACGACGCAGTTAGGTGCCTTGCCTTTCGCGTCGTATTAGCGAGTGACGGCTCGTTGCCATAGTAGTGCAGCTTCCAGATGCACTAATGGTGTTTCGTAACGGCGTTTCTCCGCCGCTGACTGCTTCGGGTGTGATAGCACCGACTAACAAAACTGCTGCAATAAATGCCACAGAAAGCCAGCGACGTTGATTTGCGAATGTTGCGCATTGGTTGGTTTGGTGAAGGGAGCGACACGCCAGCAGGAAGCGGAACGCCTTCCCGCTTTCCTGAAGCGTTGTGTGGTATATGCATGAGCACAGGAATAGGTTACCCTATTACTGGGGAGCACACACCTTGGCCTTTCTCGCCTCAAATGACGACGCTTTGAATGAGCGCAAATCGTCTTCCGGTGTTTATTATATGCTGGTCGATGCCATCTTTGCGCGGGAATCACCGTATGCAGTGCCCAGGCGTATACGTTAAGTACTTCTGCTGCCGCAAAAGATTAACCATAATCAAGGACGTTAGTCTTCGGGCTCGAGAAGTGCCGCTAGGCGACAACGTGGGCGCATCCATGTCAAATGATGCCATAGCTGCCAAACACCGATATATATATTGTGCAAGCTCTCGTATATCAATGTACAATAAATAATCAACTAGTTCTGACACGGTTCATTTTCCTGTGGTACAGACTGCTATGTCACACGGATGAACCATGTTCTTTTTTTTAACCGGAATACAGCAAATGAAATCGAGTATATGCCCATCCGACGTGCAGCAGGATTGCTTTTTTTTTAAATGTTCGGCATTGTTTACGCTTCTTCTCGAAGCACTGTTTTCGTTGTTGGTCCATGCCAACTAATATAAATGTAGCTTTACTGCCTTCTTGAGAATATTTGTTCTGGACACTAGGTTTCTCTTATTATGTTTTGCCGCCATCCTCCTTTCTGAAAAGTTTGCGTTTGAATGTGGATAAGCACACTCGTACCGTTCATCAGTATTTGTGCACTGAAGTGCTTTGTCATGTAGTTCAATGTAATAGAAAGAGTTGTGATTGTGTTGAATACATTTCTCGCGTTTCTGGAGGACGTAGCGCTGGTTTTTGCATAATGTGGTTTCATAACTGATGCAATTAACTGTGGCTTGGAAATTTTGGAATGAGGAATGCATTGCGCTGGTGCCTTGACAGCATTCGCTGTAGCGCCATGATTCATTGTTCACATCGCGTAAGGCCAACTATGCACACCGCGCCACGCTATCAATAAACAGGACAAAGTTAAAGAAATACGCAGCTTGGGAACAGAGTGTCGTTGCAAAAGAACACACACGGCTTCTAGCTTCTCTGTTCCCAGCCCTTAAATAGAAATTTATAATATAAGATGTTTCATTTGGTGTTTTAAGGTAGAACGTTCAAACGACAATATCTCAATGTGGGCTGGAGAACCGAACTCGAAAGCTACTTGCACGAAACCAAGTATCAGGAAACTCAATGTACTTTGATCAATTTCTAGTCGTAAATGTCCCCGTATCTCATAAACAAATAAGGCAATGACTCTTGTATATATACTAACTTGGGGAGCAATATGTCGTATCTAAAGAATATTTCGGTGTGACAGCTTCCCTTCCCTTCTCTCTTCGTTGACTAATTGAATTGAAACGTAAGATTACCGCATTTTTTCGTCTAGTATTTACATGGTAAATCAAACTCCGCTCCTTGTTCTTCACACCAACTTAGACATTGCCTAACCGTGTTTTGTACACTTTGCCTTTCCTATTAGTGTACCTCAAGCGATGCCAGCGAAGTTTCCCCAGCATGAAATGATTAAAAAAATATTCCTTATATTGCGAAATACACCCTGCTCCATAAATGATAATTGTCAATATAACAAATAAATTTGAGTTTCTTTTAAATTGATCCCCAGGGAAATTCATTATGCTCCAATCTGACTTAAAGAAGACAAAAGCTGGCATCGTGGGACCAACACTGGACGCTACTAAGCAATGTTCGGTAAGGTCACTTATTCTCAAAGTCAGTTAGGATGTTCATGTATGGCATGTCAATCCACTGTACTTAGCCAACGCACCCCAAAAATTCATGGCAAGTACGCATCTATGACTGCTAGGAAAATATGCTACTATTGCGTCAAATGTTTTACAATCTTGTTCGAGGCTCCTGATAAGGACAGTCCAGACATCTTGAAAAGATCATCCATTAAAATAATAATACAATACACCTACAATACATCTATCTATCTATCTATCTATCTATCTATCTATCTATCTATCTATCTATCTATCTATCTATCTATCTATCTATCTATCTATCTATCTATCTATCTATCTATCTATCTATCTATCTGTCTGTCTGTCTGTCTGTCTATCTATCTATCTATCTATCTATCTATCTATCTATCTATCTATCTATCTATCTATCTATCTATCTATCTATCTATCTATCTATCTATCTATCTATCTATCTATCTATCTATCTATCTATCTATCTATCTATCTATCTATCTATCTAGCCGCCTTCGTCTGTCGCTCTCGTGGTCGTCTCCTTAACTTGACACATACCAAAATTGCATGGTAGGGCATTAGTGTATGACGAACACGATGAACATGTCCTTAGGTGAATAGCATGAGATAATTGTCGCGTACTTTATCAAGCGCTTTCGCTCAGTCACGAATGGCACATTACCCGTATACTACGGCCCATGGAAGCCGGCTATGAACCACAAGTGATTCACACTTTGTATCAACCCAGGAACGGTAATAATAACAGTCTTTCAAAAATGTTTACGCGTTCGCGTTATAGAGCTCGTGTCGCAGAAAATGCGGGACAGGCGCCGGTAGCGTTGTCGGTGACGGAAATATCAGAGAGGTGCAAAGGTCGAAAATCATGGTTAGTGCCGCAAACAAGCCCAGACATTCTACGTGGCAGTCAAGTATTCACCCACAGAGATACGACAGTGTCTGAAACTGCTTACGAAAAAGAACATATAATGGCGTCAAATCGTGCCAACGCCAACTATGGTTGCAGTGTTCGCTATCGGCATTTGTAACAATGCATAAACATTACATATTAACTCCTATGACTCTCCAAGCTATCGTCAGCCATTGCTCATCCAGGTGAAATAGGGCATAAGCCGCTTCTTATGATGCGCACATCATGGCCCCATAGCGTACAATTCATTTCAATAAAACTGACATCTGTGCTCTAAGCTGAGTACTGACGTCACGCCGGACAATAGGATACCCTTTCGGCGTCAGTGTATCAATCCCGTAGCCGGGGTGGAAGGGCCCGAGGAGCCCTCCACCCTTTCCCCTCAAATTGTTGATTCATCAAATGGGCTCTCTTTTTCAAGATAGGTGCTTTAGTCAAATTGTCAAGGCCTGCGGCACATGCTCCTCTCCTACCGCTCACCGCCGCGAAAAAGTTATTCGCTACGGGCCTGCCCACGATACACCCATAACTACTCAAAATGCACAAACAAGTCGGTCCAACTCGCAATGCTTGGCTCAAAGCACTAAGAAAAATTCGATATAGGCCACTAATCGCCTACTGCTTCGCACGACATAGACATAGAGTGGGATCTGCCGGATTTTTAAACTAATGTCTTCCTTAAGTTATGGCTACATGAAATAAAGATGTCACCCATCTCTGGGCGAAGACAACGTGTACCTGCGTCTAAAATAAGATTTAGTTTCCTTTCTGGCTCCCTCCTTGTCTCTCTCCTTCTGATGTAGGCCCTTGTTCATATGATGCATAATAGCTTTGTGTTTTTGCATTACCCACAGCAGATTTCTTTATAAGAGGCTCATGAGCGCGCAATGCCGTGTTGAATGAAAATAATCTTTAGAGCCCACGCAAGAAGAATAAAATCATGAGTTATTATGATGGCTTTCTATGTTGCATGTTTAATATTCGACCTAAAATGTGAAATCTTGTTATTAAGATGTTAGATTCGGAATTAAGCAGTTGGCATGAAGTAGGCAAGAAGAGTGGAAAAGAGAAGCTTGGTAATGTCCACCGTGCCTTGCGTTTTCTCCCATTTATTGTCTCCGCTGCATTAAGGGTATAGTAAAGAATTTAGAAAAACATTCCCAAGAAAGCCGAATAACTTACCTTTGGGACCTTTGCTACAAACACAGTGTTGGTTTTCTGATGCAATCAACACAATTCAACTGTCATAATCCGTTGCGGCAATTGAAATTACGGTATAGAGGTGTTAATTATGATTTTAAGACGAAAGAACTTAAGGCATGTGGTACAAAAACTGACATGACTTTAGTAAGTTTCATGTTAATAAATATCACGGTTCGAGCTGGAATTGAACTTAGGCATTCTGCGGGACAGTCAATTTTTCTGCCACATGGACATGTCAGTTCTTGATGCGGCTTTGGAAAATAACCCTATGCAGTCGGCATGTGGGCCAAGGTAGGGTGAAGTGAAAATCATCGGGAGACGCCTCTGTCCGGCAGTGGATCTAGATAGGCTGAGAATGATGAAATGATGAACACAGCAGAATGGACACTGACGTCTTGCGTTGCCTAATTTGTTGTGATTATTTGGCTTGGAACAACATTTCGATGCAAACAAGTTAGCATAAATGCACTTTATAAAGGCGTTCTTTCGTGCTGTAGTTGGTTCTTAGCTTGTCTTTTCCAGTTTTAACCGTACTCGAAATATGAACTACCACAAGAACTCATTCTTGTAAGTGTCAGAGCTGGTTGGCATTTGTTTTTTTTTTTATTTATCGCAACACGGACCAATTTTTTTCCTTCTACGCTCCTTCCAGATAAGGTTCTTTTACCTGTTGCGCGGATCGAGTACGCCGCAGTTGACATTGAATGTCCGGGCATCTAAGGAGGGGCCGTGGAAACCTGTTTGGCAAGCAACTGGACAATCACACTTCTCACACTTTACAGCAGCTAGCGTGCTCTTCAGTGAGATCACTCCATATCAGGTAAGAAAGCGGCAGTTTTACCAAAAGTGACTGTGTAAGTAGCCTGGAAGCACATTTACGGCGGCGCAGTTGCGGAATAACACACCAGTAAATACTTGCGGTAAAGAGCGATGTTATTTCAATTTGATCTTATTGTAGAGTGTCACAGAAACAATTTTTTAATGAGAACTAACAGACAATAACGCCAAGGAAAGTATAGGGGGTGTTATCTGTAGTATTTAGAATGTAAATGTGAAGAAAGTAAAGTGGACGAAAAGATAACTTGCCGCCGGCAGGGACCGAACCTGCGACCTTCGAATAATCGCCGCCATGGCTGCGATTGGCGCTGACTAACACTCCAAGGTTGAAATGCACATATATACCCCATAAAGTGGACGGGAGGATGACCACCGCCGTAGCTCAGTGGTAGAGCATCGGACGCGTTATTCGAAGGTCGCAGGTTCGGTCCCTGCCGGCGGCAAGTTATCTTTTCGTCCACTTTACTTTCTTCACATTTATATTCTAAATACTACAGATAACACCCCCTATACTTTCCTTGGCGTTATTGTCTGTTAGTTCTCATTAAAATATTGTGTCTAACAAAGAAAACGAGCCCTTAAGAGTCATCTTCTTTCCTTCATACAAAACAATTTTGTGAGATATGCATTAAACTTCCTTCAACTATTCAGAAGTACGACACTATTTGCCTTAAAAATAACGACATAGGGTTGCCTTTGTTAAAGATAACGATTCAGAAAACTATGATCGAAAGGAGCACCGCAACAAACGATCGATAGCACGCAAAAGCACAGTTTATTTCTATATCTCTCGCGTTTGCCTTAATTGTATTCTTGAGAGTGTCGTTCACTAAAAGGGCCAGGACAAACAGTTTTCTATAATAGTTTCCGTTACGAGGGTTAATCCTTACGCGTTCACAGATAAGCTGGCGAAATTTTAGCGCATTTGGTCGAGCACCTAATTTACAATTAAATATTTTTATACACGCAAGCGCCCTGAGAGTCAGGAAACACTGGTGCACTCGCGAGTCGTTACGTTACTAGCTGCTTGCTCTGCGAGCGTCTGTATTACGGCAAAGAGTATTGTTCCGTGGTCAACTGCGCGTGAAATCGAGATATTTTAGCTTTCATCGGCTTGGAAGTGAAAGTGAACGATTTGCAGCGGCTGAAACTTTGGCAGAAGACGACAGGTCCGCTCCATGCAGCACATGACGTCACACACGCCATGGCATAATGGCGGTCGCCTGCTGTGGGCGGGGTTTATAGCCGGCGACTTCTAGAGATTATTTTGCGCTGAAATATTCTCTTACAGTCCACTTTTCTTGTATGTATAGGCATAATAGACCCTCTACTACTATTTTTCGCTGAGAAGCACGAATTGCGGGATGAACATGTCATGGCCCCTTTAAATGAGATTCCCTTGGTATCTTATCGTACAAAAATGTTGTACTGTACATCCTGTATTTTTCTACTAACAATTTGCTCTACTCGCATCTGAATTTTATCGACGTTTATCGTGCTCAATTCTACTTCTTTAGGGCACACTGCAGTTTTTGTAGAAATCCACTATGTTCTCAATAACGTCAACAAAATTAACTGCATCAAAGTGTCCATTATTTCGCTGTTAATTTGTTTTATTTTTAGGTTTCTTTCACCGGAGAACATCTTGTGCCGGGGCATCATGGCTACATTGCCATCGATGATGTTACATTTTCAGAAAGCTGCAAGGCATACGATAAAGGTGAGCGATTTTTTTTTTTTTGCACCTCCGTTCATTCCTAGGATATAGCTTAACTCGTGGTGACGTCCATTAATTTTATTTGCTTACCTTAGAGGCATTACATGAGGCGGTTTTAACAGAAACAGTAATAATGACCTCGCAATCGTGTGAACAGGTACTCAGTTACTTTGATTGTGAAAATAATATAGTGCGTGCAAACACGGCCTGAATAGAAGATAAGACGGCAACACAAACGCCGTAATGGGTCACAAGCACCGGAAGCTGCCTTAACAGCTATCTCTCGCGTAGGCCTCTACCTGTGCCCGATTATCAGGCGGTGACACTATATCTGAGCTTGTGCAGACAAGTTCTTATATCTACTTTCTTTTTCTTTTCGCTACAGTTTCTCCTTTCAGTTGGCCCAAATCATTATCTCTCGCGTAGGCCCACACGTGTGCCTGATTGTCGGGTAACAATATCATACCTGAATATGTGCAGATAATTCAGTGTTGTTCACTACTGTCTTCTCCGCCACATTGCGCGCTCTCACAGCTGATAGTCGACGCTTATGTTGCCTTCTTCGCTTGCGTTTCCAGGCCTTACCTTCTGACATGATGAATCCCTACCAACTCGCTCATCTTTCTCTCGTTCTAAGCAGTTGCATTCACAGAGTAAGAATGTGCACAAGTGACCGTGAAGATATTACAAGAAAGGCTGCACATGGGAATAAACGAAAGTCAAAATTAAAATCCCTTCCTCATCTACGAGAAACTTGCAATTCTTGGCAAGGTTGGCGAAATACGCACGCGAGGAAAGCAGTGTATCAAAAGCACTGCCTATTCTCTACCACTGAAATGGTTGGGCGTAGTGCTGATGGTGCGTCCGCTCGGCTTCTTAATAGCCATAGCCAAATGCACTCTGCATGTTTATGCACCCTCTAACCAACTGTTCGTACTCGAATGGCGCTTGCGAGGTAAGCGGAAGCACATAACAATGATGATGGGGATTCCCCTGCTAATACGATCATTCAACGCTGCAAAAAAAAAAAAAAAAAGAACGCAAATACTACCTGTTATAAAACAGTAAACTGTTACTTTCACTTAAATGGTATCGAAGATTTAAGAGATGATTGCTCGGCCGCTGCTGATTTTGCTTCACCGTCCACCACAGAACTCCCAGCGCCACCAGCAACAACACCACGGCCGTCTGCCTGTGGCGATAAAGAATTCCAGTGCGGCGCTACCACCCATTGCATTCCACAGGCTCAACTGTGCGACTTCAAAAGCGATTGTTCCAATGGAGCTGATGAAGAGCGATGCGGTATGTACTATAATATAGGCGATTATGTACCAAATTTGTTGGAAATTCGTTTGCGCAATTGAACATTACTAGCTGTGGGATGAAGCTTCTAATTTGTATTAACCTCATAAATGTGCACGTTATTGCTGTTAATTAATAAAAAAAAGCGTTAAATGCCTCATCAGACACGAAACCTTACCGTACCTGTCGGCGTCTCGTGTTGTCGGGGAAAACAAGAGTGATGTAAAAAATCATCACGCGATGGCATCATCCCGTCATCGCGTAACATCGCATATATGACGCCATCATGACGTTACAGATGGCCAAAATCTGTGACGTCATTATGATTTCATGACTGCAAGTCACATAACGTCACATGATGACCTCATCACGTGGCATCGTAGCTTGGTCAAAGCTTCACCGATCACGGAGGCTGTGCAAAACCACGTTAGGTGCAGAAAGCGCTCGGGGGGTGGCGGGGCAGGAGCAGCACATCGACTGAGAAGAAAAAGAAGATGGCTTTCGCCTTTGAGTCGTCTTAGGTGAATGCATGAGGAGCCCGTGTGAGTTTTCACATAAGTGCGTTGTGTTAGAAAACACAGCACTGCTTATTTCATCTTACGTAACTATTTTCCTCGTCTCGTAATTCAAATTTGCACAGCTAACAGACAGAAAACGCCGCACCTTACTGAAGAAATCAATGACGTTAATTCTTTTGATATTTGTTTTCCCCATCTGTCAATTATTTGTTCACCACTTGTGATATCAGTTCATTGGACCAGGTCAAGTGCAGCCGCATTTCGAAGGAGACGAAATTTTAGATGCCCGTATACCTAGATTTAGGCGCACGTTGAAGAACCTTAGATGGTTGAAAGTGCCAGCCGCAAGTTCCCTCCACTACGGCGTCCTTCATAATCATATCGTGGTCATCGGGCACAAGACCCCAATAGTCATTTATATTATAAGGTTGAGTGCATTTACCTGTAAACTAAAACAGTAGTCTTAGTGATTTTCTTACTGATATTCGCGTTGGATGTAGCAAGGTTGTCAACTCTCCTGACTCTATTTTTGCCGAGAAATTCAGCCAGTTCTGTAGGGAGCTTTAGTTTATGGCTCATTAGCATTCGGAGTCCTTCTAACAATTCTTGCTATTCACCTTTTATTTGCGTCCTTATAAGCAAAGCATAAACCGCTAAAATGATGAAATCGATGAGGACTAACGGATAGCAATGCCAAGGAAAGTATAGGGGGTGTGATTTGGTATAACTGGAATATAAATGTGAAGAAAGCAAAGCGTCCACTTTACTTTCTTCACATTTATATTCCAATTATAAAAAATAACACCCCCTATACTTTCCTTGGCATTGCTGTCTGTTCTCATTAATATTGTGTCTAACAAAGAAAAAACGAGCCCTTGAAAGTAATCTGCTTTTCTTAAAATCAGGAAAAACTTATTAGAAATAAACAAAGGACAGAATAGGCAAGCAAAAAAGACGGAATGATGAAATATAGCCGCACGGACTTTTTACTTGATGTCAACGTTTACAGTTCGAAAAACTTCTGCGGAAGTAACGAATTAGTGTAATGTGCCACGCATATTTTGTTTTTGGTGGCATCAGCGATTTCTTTCAAATTTAGCAAACATTTATCCGTCATGCAAGGTACACATCAACTAAGTAAGCCAGTCTATAGATCTTTGCCGTATGAGCGTGTGCTTGATGCACAGGGTGCAAAAGGCCACGTGCAAAAACCCCACCTAATAGACAATAGTCATTCAACAGTTTCCTCGGTTTTCACGTGCTTTTATGCGTTTGTTGTGGGCGTTCTTGTACACACAAAGTGTTCGAGAAGAGAGACTAAATCTCGTGCTCTGTCCCCGCCTTTCCATTTAGTCGACGCTCGCGCAATGGAAGTGAGCAGTAACGTATATAATAATATCTGAGGTTTTACGTCCGAAAAAACCACGATATGATTATGAGAGACTCTGCAGTGGAGGGCTCCAGAAATTTTGACTACCTGGTGTTCTTTCACGCACATTTACATCGCTCAGAACACGGGCCTCAACCATTTCGCTTCCACCGAAATGCGACCGCTGCGGCCGGCACCGAACCCGCGACTTTCGGGTCAGCAGCCGAGCACCGCAACCACTGATCCACCGTGGCGGACGAGCAACAACCAAAACTTCCATAACAGACGCACCAGCCGTTCACCACCGTGGATTCTTAAGGTTTTTGATGCATTCCGATCACTCAACAAGAATATTCGTGGCTGCAATAGTAAAAATACCAACCATGAATGGGGTATAAAAATATGCAATACCCTGTCCATAATAGCAGATCACGCTTAGCGCGGAATTTTGTGGTTTTTGAAATCTGCCGAATTGTTTGTCCACGGGAGTTCATTTGTTATGTTCACTTTTCAACGCATAACTGCAGGGGCATGCGAGTTTTCCAAGGACCTGTGTGGCATGCAAAACTTAGACACGAGCGCGCGCTTTGGATGGAACTGGACGACTGGCGCAGACAGCAAGGGAAAGCAATTCTTCCCGAGACTTGGCTACGATTACCGCGCCGACAGCACATTCGCCGCGTACTCATTACTCAACAGCGGTAAGGAGTATTCTTACCATGCTCATAATTGCGCGTGGTGCCTATGAGGACCTTATTAAAACTTATACAGCGAGAGTTCGTGCATGGTTGTGAATGTTGTGCTGCATTTGGCAAAGGCAACTGGCGTTTCGTGCTGCTACGCGGAATATTGTCCATTAAGAGGAGTGTCATATACAGCATTTCAAACTGATGGAGGCTTGCGAAGCTCTATTACGAGCCTGTGTTTCTTTTTACGGATACATCGTAAAAGCGTGTATGTTATCAAGAGACGGCGCGTAAAGAAACTACTAATTTGGTGTTTTATGTATAATTAAATACTCAGTGGTATCATATAATTCGCCAATATTACCTCACCTGAACTCTTCCTTATTAGTGTTCGGCTAGTGAAGTCGTTAGATGAGTACAAATGTGAAATAGCGTTCCTGCATTTCTAGAAGTAACTACAAATTCAGGAATAAAATTGACAGACATGTGTACTGTGCTCACCTCTTGACCCGCGAGAATCAGAGGGCATAAAAGGCCGCGAATTTTTAGTCCCTACTGAGCGCTGGGACGCTTTACTACGTTCCCAAGGTCATTCGATCCCAAGGTCTCCCATGGTGATTCATCTCGTCGTAATGACCTTGAGACGCCGGAGCGCGATCCGCCGGGAAGCCAGATTCGAAGTCAAAGAGAAGCCAAAGGGTCCACCATTGATAACTACTTCACGGACCGTAAGACCGTCTTTGTCAGCATTCAAGAAACAAAAGGAGACGCGCCACCATATTTGCAATAAAGCATAACTTTAATGAAACATAGTGTGCATGCGCTTTGCAAAACCAAGCTAAACTTAATTTTAACATCTTCATAACTAGGTTTACAGTAGTTAAACCTTAGCAAATATTTTGTTCTCTCAGTGCCTGCTCGCATTAAGTGCTGTGACAAATTGAGACTCTAGATTCCCCTCTTCTTCCACACGTCGTAAACACCTAAAGAATCAAAATGAATATGGAGCTGGCTGCCTTCATATAGCGTCAACCTTCGTGCATATATGTTTATATTTTCAATGATTTTTGTTCACAATTATGGCTAATGATATCAACTTTTATGCAACTTTTATGATGTAGCATTCGCGAAATTTCAGATGCACCCCAGGGACGAGCAAACCCACTGATCACGCCGCGGCTGGGAAACATCGCTCCTTCCTGTGCGGTCATTTTTTACGTCTACCTTTCTGACCAACGTGAGTATAGAGTACTCTTCGCTTGAGGGAATATGCGCTTTTGAAACGTCCGTGCTCAGAAAATCTAATGCGGGACATGTAGCTCAAATCGTTTGCAGTGCTTCGCTTCTACTTCAGGACACATCCTTGTGCCCTATCAGAACGCCACACCAAAGGCAGAAAGAAGGCTTTCGAAGTTTAATGTTTGACGGAAGCCCGTCTGGTCGGCATGATACATGGTGAAGGTAAAAAATCACAGCATATCCACGGAGTGAATGATGATGAGTGGGCGAAGCTGCGGAGGTTCATCGGTAAACCGTGAATCTTCCGTGAATTCTGCCCAGTACATCATCACCGACGTGAGATCGGGCGCGTTTATACTAAAGGTTCGATGAGTTATGACGACTTGCAGCTCACTTTAATTTTACATGTACGCTGTGAATTTTCATTGTTTGGAAAACCATTGCTTTAGAAAACATCTGGCGTCTTTCGTTAAGCAGCTGGCGTCTTTTCGTTTTGCTTTAGAAACATCTGGCGTTCTTTCGTTTTGCTTTTACAAAACATCTGGCGTCTTTCGTTGGTTTATTTCATCAATCAACGGCGTTTTGAACAAAATTTTTATTGTTTAATCACGCACAGGAGAAATCTCACCAGGCACTACCTTGGAGGTAAACAATGGCTGCTAATGGGAATGAGAGACAGAAGAAGTCGGCTTTTAGCTAACACTTACACTTCTACTTCTACTAACGTTTCCTACTGGAACATGACAATGGCTGCTAATGGGGAATGAGAGACAGAAGAATTCGGCTTTTTGTTAACGCGCACGCTGCGAATTTTTTATTGTTCAACAACGCACAGGAAAAATCTCCCACCGGCACCACCTTGGAGGTCAAAGCGTAAGACTGGTTACGCACTACGACTACTACGACTACGACTACGAGGGACGAACGGGTGCCGCCTTGAGGAGCTTCGCCCCTAAAAACGCCGAGGCACTGCGCCGACCAAAGTGAAAATTAAAACACTCAGAAAAAGACGTTTCGGCTCCCACACGGGAGCCATTTTTAGGGGCGAAGATCCTTATAGCATCACCTGGTCGGTCGTCGCTCCATGCGGCGTGTCCCCACCGTTGCGTCTCTCGTATCATTCAATAGATGCCGCTGTCCTATAGAGATGCATGCAAACTGCAGTTGGGTGAAGTTATACTAGATGGCTCTGTCCCATAGAGACGTGTGCAATAGATTCCGTTTACTGCGACTGGCACCGCACCGCGCGGCCGTCAGAGAAGGCAGTCGGCGAGAGCCCAACCAGAAGCGAACGCTTTCTCGCGCACGCTAGCACGCAGCTGTGGGTGTTTTGTGACGCAGTCATGAACTGCTGCGTCGTCGGTTGTACCAACAGGTACACGTTGTGCCCTGCAGGAACGACGTTTCACCGTTTCTCAACTCGTCCTTGCTTTATTCGGCAGCGGCAGAAGTGTATCACGGCTGCTCGACGAAAAAAGTTGGCTTGGCTCCCTCTCCCTCTGCCGTCTCGCGTTCTGCGGTTTTGTTTTTCTTGTGCCGCTAGCATCAGTACATTTCAGCCATGACGGAACAAACTGGGAGCACTCTCGGCACTCGAAGATATGCAGTGCACATTTCGTTGGCGGTGTGCCGTCCAAGGATGTGTCATCCCCGTCGTACGTGCCAACGATATTTCATGAAGAGTATCGTAAGCGGTCCGTGCTTGCAAGAAAATAAGTTGATAGCGCTCATGTCGTCGTATGTATTTCTTCTACGTCCCGTGCTTTACGTTCGCGCTGTTCCTGCAGTCATGATTTTAGTGCTGGCGGAAGCGCAGTTGTTCAAGTAGAGATGCGCTAACTGGGAGTCGATCGTCTTCTCCCGAGATATTGAGGGACAAAAATGTGAGGTGGTCACGGCTCTTCGGAAAGATCCTAGGATTGAAGCAGAAAGACTACGGCTGGGGTAGCCCTATGGCGCTCGGAAGCTTCGAGAGGTTGTGGTCCCGAAAATGTTAAAATGGATAAAAAACAGTGGTAAACACAGGACACAGTGAGAGGAAACGACGGGACACTCACTGTGTCCTGTGTTTACCGCTGGTTTACTTTTATCGATTTTGACAATGTACCAACTAGCCCAGTCCAACGCCTTGGTACCAAAAATTTTTGCGAACCTCTGCGCTAGAGCGTAGCTGGGTTACACTAGAGTTTGCGCAAATTATAAGATCGTGGTGAGCTCGCGCAGACGAGACAGCCAAGTGCGCAAGCACTTTAGGTGGTTGATACTTGTAGTAAACAGCTGACCCTGTAATCATTAGGCGTTGATAAAACGAACAAAGAGTGCAGCATGTCGACAAATGTGCACACGGCACTAAAATCGAGGCTGTTTATTTTCATCCTAAATCTGACCGTCGTTGCAGTTTTCTGCGAACGCTGTTGCGACGGAAGTGCAATGTTTGTTTCGGAAAGAAGCATAAATAACGAAAGAGGTTGTAGCGCATGAGGGAGACTGATGGTGGCCGAAGTGAACGTGCCGTCGTCGACACCACATCACTTGAAGCGAAAGACGAAGCGGGGCCGATCGTAACACGTTTATTTCTCGCCTGCACCTCAAGCTCTTGGCATGAGCCGTGCGAGCGGCGAGGTAGAAACCATGATGATAAGCGATGATGATGCTCTAATAAGGTCTTTGCTACGCGCGACAATATCAAGCAAAATACTCGGTGGCTGCGAATCGACATGACACGAAGCCGCCAACAAATAACCACGCCGCCCGGCCACTCGCCGAAGTTTCCACGGCGAGTGGCCGTGGATAATTCTAAATGTACTGAGCATTTTGCAAGTACACGGGTAGTGGGCATGCACCAATAATTCTAAGCATGAAAGATTGACAGCTTGCCTCGATAGCTATGGAGTAAGCCTCTTGTGTGACGCACGCCTGACGCACACATTTAGTCGTCAGTACTGGCGACGCCATAGCAAAGCGTTCACTCATGCCAAAAAACGTGACCGCTCGCGTGCAGGTTTTCCCCTTTTTTAATGGCGGCATCGCGGAAGAACGATCCCAATACAATATCTTGAAATCTAGCTCGAAGCACTGACGCGCCAGCCACGGGTGCTTGCGCCGCCATAGCTGTCAAAGCACAGTTAGCACAGTTGTCCGCTAAGGCTCTCACAGTTGCACGCTCGCCGCACCGCAAGTGGCGCTCTCTATAGGTGTATATGTGTGCAAAAAGAAAAAAAAGAGGAAAAGAAGAAAAAGAAAGAAAAAGAAAGGAAAAGAGAAAAAAAGCAGCAGCACCCTGCACGCTAGATGGCGTGCAGTAATCAAAGCGGCGTATCGCTTTGATTACTGCTAGGCGAAACGACTGAACATTTCACGGTGTAACCATGATTGCTTCAGGAGCTTTGCCCAAGCTCTTCATCATTCACCCGTGGATATGCTGTAATTTTTTTTTTCATTTCACTTGTGAACAAGGCTCCCGTGTGGGAGCCGAAACGTCTTTTTCTGTGTTTTAATTTTCACTTTGGTCGGCGCAGTGGCTCGGGGTTTTTTACCTTCACCAAAGACGGCTTTCGTGCATGTAGCTCTTTAACTTGGCGGTACATAAGAACAACAGCATAATTTGTAGCCCGTCATCAAAGCATGTTGAATGCTACGAATACAATTCTTCCAAGGGAATACGCATCGTGGCTCTCAGAAGCCTATATTTAGGAAAATGCACAATTGATGATTCTTTTTACATTCAAACCATTTCTTAGCGAACCTTTGGCTCTTCGAGCGTTTCTATCTATCTATCTATCTATCTATCTATCTATCTATCTATCTATCTATCTATCTATCTATCTATCTATCTATCTATCTATCTATCTATCTATCTATCTATCTATCTATCTATCTATCTATCTATCTATCTATCTATCTATCTATCTATCTATCTATCTATCTATCTATCTATCTATCTATCTATCTATCTATCTAACCGCCTACGTCTGGGTGCTCTCATGATCGCCTCCTTAACTTGGTGTAGACCAAAATTGGCATGGGAGGCTAAGAGGATTTGACGAAAATGAATGTCGGGTTATGACATGAATAACGTGAAAATCCTGTCGCGTACGTCGTCAAAAACTGTCTTCCAGACAAGTGTGGCACACACGTGTTTACCACGGGCCGCGGTGTGCGTGTATGCGCCACAGGTGATTGACAGTTTATATCTACCTAGGAAGGCGAGAACGGACATGGGTGATTGAGAACCGACATCGGCAGCGTTGCCCCGACGAATGGAAAAAATAAGAATGAGGATCCCAGCGGGAATCAAACGCAAGCATTCTGGGTGACAATCAGATATTCTAACACAGAGCCACGCCAGGTCTATAAACTGGTTTGGAAAAAGCCTCTGCAGGCGTAATGTCGGTGCGACACCAATTGTGTTTTTGGTGCTCGCTATCTAATTTTACGAGAAAGCAATAAACACTACATATGTACTCCTACGCTACAGGCGTCATATCAGATTAATGTCTGTAGTTCCTTCCAGTCTTGGCTCCGCTTTTATAGCAGTATAATAAACATCACATTTGTATTGCTATGATTCAGCAAGCTATATAGAAGCATTGCTCTACCCCTGTGGAATACATTACGAAAATTACATGTGATAATCACATGATTACACCATAAAATACACTTAGTTTTGATAACAGTGACGTATGTACTCTAACGTGAGGGCTGACGTTACATCGCACCATAGGTTACCCTTTAAACGCCAGTGTTGCCGGCGTGCCTGGTAAGCCCGCGATGTGCACAAAGCTGCTACAATTACAAAAACACGTCGATCCACGAGGTAACTCTTGGCTCAAGCCATAAAGTACAGAATAGAAGCACTGGCTGACTGCTTCGCATGAAACCGATTCCCACAACGCGTGGGATCTGCCGAATTTTTTTTAAGCAGCTCGGCTTGCTCGCTACGCCTCTCGCGCTAATCAAGTATGCATTAAGCCTGAATGTTTTATACTTTTTCTGGTAGATTGCAACTCCCTGTGCTCTTGACGGCTTGTGCCCACTCATGTGACACTGAGTTAGCGTTTACAAGCACTATATCTCCCTGAACATTCGTTTTCTAATAGTATTCCTGACGGCATATAGTACTTGTGTGGTAAACCTGCCGGGGGACCACTGTGGAACACGTTCATTTCGTCTAAATGCGATTTTCCACAAGCCAGATGAATCGCGAGCAGACTACAACTCACCGGCACTATATCTTCCTGAAACTTCGTTTTCTAATAGTACTCCTGACAGCATATAATACTTACGTGGTAAACCTGCCGGGGACCACTGTGGAACGCGTTCATTTCGTCTAAATGCGATTTTCCACAAGTCAGATGAATCGCGTGCAGACTACAACTAACCGGCAAGACAAATGAATGCTTTCTCTCGCTGTCAGATTTATCTTTATTTTTCTTAATGTCCTTCGCTTGAATAAAGGCAGCTCCACATTTCCTAATTTTAGTGTTAAAAACATAACAAGGATGTTATTGACGATATTCACCACGCCTTAAAGGCTGGACATAAAGAAACAACGGAAACTTGGCAGTTTATTCCTTGCAGTCTATAATATGGCTACGATTGCGTCGCTTGCCTCATTTTGTTTTATTTACAAACTCGTTTTATTATGCATACAGTGGCACTCAATCATTTCACTTAATTGGGGGGCTCCCTTTCTGCTGCGCATTAAAGCAATGCTTTGAGTTTGTTTCGATTTATTATAGTGTAAAACGACATTTTTAATAAGTAGCAGAACTTAAGTGTTGCGAAAGACGGTCTATGGTGAATGTGGTTGACATTACCAGCACTCGGTATCCTGGCCTAGCGGCAAGTTACGGTTTAAGTAATTGCAATCTAAGTGTTTTTGTAAGTATTTTTGTAATCTCAGTTATGAACGCAAGTCATGGCCGCATGTACAAGTGGGCCTCCGTCAGCTTAGTCGCGAATAATTTGTCTTGAATCTTTCTTCACCGGTGAGGCGTGCTTGAATATTGATGAAATAGGTAAAATTAAATTCAACCAACATAAAACGGAATATTCTTATTGCGGTCACTAAAATGCATTATTTAATTTCATCATGGTCTTTTTTTCCTGTCACAGGTGAAGATGCCCAGCTCGCATTCGGTGTATACCCACCGTCGACTTCAACGCAAGGTCTAATTCTTCGCCACCGGCTCGCGGTGGTCACAGGAAAGCACATGGGAGGAAGATGGCTGCGCAGAGTTGTGAAAACAGGAAGGTGGAATGCCGGTGCCAGGGTGAGTAGTCTCCAATGTTGTTCCGTTGGCTTTGAACAAATATTGTTCGCGCTTTCTTACTACAGCGTGAAATACACTAAAGCGATGCAATTTCCGTGTGAATAATAGCTGGCACGTTAGCGAAATGTTTCAAATACGCAAATATTTGAATCCTTTTCTTTACAAGCAAACAGAGTGCTCTGCCACGAATGACGTGGGTTCAATCGCGGCCGCAAAGTCGCATTTCCACGGAGGCGAAATGCTGCAGGCTCGTGCACTTCAATTTATGTGCGCGTTAAAGAGTCGCAGGTGTTCAAAGTTTCCGGAGCCCTCTGCTACGGCGTGCCTCGTAATCTTAGCGTAGTTTTGGAATTTAAAACCGCGGCAATTATTAATAAACATAACACTGTGATATAGTGCCCTCATAAGACAGCCATGATTAAAGTGCTGGCTGCAATAATATCGAATTTACGATTACAAATGAAAGCAACCACGAGATATGGTTTCCGAGCAACGAATATTACATTTTTCGAGTTGCTGATTTCTTTCAGCATTGGACCAATGCTTGTTGTTTCGCAGTGCGAAGAATGCACAAAAAGAAAAAGCTTACGACTACATCCTTTAGCGTGATTGTTCACTCTGACACGCGCTGCGCATGACTAAATAACTCCTTCAAAATTCTGCTTCTGCCGTCTAATGCAGTTGCGCCGACCTGCAATGTCGATTTCCTAAGACAAACGACTGAAGATGGGGCAAAAAATGGAACGAGAATCGGGGCGAAATACCATGTTTGCATTGGTTTACACGCTTTAGCTGTGAAATCGGGGTGTGTGTTAAGTTGTCACAATACTTGGTCATATTTGAATTTCTACATTGAAAACCACATATCTTTCCTCCGTAAGTTTTGTGTTACGATTGCGTATATATATATATATATATATATATATATATATATATATATATATATATATATATATATATATATATATATATATATATATATGTCCAGTTATGAATTGGTACACGGGGTGCTTTACATATTAAAGAGCGTATAACCGAACCTCATTGCCGGTACTGAAAACATAGTTCGGTTTTTTTTAACAAAATTATTCATTTTATCATCAAGGCGTTTCTCTTTCATTTTCAGTTCTATTATGAGGCGAGCATTGTTGGTGTCAGCATCGACAGCACAACGTATTCCCACTGCTATCCCGTCACTCAAAATGAAACAGGTGAGTAAGTGCGGGCCGTAACGTATATCCTCCTGCTATGTTGAATAATGTTGTTTTCGCTTTTTCCTGTAGTTTCCTCTCAGACCACCTTCTGCACAAAAACTTTAGAGCTACAACGCCCTACCTCATGAAATGTCTCGCGTTGCGCAGAGAGAATTTTAGCATATTCAATATTTTGGCAGATGTGCTTGATTCACTGGAACGTATAACGAAACAAACGTTGCTTCAATGTATTGATTGTCCTGAAACAAGCAAAAATCACATTAAATAACCAAAAGGCTAGCACAAAAGGCTAGCCATCATATATTGCTGCTGTAACATCAATATATGATGTAGCTTTGCTTTACACGGCGTATGGATTTGAAGAGGAAGCAGGGACATGTTTCCTTTAAGAGAAGATACTAATGCGATGAATGTGTGCAAGCATAATATATGGGCGAATGCAACGTCATACTATGCGTACTTGAATACCTGCCTATTTGAAAGGTAATATAAATATTAGAGTATTTGAATGCAATGTGCGTAATTCAGTAATATTGTACTTTGTATATACTTTTTACCGCAGTGGAGGATACCCGCTCCATCACGTGTGACTTCTCCAAACCGCTTGACTGTGGATGGTTTCCCGAGGCCTCGCCAAACAACATCGATTGGGTGCTCTATTCCGGTAACTCGGGAAAGCTGAACATCAAGTGGCAACCCCAAGATAGCGCATCGGACAATGGTTGGTTGCCTGTAGTATAACTTCAGTCATTTCAAAGAAGTTGCTATTTGAAATGCCGCACGTTCATACAATTAGTTTGCGGGGATTCCATGAGGCTCACTTGTGCTCAACAGTGTCATTCACGCTTTACCAAGGAACTCTCTGAAAAAATAGCGCTGTGCGCTTTATAAAGTCTGTTGTTCCTTGTGCTTCTAAGTGTTCAGCCTAATAGTCCTGCATATTTTCCACCCTTTGGTCAGCCTTTGTTTGAGAACATCAAAGTACCCGTTGAGGCATAAATATCGTCGTGGCAAAGCTCTTGGTGTTGCAAGTGAAGCAACTCTGCCAATGACGGAGCCTAGGTAAACGCTGCGGCGTAATTGTCACTCTACGTACAGCTGTTTGTAATACACATGGGATCTCGGTGAAAGCGAGTGAAACAATTGGCTATGAAACCGGCAACAGCACTCTCTTTTTCCTGCTATATGCTCCGTTGTCATGGTGATGATTGTCTGCTTAGAATGTGAAGCAGTGATGCCGTAAAACAGTGTAGTAAAATCGTGATTCGAAACGAGCGTGGCAAAGGAAAACCATGTAAGTAGGAATATCTTGATACAGGTGCCTATATGTACGCACATAACACGGAATCTACAAGAAAGGTTGCTCGTCTTCTGTCCGTCCGGATGAACTCAACTTCTGACGAGGGCCGCTGTTTCACGTTCTGGTAAGATCGTTAAGCTATATCTAACCTCTCTGACGTGCCATTTACAAAGCGATGTCACACTTGTTGTAAACAGCTATATTAAGTATTTGAGCCACAGCCGGGCTCTTTCCTTGGTTCCCTCAGAAAAATGCTCCCTGACATGGTAATCACTGATGCCGCCGATAAGAACATCTCTTTTAATAGCGAAGCTGTTCAGCAAATCGTTGCTTGTGAGTCGATAGCAGAAAGCTATCACCATCTTAACGGGTATGTGCCACTGTGCGGATACCTAAAACGAGTACAGAGAGAGGGAAAGAAAGAGAGAGAGAGAGAGAAACAAACTGAGAGCCAGAAAGAAATACATAAATAAAGAAAAAAATTTTTGCCGGAAAAAGATTTTCCACGAGGCGGGATTCGAACCCGCGTACTGTCGATCCGAAGGCGAGCGTCCTAACCACTCGTCTATCGAGGCACTTTTTTTTTCTTTCATGGTATTTATGACACTTAGTATTACAGTGCACAATAATAGCACAAATAAAGCAAGCAAAAGTACAATCCCATAGCGACAATATGCGCTCAAGCGTTACTAAGTGCACACTCGATGGCTAACACAACGTGCAGTAAAACGGTGAGAGTTCTTCACATCGTGTTATACTGGAAAGGTGGTGAGGCCGAGCACCTCACCAAGAGGGGGTACCAGTCCGGTCTAAAGTCCAGGTCGTCATAAATGTCCTTTAGCTGAATAGTCATGGCGAATGAAGGCGAATGAAGTGCATGCTTGAAGAAATGGTGGGTTCTGCGTTACGGTCCTGCATACGTGTCTTCCATAAGCTATGCATACCCATGAGGAAAAACATATCATATGGCACTTCATCAAGCGATGTTGGTATAAGATAACGTATGGTGTGAGAATTGACGACAAAACTTTTCTTCAGTGCTCTCTGAAGGACATCCCAGAACAGAATAGCGTCTTTGCCGCTAATAAAGCAATGTTCTATTGTTTCCGGCACATCACATAGACGGCAGTTAACAGAAGAGACAAAAATACCTTTTCTTTTCAACCATGTGCTTACCGGAAGTGTTTCAGAGTGGAGTTTATAGAAAAATGTTTTTGAATTAGGAAGAATATACATTTTGCGCACACGTTTCAACACATCGTGGCCTGAAAGATCGGAGTACAATGAACGGTACAACGGAGGCGTGAAGAGCATAGTTAGTAAATCCTTATATAGTACCTTGCGCAAGAATGTGTATAGGTATTCCATGGAAAAGCGAGCTTTAATCGAGGCACGCTAGCAGAGCATAGCATAGTCTTGTATAATAAAGTGTAGGAAGGGGTGGGAAAGGGAAGTGAGCGTGAGGAGGAAAGATGTGATGGTGAGGAGGAGGGAAAGGAGGAGGGGAGAGAGTAAAACGTAGCGCAGAAAGAATACGAAAGAGAGAAATAGAGAGAAAGAAATAGAGAAAGCAAAATGAAGAGAGACAGAGAGAACATCAACGAAAGAGATAAAAAAGAATGGAAAGTAAGAGGAAGCAAGCATCACGTCGTCTAGCGACCAGATGCCGCACTACCTGGCCTAGCCGCACATGTGAAGTAGCTAAGCGACGTCCACCGACGGAGACATCACGCTCAGCCTCCGCTCTGGCTGCGTACTTCCGAGGAGGAAGCCGCTCATTTCGAAGCTAGACGTGTCGGTCATCGGGCAGTACTAGTGGCGACGGTCCGTGCTTCGCTGTGCCAAACTTTGCGCGACCTAGTGCAAACTGCCCACAATTTTTTTCATAACATATAACACGCGAAACATGTAACCACAAGACGCTAGCCGTGTGGCTAGGTTAATGCATTCGGCTAAAACCATACATATGCAGGAAATTGCATTCTATAAGCAAATGACACTGGGAGTCCACATCTCGATGATCAAAAGCAATAGTTCTTCACTACTGTCTGATTTTTGTTATGCATGGACACTTTGGAGCCTATGCAGGTCTCCTTACACATTGCTTATTATAGGTTTTATACGACACAAACCTACTGAGGTTATCAGAAACAAATCTGGTGTCTTATCTCGCAAAAATGAAATCTACAACAGTAGAGTCATGACTCTCAAAAGTAAAAAAAATCACGTTTTATTTTTTACTTTCAAGGCAACCCCTTCATCTCTTCAACATATACTTTTGTGGCTTATACATGAACATGAACCGACTAGCCCAGCAAAGTGTACTTCTAGACAACCCCTTCAAATTGAGCATTCGAAAGCAGTATTTTAGGCTAGTCATCGCTGGTCATTTCTGAGTATCTGCAATGTTTGTATCGTTTTTATTTTATCTTTTGAACAGGAAAACATTTTTATCTGCCCCCCCCCCCCCTCCCTGTATTGCAGGTACAACATGTGGCATCCAAACAGCGGACAGCTGAACCTTTTACAGCGCGTGGACAACGTTTCGACAAGCATTTTATGGACGCGGTCTGGACCGCAAGGCAAGGCTTGGCAGAAGGGCCAGGTGCAAGTACAATCCGAGGACCAGCACAGAGTATGTATCAGCTGTGGTATACCATCGCGCTTTTCTGTACCAAAAGCTTTAGGTTCAACATATCTTACGCTGTTCTGTAAAAAGAGACATTTGACATTTTTGGTTACATTCCTCCACTGTGTTACACACACACGCACGCACGCACGCACGCACGCGCGCGCACGCACGCACGCACGCGCGCGCACGCACGCACGCACGCACGCACACGCACACACACACACACACACACACACACACACAAACACACACAAACACACACACACACACACACACACACACACAATGGGCTTTGCATTCTCTTCAAGATAACACCAAACGGTAACCAAAAGCACATAGCAACATAAGCCCCTTTGAAGCGAACACAGTTTTACTACATAGACTGATATAGCTGAAACTGAGTTTCATACTGTAACAGCAATTTTTGTATATGCTGTAAAAACCAAAACATCTGTTTTCAAAAATTCTCTTCAGAGGCCGGTAGAGTGAGCACTCACCGGAGAAACTGTTGCGGAAAAGCCGTAGCGTACACACTTCGAAGAATCAGAACCTACCATGTTCGTGTTGAATGCTTCAAACGAAAAAGCAGTCTTTTAGTTATCCATTTTTTTATTGGTTTACTCTGTTTTCACAAAAAAGCATTGACTGCAGCCAAGTAAGGTGATGGAAAAGGGCAATATCCATTACTCAGGCATGCAAAATAGGCTATCCAATATTTTATTGTCCTAATTATCCCAGTTCTTCACTTTTAATTCTTGCGATTTGTTAAGTCTAAGTTTTGTAAATTGGAGTTTATGTGAACATATATAATTTCGTTGATAGACGATAGATGGTAGTATAACATTGTTATATATTCATTTGATACACACTTGGGGTGGAAGAGTAAATAAAAATATATCAATATGTTTGTGGAGCTGAACGCGGAATCTAAGGAGTAGGGTCTACTGGAGCTAGAACGGCAATATCAATTCTCTGGAAACTGTCAAGAGACACGAGACTACTAGACTGCAAAACAAACCTCTATAGGCATCCCAGTGGACGTATTCATTCTTCATTGAGCAGAATCGCGAGAAAATATCTTACGGCCCACATTGTTTCTTTTTTTCTTGCAGTTCATTTTTGAAGCTGTCTTGCCAGGACATATTCCCGGAATTATCGCAATTGACCACTTCGTGCTCAAGGACGGCTATTGTGAAAGCAGCGACGGTAAGTATGATCTATTTTTAATAAATAGGAGCTCACTAACGCATAGGAAAGCATTTCACGAATGGAAAGGCGTAGAAACGATAGGAATACTGAAAATCTGTCTTAAAGAAATGAAGCTGAGAACGAGCCTGTAGTAGACTCCGAGTACGAACCAGAGCAACAGTTTCAGAAGACGAAGTACGATTAGCTAAACGGCAAATACCTGTCAATATATCAAGTGTGCCAGACAAGATCGCTGTAGAATTCGTGAAGGCATGCGAATTCGGCTGAATTGCAGTCACCGTTAAACTGTCTCAGTAAATATGGAAGACAGCTGAACGGCCAGTAGACAAGAGCAGATATTTGTTTTCTTCGCGGCCAAAAAAAAAAAAACGTGCGAGAATGTTTAGGCTATAGACCTGATGATCGTCTTAGAGTCTCACATCAGTAAACTACTCCTGAAAGCATTGCAGAGAATGCTAGAACAATGTAGTGGTCACTCAGTGTTTTCAGCTTCATGCATACAGCTATATTTTGTGCATTTTGACCTACACTTATGGCAGTCCATCTCGGTGGTATAGTGCCCGGCTACTGACCCGAAAGCCGATGTTTCGATCGCGGCCGCGGCGGTCGCATTGCGATGGAGGTGAAATGTTAGAAGCTAGCGTTTAGTGGACGTTGGAGAACAGCAGATGGTGTTATTGGTGTTAAACACAGATATTATTATTATTATTATTATTATTATTATTATTATTATTATTATTATTATTATTATTATTGCCGACGAAATCGCTCTGATCTCTTATTTCTTTACAAGCTAGTCCACGGTATCATATCCTGCCCTGTACTTCTCAATTGTGTAAATTTTCGAATTCCGCCTAAGTTAACCAGAGAGAACAGACCGTTTCATGTACCCGCCTGCTTCTTCCAACACTCTGCCGTTCACAGAATACAAAGTCTCTATAATGTTAATTTTCTTGATCTTGACGTTTTTCATAGCCCACAATCATTGTTTTTATCCGAGCTTTGCACTGTTTTGACATAGTGTGGCACAATGTACAAAGTCTTCCCTTCTCAGTCTTTCCACATAGTTGTATATATGCAATCTAATTTTCTATGCCCCGTCAATATTTTTCGTGTTGTCTCATTTTACTCCTCCCCTTTTGTGTTCATTTCTCTTTGTCTACGTGTTTTTGCTCTTTTTATTTCTGAAAACTGTCTGTATTGTATTGTTTATTTTTATTGTTTTTTTTTTTTTTGCGTGCGCCAGCACAAAGACCTTACGGTTGTTCCTGGGCACGTTAAATAAATCATTGATTGATTGAATGATTGATTGATTGATTGATTAATTGATTGATTGATTGATTGATTGATTGATTGATTGATTGATTGATTGATTGATTGATTGATTGATTATAGTTAAGATATACACTTATGGCATTTTAGCAATGATACCCTTGAGCAGTGTCCCATGTATTCTTATACATAGTTTGCTTTTACAGCTCTTCATTCATTATAGGGCTGCTGCTTTAGCTTGCACATGGGCTAGATCGCATGATCAATGATTTTTATAATGTTTATGGTGTCTGTGTGACATTAGCTGGTGCATGCTACTTGCTTTCCGTGCACTTTGCATCTTTAAAACGGTGCAGCGGTGATGTCGCATATCTATACACGTCTTAAACCTAAGAATGAATACAAGCTCCGCACCCAGAACTGCGGCGCTTCTGGCATTAATCTGCGCAAGGTAGTCGTGCTAGGTGGCTTCCGTTCTAACCGGGAGTACGTTTCTCTACTAATGCAAACACTACGCATATTAGGAATTAAAACTTCGTTGTCGCTACTTAAAATACTACGCTTGGAAAAGCAGTGATCTTGGTATCTTTGCTGAGATTGGCCAGCAAGTTCAAGTTTTTGAGCTACCAGCGACACGAACATATGTCTAAACGGAAAAGTCACTTGCCTGACACACGTGAAAGGTGCTGGACGTCATCGGAATGTGGATATGCAATAGTTTGGGGCATCTATGGAAATTTTTTCTGTGTGCGACAGCGACAGCTATGGCCGGAGCTTACATTTATTCATAGATTGTAACCTACTATGGAGTTGTAAATTTAATGCTCCTATCCTTGTGCATACCCATGCTTCTGGCTCATTAGCACATGTGACTGCTTTCATCACTTCTCGCCAGTATGCACGTTCGAGTCTGGAAGGTGTGGCTGGCAGATGCACGACTGGGAAGTCACGAAGGGGACCAGCGCGATGTTGCCTGCTTCAGATCACAGCAACAAGGCGCCATTGGGTGAGACATTTTTTCGGTGCTTCGTAGGCATAAAAATCGGCAGATCCCACGCGGTGTGGGAATCGATGTAATGCGAAGCAGCCAGCATAGAGCTGCATACATCGTCTTGTTTGTCACTGAGGCTAATGAAGTCATTCATGTCGTAACATCTAGTTCGCTATACATCGCGAGATTGTCATACATGCATGCGTGTAAAATCTGGTATATTCCACGCTAATGAAACATCTATTCTGCTACATATATACGATGCGTGACCTGCTATTTATGTTAGTCACGTACTCCTGTCATGCCAAACCAATTTAAGTATATATCTAATTAACAAAATGGCCGCGAGTGCACCATGAGCGTGGCGCCTAAATTATGCCCTAGATGACGCGCATTTCATGATTTGCGTGTTACCAACTGTTATTTATGTTCGTCACACAGTCACGTTGCGCAATAACAATTTTGATGTATATCAAGCTAGCGAAACGGCCGCCAGACACCAAGATCGTGGCACGTAAGTCATGCTGCACATGACATGCGTGTCATGATTTTCATATTAACTCCTGTTATTTATGTTCGTCACACGGTCACGTCACGAGGTACCATTTTTGGTGTATATAAAGCTAGCGAAACGGCCACCAGCGCACCATGAGCGTGGCACGTAATCATGCTGTACATGACATGTGTGTCATGATTTACATTATAACTCCTGTTATTTATGTTCGTCACACAGTCACGTCGCGAGATACAAATTTTGGTGTATATCAATCTAGCGAAACGGCCGCCAGCGCACCATGAGCATGGCACGTAAGTCATGCTGTGCATGACATGCGTGTTGTGGCGACACAGTGCGCACAAACCGGCGCAGCCTCCGCCTCGTCACTACCTAGGCCGGCGTGACACGGCTGCATGCTACGCCACGCCTCAGATAAGGGACAGCGTCACCGGAAGCTTACGTCACCGACGGTGGCTATAAAACCAAGCTGCCAAGCTCGGAAGAGATCATTCCTTCGCTACCCGACTGAGCGCAGCGTCGGTATGCTCGCCCCGCTGCTGCTACTCCGTTAATAAACAGTTGTTACGTTTTATGTTGGGATGCGTCCTTCCATCGACACGGCATCCCACAGTGTCATGATTTTCATGTTACCACCTGTTATTTGTGTTCGTCACACAGTCACGTCACGCAATACCGATTTCAGTGTATATCCAGCTAGCGAAACGGCCGCCAGCGCACCATGAGTGTGGCACGTAAGTCATGCTGTACAGGACATGTGTGTCATGATTTGCACGTTAGAAACTGTCACTTATGTTCGTCATGTTATGCCATACCAATTTTGGTGTACATACTATTAACGAAACGGCCAGGAGAGCACAAACTCGTAGGCGGCTAGATAGATAGATAGATACGCTCAAAGTCGCAGAAGTTCGCTAAGAAATGCTTCGCATTTAAAATACCTTCTTTTTCAGTGTATTACGCTTAACCGAACATCAATAATACGTAATAAAGGTCTCCCGAACTCCTTTGCGATAAATATATACGTTTTCGGCATTACTTACATAAAATGGTGTAGATGACAACACTATCCTACTCGCCCAACTCAGCCTGTCAGATGTTCTAAACTATCAGAATGGTTTCCTCATTAATAACGTTGCTAAATAACAGAAGCAATGTGTGGGAGCGGGCTAGTTGGTATTCCATAATGTTAAAGCTTTAGCGCAAAAAGTACACAGCGGAGAAGGAAACGAGAAGGACAAGCGCTTGTCCTCGTGGTTTGCTTGTCCGCTGTGTACTTTTTGCGCAAAAGTTTTAATAATATTAAGCAACAGAATCGTTCAGAACAATCAATATGAAATTCTCTCGATAAGCACACTGATTTTATGCTAAGAGATTTTAATCGTAAAAATGAGGGTATCGCTTTACTATTTTAGGTCGATGATTCGAGAATGCTTATTGTTGCTGTTGCTTCTGAAAGAAGACCTTCATTTGTTATTGGCATGTTTATTACTAATATGTACATCTTGAACTCATCTTGAGTTCAGACATGGGGATTCGTTTCCTTCTCGTTTCGTTTTCTTCCGTGTGCGCTGTGGTACATACAAGTGAGTGCAAAGTAGGCTGTTAACATCTTTGTTAATAATGTGCACACTCTCAGGGAGTTTCGCTCTGGCCACGTCTTCCGGTGGCCGCTTGGTGAGTCCACCTGGCTTCCACAAGTCCTCACAACACAAGTGCCTCCGATTCTGGTTCTTCATCGCCGGACGAACAGCTGAATCACTTAATGTAACTAGCGTAATCGAAGACCAGCGAGAGGAGTCACTCTGGTACGCAACCAAGGCACACGCTCCTTCAGATCAGTGGTACTCCGCCGCCGTCGACATCACCAGCCTCCAAGGAGACGCCACGGTGAGTGGCAGGTTTGTTCTCTCACTGGCGTAATTCATGAGATCATGTGCAGCAAAATGTCCATTTAACCAGCGCAATGGGGAGCTGAGGCGAAAGCGTATGCTTTCATCTGACGCTCATTAAAATTTTAGGACGTTCTCATTTGATTGTAACCAGCTGCTAACTGCAACCATTTGCAAGTGGAATCAAGTGGGGCCAGTAGAGTTGTAACTGGGACCAGCTGCTAAGTGGAACCAGTTGCAACTGGAATCAATTCGGACCAGTTGAGTTGTAACTGGGACCAGCTGCTAACTGGAACCAGTTGCAACTGGAATCAACTGGGACCAGTCGAGTTGTAACTGGGACCAGACGCTAACTGGAACCAGTTGCAATTGGAATCAACTGGGACCAGTTATTTCCCAACTGGGACCATTCGATCCCACTTTATACCAGTTGAAACCAGTTGGATTCCTACTTACACATTTCCACCTGGGTTGTTCCTCGTCTTCCCTGCTCCCGCTCACCCTGATGCTTTGTGCACCTCACGCGCTCTTCCATCATACTTCCGAGATCGGCCCACCTTTGGCTAAGTGACGATGTCATGGGATCGCTTGATCAAATGAAGTTATGATATGACTTTACAAATTTTGAAGCTCTACATCAGCATGAAGACGTCCCAGTGTGACGACACTGAGGCAGGCTTGCGTAGTAATTTCGGTATCGTTTGGATTGTAAACGCCGGATGCCTGATTCTTCGACTCATGAGATTCCGCATTCACAAGGAATCCGTTCGGCGCCGCGGAGTCTCGCTGTTAATATAATGATAAATTTGTCATTATGGGCTCAATTGTACGAAATCGTATTTTTGAAACAGATCATATGCAGGTTCTTTGTCGATTTCGCAGGGGTAAATGCTTTGTTTCATACTTTGTTGGCAACGCCAAGGCAGCGAAGCGAAATATAGTTTGAACTCGATCTAACGAAACCCACTTATGCGAAGTTTCCGATCTAATGAAGAAATTTCCATTCCCTGCCATGTATCCGTAGGGTTCAATGTTGCCGTCAATCCTAATTAATGACACTAACTTGTTACCAAACCCGATTTAAAGAAGTTTCTCCTGACACAATTGAGCAAAAAAGCGATGATTTTCTTCGAATTTTGAGACAGACGGTTTTTTTTTCGAGCGTGCAACCTAACACTAGCGCGTTAAAACACCGCGGGCGTCCTAGTCACGGCCCTACGTTTGGTGAGGCTGAACGCCGCACCCACGCATTGAACAACGAACCCGCCCGTCGATGGCACCCTTACGCACTGGATGGTACTAAGAGCGGCCGCGATTGCTTTCATTATTTCATCTTATGCGACAGATAGCACTGATGGTCTCTACGCAGCATTCTCGCTCGGCCTGCTGCACAATTACTACATTCATTCTCCGCGTTTTTGCACATCGGCAGGCGGTCACACGTGACCGTCCACCTGTCCTGCGTCGCCCTCACATGGAGCCCTGCGTGCCCAGGCTACACGGTAGGCTCCATATGTGGGCTGCGGTTGAGACTATTTGCAAACATTTCAGGCGCGCAGGTGAGGCGGCATAAAGAATGCCGCATTAGCTTTTCGGAGCCGCTACGTAAGAATTTTGTTTCGAAGACCGGCAAAATTTCTTTTTCGGTCTTACTAACTTCCCGATATAACTAAAACATTCAAGCGCGATCATCACTTCGTTAAATCGAGTTTCAAGTGTAAACAGATAGAGTGATACTTTCTCTAGAATAGCATACAATATATAAGAAATGATAGATAGCGAACCATATTTCAGCGAATGAAGTGTACTTAGGCTGTCTAATAACGCGCGAAGTATGGCAATGAATGAAATAACTTTATTGAGAGCCCGGCGAAGGTTAATTCCGCGCGGGCCTGAGCTCCGGCCTAGGCATCAGCCTTAAGTACCTGGGCTCGCGTGACTTCCTTGTCTTACTGGGCGGCCCAGAATTTGTCTTCTCATGAGGAGCTGTGCAGAGCCGCCTTCCAGCGCTTCCAGCAATTCGAGACTGCCTACTCGTCGTTTCTGTGTGCTCCATTGTCTAAATTCAAGCATTCCCGTACTACATGTCTGTCATGAGTAAAGGGGCACGGGGCGCGTGCCGTATGGCGGAATGCGTCGATGGTGTGCCGGGAATGGAAAAGTACCCGATGGTGTGCACCCCCACCACGTCCACGCACGCCATTGGCCGGAGAAAGGCGCGTGCCACGCGACCCGAACTGAGGTGCGGAACCCCAGACGAAGAGAGAGTCATTGTTCGGTGGAGTTGGCCAAGAGGAAGTGGTGCAAGCCAGCGTCGCGCCCGCGACGGGAACAGCAGAGCCGAGTTCTGGAGGCAGCGTGTCGTATGTCCCGGGAGGGTGGCCGTTGACCTCGGTGTCTACCGAGCGAGGCGTCCTGGGCTTGCGGCAGCCTCATTACGCAGTTTTCATGTCCTCTGCGGCTCTATCCCAGCTCGACGAGATGGCAACCCACCGACAATCACGGAGCCATGTCGGTAGTTGGACCCCGTGGCACTCAGGAGAGGCCGACAGTTAGGCCTAGCTGGGAGGGACCGGTGTTCTCGACGGAGAACGAGGCGTCGGCAAAGAAGATGATCAGCGAGGCGTCTGATCATCGACGACGGCCCTGAGACATCGACAGCAGCTTCGACGACGGGACAGAGCGTCGACTTGGGCAACGAACAGTCAGCGGACTCCACGAACGTTCGATTCGTAGCGCGACTGACCCAGAGGCCTCAGTGGCCAGACTTTCATGTCAGGAGGAGCTAAGCATAGCTCGAATGTTGTGTAATGTTAGTGAGTGCGCAATAACTTTGGGTTTCTGCATTGTTACCTTTTGTTGTAAATTTTGAGTGCGTGTTTCTTTTTTGGTTTTTCGTGGTGTGTGACATAATAGTGGATTTGCAGTGCCACCACGGTGTCTCCCGACTCTCTCTCTCCCCCAACTCCACTCCGCATTGCAAGCGCTCCCGAGATAACGTGACAATGTCCCACGTTTGCCCTGACAAGACGACTTATAATTATCCGTCGAATACTGGCTAACAGAGACGAAATATTACTGGAGTTGAGTAAAGTGTGTGGTGGCAGTTGTCTCTATGCAACTGCCTGCTTCTTACGTGGTGTTTAGGTATATAAGGGATTTTTTTATGGAAGCGTTATACTGTAAGCGTGCACATAAAGGAACATAGAGTATATAGATCATATAGAACAAATAATTAAAACATATCTTCCGACAAAAAATTAAGGAGAACTACAAGACTAACGCAGGTTCGGTCCCTGCCGGCGGCGTTATCTTTTAGTCCACTTACGTTCTTCAAATTTGCATCCTAATTACTACGAATAAGATGGCCTATACTTTCCTTGGCTTCATTGTCTGTTAGTTATCCTTAATATTGTATCTAACAAAGAAAAACGAGCCCTTAAAAGTAATCTTATTTCCTTCACATAAAAAATGACAGAAATTACGTACGTTAAATTGGTGTCTCTTCATGGGCATCTGCAGTTTTCAGTCATGCGTAGTGCTGTATATTAACTGGCACGAACGCGAGCAATGTGAAAAGTACCTCTAGCCTTCGTCGCGTAAAGAAGCGTAGAGAAGCTGACGAATCATGCTGAGATGTGTTTCCATATTCCAAGTTCATATAGGGTATATCTCACTTATACCGATTTCCAAGGCACAGGCTTGTCTATATTCTTTAGTATGTACTACCGTTATTATTTGTGCCTTATCTGCTGTGCAGCTCGCCTTCGAAGGAACCACTTCTGGTGACCCTGGAACAGCTGTCGCCGTGGACGACATCAGCTTAGGCGAGAAGGGCTGTCCTCCACCTGGCAGCTGCTCTTTTGAAGAGGACATGTGCAACTGGCAGAACATCGAAGGTCGCAAATACGCGTCATGGTACAGGAACCAAGGACCAACTCCCATGTCCCGCGACGGCCTCAACACGGACCACACGCTCGGAACTGATGAAGGTCAGGACTTTAGTGTCAGTTTTCAGCACTCTTAGCCTACAGAGCATCCACTGTTACACCCACGGGCCTAGCCCGGAAGCCTCAAAAAATCTTTTAGAGGCGCTTTTCCTTTTGCGCCATAAAACTCGACATGGCCATCGATAAAGCTTTGTTGCTTCAGAATTGGGACGGCGACCAGTTTACTTCCTTTCAGAGTATTTCTTAAAGTGCCCATCACCAGTCTTGTTGTTGTAATCGAAGAAATATTTCGCCCAGATAACGCGGTGATGTTCGTGTCTGGAAGATATGAAACAGGTACACGATGTGGCTCCAATTAAAAACAAGAGGCAACGCGCCCATCTTTTCTAGCAGGCGGCCCTTAAAACGCGATATCCTCGAAATTAATACGTAGAAAAGTAATGTTCAGCAGTCTGGGGAGGGAAAAACGTTTTTGCGATCGGTATAAAGTGGTAAAGGTACGATAGAATCTTAATGAAATTCAACATATAATGAAGCCACGAAACTATGGGGGAGGTTAACTGTACTGTTTCAACTGTATTGTACCAGTTAAGATGAAAATATTAAGAAAGTAAAGTGGATGAAGAGTCAACTTGCCGCCGGCACGGACCGAACCTGCAACCTTCGGATAACGCGCCCTACGCTCTACCAATTGAGCTACGGTGGCGGTCGTTCCCTTGTCCACTTCACCGGGTATATATGTGCATGCAGCCTGGGAATATTAGTCAGCGCCACTAGTAGCCATGACGGCGAGTGCGGAGTGTGGAACACTCTTTTGCCAGCTGGCGTCATGTAGCACGTGATCATTTTTTTGCCGAGCGCACAGCTGACCAATAAGCCCTCGTTTACTACCTGAAAGTATCAAGTCTGCCGGAACGAGACCCTCGCTGTGAATGAACGAAAGAGGGAATTTTAAGGGCGCGTTTGCTTGTTTGATACAAAGTTATTAAAAACCCAGAGATAATGAAGCCAATGAAAGTATAGGGGACGTTAATTGTACTGTTTTAACTGTATCGTAGTAATTATGATATAAACGCTAGGAAAGTATAGCGGACGAAAAAACAACTTGCCGCTGGCAACGAACGAACTTGCAACCTTCAGATAGCGTGCCGAAGTTTGCAAGAAAAAAAATTGGCCGCGTATCTGCGTGCTTCGCTGCAAATGTCGTCTAAAGACGATAGAAGAGGCGCTGCGTGAGATATGAACGCCATCTGGCAATACGTAGGGAAACGTGAATGCTATGTTGCGGGCTGGTAGTCCCGGCGCAGCAGCAGGCGAAGACCGGCGGCGACCAACGTGACCGGCGGGGACGCCAGCGAGCCCGAACACGCGGTTTGGCGCGAAGCGCCGAAGCAGAAGAAACGTCCGCACTCAACGAGTACTCTCCACACACTCTTTTATATACACGTCGCCTGGGTAAAGCAGGAATGCCAGAGCGGCGCCCCATGGCACTCGTACAGTGCAATACTGAACCGAAACCGAAACACAACAATGAGCTCGTGCAGAGGGCACGGAGGAAGCCAAGTTTCGGCGCAGTCGCATTTTCAGCTTTGTTGAAACAGCGCTCACTAGAAGACGGCGAAGTAAAAGAAGGCACAGGACAGGCGCCGCCTGTCCTGTGCCTTCTTTTACTTCGTCGTCGTCTAGTGAGCGCTGTTTCAACAAAGATGAACGCATACCAACTCGCTCAAGCTTCCATTCTTATGCATTTTCAGCGCAGCTTAAGAAACTAGGGTCCTTAAAATTACGTATGTATGCATTTTCTATTAAAGGAACACGCCACCTAATACTTACCTAGTGATGTTGCACCTCAGATATGCATGATATTTACTTTTTGATCGACAACGTTCACAAGTATGAACAGCCGTACCAGTTCAAGACGGCTGGCCCTTGGGCAAGTGGTTCACCTTTGTCCGAGTGGCTGAATCGAGGGACGTGCAGACAGACAGACAGACCAAAATTTCTGCGTTTAAGTTCCCCAAGAAAGACTATCGTCTTTAATAATGTATACAAGTATGAACCTAGTCAGCCGTTCACGATGGCTGGCCCTTGGGCAAGTGGTTCAACTTTGGCCGAGTGGCTGAATCGAGGGACGTGCCGACAAACAGAAAGACAGACAGAAAGACAGACCAAAATTTCTGCGTTTAAGTTCCCCAAGAAAGACTATCGTCTTTAAAAATCGCATGCTTTGTGACGCCAACTGGCAAGAAAATTAGGGAAGCTTCCACAATGTCGCAGAAGGCTGGGTCACAGCAGAGCTGGTGGACTAGAAGCAGAAGAGGAAGAAGAGGACGAAGATCGAGAAGATAACGAACAGAGTGCGTGCCGGTTCACGAAGATGACAGGTTTTCTACGCCACACGGCAAGTTAAACCTGCTATACTTTACTACAAATGGCTAATAATAATAATGTCTGAGGTTTAACGTCCCAAAACCACGATTTGATTATGACGGACGCGGCAGTGGAGGGCTCCGGAAATTTCGACCGTCTGGGGTTCTTTAATGTGCACCTAAATCTAAGTACACGGGCCTCAAACAATTTCCTACCATTGTAAATGCAGCCACCGCGGACAGGATTCGATCCCGTGACCTTCGGGTCAGAAGTCAAGCGCCATAACCACTTGGCCACCGTGGCGGGGCCTATACATGGCTACGGTTTCTCTCTTCTTTTCTTTTCTTTTTTTGTGTGTTGATTCATATCTCTTTCTCTCTGGCTATTTCTTTATCTGTCTTTTAGATGCGAAGCATCTCTTGCTCTGGGGTATGTCTCGCGGCGTTGGCCTTGGCGTCCGCACTCACACTACGCATTCGCAACTCACCTCCTTACCTCTCTCCAACAGCTGCGCGTTACTCTCTCCACTTCTCTCAGCAACTGTTTGCGCTTCTCCTGCGTTCTCGTTTCTGCTCTCGCGGCCCATGCGCTTCTCTCCTCCTCTAGTCTCCTCTCCTTCAAGTTTTAGAGCGCTGCGCGTTCAGTCCAGCGCTTGCTTCGGTTGACTCCTCTGAAATACGGGCTCGACATGCCGAAATTCTCTCCTGTGCAACGCCGCGATGAGCGCCAGCGCATGCGCGTACCCTACCCCGCTTGCTGTTCTCCTACACTGCACCCCTCTCGCGCGCCTGTCGACCGCGCTCCCCGCTTGCACTGTGAGAATTAACGGCCAAGCTAGAGGGAAGACACGACACGCGCGCGTTCCACGACGCGATGTCGGTAGCATGCCCAACGAACGCCAACGGAACGCGATCATGGAAGTGCTCTGGCTCCGCATCGCCTCATGATCCCCTTGAGCGGGAGATGGTGTAATTTTTTCTCTTTAGCTTTCTTTTTCCCTTTCTTCTCTTTTTTCCTCTTTTTTTTTCTATGTCATTCTCTCTGGAGTCTGTCTCTTGTCTTCTATCTTTTTTATGTTTCCTCCATTTGTTATTTCTTTCTCTATCTGTATTTCTCTGTAGTCGGTGGCTCGTTTTTCTATCTTTTTCTCTGCTTATCTCTTGCTTTTTACTTTTTCTATGTCTATTTCGTTCTCTGTCGTTCTGTCTTTTTCTCTCTTGCTTTCCTTTCTTTCTATATCTATTTTTTCCAACTTATTTCAATGTCTTTGTTTCTTTATCTCTTTCTCTCTGTGTGTAGTCGTCTTCTGGCCTTCTATCTTTTTTCTCTGTTTCTTCCCTTTCTTTCTATCTATATATTTGTTTCTATTTGTGTCTATCTATCTCTCTCGCTCTCCCTCTCTGTACTCGTTCTGCTGCTCTCCTTTCCCTCCTCCTAACTTTCACATCTCTCCTCCTCACCTTTACCACCCTTTTCAGCCATATTGCTGTACTATACCATGCAAGGCAACGCTTCGCTCTGTCAGCGTGCCTGTATAGCCGAGTGGCTAGGACGCTCTTATTGGGATCGTGGGTAGGCAAGTTCGAATCACGCCTCGGTAAAAATATTTTTTGCCAAAAAATTCTCTAATTCTCTTTCTTTCTTTCTTTCTTTCTTTCTTTCTTTCTTTCTTTCTTTCTCTCTTTCTTTCTTTCTTTCTTTCTTTCTTTCTCGCTCTCTGTACTAGTTGTCTCGCCCATCAAGTTATTGCACTCCTCGCCAGACTAATCGGCGCACGTCTTCTAGTAGCAAAGCAGAAGAGGAAGAAGAGGAAGGCGATGACAAAAAGGACACAGAGAGTGCGGGCCGGTTCATGGTGGTGATAGTTTTCTATCTACAACACACGGCCAACCTCGACCTTAATTGCTCTGCTTTAAAAAGAGTTTTCCACACTCGCCGTCATGGCTACGAGCGACGCTGACTATCCCCCTCTTTGATTTGCATTCATGTAAGTACATGCTAAAGTGGATAAAGGGACCACGCGCCAGTAGCTCAATTGGTCACTTTTTCGGGTGCGCTATTCGACGGTTCCAGGATCGGTCGCTGACGGCGGCAAGTTGTTTCGTCCACTTTACGTTCTTCAAATCTATGTCATAAGTACTGCAATACACTTAAAACAGCAAAATTAACGTCTCCTATAATTTCCTTGACTTCATTTTCTGCTGGTTTTGATTATAATTGTATCAAACAAAGAAACGAGCCCTTAGAATTTCCTTCTCCTTGTTCAAAGGTACAGTAGTTACGTAAGTGGTAACAGAATACGTCTGCTTAGAGCAGATGGTGACCTCAAATTCCGACCATGACACTGAAGTATCCAGAAGAATAAGAATGGGGTGGAGGCACATTTGGCAGCCATTCTCGGATTATGAATGGCTGTTTACCAGCACCCCTTAAAGAGAAAGGTATGTAGCAGCTACATCTTACCGCTACTTGCCTACGAGACAGAAACCTTCACGGTTACGAAAAGGGTTCAGATTAAATTAAGTACGATGGAGCGAGGCATGAAAAGAAGTACGATAGGTGTGAACCTAAGCAAGAGAGCAAGCTGGTTCAGGGAACAACGGAATATTAAGGACAGCTTAGTCTAAAATTTAAAGACAAAATGGGCGTGGGCAGGGCATGTAGCACGCAGGCAAGATAACCGCGGGTCATTACAGAAAGAGACTAGATATTAAGAGAAGGCAAGCGCTCTAGGTGGAGGCAAAAAGTTAGGTGGGCAGATTAAATTATAAAGTTTGCGGGTATAACGTTGCCGCAGCAAGCACAGGGCCGGCCGAATTTGCGAAACATTGCGGAGGTCTCTGCTCTGCAGTGGGCGGGGTCAGGTTGATGACATCGCCTTAAATGGCGAAATATCGAAGTGGCATCTTCTTAGCAGTGAGTGTAGTCAGGCTGATGGTATTGCGCTTTAAACACAAGTTAACATCACCCTCAGATATGCTCTAACGCAAAACGCACAGCTTGCAAAGTCGTTGACTCTGAAAGGATGCGGTACGCGGAATCCCACCGATTGAAATGTTCCGCGAACGTGGATAGAGAAAGTAACAGTAATAGGCTTGAGTAAAACAACGGAGGAATCGCTTGTCATCATTAGTTGGGGGCGCCCGTAAAGTCCGCGAAACACCACGCCACCGTCCGCCTCATCGTCTTCAGCAGGCGGAACTGGCACTCAGGATACAGGCACGTTAGTATAGCCTCCCACTGTTTTCTAGTTCGTTCGGTCGTGCAATACGTGGCACCTCGGTGATCACACATTCTAATACGATGTTGCACAGGGTGGTCGAAATTGAACGCTGCTCGAGTTAACCTTATAGTCCTCTTCTCCTATTTCGATTCTTTCGCCGTAGTTAGACTTCTAAGGGTTGCCCTGGCCCACATCAGTGCGTTTAATCCGCTCGATCTGGTTCGCCTCCTACGCCTACGCCAACTCCTGCCAGGTGTACTATCGTACCGTTATCATCGATTTGTGGTGATAGCCGGTATGGGAGGCGTCAACGTGGGGCGGTCCTGCTGCTTTAGCACATAGAAAAGGGTCAGCACTAGGAAATGTCAGCCGAGGCAGTGGTGGTACTATTCTGTGATAGTGACCTATGATACCTGGTGGGATACTAAGAGAGGAGGTCTCTAACTCCTACAATAGTGGAGTGTTTTGAAATTATCTTGTAGAAAAAAGTTCCCAAAATGGTACGTGACAACTTTAATTAACAACCAAATTGTGCGATTGAGCCTAACGCTAAATTTTCTAAAGGCAGCGCAGTTAACTCCACTTCACCGGATGCTAAAGTTTAGCGCATTGTCGCGAGCAATGTTTAGGCAAACTGGTGAATACCACTGCGACAACAGCTGGTCAGGGCACACGAATCAGAATTCCTAAGACAGACACACAAGCGACACAAGAAGCTGTCATAAAACCAGAAGCTTCCACAGCTGACGAGCAGGTAGGATCAAGGGCGGATCCAGGTGCTTATATTTTGGGGGAGGGGGGCGGTTCTTTCATCCGACCGGGGGGAGGGAGGCGAGAGATGAGGAGTAAAGTAGAGGGCGGGGACAAGATTCTCCTTTCCCCTTTTGGGCAGTAGTAGCTGAAGCAACCTGACAAAGCAGATGTACCACAAGCACTGAAGAGAGAGGGGGCTGACACAGGCTTTAGGGGGGGGGGGTCATCGCCTTTACCTCCCCTCCCCCCGTCTGGATCCCCTACTGGGTAGGATGTGGGCTTCTGACAGAGCACATGTTCTGCTAAATTGCCGTCCGACTCTGATAGACCTAATATAATGTTCAGTGTGCAACATCGATGAAAATTTTAAACAATTAAAATAAGCTATTTATTTCAGGGCAAACACCCTGCGTTTTGTTTTATTACTCAATGCGCTCTCCCTTAATATCTATGCAAGGGATCTTTCTTTGCCTTCAAACAACAACCAGTGAGAATGAAACAGCGAAATTAACATTAATGCGATAAGATATCAATGCACGCCTGATTCTTTGCCTGTAATAAGTGTGTGAAGGAGAGTTCACGGTGGTCTCTAAGCAATATCATTTGTGGCTAGATGAAATTGGTTGAACATGTGTTACCGCTTCGTGGATTTCAAGTGCGCTTGAAAGCATGAGCACTAAAGTAAACAGATTCACAATTTACACTGATAAATGGTGAGTTCTATACTTTCAATAATCTTTACCCCAATTCATCGTTCTTCCTTTCCTAGAATGCATTCATAGCGATTACCTTTCACATCTGTACAAAATAGTGCACAAGCAAAAGTAAACTCCCTTGTATGATTTGTTCTTCTTCAGGGTATTACTTGCTTCTTGACCATGCCGACCTTTCTGAAACCGGAACTGCTATTCTCGAAAGCCAGACATTAACCATGGGTCCCGCTGCCTGCGCCAAGCTCTACTATTACATAAAGCAAAAGGGTAAGTTGCGTATTCTTAATTCAGACTGAGGCACTGTGTGAATTCAAGCTAATGCGAGGTATACCTCGCATAAAAGGAAAAGTATATGCAATGACTGGTGCAAATGAAAACAGTTATGACGATCATAAGGCTTTTTGTTTTTCATCGGGCCAGCAAAGTAAGAACACGGTGAAACCTTGAAGAAACTCCTGAGAACTCTGCATAAGAGCTGCGTTGGATGCAATAAACACTACTTACGCACTTCAGCGGAATTACTTCACGGAACTTCCATACAAATTTCCTTCTCTTTCATGAAGTATCAAAAAGAAAAAAGTGCCTATGATTCTCTTCTTTCCTGGCACCTTCTTTATGTATACATCAGAGAAACTGAGTAACACGCGACGCCACAGGTAAAGGGGAGCAGTCCGCTTGTGCACATCACATGATATTGTCTAGATGTATTGTGCAAGAACGTGTGTTCATTGAAGTTTTTCAGTTCGTATGCGTGGGGCGTTTCTGACTACATGATGTAACGAGCGACCGCTTTTAGCAAGTTGCCGGCGCGCTAGGTTTGGATGTTGCCGTGACTGAGACCTTGCTATTTTACTGAGGATAACGCGAATCTCTTGAGTTTTGAATTTCGGGAAAATTCGGCTACCATATATTCGTGACACCCAACAACTTTCTTATTTCTAATTTACGCTGTGTGCCTTCGGATATTATACCTTCAATTGAAGACTAGTAGATATGATTAACGAAAATGCACATATTCTGTCAAAAACAATTGCTAGCATTGCTTTCATTTCCCTGAGCGCTATAGGAGATGCTCACGATTTGAAAAAAAATACATGGTTGATTCCTCCGTCATAGGAATCGGAATAACACGAAAGTAAGCGTGCCCTTACAGAAGTAACTGAATGTTTACTGCACATTGATATAAGAGAGTTTGCACAATGTATATTGATGTCTGGCAGCAATGGCACCGTTTAACGTGGATCTGCTCACTTTTATGATTGGTGGTACATCTTCATCCTGACGAATAACGTCCTTGCTAAATGATTAAACAAACCCGTGTGGCAGCTGTAGTAGTTAACAGTGAAAGCGTCATCTTAGAACGAGGTGTGGTAGCCAGAAGAGCGTCGCATATTGGACGCAGAACTTGGTCGCCATCCCGCGGCATGTTAAAATGTGATTGAACACCACGGCCGGACTAGAAGGAAACGCAAAGCGCGTCGTGCTGCCCCGGTAGCCCGGCCGCGATTTTTCCAGGGGCGAGCGCGTGAGCGGGGAACGTGCTGTTACAGCCAGGTGAGGCAGGCGCTCGTCGCAGAGCTAGGAGCGAGGCCGACGCTTTTACGACGCTTGGCTAAGGTCGCCACACCGCGGTGGGTTAAGGCATTGACAAAATTGAACTTCTATTGATAACGGGAGGGACGTTTAACGCGTTGCAGGTGCTAATCGCGGAGGCCACAGTAATGACGAATTACTTTACTTTACCGCTCCCAGAGGGCAACACCGCCCCGCCGACCGGGAGACTGGTAGATATATAAGGCGCCTTTGTAAAGCCTCTAGAGTCTGTGACCGTGGCGCAGTGGATAGCATGCCCGGCATCTGTTGTCGCGGACCGAGCGGTTGTGGGTTCGATGCCCGTTGACGGAACTTCTTTTCTCTGCCATCTGATCGTGTATATTTTTTCTACTGTCATTTCCGTGACGGAAATACGTTACTGAAGTCTTGGTGGACCCCGGCATAAAACACTTTTGTGTTAAAAGAAATAACTGCTACATGTACAGGCGCTGACGCCGACCGCGTTGTTATTGTCCTATTTTTTGTGTAGTTCTCCTTTTCGAACAATGTCGCTTTTCATGCTTTTTAAAATAATGATATCTGCAAATCACTATGTATATATTGCCTGCAAAGTGCATCACACATAGCCACTCGTTTCGTAATATTAATATGTTCGCAATCTTGCAGCTGATACTACACTGAGCGTCGAGTTCGCAGACCCATTGGGGAAGCAGATAGGGTCGCCCACGATTGTGTCCGCCAAAGGTCCCAGTGAGTGGACACAGCTGTCGGTGGAAGGCCGCAACCTTCCTAGTGCGTTTACGGTGAGTAGTCGATAGTGGTCTAATCGATAAAATAATTTAGATTACCTGGTAAGATTGAGTGAATCTCTAAATCAGGTGCTCGGTCTGCATGTGTATATTGCGATATAGTTCTACACGAGCCACAAATATGCAATAGCTACAATCATATTGTTACCCGATAAAGCACGATTGAATTTGTTCTTTAGTATTCTACAACGAAGCCGTACGCATGGCTAGTGCTTCATGCATGTTCGTGCTTGTGAAATGAATTTGGCGTAATCCATTCCGGCCACTTATTAATTAATCAATCAATCAATCAATCAATCAATCAATCAATCAATTGATCGTTTATTTGCCATACCAAGGAACAACCGTAAGGTCTTTGTGCTGGCACACGGAAAGAAATTGCAAATAATAAAAGATAAAATGATGTCAGCCTACTACAGAAAATGCGAACAAATGAGAGCGAAAATGTAAAAAGGGAACAGCACAGATACACGAGACAAGAGAGACTGACAGGACTTGGCGCTGGCTAACAACATGAGCGTTTATTTCGTATGTGCACAAATATATACGCTTCTTGGGAAACAGAAATCAACAAAAGAGAGAACGGCAGGGGAGAAGGTCAACGCACGCGTCCCAACTAGTCCATGACGGTGCTATGATCACGTGCGGAGATGCCTAATTTCCTTGTCGGTTAGTGTGATCGATGGTGTACTTATACATAGCCACTGTTTTCATGACCCAATGCAATGAATTGCGAGTGATTCATATATTTTCCGGGCGCGGCTATCACGATATTTGCGCAAGATGCGCGTCTGATCAAAATTAGGACTGCAGCCACAGTCGGCACAGTGAATAGCCAAATTGCTTCCAGTACGCGCCTTGAGGTTGTTCTTGTGTTTTTCGCAGACGGTCGTTGATGCAGCGGCCCGTCTGCCCAACGTAAAGCCCTCCGCAGGACGTATGTACCTCGTAGTGCACACTTCGGTCTTGCAAGGCACAAACTGTGTTTCACGATGCTTCTTGCAAGTGGAAGGACTTTGGCGAGGGGCATTCACCTTCCTGCACAATGAACCCAGCTTTACCGGTGCTTACGTTTTCATGTGCAGCTACCTTCTTGATTTTATGTGAAACACCGTGCAGGTATGGGATGACCGCAACCCTTGCCCTGTCCTTTTCAGCACGAGATCGAACCGTCTTACGGTGCTCCTTCAGGAGGACCGTAAGACTGTCCTCCTTAAGGAGACGTAAAATACGCTTCCTAGACCTCAAGATAGTTTTTAGTGCAGAGCACACCTGCTGGGAGTATTCACGCCGTTCAAAAAAGAGACCTCCTTCGATTTTTATCGCACCATTCTAAGTTGGTCAAACGGGCCATCGCCATCTCTGCTATGAAAAATGCGCTAGTCAGGTCTTGTCCACATGTAATCGCTTCCAGTTTCACTAATCAAGTCTGCAGGTTGAAGAAGGCTGGCTTCTCTGACAAATTCCTGTCGAGGCTGGCAGAAGCCCCCCTGAAGGAGCACCGTGAGACAGTTCGACCTCGTGCTGAAGAGGACAGGGCAAGAGTGGCGGTCATCCCATACCTGCACGGTGTTTCGCACAAAATCAAGAAGGCAGCTGCACGTGCAAACGTTAGAGTGGTGTTTTCGGCACCGATGAAGCTGGGTTTATTGTGCAGGAAGGTGAATGCCCCTCGCCAAAGTCCTTCCACTTGCAAGAAGCATCATGCAACACAGTTTCTGCCTTGCAAGACCGAAGTGATCTACGAGGTACCTACGTCCTGCGGAGGGCTTTACCTCCAGCAGACGGGCCGCTGCATTAGCGACCGTCTGCGAGAACACAAGAACAACCTCAAGGCGCGTACTGGAAGCAATTTGGCTATGCACTGTACCGACTGTGGCTGCAGTCCTAATTTTGATCAGACGCGCATCTTGCGCAGATATCGTGATAGCCGCGCCCGGGAAATATATGAAGCACTCGCAATTTATTTCATTGGGCCATCATGTGTAAGTACACCATCGATCGCAGTAACTGACAAGGAAATTAAGTATCTCCGCACGTGATCATAGCACCGTGATGGACTAGTTGGGACGCATGCGTTGACCTTCCCCCTTCCCTCTATTTTGTTTATTTCAGTTTCCCAAGAAGCATATATATTTGCGCACATACGAAATAAACGCTCATGTTTTTAGCCAGCGCCAAGTCCTGTCAGTCTCTCTTGTCTCGTGTATCTGCGCTGTTCCCTGCTATGAAGCCAAGCCAACAAGCTTAAGTTTGCACCCTTTTAAAAATGTGACAACACAATTTAGGACAGCCGGTAAAATACGTTAACGCAACACAAATATAAAAAGACAATTAAAGCTACAGTTCACATGTAACAAAGCTCAAGGTAAACTGAAAGACAAAAAAAAAAGAAGAAGAAAATCACTTCTACAATTTCAGCCACTATTTGAAAGCAGCGCGAAGCTGGGAATAAAAGAACGGCTCCGAGTTACGAGAAACATCCCGAGCAAGAAAATAAACATTACAGAGGCCTTGTATCCGGCGGAGAGTCCAGTTATGGCAAAGGCAGAGATGGTGCATGAAAAATTCTGTGCTCTCTGGTTACCTTACAAGAAATTGGATACGTAATACAGCTAGCAGTTCAGGGCAGGGTAATATACCATGGACTCCTCATTTTCATACTGCATGTTTCAACGGTAGGAAAATTGTAACAAAATTGTAGGAAGACAACACCAATAGAAGTTTTATTCAGTTTATGGTGCACGAATTTAGGTTTGCGCAACCAAACTGTCACCCATATTTGAACATATGTTATGCGTGTAACCACTTAGGGCTGAAGAGAAGATGTTACGCAGTTTAAAGTACTATTTACTCAAAATGTTCAGAGTAAAGGTCGCTATGCATCATATATATTCGTAGCAACTGGATCGGTAGTTTTAATAGCTACCCTAAAATATGGCTGGACTTTTCCGGTGAAGTTCAAAGAGTGAGGGCGCATTACAGTATTAAAGGCATTCCATCCCGTGCTTACGTGAACTCTTTTGTGTATTCATCTCTTTGGTTTCATTTCTATCCCACAATTTCTAACTGCTGACGATTTTTTTAACTCCGACCGCATTGTTCTCCAGTTTGGGCTGAAAAAACTAGAGCATAGATCATTTACACACGCAAAAAGAAAATGGTCATGGAGCATGGCCTCACGAACCGAAGGCTTGTAAAGGGACGCGGGCATTGCTATAGTCGTTGATATCGACTGGCCTCAGTGATTACATGCAGGCTTGACGGGCAGCCGCAGTGTTCATGCTCATTTTACCTACCTTTCTTCCCCAATTGCTTTTGACATCTTAATCGCTGCCCACACATATGAAGCTGCAAACTGAATGCGCTTCTTCTTGTCATTTGTCCATATTCCTACTTCCATTCCCCCTACTCCTACGAATGAAGAGCGGCTTCGTGTATGTACGTTTAAATATATATATATATATATATATATATATATATATATATATATATATATATATATATATATATATATATATATATTAAAAAGTGTTAGACTCCAATCATTGACCTAGGTGTGTGCTAGTGGCACTCGCACGTCAGCGTTTTCATACCCATGTTGTTAACTTTGTTTCGCATGCTGCCGAAGCGGATCCCAGAGGGCACGCAGGAAGAAGCGCGTGGTTGTGATAGGCTGCGCCAGGTGCCGCAACGATCCGAGCTGTTTACACTCTTCCAGTGAACTAAATTAATTAATTCTAATTAATAATCGCGACACTCAATTGTCTCTTATTTTAGGTCAACTTATGCTTCGACACCATATGTGTCTAACTCTTCACTTGTACCGGAACCAGCGATTTCTGTTTACTAGAAAACCTTTTCCGAATATTCGGAAAACCGGAAATATGTGCTCGACATGACATGCTTGGAGGAGAAACAAGAGTGTCAATCTGCTCTTGCCACTAGTGACTGTTATTTTTGTGGTTGTTGAGACCCAGAAGAACATTTACGAAATAAGTATCTGGGTATCTTGCGCCTCAACTAAAACCATGTTTTTCTTTTTAATTGAGATAACGCTCTTCCTTTTTCATTGCCCCACATGGAGTATTTAAAGAATTAAATGCAATGAAGTGACATTGTCATAACTGAATCAACTTCATCTTTTCCAGACACTTTGGCTTCAATTCCATATCATACAATTAATTGAATTTTTGAATAGATTGCATATATAAGCAAGCTTAACATGCAGATAATGGCAGAGGCAGCGCGGGGTGTTCATGCTTCTAAATTTTTGTCGTACATGTGGTCCTGACCTCGGTAATATTTTATTCTCGTTCCGGAGAGAATATCGTGTTTTGTGGGTAATTAACTTTATCTAAGCAATATTTCTAGTTCATTACCACTTTTTTGCTCTGGAATTGCAAAGTATAAGCAGAAATGTTTTGTTACCCAATGCATATGCATTCATTTATAGAGCCTGGCTGGGTTTTATAGCGCCATTTAAAACGTTTTCAGCGTGTCTTTTTTAAAATTTGCATGTCTTTTTTATATGTTTTTTTATAATCTGAGCAGAATATGCAGATTGACAGCGCAAAAGTTTTACATCTATCCATACATAAAGAGAACAGATGTAATTTATCAAAAAATACAATTCTTGATGGTGCTCAATATAATTTAAGCGCTACAGAAATAGGCCTGCTTCATTTGCTTCATGCTGCCAGCAAAGCGTTGCTGTGCGAACCATCCAGAATTATCACTACGTCGCAGTTACCATATATTGTTACATCACGGCACCAGGAATTGTAAAAGAAATAAAATACGTATTCACAGAAGAGAATTATTTTTTGCCTCATCGGCAGTCATAGTTGTGAGTAAATATCCGAATGAATTAATCCTAAATGAAATAATATGCTGTTCTACCACGCAGATATTGATCACTGGCGATACGGGGTACTTCTCCAGTGACCTTGCAATAGACGACATTGAAGTGAGCCAGGGAAAGTGCGGCCATGTCCCGGATGTCACAAAACTGCCGGAACCAAGTAAGACAGAAGGTATTCTCAACCACCAATGAACGAACTCCTTTCCAATTTGTTTATTCACGTGGTGCCAGGTGCACGCATTGAACTATCATTATACTAAGGATAATTTTAAGAAATCCACAATCATCTTGTCGTATTGCCAACGTAACTATTTTGATTAATATTTACACTTGTTAAACATTACTCGAACTTGCAGCTTTTTTGTGTTTCGTTGTTTTCATAAATCTTTTACACCACATGTTATTCATCTCATTTTCTTGTTGCATGACTATGACTGATTATGTAAGGTCGTAAAACGATCTTATTTGTTTAAGTGCTTGCTTAAATGCTCTTCACTTGTCACGCGTATAAATTCAGTTCATTCATCGTAAATTGATACGTGCGGTAAGCACCATTACAGCAAAATATATCTTAGAATTTAAATATATATATATATATATATATATATATATATATATATATATATATATATATATGAATGATGTTCTTGCCTGAATGATTAAGGAAGCACCACACATTAGGCTGGATGCACAAGATGGACCAACTGTGAACATTCTTGACGTAGCTGACCCGCAACCAGTTGTAACTCCAACAAAGAATACCTCCAGCAGCTTATCTTCTACGTCCTCATGTGCTATGTGATTTGGCTACACTGAGCCTCCTAATATTGGTCGGTGGAATTAGCACCGTCGTGTGAATCCAGTTTTACACAAACTGCACACATAACCCTCAGGATATGGCTAGGGTATACTCAACCGTAGATAGAAGTCATGCGTCGTTGTGCATTTTCATCGCTTGCAACTTATTTGCTTTGAGCTTGCACACTTCTGTTTAATTATGTTGTTCAGATTACCTTCGTGTGTGGTTTCCCGACAGATGTCGCTATTCATTCTTGTTGTTCAATCTACGGCGCACATTAACGGTGACGACGGGAACACATGTATATTCAGGTAGTAAATGTTGAACTGAAAAGACATCATATATCGTTAGTCAAAAGAGGTTATTGCGCTGGAATGCATTGTCCTGAAAATAAACTCCCTGTATTATTATAATAATCAACGAGAGAGACAAAAGGAGACGTGGTAAGGGCTTTTAGCGACGCCAACTTTTACTAAAGATTGGCCGTGTGAAAATCTGTCTCGCCCTACTGTTAGATTACTTGGCTCCCTATATCAATTGTTAAATCATTCCAGAAACCAACCCGCCGACAATTACTTCGACACCACTACCAAGCGAATCTACAACGCTGCAAGCGGACACCAGTACAACAGGTAGCTGTCGTTTTATTAAATTTATTTGCGCTGTTAATAGTTCAGGTTACCATATTATGATAAAAAACAAGATTACCGGTTAACATTTTTGGTAAGTCATGATTTGCCGCATATAGAACCATGTTTATTTGAGCACATTATTTCATCATTTCTCGTTTGGAGAATTGCGCCTGCCACGACTATTCGAAGAGGGCACAATGCTCTTCAAAAGTGAGAACGCATATCTTTAAAGATAGTTATATATGTGGCGAGTTAGAACTTATAAAATTTAATCTGTTTTGCTTTCGAATTATAAAAAGAAAGAATTCGTGTCGTTTGTGTATTGCTTCTACTAATTGTTGTTCGCCCCATTTCCGTTAATGTGTTTCGCACATTGCGCAAGAGCCATGAACGAAGGCCAGTTAGATAGAAATGTTTTTCGGGGGGTGGGGGGACACACGCCCGTGATCCCACATGGGTAGTTAAGCGTGGTCGAGTGTCATTTTGTTCTGTGTGTCCCATGACCGAAAACAGTTTCGGTGGGGGAGGGGGGGGGGTGGAGGGGGTGGAGGGGAGGACGCGGGCTACGCCACTGAATTAGGCCCATTCAATCATGGACTCATTATCGGCCGCAATGCCGGGTGCTTGCACTTTAGGATGTCTCGCCCGAACACTTTTCCTGATTCAATATGTCTTTCTGGGAACTCTGTTCTGTGTTTGAAGTTATTACGTATGAATTAGTGGCTAGTATGTCACATACTGGTATTTCCCCTATTGCTCCACTGTAAAGTTGTGGTGCGGAAATGCTTCGTAAGGTAAATACGTATTGGTCACTTGCAGCACTTGGAAACATTGTTCTATTGCAATGGCAGAAAGTGCATGCGTCACAGAAGTGATAAAAGTATGAAACAGTTTTGCCACGCTAGAGCATACCTCTTTTAGAAGTCGTTCGTGCTTCCTTTCTTATTGAGGAATTAAAGCTATAGGCAGTGACTGTTGAATTTAAAAGACGTAGGATATTATATGTCTAAAGGGGCTATATCACGGCATTGCATTATCTTGAAAATAGACTCATTGTATTATAATACTGATCAACCAGAGAGAAAAGAAGGGACGGGGTAAGTGCTTTTATCGACACTAACTTGTACTAAAGAATTATCTTGTGAAAGTGTATCTCGCCCTATAATTAGATTATTTGGCTTCTTAATCAATCATTAAATCATTCCAGGAACTAGCCCGTCCACAATTGCTTCGACATCACTACCAAGCGAATCGACAGCGCTGGAACCCGACACTACTACAACAGGTAGCTGGCGTTTTATGAAACTTACTTGCGTTGTTCACAGTCAGACTCTTCAGGTCATCATGTATTTATAAATGTATATTTTACAACATGAAGTGGGTGCTTCATAGGACAGATGCACATGAGCATGTACAGGAAAGAAATCGTATTTTGACATCAAGTTTCTTGTTTATATCGAATTATGCGTATTCTTGGTGAAGGGTGTTATTGCTTCTGCTAAGAAGCACACGCATGCTTTTCGTTTAAATGCGCACCAGCTCCTGAAAGAAGTTCGAATTTCGGATTTTCTCGTAAACGTTATACATTGACATTGTGTGCGTTAAACTAATTTAAAGAAAATAAAATAGCATGCCAAGCATGGTTCGAAAATTACGGTGAGATACGAGCCTCGATAAGTGTCACTTCTTTCACACACTTAATCAATAACGCGATAATTCAAGACCTTGTCGACTACATTGGAGAATTTTTGACAAGTTGCAAGCTTTTATTCCTTATAGCGCTTCTTAAAGGGGCCCTGCAACACTTTTAGAGCATGCTCAAAAAGCGCTGCCGATCGGTATTCGAGGCTCCCGAGAACAAGCGAGCCAAATATTATAGCGATACGCACGGCATGGAATTTACAATAAATTCTCAAAGTCAGCTGAAAATCGCTCCCTCTTCTCTCGACAAATGATGTATTAGTCCGCAATATATGACGCGATTGTCGGCAGTTCCACCATTGGCTGATGTTATAATCACGATAACACCCTCATTATTACTTTCGTTGTTAATTTTGAGTTCAATAAGTAGATAATATATATGTTTATATTCTGTTATCGCGTTAAAAACACCGAACAAACATTATTGTTAGCACTTCCGGTCTCACCGACAGCTCGTCTGCTCGTAGTTGCGTGGTTCCGTTTTCTTCGCCATGCGCAGTGCCGAAAACGTGAATATTTCTGTGCTTTTGACCATTGCCGGTTGCCGCTGAGAGTGGCAGCCGTTCGAGTGTTGCCTCGTCAGCTGAGAACTGCATCGTCGGCACGTTCTCACGACCGACCGAGGCAGGGGCGCAGCGTGTCTCCGATAACAATGCTGGCGTCCGGTAATGGCGGCGCTTCGGGGTCGTCTGCCAGTGCCGTCTTACGAGGCGGTGTATCGGAGTATGGGCCGAAACCGATCTCAGCTGTCATTTGTTCCAAACGAGCGCGCAGGTTTGCTTCCATGGTTGGCAGAGCGATGAAAACACTACGGCGTTCGAGGTGCAAACCCAACATTACCAAACCGACGCGCAGTTTTCAAGCACGCACGATACACAGTGCGATCGGCTCCACTCGACGAGAACGACGCAAGCCGACCGGAAGTGGCGGCACAGACCACGTTGTTGCGCCCAGACGTCAGAGAGAAAAAAATGAAGAAAAAAAACTCCGCCGGCGCTCTTGGGCGGAGTCTCGCTCCTCAGCGCTCCCTCCCTCGACTCGCTGCCTAGCTTTCCGCGCGCTCGCGGCGTTGAGTTGAGGGAGAAAGCTGCGGAACGTGATCTATATAGTTTCGTAACACCACTTAGACTTGACGGATTCGAAATTTTTTTGCGGCATATGACTCGTGAAGAGTCATACGTCAATAATGAGACTATTCCGTATAACTAAGAAAGGTGTTGCAGGGCCCCTTAAGGAACGCGCAGGAAGCACTCGTGGGAAAACGTATTCAATCTAAAATCTTTAGAGGCATACACTGGCGAAACAAATTGCTCACCAAACGGACTGAATGTCGATTAAACTGCACAACCGGTGTAATTATCAGATAACTTAGAAGTAAGGGAGCTGAATTGCCTAATAAAGCAGATCAACTAAGGACAGGACTATACTTGGAAATAAAGAAAGCCAGGGATTCATTTTACTCTACACGAGTGATAAACTTTAGCGGAACCCAAAGGGAGCTGTGGAAGTTCGTTAAACGAAATGGTAAAGATGCATGTGCCATTCCTTATTTTTCTGTTGGAAATAGTAATGTGGAAATTATGAAGCAGAAAAAGTACGCTGCTTCAAGAAATATCTTGAATCTATTCTCTATATGCCTGCCTATGATACTCTTTTAGAACCAGTCAGTTATAGTACTTTGTCAAATATCCCTCTTTTATCTGTTACGATTGAGTAATGAAATTACTTTCCGAATTAACGTCAGCTTCTGCTGCTGCCTCAGGTGGCATTTCTGGTATTCCATAGGATGCGTTAAAAGCTTGAGTACCTATTCCAACAAAATTTATTGTTACTATATTTCAACAGTCACTTGTATCGAAACAGCTACAACCACAGTGAAAAACAGTTAACGTAGTTCCGGTTCATAAAATATACTTTAGGGTTTGGTTCGCAGTTATAGGCTCCTTTTAATAAATAGTTCATGCTGCAAGACATTAGAACGCATATTATATTCCAGCAATTATTATTGCTAGGCCGAAAGTAATTTCCGCAATTGTAGTAAGCGTGGCTTCAAGGCCGAGCGTGACTCAAATGATATAATTTCCCAAGATCATTTTCTGCATCAGACTCCGGCACACATATAGGCTGCATAATGTTCAATTTTCAAATAGCTTTTGGTAAAGTACCGCATTGTCTACTCCTTTCAACCTATCCTGCCTTCCTCCACCACAATGCATTCCTAAATGGCTCGAAAATTATATGACAAACCGATACCAAAAAGTAGTAATTAAGGCATCAGATTCAGACTTTCGCTTAAAAAATGCTTAAGCTTCCAAACTCCTGCTGAAAGCACCACTATACAAACCTCACACGAACGCTTATGTTGAAGCACAATCATTTAGCCACGCATTTTGATTCGACCTTCCTCAGTTGAGCCGCAACGCATGACTTCTCATTGGAGATGCACAACGCCCCACATGTGTTTCTTCAATCTTCAGCGTTCGCAGCAAAACGCTTTATTAAGAAACCTTGACTCTCGTTTCAGAACAACCAGCGAGTACAAGTGAGACAGTCACGTTTACGTCAGTGCCTACTAAAACCGAAGCGCCCTCTACGCCGGAGGCTCTCTTGGACTGCAATCATGGAGAGTTCTACTGCCGCGACGGTACTACGTGCATCCCGGGTGTTCTGGTATGCGACGGCATCCCCGACTGCCCCAACGGGTTGGATGAAAAATGCAGTACGTGGATGCTAGGAGATACTATTCCTGTGTATCGGTATATCCGTTGTAGAGTGGTGTAGTACGTATTACTACACGAAACCTTAGGGATGAAATAAATTTATGTTTCACGGTTAGCTTACAAACCAGGCAAGAGTATTCTAGCCTCTCCTGCTGAGCGAGCTGTTAAGCTTCATGAAGTTTACAAAGGAAGAGAGGGTATCTAAGTAGTGCAGATTTTTTGACAGTGGAGCTGCTCAAGGTCGACCAAGTCCGTGCAGAGCTCACAGAAAACTATCACCATCATGAATCAGCACGCGCTCTCTCTTTTTCCTCTTATTCATCTCCTTCGCTCCCAGAACATGTGCGCCCATTTGTCCGGAGTGGGATGCAATAACTCTGATGGGCGAGAGAACAAGTACACAGAGACGGAGCGAGAAAGAAAGAGATAGAAAGAAATAGAGGAAAAGAGAGGGAAGAAATGCAGAAAAAGATGGAAAGACGGAGTAAGAAATAATAATTCGAACTAACTGACAAACGAAGGAAACAGAAAAAGGAGAAGGCAGGGAGGTTAACCAGAAACACTTCCGGCTGGCTACCCTACACTGGGGGGTCGGGGAAGGGGAATAGAAAGACGAGAAATAGAGAGGAGGAAAGAGAAAAAGAGAGAGAGAGAGAAGAGATGCAGTGCATTCACTACAGCGTGCGGGATTGCACCACAAGTCAGAGGCGTTCGCATAAGCCCGTTGTTCTCAAAAAACACAAGAGCGCTCTCACTGCTTTGTGGGCCGTCGAGCGATGTGGACGGTGCTGTAGTAGCACCTGCACGGAAATTGGCCGATCATCCAGTCGCCGCAGTGCGTTGGACAGTACTTGTCTCTCCGAGGAAAAACGAGGGCAGTGGCACAGCAGGTGTTCGATGTCTTCTCCGGTGCCGCAAACATCACACGCCGCGCTGTCCGTCATTCCGATTAACGTTGTATATGCCTTCGTAAAAGCAACTCCCAACCAAAGGCGATAGAGAAGCGAAGCTTCGCGTCGATGAAGGCCGGATGGAGGTTGGAGTTGCAGTGAAGGGTTCAGTTGATGTAGTCTGGTATGTCTGATGCTCGGTGCGTTCCACTCCGTAAGTGTGAGACTGCGGGCCAGTTGTCGAATCTGCCTTGCAGCGTCTGTCCTTGAAAGCGGAATTGGTACAATGTTTGCTTCCTGATGTGATGCGCGAGCAGCGTGATCGGCGGAATCATTTCCACTGATTCCATAGTGGCCAGGTAACCACTGGAAGTCAATATCGTGGCCTTTTTGAATTACGTGGTGGTGAAGTTTCACGGTTTCATACGTCAACTGTTCGTGGCATCCTCGTCGGAGAACTGACCGCAGGCATTGTAACGCCGGTTTTGAATCAGAAAACACAGCCCATTTACTTGGTCTTTCAGTATCAATAAATTCTAGTGCGCTGCGCAGAGCCGCGAGTTCTGCCGCCGTAGACGTCGTCGCATGTGAAGTTTTAAGACGCAGAGTTATCCCTTGTGATGGTATAACCACCGCACCACCAGAACTGGACGACGTAGTCGAGCCATCCGTATAGATGTGGACGTGGTTACCGTAGTTTTCGTAGAGTAGGAGCAGGCTCAATTGTTTCAGTGCATGTGTCGGTAGGTCTGACTTCTTCCGCACTCCCGGAACCGTTAGGTGAACTCGTGGGCGGCTCAAGCACCACGGAGGGAGCACTGGTTTTGACGCAGGTGCGTACCCCGCAGTAAATGACGAGCGATGTTTGCCGACAGTGGCACTATATGTCGTGTGGGGCCTTTCAGCAGCGAGGCTCGCCAGATGGTGGGAAGGGGTCCTGGCATAATGCCTGAGGTACGTACGCATTGTCTCGGTGATAATGTGTGTCGTGATTGAGTAGTCTTGCGCGATGGCAATGGTTTCAGCCGTTGACGCGCTGCGGGGTAACTCAAGGCATATCTTAAGAGCTTGGGCTTGAATGCTCTGAATCGCGCGCAGGTTAGTCTTGCCGGTGTTCGATATTGCAGGCAAACTGTACCGTAGGAATCCAATAAACAGAACCCTGTACAGTTGTAGCATAGATGGTATCGGCACTCCCCATTTTTTTCCTGCAAGGAATCTGAACATGTGACATATAGCAGTCAGCCGCTTCTTCAAGTAGTTCACGTGTGGAGTCCAAGACAGGTTTCTGTCAATTATGACTCCCAAGAATGATATATTCTGCTGAATGATATAAGGTCTCCGTTAATTGATATACCATAGGCAGACATTGGCTTCCTCGTGAATGCTACCACTGCACATTTCCCGCAAGACACTTCCAGGCCTTGTTTACGAAGGTAGCAGGACGTCATTGTGGCTGCCTTCTGAAGGCGGGCGCGAAGCTGAAGCCGTGTCACACCTGAAGTCCAAATTCAGATGTCGTCAGCGTAGATAGAAAGCTTTACGGTGCTTGGTAGGCTTTCCACCAGTCCAATGAGGGTTAGATTGAAAAGCGTAGGGCTTAGAACTCCTCCTTCAGGGACTCCTCGGCTACTGTAATACTCAGTTGTCGGGCCATTCTGCGTGGTCGCGTAAAACAACCTTCTCTGCAAGTAGCTGCACACCCACATATATATCTTGCCACCAAGACCTACTGTTTCTAATGCACTCAGGATGGCTTCATGGGAGACATTATCATAAGCCCCCTTGACGTCTAGAAACAGAGCAGCACACAGTCTCTTACAGGCCTTATGATGTTCAACATATGTCACCAGATCAACAACGTTGTCTGTTGCCAATCGGCCGCGCCTAAATCCGGCCATGGCATCTGGATAGATTTCATAGTGCTCCAAGTACCATTCCAGTCGTGTTAGAATCATTCTTTCCATTGTTTTTCCCACGCAACTGGCAAGCGCGATAGGACGGTATGAGGAAATGTCCAGCGGCGACTTGCCAGCTTTGAGAAGCGGAATGAGGCGACTTAACTTCCATGCTTGGGGAACTGTACCAGTCTGCCAGGAGTCGTTGTATAGGTGCAGGAGTGCCTCCCGAGCTTCGTCTCCAAGGTTACAAAGAGCACGATATGTAATGCCGTCAGGTCCGGGCGCCGAAGAACGCCTGCACAATGCCAGTGCAACTTCTAGCTCATCCATAGAAAACGGGCACTCCATGCGGTGATCTCGTGAGAGAAATGGGTGGTCGAGCTCCACCGTCCTTGTATCTGTGAAATTTGAGTATAGGGGACGTTATTTGTAGTGATTAAGATGTAAGTCTGAAGAAAGTAAAGTGGGCGAAAAATAGCTTGCCGCTGGCAGGGACCGAAACTGCGACCTTCGAGTAACGCGTCCGATTCTCTACCAACTGAGCTGCTGCGGCAGTCTGGTTATGGGGGGTATTTATGTGCATTTTTAAACTTGGGTGTGTTAGCGCCCCTTGGAGCAGTCACGTGCATCGTGACGCCAGCTGGCAGAAAAAGAGTGTTCCATACTCGCCGTTATGGCTATAAGCGGCGCTGACAAGCACTCCAAACTTTTAAAATGCACACATATACCCCATAAAGTGGACGGGGGGATGACCGCCGCTGTAGCTCAGTTGGTAGACATTGTACGCATTATTCGAAGGTCGCAGGTTCGGTCACGGCCAGTGGCAAGCTATCTTTTCGTCCACTTTACTTTCTTCACATTTACATCTTAATTGCTATAAATAACATCCACTATACTTTCCTTGGCTTTCTTGTCTGTTAGTTCTAAATAATGTTGCGTCGAGGAAGGAAAAACGAGCCTTTAAAATTGCCCTTCCTTCGGAGTAAAAAATAGACAGAGAGATAAATATATAAAGAAACAGACACAAAAAAAATCTTCGAAAAATGAGAGAGCAAGACAGAAAGCGAAAGAAAGAGAGAACGAGATAGAAGGAAGGGGAAGCGAGAAGTAGAGAGACCGAGAGAAAGTGAACAAAGAGAAAGATAAAAAGAGAGAGAATGAGTAAGAAATAGATAAGAGAACGAAAGCCAGAAATTAACAGACAAAATAGAAGAGACAGAGTGAATGAAAAAAGGAGAAAGAAAGAGAGGAAGAACGAAAGAAAAATAGAGAGAAAGAAGGCAGGCCGCCCGGCTCCGCACTTCCTTCAGGCTTGACACCACTAGTGCGAAGCTTCCGTAATTTTTTACATAGGAAAGTTGAAGGGCGTCACAATTTATGCCCATTATTTTACACATCACAAAAGTTGCAGGTAATTCGAGATATTCTTCACTGAATCGTAATGGTGATATCGAAATTGACCGCGTCAGGCACGCAGAGAACGCAGCCGGTCCGTTGCGTCAGACCGGTACTACCCGTGGCAAGGAAGTGAAGAAATAGTAATGAAGGTGCGAGGCGGCTTTATCTTGTCATGTAGAGGCTTATCATCACACTCGCACCAGCGCATCGCGTTACCTTTTCGTGTGATGTTTCTTGCTCATCTGTTTCTTTCGCGCACGGTGGTCGTGTAGTGGTTAATGCCCTCGACTGCTGACCCGTAAGTCGCAGGACCAAATCCCGGCTGCGGCTGCTGCATTTTCAGTGAAGGTGGAAATGCTTGATGTCAATGTACTTATATCTTGGTTCACGTTAAACAACCTCAGGCTGTCTAAAATGTCCGGAAACCCCCACTACGGCGTCCCTCATAATCATATCGTGGTTTCGGGGACGTAAGACCCCATCAATTATTATTATCGTTTTTTTCCGCAGTACCCAAAGAAAACCGCACTTTCAACTTTTTATGTCAGTGCACAGTGTAAATTTTTGGTGGCAGCCGCTGCGGCGCTGGTTGTTGTATACAGGGAGAGAGCTTTTGTGCCTTTTTATTGGTTAGCCTCTTCACTACCCAAAAATATATGCAAGAAAAAGATGTTGTTTGAAATGGTGAAAATGCGTTTCGCTAAACGGAGACATTAATTATGAATGTGGTAAAAATACCCCCGACAAATGGAAGTTCTGGCTTTTGCTGCTATAAATACTTTATATGACTATATACCAAAGACCAATAGAATAACTTTTGTTCATTTCTCGTGATAAGAGAAATATTTCTCATAATTCTATGAAAGCCTTAGTTAAGATTCTTTTTTTTTTAATTGCGACATAGACTTGCCCTTAAGGCATAATATTTGTTATGTATATTTGTGTTAAATGTGCGCCGTTAGACCGGTGTTGTGTATAAAGTGAAGAAGTGTCTTGTGGAATGTGTTGTCATGTATCCATCGGTCATAACTGTTTGTGTCACTGTGGCGAAGACCAACTTGCAGGAGATGACGGGAGCGTTCCGACTGTAATCCTTGTCATGTCCATATAAGGTGGTATGCATCTGCTTACATCACTGCAACAGAACAGTACGGGCATGTAGCACCAACTGGTAAATCCGACCAGTTCCATGTTCAGCTGGTGTAAGGGCCACCCCTGCCCGAAGCCTCCTAAGCACGACTTCCTCCGCCCTAGTAAGGTGAAGGGGGAGAGAGCAGACACACGGTGGCATAAGAGCGCGTCTATGCTGCCGGAGAACATTTTTACGGGCACGGAGTGTATTTAGGGGTTGAGGTGGAAGGGGAATAGATGGGAGGTCTGTATTAGGAGGGCAGTGTGCCTGTTGGTCAGCAGCAATATTGTGAGGGTTCACAGCGTGGCCTTCAATCCAGTGTAACCTGAACGCAAGTGGCTCTATGTCATGCTTTTGGAGTGCATCAAATTTTATTATTAACTGTACTCGAAGTATATATTTTCAACGCTCCAATATTTCCTCTTTAGGCGTGCAGAAGAAATGTGGACCACAGGAGTTCCTGTGCACGACCCGGTCTCCTTCTGATTGTCTTCCACGGACGTTGCTTTGTGATGGAAAAGAAGACTGCTCAGGAGGATCTGACGAAGTACTTTGCGACGGTATGTAAACAGAGCAGTTTCATTGTGCCCAAAAACCGGTGGACTTTTCCAACATTCTTTTAAAAAAGGCGCATTTCTAATTCGAAAGTCCTGAATGATGAGAAAAAAAGAAATCACACTCACATACCTTACTGTTTTTGATTAACTTGCCTGCGATAGTAGTTATTATAGACTTGCTTAGGGGATTTATCCTAACGCCTATGCGTACCGATTGTCATTATGGTAGTCGTATGCCCCAAATTACACACTAGCCAGTTTTGGGCTTAAAAACAATAGCCTCTGTAATATTGTCAGTAATGGTCAGGAATTGGCAGGAATCGCCAAGGAATGATATTCTGGTACATCTAAGGTTTATAAAAGTTGAAATACACAGGTGTACATAGAACAAACCATATCAGAAGCGGTGGCGGAAACCAATTTAGCCATCTACATGCTGTATGACATTGTGACAACTTAATCAGTACGATATACATATAGCCTAACTCGACTTCCACAGCATCTTCCAAGGTCCACAGGTCTTTTAAACATCATCGTGCATTCTCTGCAATTATTGGGGCTTAGGACATTTTGAGACAAGGAATATTTGCCATTGTCACATGCACCACTAATGTTATGCTTTACCTTCATGTTCGTGGGGAAATTCACTCTCTTACCGCGCTTGCTATTTCTGAAATTGCTGAGGTTGATTTTTTTGTTTAGTAACGAATGAAAATATTCATAGTTGTAGCAGTTTACTGTTTTCGCATTACTATCCGCACATATAAAACGTCAATAACTACATCCTTTCTTTCCAAGCATGACACAAGCATAAACTTCATGTTATATGCTTGTTATATGCTCTCCTCCTTTGTAAATTGCGCTTCTTCTTCACCCAGTGTGCCCACACAACCTGTGCCTCAATGGTGGTGTCTGTGGATTGGCGCCAAAGCAACGTTATCCAGTCTGCGATTGTCCCGATGGCTACGAAGGGCACCGATGCGAGTCGTTCATCCGAAGTACGTCAAAAGAACACCTACGGACGAGCACAGGTAATTTCAGGCATAAAATGAATTCAAACTCTCACACGCTTACCTCCTCATATGCTATGGATCTCGTTGACACGATCCTACTTAATAAAGCAGAAGAAGAACGCTCCACTCTCACCGTCATGGCTACTACGGCGCTTACTGATGCTCCTGGGCTAAAATGCACATATATACCTCATAAGGTGAACGGGCGGATGACCGCCGCCCTAGCTCAGTGGTAGAGCATTGTACGCGTTATTCCAAGGTCGCAGGTTCGGTCCCTGCCAGCGGAAAGTTACCTTTTCATCCATTTTACTTTCTTCCCATTTACACCATAGTTACTAAAATAACATCCCCTCTACTTTCCTTGGCCTTTGTGTCTGTTAGTTCTAAATAATGTTGTGTCTATAGCAAAGAAAAACGAGCCCTTAAATGTCGCCTTCTTTTGTTCTTTTTTCTCTTGTAGTTTACAGAGCACGTTACTAATTGTTTACTAAAATATGTTTGTGCCTACGAAATAGTGGAGCCGAAGTTCGCGCATTCTGGGGATATTTGATGCAGTATTAAACACTTGGAGAATTATTGTGGCAACCGCTCAATGACAACGTTGTATGCTTTAACAGTCTTTCTTGATTGTGCCGTGGACAGACTCCGTTGTAGCACTACTAATTGTTTTATTACTGTAGCCACAGTTTTGTTTCTTATTTTTTCGCAGCAACAGCCAACACGGGTTCCATTGTCGCTGGTGTCCTAGTCTCGCTGGCAGTGGTTGCAATAGCCGCAGTGGTCGCAGTAGTTGTATTAAGAAGACGACGTGCACCACAGTAAATATTTTTCGTCATATTTCCTTTTTTATTTTGTTGATTTCTTTCATTTCACAAAGTGTGGCGAATTATTCTAATGCTTCTGTCAGCATGCTATGCTTCCGAAATGCAAATGTTGTACGAATGGGTTGTCTTGTCTTTTAGGATTTGTGTCCTTAAATAGTGGTTGGCATTATGTGTCATGCCATATACTCCTTCTCCTTTAAGCGAATACTGTGTTACAAATTTAAACCGCCTTCGAGGAACATGCGATGCAGAGTACGCGGTACACACTTGTTAGGCATGGGTTTAAGCGAGAACAGAAACAAAGAAGATTTACTGAATGGAAATGCAGTGCAAAAATAATTATTGTCAGTTCCACGCCTGTTCAATCAAAGGAAACAGCGGAGCTAGCAAGCTGGTGCCACCATCCGGAGAAGGCAGATTGAGTTCTTCCTTCATCATCTTCTCCTTCTTCTTTCTTTCATGTTTCTTACCTTTTTATGTGCTTCTACATCTTTTTCCTTCTTGTTTCTTCCATCTTTCTTTATTTCATTTTAAATTACCCGCTCTCCCCGTTTTCATCTTCCTAACCTTCACATCACTCCTACTCACCGTCACTTCACTTTCCCCACCACAGCTATGCTATATCGTAGATTGTTTCGATATGCTGTACCCTCTCACTTCCTCGTTTCCTTCTTCCTTTCTCTCCACCTGATCATAACATCAGTCCTCTTCACCCTCACTTCCTTTTTCCGTCCCCTTGGTAAAGTATGCTATAAAAGGCTATGCCATCTTTTAACGTATCCCCTCCCCGTTTCCTTCGTCCTCACCCTGACTCCCCTTTCCCATCCGCTTGCTATGCATGCTGTGCATGCTAGGAGCTGCTTCGCACATACGAAACTGTACTCGACAAGGCTATGCCAGATTCACCCTCACCCATCCTCTTTTCCTTCCTCCTCACCCTCACAGCACTCCTCCTCACCAACACTTCTCTTTCCTACCCCTTGCTAGGTTATACTGTGCATGGCTATGCTATGCTACGAGCTGCTTAACACATACCCGCTTTCTGTGCTGCAAAGCCTTAGCTAGTTTTTGCATCTCACGTCGGAATTACCGAAAGCTTAAAGAGCTCTTTTGTGAAAACACCAGAAAAGAGGTAGACGCACACAACAGACAGGACCAAACTTTCAGCAAAACATTATTGCAAGATATATAATATTTATGCACGAAAAGAAAAACGGATATAATTACCGTGACGTCACGGGGCCTCTATCGCACCAGAAAAGCAATCTCTTTATCTCCGATGGGAACTGACGGGTAGCCAGGGCATGTGCCTTCGGCCCGCGCTACGTTAAAACTTTGAGGATCTCTCTTTCTAATCTGTTCCTGGAACGCACAAGTACCTTGGTTCGATAAAGGTTTGGACGGTAATTTCAACGATTACAGTGTTATGCTAACTGCCCAGCCGCGTTGCTATTACCAGTCCACGTTCTCGCGACCTTTGTTATAACAAGATTCGACGTTTCTGGTACATTATATGTGTTGTACCGCATGTTTTAGGGGCGAAGCTCCTTATAGCGGCACCCATTCGTCCCCGTCGTAGTAGTGTGTAACCAGTCTTAAAAATGGAGGGGGCGTGCACACATGAAGGCTCCCTAAAGACAATGCGCTTCGACAGTACGTGATATGTATCACCCTCTCCTCTCCTACGCTTCCCCCTCTTTCTCCTCTCTTACGGTCCCCCCCCCCCTATCTTGCCTCGCGGCGCAGCGGCGCCGACGCAGACAGCTTCGCGAGGCAGCGTCGCGGCAGCGTCTTGATTGAAAAAACCGACCGCTCGCGCTGCACAACCGTTCACTGACCACCCCGTATATATAGGCACTGGATTTTGACCTCCAAGGTAGTGCGTGTGTGCGATTTCTCCTGTGCGTGATTAAACAATGAAAATTCACAGCGTACATGTAAAATTAAAGTGAGCTGCAAGTCGTCATAACTCTCATCGAACCTTTAGTATAAACGCACCCGATCTCACGTCGGTGATGATGTACTGGGCAGAATTCACGGAAGATTCACGGTTTAGCGATGAACCTCCGCAGCTTCGCCCACTCATCATCATTCACTCCGTGGATATGCTGTGATTTTTTTTAGAGCAAGCGCCTCGTTCGACTCTCTGGTTTCCATGTCGTATACATGAATTCCCCCTGTGTTGCGACCATGGGTATATATATAAGCAAAACTGACGTTGGTACAATGAAAGGTTGCGAGAACAAAACTGGGCTGTGAATAACAAAGCGGGTGGGCTTCTGGGAGGACTCTGTAAGCGCGTAAGCGTTGCAATTTCCATCGAAATCTTAACCAGACGTAGTTTCTTAGACCTTCCGAGGACATATTAGAGAGATTGGCGAGGTTTTTCTACAATGCGCGGGTCGAATACACGTGCATTAGCTGTCAGTCACTGCACTTACATATGAACAGACGGCCTTTCTGATGCATTGGTGGCTTCGTGACGTCACAATAGTGATATCTTTTTGTTATATACTTACTGCTGTTTCTCAAAATAAATTTAGTAGAAGTTTGGGCCTGCCTGTTTTATGTGTCTTCTTGTCGTCATCATGTTTCGGCGGTCGCTTTTCTTTAAGTATGTTACAACAACTCAGCCACACGGAGTTCCTGCGGCTTACGGTTTACTTGATTGGAATGAGCAGACATTTTGTTCGCCTAACGTTAAAATAAGGTTATTCTAATATGTGACAAAATGCAATGTTTCAATCAAAAAGTTACTAGCAGTTCACTCTGCTATGGAGGGCAACATACAATACTATGGTTGCGTTGTTATAACTAAGACTGCAATGAAATCATAGTTCATGAATTTTGTAAAGCAATAAGGCCCCCATGATATATGACATCAAAAGTGCCCTAAAGAATTGAGCTCTTTAGGGGCGAAGCACCTTAAGATCTGGGTTTGTCGGCGGTGCATCGTCGCCTGCTGTCGCCGCGTGCATTGTCGTTACCCATTTGCTTGCTTCCATCGTCGCGTCCTGCCCATTTGCTTGAGAGCAAGAGAGGCGTCACCGCCTCAGCACTCGCCGTGGGTCGAGAGAGAGCGAACGGTGCGCGTTGACTATGGAAACGCTCTTTCTGCGATGAACGTTGAACTACTAGCTCGTGAGGAACGAGAACGCGTCCTCGCTCGCGAGAGACAATGCCGACGCAGCCAGCGGCTGCGCGAGTTTCTTGAAAAAACCGACTGCTCGCACTGCACAATTGTTCACCGGCCACCCCGTATATATAGGCACTGGATCTTGACATGCGATGTGGTGCCGCTGGGAGATTGCTCTTGTGCGTAGTTGAACAATTTTTTGCAACGTTTCCGCTCGTTTGTAGACAATTATAAGATGGTACCAGAAGAAACCTTTGAATCTGGCAGTGGTGGCACTGCAAGTTTAGAAACAAGTCTCAATAACGTAAATGATCTTCCGTGAATCTTCCGTGAATTCTGCCCAGTACATCATCACCGACGTGAGATCGGGCGCGTTTATACTAAAGGTTCGATGAGAGTTATGACGACTTGCAGCTCACTTTAATTTTACATGTACGCTGTGAATTTTCATTGTTTAATCACGCACAGGAGAAATCGCACACACGCACTACCTTGGAGGTCAAAGGCGTTACGCATAAAAAGATACAAACATTGAAAAAGTTGTTTGGTAAAACGATTTATTTGGTAGCCATGGACACCAACCGGTTTCAGAAAGCATGGTCGAATTTCAGATTTTGCTGCGGCAGAAGGGCCTACCTTAACGAGGAAGCGCTGTTGATAATATTAGAGTTTCAGTTTCATGTTTCAGGTGAAAACTAATTACTATTCAGGTTCTCACTATAGTATCACCAATTCACAGGTAGACGGTGGAAAACAGACGAGATCCTTGATCTCTCCCGGGTGCTTTTTAGTATTTGCCAGTTGGGAAAACGTTTTATCAGTGGCAGAGAGAGAGAGAGAATACATTCCTCGGCTTATTTACTGGTGCTAGATTGTCGTGACAGTGGCATAAAAGAAACTGAATACTCTGGAACGCACATTCGTGTGCATGTCGATGAAGTCTACCTGCAGCAATCTATGTGACAACCATATTTTCTCCGCCTGCTGTGCTTTTAGCACCACGATATAGCAGTTACAGCTTGTTTTTGTTGATCTGTTTCACATTTCGTGCGTGAATTTCACGCTAAACACTTACAGTTACGTGTATTATAAGAAATATTTGCAGACCTCCTGGAGCTTTGCATTCGTAATAGGGCCATCTTCACATCTGCACTCTTATTGTTTTTTTTTCTCCCAATTTCGGCACAAATTGTTATTTTGGTCTAGACGTCGAAATCAGATTGCCTATTACTTCTGAAAGTAGCCGAAGTACATCGCATAATGGGGAAATGACACAAATACAAATTTTTAACCTGAATTGTTCTATGGTTAACAAAACGTTTTTTTTTTATTTTCAGATCGAGAGAAACACTAATATCACTGGACGACCCGTCCTTCGAAGCATTCTCATATTAAAGATGTAAGTACAAAATTTTATACGTTTGCTTATTTGTGTGTTAAAAAAATGTTCCGTTTGTGCTACAAGAATTAAACGTTTACGAAGTGTTTGCTACAAGAGAGGAGAACTACAGAATGCTAACGCCCGGTACCAAGTGAAACGTCGCATTGTGACTGATAATAAAGTACATATAAAAAACGTGCTTAACTCGACATACCCACTAAAGGCAGCGCCACCAGGTATTCAGACACGCGGGCAGTGAGAACAGTTTAAGTACTTTCTTTCTTCTCTATAAGAAGTAATCGAAGGCCAACTCAGGCACGCCCTTAAAGTAATACTGATATACCAAGGCTCAACCACGTCTTGTAGCGCTGTTAAGCCTTGGTATATCAGTATTTGTCATATCATCTTCCGCAGTTCCAATGTGCCGTAAATTGTATGTTTTTCTAAGAGCATCAATAGAATGTTTCGCCCTTCGTCTCAAACTATATAGCACATGTCAATACAAACCCCATTAACGTGTATCGACATGTTCGTTGTGACCGAACCATGGGCGTGTCTTTATCTTTACGCGATCTGTCAGACAACAGCCATTACGAAGCTTGGAAGTGCGTAAAGGTTTTCTGGAGAAGGGCTTGACGTTATTGGGAGGTTTTATCTGACCTAAAGGTGGCGCTTCTTTGTGATGCACCCCAAAACCTTATTAAATCTGATGGCAGGTTTTGGTAAACCCACGAGTACAGCGTAACAACGAAACACGACCGCTGACGAGGGCAGTGGTCGTGTTTCTGTCACCACGGATCCATGCGAACACATCTGAGCTCGAACCCTTTTATGTTATATATGTTCCTAATAGTACAATGCAGTCAACCCTGTCACTAGATATATCATAGCATGTGCCTCCGTCGATTGCCAAGGAGTATTTATAACAAATAAAGCTGTATCAATTTGCCAACTGATCAACTTGCCTGTTAACTCACTACGAAAATCGCCGTGACATATACATGTACTTAAGTAACGTTTTTCTCATTGTTTTCAGAGGAAGTCACGGTGTTACACGAAGAACTTCCTCGAAATGATGGGCTGGTCATCGTGTTTGAATACAGCACAATGAGGTCTTGCTTCAAGTACTTACCATTAAATCGTGTATATACTGCATTTTGAAAATAAAGTACGCTTGTTTCAAATTAAAAAAAAAAAAACTGAAGCAGGTCATCATGGCAAATATTGGCCGCGTATCTGCGTGCTTCGCTGCAAATGTCGTCGAAAGACGATAGAAGAGCGCTGCGTTAGAGTTACTGTATATGCTACCTTTGGGTAGCAGAGTTGCGCATAGGTCTGGCTAGCAACCATGACTATGTCGCGAAGACTCACTCCGTTTTTGCGGGCGACATGCCTACCGGGTCACCGGTCGACATGTTTGGCGTGTCGAAGACCGGTGATTAACTTTAATGTGAATGACTAGTGTCAATCCAGTTCGCTGTAGCGGCGCCATCGAGAAATACGAAACTTGGCCCCAGCGTCAGCTTCTCCGCAACGCACGGTTGCTAGCGGCGTTTGGAAGACCGATGCGCAACTCTGCTATATAAAGGTAGCATATGCAGTAATTCTACGCTGCGTGAGATATGGGCGCTATCTGGCAATACGTCGGGAAACGAGCTTGCGCAGAGGGCATAGAGGAGGAAAGTTGTTTCCTTCCTCCGTGGCAGAGGGCTTTCGTCGGCGCGTCGCATTTTCAGCGCAGCCGCATTCTCAGCGCAGCTTAAGAAACTAGGGTCTTTAGAATTACGTATCTATGTATTTTCTATTAGAGGAACACACCATCTAGTTCTTACCTAGTGATGTTGCGCCTCAGATATGCGTCATATTTACTTTCTGATCGACAATGTTCACAAGTATGAACAGCCGTACCAGTTCAAGCTGGGTGGGCGGTAAGCAAGTGGTTCAATTTTGGCCGGGTGGCTGAATCGGGTGACCGACAGACAAACAGACAGACCAAAATTTCTGCGTTTAAGTTCCCCAAGAAGGACTATCGTCTTTAAAAGGTGTTGATGCATCTTGTGAGTTCAGATGCTCTGCGCCTCAGATATGCGTCATATTTACTTTCTGATCGACAATGTTCACAAGTATGAACAGCCGTACCAGTTCAAGCTGGGTGGGCGGTAAGCAAGTGGTTCAATTTTGGCCGGGTGGCTGAATCGGGTGACCGACAGACAAACAGACAGACCAAAATTTCTGCGTTTAAGTTCCCCAAGAAGGACTATCGTCTTTAAAAGGTGTTGATGCATCTTGTGAGTTCAGATGCTCTGTGTGATTTGTAATAAGTTGCGTACCGACAACAGGTATAGTACCAAAATGAGAGAAATGGAAAAAGGTACAGCAGATCCCACGTACCGTGGGAATCGATGCAATGCGAAGCATGCGGCGGGAAGGTGACTGTGGCGCAATTTTTTCAATTTTTTACAATAAGCGACACGTTACAAAATGACGTTATATGTAGGCGCAAATAGTATATGCACACACATGTTAAAGAGTCGCAAATATGTTATATAACCAGTTGTTTACAGTCGAGTAACGGTGTCAACAGCAACATAGGTATTACCTACACCAGACGCAGGAGGCGATATGTTGTGCTTATACTTGTCCGCAATAATGGAGAACGCACGCACGTTTCACGAACCCGTGTGCATGTGTGGCGGGGGTACTTGACAGTTCTCACGTAGATGGCGGCGAGTGCAATGTCTGTTATTGTGACTGTTGTGCGCAATGCAGACCTCTCCAATTCTGCTGCTGGTCTGTGTGTGTTCGGTTTCTGGCAGCCGGCGAAGTGGGATGCGGCCTACGTTGAAGTTGTGCATCGCCGTGTTGTTATCTGTACACACGCCGCCGCACCTGCAGTGAAGCCGCTTGCTGTAGATGACATAGTGGGCTCATCACTCCAGGTTTCTGAAAGTGCTAACATCCCAGTTTATGTGACCAGTGCGTCTTTTACGAGGTTGTACACGTGCGCGTGCACAGACTACACGTGGAGAGCGGCGAATGTGAGGTGATTTTTGTGGTTGGGGCATCGAACGAAGGTGGTAGCCCTGTCCAAGACAATGTCTAAAGGCCGGTTTGCTAGCCGGGTCATGTCGTAGATAAGACTGTTTGTCCATAGAGCCGGTGACATGTCGGCACCTGAAGTTACCTTTTGCGTTGGTGAGGTATAGGCCATCGAGGCTGGTAGCCCTCGACAGTGCAACGTAGACCAACTTCAGTGGATGGCGCTTATCGATCCGTCGATTACCAGGGCGTATGTGGCCCCTTATGTCTTATATATAGTTATGGAGTTTGCTTGCGCAAGGGCAAACTGTGCCCTCTTACACGAGATCCTTTTCTGACGTACGTCGGGGTAGTGGTGGTTCGCAGTCCCACTGGCACTCATTTCAAATCTATTGAGGGTGTGAGGTAGCGCTGTACTTCGTCCTGGCTGGGACGACAATGGCAGCCCCGGACGTTGGAAATTCAAGCCGCAGTCGCAAGAGGTTGCCGTCATCACGATTGATGTACCACAAGGTGCCCATGTTTTCATTAACAAGGCCGTCGCTTGCGTCGATGTTGGCCGTGATCATGGACGGCTTGCCGATGCTCAGGTAAACTGAACCCGGCAGGCTAACCATGTCGCTTGCGTTCATGTCGGTCACTTTGGTCAGAGCATCCCTGTTTGCCTGCTCGTTCGTACAGACAGTTATCGCAAGCGGGATGACAAACAGGTTGTCCGCAGCGTCGAGGCAACGTGCGTTATAGTGGTTGACGTCCGCATTGCTGTAATATAGCCGCATGCCGTCAGGGCTCTTAGCGGCGGCTTCTTCGCGTGTCACAAAGTGCCTCTCAATCAATATGATGTCATCCTCGGTCAGCATGAGGCCATCGCCCAGACTCCTATGAAGTGAAGAGTACACTGCGCCATTTTGGATGGCAGTCGTGCGTATTCCAGGAGTGTTCTGCCTTCAGCTCCCTTACTTGCCTTGCGTTTCAATATGTATGTTCGCCGTTAATGTGTTGATCGAGAGTGTGAATCACCTGTGGCACATACCCGCATAACATGAACTGTGGTATGCGGGTATGTGACACATGTGACTGAAGGAAAGAATTTCATGACGTAAACGAGTGGTGTTTTGCGTTAGTCATGCCATGACCCGTGAATCGTGTTGGTCATACTGTGATCCCCTCTAATGCCAATTTTGGTATATTACAAGTTATGTAGACGACCACGAGAGAGAGAGAGAGATCATAAAACGAGAGAAAGGCAGGGAGGTCAACCAGAATTGTGGCATACGGTTTGCTATCCTACACTAAGGGGAGGTGGAAAGGGAAAGAAAGATGGAAAGGGAAGCGGTTAGAAGAGCAGACACGCGATAAAAAATATAAAAAAGGAAGGTGTAGCGCGGCAGTACTACAGCCTATTCAATAGGCCACTGGCACACAAAAAGTTCAGTAAGGCCTTAATTTGTTTTAAGTGTGAAGACGGTTCCGGTCGGCATTCTAGCACTGACTATTCCGACAGGGGTCTGACGTCAAGGCGGGCCAACACAGCAGAAGAGCGCCCTGATGTCCCAATGTAGTTTTTCCTTTCATGAAATTTACTCCACCTTCCGGGCTTCCACTAAATTGAATTGTCGCATCAGCATTAACCTTACGCGTGTTTACAAGATTGATCGTATGTGCGTACATGTGCTAAAGTTACACTGATGTTGAGTAGCCTCACAGACCCCTTCATAATTCATATCCTGCCCATTCTAAGCTCCACGCCGACCTAGCGTACGCGGGATTATCGACCGCAAAATGAAGCATCACGCTGCTCACGAGCTCTTGCTCTTTATTTTGCCTGATTTGTTCAAAAGTGATCGCACAGAATAATTGAAGCAAATTGAGAATACCAAGAAATGTACGAAATATCGTGCGAACTTCACCGCTACGACAATATTTTCATAGTAGAATGGTCCTGTCGCGGTACACTATGTGCTGCGAAGCACAAGAGTTCCATCTAATGCAGAGAGGCTGTATGCTGGAGCCATCAACGTTGGCATAAGAGAAAATATGCGGACAATTTTTTTCTGGTGCCACTTAAAGCGGCTTATATACTTCTTGGATACAATCAACGTGCGCGCGATACTAGAAAAAAATGCCAGGAGATTAGGCGCTTGCTGGCAGCACTTCCAACATTAGCCCCCTCAAAGAGGCTGCGAACAAACCATCGATGCTGCACGGAGAGAAAAGGCATAAAAAGACTGCAAGGAAAGTTGATAAGCGATGTCCCCACAAGTCGTTCCCGGCGCGTCGCCAGTCGCCGATAAAACCTTCCCGTCTTGTATGTTGTCTGTCAACAGCAAGAGCCGTGAAAAAACTCAGAAGTGCTTTATTTATTGCATATGTCATTGCCCGAACGGATTCATTGCTTCAAGGGACAAGATATCTTGGCTAAAATGGAAGCAAAGTTCATTCTAATCGTTCTGTCTGCGTTGCTCGAAACCTATTCTTGCTTTCCGTCTGCGCTTGTGTTCCGTTCTTTGTCCGTTGTACGGCCCTGCACTGTTTGGTAAAGATGCGAAAAGCATGAAGTATTTTTTCGCAGCATGTTTGAAAACACTAATGTCACTGCGCGCAAGCAAAAGTAGCGTGGTACTTTCTTTATTTTTTATTTCTGCGCGCATTCATTGCAGTCCCCAAAAAATAAACCCACTGTAGAAATAATTACGAAATAACTATGTATCTATTCATTAAAATGCCTCGTACCACTACCATATTGTAGACCATGCTTTTAAGGAATACTTTAAAAGCTTCATAATAATTTATTGTTTAAATTCCCTAAGCTCATCGTAATAAAATACGCCGAGTTGTTCCATAGGACCGTGAACAATGCTACGTTGGTTGCGTTATCGCAATGCCCTAGTGATAAAACTCAGTTGTTTAATGCGAAGATCATTAATTATATGTCGCACAAAGCTGCAGTTGTCACCGCTTATAGGGCAGTCTTTTATGCTTCTGAATGGCCGAGCCAGCATACTTTAGCCACATCGTATTAAACGCGATTTATCGTCCGTGTATATGCACGTCATCAGCGATGTCATTTTCCAGCACCAACAAGCAGCGCTGTTCGCCACGCAATCGCCATGGTAAAAACGGTAGATTTCCCACATTCACCCGCTGTTCATTGCAGCGGAGGCCACGGGTGTCCAGGAAGGGGCAACTCACCTTTGATATTACACCTTCCAACTATTTTTCCTCCTCAATAAACGTTTATCCTCCTACTCCTCCATGTATTTTCCCGATGCCTCGGTTTCCGGCTCTGTTGTCTCCAGAACTGCAGAGTAATGCAGAGTAAAGTAAGAAGCGGCGCCTGAATGGGCAGCTTGCAAGAAATTATGCAATTTACAAAAATTTCTTGGACCGTGGCCTGCGCAGCATCTGCAACAAAAAGCAAACATCTGCTGACATTCCTTATTAGTGACTCAGGCAAGCGTTTAAGATCAGCAGCAGCCTGCCATTATTTTTGAAGTGACGTGCTATCCCGTGTACTGTGGCTACTGCTTGGTCACAAACGGGTGCCGCTGAACGTTATAGTGTAAAGCAAGCCCTTTCCTTGATTTGTGTCAGTTTGCAATTTGATTTCTTTGCTTGTACCTTTACTTGAGGGCAAACATTCTTGCTTTTTATTTTGCTGTCGAACATAGAGGGACATGGAGTATCTACGAGCTGTATACATGGAGTATCCTCCATCCTTGCCCAACCATAAAGTTTACAGCAGAAACAGAAATATACCTGAACAGCACAAATATATTAACAAAGAAATGCTGTATATGCGTCCGTTCCGAAAATTTCTGCTTTGGAGCGCCTGCTTGGCTAGTGTTACCAGCAAATTTCAGCTTATTGTTTCACTATTTTCACTATCCACAAGGCCGGCCCACAGTATTTGCACGCGAATCCTGTAGTCAGCGTCGTAGTAAAGTAGCAGGTCACGTAGATAGTTTGACATTTATTTATTCGGTTATTACACAAGCTGGCTTTGCAGAAGCAAAGAGAGAGATCTATTGTGGTAAAAAAAAAATGTTCTGACATGCTACTTAGCGTTGGGGAAGGGGAACAATCAGATGTTTCCCTCAAAAGTCATCGCGTTCCACTGCAGAGACAGTGTGCTTAGTAATCACACAGCAGAACCTTTCTTTATTCTTTAGATGCCTCATCAAACAAAAATTAATTGACCATCGGCAACGTCGGCAGCGTCGGCATCCTGCGTAGGCTGCGTCAACATGAGTGATGCAAAAAATCAGCATCACCTGATGACGTTTCCACATGACCTTTCATGACGTCACCGACGGAACAAATGTGTGACGTCACCATAGTGTCAGTATTACGTCATCGTTGCGTCACATTACGTGAAGTCACATGGCGTCATCACATGACACCGTCGCTTAGTCAAAGGCGGGCCGATCACGGAGGCAGTGGAAAACCAGTTGAGGTGTAGAAGGCTTGCAATGCCTCCGATCCTGGAGGTAGTGCAAAGCCGCGTTTGGGGCAGAAAGTTTTTAAAAAGAGGCGGGTCATAATCAATACATCGGTGGTAAGAAAAAGATGGCTCGCGCCTTCGAATCTTAGACGAATGCGTAAAGGACCCTGTGATTTTTTTTTTTTTTTTTTGCATCAGGTCTTGATGACTAACACAATTTTTCATAATTATGCCCAGATCATGACTCGCCCGAATCTGTTAAGCGAACACCGACGTGAACATATCGGCGCTTCGACTAAAGGCTGTCTGTGTACTACCGTTTTGTGTTTAGTGGAGTAGTGAGTAGCCTGCATTGACGTCGGGTACCAAAGGTGACGGCTGTAGATGCTTTCAAGCATATGCTTGTGTGATGCCTTTTTAGATCTTGCGTCGTCGCTAGAGTTGAGTATGTGGCAATTATTTGCCTTCCTATATTTTAACGAGCACTAACAGACAATAATGCCAAGGAAAGTATAGGGGACGTTATTAGCAGTAAATGTAATGTAAATGTGAAGAAAGAAAAGTGGATGAAAAGATAGCTTGCCGCGGGCAGGGACCGAACCTGCGACCTTCGAATAACGCGTCCGATGCTCTACCAACTGAGCTACCGCGGCGGCCATCCCCCAGTCCACTTTATGGGGTATATATGTGTATTTAAACGTGGGAGCGTCAGTCACCGACGCCAGTAGCCATGACGGCGAGTGTGGAACACTCTTTTTCTGCCTGTTGGCGTCACGTAGCACGTGAACGTATTACGAGCTGGCAGCTGACCAATAATCCCTTGCATACTATCTGACAGCATCAAGTCTGCCAGAATGAGACCCTCGCTATGAATGAAAGAAAGAAGTGGAAATTTTAAGGGCTCATTTTTTTTTGTTATACACAATATTAATGAGCACTAACAGACAATAATGCCAATGAATGTATAGGGGACGTTATTAGTAGTAAATTTAATGTAAATGTGAAGAAAGAAAAGTGGACGAAAAGATACCTTGCCGCGAGCAGGGACCGAACCAGCGACCTTCGAATAACGCGTCCGATGCTCTTTCCCTTCTTTCATTTCACTTCTTTCCTTCATTCATGGCGAGGGTCTCGTTCTGGCAGATTTGATGCTTTCAGGTAGTATGCCAGGGATTATTGGTCAGCTGCCAGCTCGTAATATGTTCAAGTGCTACGTGACGCCAACAGGCAGAAAAAGAGTGTTCCACACTTCGCCGTCATGACTACTGACGGCGCTGACTGACGCTCCCACGTTTAAATAGACATATATACCCCATAAAGTGGACGGGGGGATGGCCGCCGTGGTAGCTATGTTGGTAGAGCATCGGACGCGTTATTCGAAAGTCGCAGGTTCGGTCCCTGCCCGCGGCAAGCTATCTTTTCGTCCACTTTTCTTTCTTCACATTTACTACTAATAACGTCCCCTATACTTTCTTTCGCAGTATTGTCTGTTAGTGCTCATTAATATTTTGTATAACAAAGAAAAACGAGCCCTTAAAATTTCCACTTCTTTCCTTCCTATAGTTTTTGTTTCGTATGTTACCGCTTGTTTCTGAGCAGGTTCCCTTGCACTACTCAGCAGACAACAACAGCGTGAAATATAGCACAGCATTTTTTTTGGGGGGGGGGAGGGACTTAATATTAGTTTGTAAGCCTAGTATATTACTATAGACAGAAACACCTTGCTTGAGAGCCTTCACTTCAACTATATTAATTTTTAGGTACACCACGCTGCCTGACAGACTCTCCTTTTCACCCCTATATCCCGGCGGGGGATTGGGGTCTGGTTTCTGTCTGATAATAGTATAATAATATCTGGGGTTTAACGTCCCAAAACCACGATATGATTATGAGAGACGCCGTTGTTGAGGGCTCAGGAAATTTCGACCACCTGGGGTTCTTTAACGTGCACTTAAATCTAAGTACACGGGCCTCAAACAATTTCGTCTCCATCGAAAATGCAGACGCCGTGGCCGGGATTCGATCCCGCGACCTTCGGGTCAGCAGTCGAGCGCCATAACCACTAGACCACCGTGGCGGGGCTGGTTTCTGTCTGGTTTCGGTACATAATAAAGTATTTCTACTACTAGTACTGAGAAGTTGTATTTACTCCATTGTACGTTGCATTTTCCTTCGCAATGAGTTTATTGAGAACACTCACGCGTGTAACTATATTTACTGAAACTACAGTAAGTGCCTGCAAGCACAATACTGCTTTTATTTTTCTGTAAAAGTTCGCTAGGCAGTGATTGTTTTTCTCCGTCATTTGTGAGAAGAATGTTCGTGCGAACACCCAGTGATGACGTTCAGTGACCTGTAGTACACCCTATGTTTTGATATTATCTGCGATGATGAAAAGCACTCTAGTATGTACTACATAAAGAAATGATACTGCGGACATACAGGTGAAGAACAACATAATGAAAGTACTATAACAAAAAATGACGAACAAGTTATCTGGCTTTCTCTTTTTTGGCTATTGAGCAAGGAAGATAAGACGTCCTGATTGCCACCAGGACGAGATGTCTCAGACGTTCACTCCCTTTATCGTAATGCAACGACCATTGCACAACTTGCGTAGATATCGCTGGTAGGGCAGACACGCCGTTGTTCGCACACTCGGCGTGAAAGAGGTGAGAGCGGAAGAAAGTGGGATAGTGGATGAGAGACGCGTAGATAACGCTGAAAGAAGGATGTGCACCCAGCCATAGAACACGGCCGCCGTTCGATAATGTATCTTATCTGAATGCAGGATGTCTTTGTTATAGTTCTCTCCTGTGAGGTAATGAGCACAGGATATATAGCACGAGCTGAACAATACGCCCGGAGACTCGGCATTTGTACCGGTTCGCTCGCAGTCAATTCGTTTCGGTTATGTTGTTTCAAACCCGGAATGGTGTGCCTAGTTGAAGCATCGGGACCTTTACCCTGGCTCTACGTAACTCAGGAATGACGAAAGCGAGCGTTCGTCCAAACTGCGCTTGAACTCAAAGCGCGCGATGTGGAGTCCATCCGTACTTTGTGTGAGCGTTGTTCTTCTGTGCCCATGGGCATTGGTCGTCGGCTCAGGTAAGATTTTTACAGGCTTTGTTGAGTATTTTGTAGCGTTCACTTGCAGCTGACAAAAAGAAAGCAAATAACAAAAATATTCGGCAGATCCCACTTATTGTGGGAATCGATTACATGCGAAGTGTCATTGAGTAGTTGCCTACGCTGCATTTTTTGGATTTGAACAAAGCGTTACGTGGTGGATCGACGTGTCGAGTTTGTGTAAATGGAGTGGTCCTGTGCCTATTGTGGGCTTACCAGGCATGCAGACTACACCGGCGTTTAAAAGGTAGCTTATGACCCGAGGCAACGCCACCACACAATTCAGAGCACGGAAGTCAGTTTTATCTAAACGAAATGCATAGTACGGTGCGACGATGTGCATGTTATACATAGTGGCCGTCAGCGTATTCCCTCTGGTTTGAGCAACGTTTGAATATAACTTGCCGAGTCATATACGTAGATATCTAATGTTTATTCCAATTTTATACAAATGGGTTGCCAACACTGCAACCACAACGAACGTTTCCCTGACATAACGCCTGCATGGAGTCTTTTCCCAACGCACTTTCAAGATACGTCGCGGCTCTTTGGTAGAATACCTCACTGCCACACAGAACGCCTGGGTTCGATTACGGCTGGCAACCTGAATTTTATTGTTTGCATCCGCCGGGATTTTTCACTCGCCGACAACGCCGCCGACATCGACACCAGCTTTTCTGCGACAAAGGCTCCTTAATCCTCTCGCGTTCAAATGTCTAATGTCTGTTAGCGCCGTTCCTTGGCTGACATATGCTGTGAATCACCTGTGGCACATACCCGCATGCAAGGGGCCATGGTATACGGGCATGTGCCACACGTGTCTGGGAGAGGGGGTTTCATGACGCGCGCGAAAGGCTTTTGTTGTTATTCACGTTGCGACCTGGCAGTCATCTTAGCCATACACGCATGCCTCGCTATGCCAGTTTGGGTATATATCAGGTTAAGGAGGCGGCCACGAGAGCTAGGCCAATAGATAGGGAGATAGAAACGGCCAAGGTGCATTTGGTTCACTAAGAAATGCTTGGCATCGAAAAAAAAAGAAAACACGCTCTCAAGAGAGTAAGAATGGACCAATGTATCCCAATATCTTCTGTGCTTGTTAGAAGGAAGGCGGTTTTTTTTTGGCAATTTGTCCGCATTTGTCATTGTCGTTTAATTTACAGATACGGTGTGTGCTAGCATAGGTGTGTCAAGCATAAAGCAAAGACAGTAGGAACTCGTACAATGAACCGTTATTAAACATGTACGTTGCCTGATCTTCTGTAAACATTTGCCAGAAAGGTTATATTTCTACCAGAGACGTGATCGAGTGGAGATAACCGAGTATAAGTTAAAAAAAACACCTTGGCTAACATTAGCTTGAACAGCTTATGTATTCCTAATAGAAAGAGAAATCGCTTTGTCGCTCTTTAGAAGGCCCATAAATGAATCCCCCATGATACACTTAAAATTTGAGATATAGAGACCCTCGAAGAACCTCATCGCGATGAAATGTGATTACCTATTGGTGGTCCATAGACACAAGAAAATATAAATAAGATGGCGTGAACATGAACAGTCTGAAAGATAAGATTTTGCAAAGTCATGACACCTTCTTTTAAATCGCCTTTCCGAGCCGTCTGTGGCTTCAGGTAAATTTTCTTTTTCTGAATTGCATCACATATATACAAGGCGGATCAGGCCGCAAGCTTTAAAGGGTCCTTGCAACACGACCTAATCGCTTCGCTCTAACAGCTTCTTCTGTTACTTTGGAATGCGGCGATAGTCGTAAGACAAGTTAGGAACACCTGGAACAAATCAATCATAATTTTATTTGTTCGGCAAAAACACCTTCTGCTCTATCTACAGCGACATGCGACGGCGATTTTGGGCATCTTAAGTAGCATTTGGTCATGCAAAAGTGATGCAAATGACCGCGCTTTTGATCATCTGGACATGCTTAGTCGTGTCTGAAACTTCTGTGCTGTTGAAATTTGGGCTTATTGGTAGTACATACTGACTACGACATACTGACGTACAGTCGCGGCCACTGTTAGAGAGAACACGGAGCGGGTGACCGCGCTCCCCGGAGCGCCACGATGGCCGCCGTGCGAACTACTGCGGTGCAAGCGCAATCAGCGCCACAGGCGGAGTTAGCTGCGCGTCGTCTGCTACGGTGCCTCCCACTGCGCCTCGAGCGGCGAAACCTAGACTGCTCGCGTGCTTTGGAATACACAAACCCTGTAGCAATGGCGCGTCAATAGATGCTATTCTAAATCGGTTATGAAAGCGCGCAGGCTTGCTGTACGCCTAAAATATTAACTGCGCCTTTTACTTCTAAAAGTTCCCTTTGATCACAGAAAGTGGGTTTCAGAATTGGCATGCAAAGGAAGTAAAAAAATCCCACGACAAACAAGAGATCTTGATAAATCTGTGCCTCAGATTTATTATATATACGATGAAGCCAAGACCACGGCTGCAAATGGAGCTTAGATGATGGTCTCCTTCCTTTCGGAGACAATCGAGGCAGCGGGGTGCAATGTCCGAACCAATGACGAAGGCGAATTTTAGTACCTGGTTGCATCTCCCCCGGAGGCAATCGCGGCAGCCATCCTACGTGGCAGGGAACTGTATAACGAATCCACAAGGGTGGCATCCAGCTTAAGGCGTTCCCATTCAGCGTGGACTGCTCTCCAAAGGCTGTCCCTTGACATTCCATGGAGGGGCTTGGATGCGAGTACCGCTTTCATTAGGCCCCAAATATTTTCAATAATATTGAAGTCTGGTGACTGGGGCGGCCCCTATAAAACGGCGATGTTGAGCTGGCGTAGTAGGGCTTCAACTTTCTTCGAAGTGTGCACAGGCGAACGGTCGTGTTGGAATACGGGACAAGCCCCGGAGAAGCGCACGTTTGCAAGTTCGCGATGGGCCACTGTGGTCATAATTTCGCAGTACTTGTTCGCTGTGAACTTGCCTTCGATTCTCACAAGAGGTCCGAGGCCGTCTTTTAAAAGTGATCATGCCCCAGACACTTACAGTTGACCTTCCGTTTTTCCAGATTCTTTGCAAGAACTTTGGCTGGTACCTGCATCAAGGAAAAGAAAAGAACATTTGGGTGTCTAGACTACCCATTTTGAACACATAAAATAAAGAAACGTACAGATAGCTGAAGCCGTTACGAACTTGTTCAAGCTATGTTTAAACATGCAGTGTTTGAAATGTCTTTACGATTAACCGCAGTCTCATAAGTCGTCATTGCGTTCTTCTAAACGATTTCGGTCACGTTAATGATTCCTTGGTGGTCAAAATTAATCCGGAACCCCCCCCCCCTTCCTACGACGCGTCGCATCGCCTGTGTAGCGTCGGCCGTTAAACCTCATAATCAATAATCGTCATGAAAACGAAAGCATCCGGTAGTCTCGAGATGTATGCATGCAAACGGAATGACACACCCCATTTAAACGTATTCACAGTACAAAATTGGAAGCCCATGCTGGAAGCACATTTCTTTCTAACAAAAAGCACGTTTGCAAAAACACATTCTCGTGTAGCTTACCAGGTGTTGTCAGGGCGCCAAATACGGGCTTGCTGATTGCACGATGTAGTGAACGTGCACTCGTCTGTGAAGACGACTTGCTTCCACTCCTCAGTTGAACGTTGCGCATGCTGTCGAGAAAACTGCAGCCGTTTTTCTTCGTTTTGAGCGCGAAGAAGAGGCTTTTGGGCTGCAATCCTGCTCTTCAGGCCCGCTTCCCGGAGGCGTCGCTTGACCGTTGTCACGGATGCTCTCAAGTCGAGGGTATTTTTGATTTGCTGAGCAGACAGACCTGGCTTCACGGCTGCCGCCGCAACGATCCAAGCATCCTCTTGTTCAGTCGTAACTCGAGACCTCGGCTTCCGCGGAGCATCCTTGATCCCGCGGCAAGATTTAAGTGCTCTTACGATCCTGTTGACTGTCTTGAGCGTTCTTCCCGTCGCTTCGGCGATGCGACCTACCCTTGAAATAGAGCTCGACGATTTGCCAGCGCTCATTCTCAGGAACTCTGGCCAGGCCGGAAGTTACTGCTTTGACGAAATGCCACACTAAGAACACATGCAGCCCCTTTTAAACTCATAACGAGCAGAGTTTTATCAAAAGTGGGCGTAACATTCGTCGCCTAAATGCGCTGTTTGACATGTGAAGCAACCAAGGCACACGCTGTTAATCTTATGCCACGTGCTCTATTTCCTTTTGTAACCAAGTGAAATTTCAGCGACCAAAGGGGGATCAGAGATCTCCGTTCGTTCCGCGTTCGTTCTGGCGGTGTTACGTCACAAAAGTGGGCGGTCCGCAGCTCTCTTCCGCCGAGAGGAAGAGGACAGCCAATCGTCAAGCGGTGAGCGGCGAGCTTTCCGGAAGTAGACGCGCATCGTTTGTCCTCGGCAAGGGGACCATATATTTCAAAAATAAGTGTTTCTCGCCTTCTAATAAATACAGTTGTTATACGAAAAGATATTGTTTTTCTTTTCAAGCTCAAACAGTTTCTGAAACAGCAATAGGTTTGAGCGCTGATATTGCCGCGCGTATGTGCCAGTAGCGTCGACAATGAAGCAGCGCGAGGACACTGGCCCCAGTGCAAGGACGAAGAAGACGTTGTTGTCAGACAGTGATATTTACTCATTACATCAAAAATTGCAAAGGTATCTTAATACCATAGAAATTTGGCTGCAGTCGCTTTCATTGTCGTTAAACATCAGTAAAAGCTCGCTCTTGGTGTTTCCCCTAGCAGATTCAATTTCAATTTCCGCATTGTATAAGCAGGAACCCATTCCACAAGTGGATTCTATAAAATATTTGGGCATAATTTATAATGAAAGCCTTAATTGGAGTCCACACATAGAATATATAGCAACAAAGGCACAACGAGCGTTAGGCTTATTGCGTAGGCTGAGTAACCGAAAATACGGTTTACGTAGAGACACCTTGTTAATGGTGTACAAAATGTACATGCGCCCAATATTGGAATTTGGGTGTATATTATTTTCGGGCGGCCCTGCGTATAAAACAAAACCTTTAGTTTTATTGGAGCGTGAAGCGCTCCGAATGTGTCTGGGACTCCCAAAGTTTGTGGCCATAAATGTAATGTATCAAGAAGCACGCCTTCCAACGCTTCTTTGTCGATTCCGCATCTTAACGGTGCAAACTTTTTTAAAATTTTACAGTTTACCGGCTAGAAGATATGAATACGCCTTTATCAGTGACCCCGACTCCTTCTTTCTTGCCCATTGGCCACGATTCCATACACCCCAAATAATTTTCGTTCAAAAGAAACTGGACAGCATTAAGGTGGACATTAGAATGATAATTGAAACTAATGGCTCACATAACAATATGACGATAGAATATGATGAAATCTTCCCCCCAAAATCTAAGTTCCAATCTCTCAGATTTTTGAATAACAGGTTAAAAGATTACTTGGTTCATGCAGGAACAAAAAACATAATAGCCACAGATGCTTCTGTGAATAATCAAAAGGCAGGCGTAGGAATTGCTTCCGATTTCCTTGGCTGGACATTCTCAGTAAGGCTGCCAGATTTTACTCCTGTTTTTGAGGCTGAGGTCATGGCTATTATTTTGGCGCTTCGAAAATTGCCTTCAATCGAAGATAGTGCAATAATAATAACAGATTCTCTTTCGGTATGTACAGCACTTACAGCTTCAGAACATTCACGAGCCCTAATGACTTTGCGCACATTAGTACCGCCACAACTGAAACTCCTCAAATTATTGTGGGTACCAGGTCACTGCGGGATACAATTAAATGAATTGGCTGATTCTTTAGCCCGGGCTTCCCTCGATGGACCAATAATTTCGGTACTCCCAGAAGTAGAATACATAACAGCGATCAGATATAGAAAATTAGCAATTTGTACAGATATGATGGAAATTATTACTAAATGGCCAGAATATCAACACCTTAAATTTCCATGGAAACCTAAGTGGAGTCAGTCTAGAAAGTTTGAAGTTATTATTTCCAAATTTCGATGCCGTGTCCCCCCATTAAACTTATATTTGCACAGAGCTGGTTTGGCGATATCACCCCTTTGCCCATTTTGCGAAGAAACAGAATCTATTGAACATTATTTTATATCATGCCGCAACTATTCAATAATTAGGAAAAGACTTCTGGTTATTCCATTTTCGACGATTGGTTTAAGTTTAACTGCGGAAAATGTGCTAAATTTCGGTGCCTCTGTTTTGGGACATTGTCATAGAGAAATCTTTGATGCTGTGTGTAATTTTATTCTAGCAACTAAACGTATTCCGACGTAAGGTCTACTTTAAGAAATACGGAAAAAAAATACTCGCGACATAATTATAAAATGTGTTTAAAGGTAAGGCGTACAGTCAAATTGGGTTGGATCAGATAAACTCAGCTGTCTGGTCGGATCAAAATTGTAATGAATGTAATTATCCTTCATAGGCTATAATACATTTTGCAATTTCATTGCTCTTTATCTTCGCATTTTTTTTTCTACTTTACTAATAGGGAGGAAAAAATTAATGTAGTTATCATCCATAGGATACCATAATTTTTCTTGGCCAATCCCCCAGAGTGGGTATGTGCCAATAGTGAAAGGCTTCAATCAATCAATCAATCATTTCAGCTACTGATAAAGCGTATTTGTTGGTCGTTCTCCTTTTGATCGTCGATCCCGCGTCGTTACACTGGTGGAGGTGCTGGGTAAGCTTCATGCTTGGCACGCCTTCGCGGAGCCGACGATCGAGCCCGGAATCACCACCGCGCGTCGAAACACCGGTCCACCGTTTCAGTCGCCGTCGGCTAGGCCTGGCTCCCGAGCTCGATCCCCTGCCAGAAGGTTCCAGCAATCGTCCTTCAACCACCATGGCCACTGCAGCTCCATCGCGCGTGACACTGCAGAATCCTATGATTCCTGAGTGTTTTCATGGTGAAGCCTATGAAGACGCCCACGATTGGCTGGACCAGTTCGAACGCTGTGCGAAATACAATCAATGGACCACCTCAGACGACAAGCTTTCGAACGTCTATTTCTACCTCAAGGACAATGCTCAGACGTGGTACATAAACCGGGAGAGGAGTTTGGCTACGTGGGACGACTTCCGCACCCAGCTGCTCGACACTTTTACCAGTGTCGACAGGAGGGAGAATGCGCAACGTCTCCTGGAATCTCGCATCCAGAAACCGAACGAGAGCGTTGCTATGTTCGCTGAAGACATGGCCCGTCTTTTCCGTAGGGCAAACCCTGAGATGCCAGAAGAAAGGAAGTTGCGGTATCTCATGCGAGGAGTGAAAGAGCAGTTGTTTGCCGGGCTTGTCAGAAATCCACCGACAACAGTCGCTGAATTCACTAAAGAGGGCACAGCGATCGAACGGGCCTTACAGCAGCGATACCGCCAGCATGAACACATGATAAACTCGGTAGCGAGTACCTCAGCCATGACTTTGAGTCACGACAAGCCTCTGCGTGAAGTCATCCGGGAGATTCTGCGAGAGGAGCTTCGGCAGCTCGGTTTGATTCCCCCAACAGGACCGACGCCGGCATTATCTCTTGTCGCTGATGTCGTCCGGGAAGAGGTCCGTCAAGCTCTTTCTTCGCCAGGATATGGTGATGTACAACGGCATCTTACTTACGCTGATGCTGTCCGATGTCCAGTCATCGCACCTCCGACGCCGCCGACTCCGACTAGGCCACCGCCTACCCTGCAAACGCAGCCTATCTCATCGCCACCAACCTTGCCGATCTCGCCGACACGCAGAATGCCGTACGGTCGACACCCGAACGCCACAACGTGGTTCAACGGAGAATCCCCACTGAACTACCAGCGCCGGAAAACCGATTTGTGGCGTACCGCTGACCGTCGACCGGTGTGCTTTCATTGTGGCGAAGCAGGGCACGTCTATCGAGTTTGCCGTTATGGCGAGGCTCAATACTCAAGATTTCCTCCCCACCCCGATTACGCTACGCATGACGGTCGGCGCACGCACAACGACGCTCCTCTGAGTCTTCCGCCGCAAAATCTCACCACGCCCCGATCACGTTCTCCATCTCCTGCACGGTATAGTTCACCGAATCGTCGCAGTTTTGCCGATGTCACCAGAGGCAGGTCCCCTAGCCCGCGACGGGGAAACTAGACGCAGCGACCTCCGGGGGTGGGGTTGCCAATCGTCGAAATTCCGAACAGCCCCCACTACAGACGAACGCCAACTCAAAGACCCCGACGCCAAAGACTGCGATTACAACGGCGACTACGGCGACTGCGACGAATACGACGAATACGACACCTGCCGATGTAAGCGAAGTGGTCAGCGCTGACCTTGTCATTCACATTGACGGCCATCAAGTGACGGCTCTTGTTGACACTGGCTCCCGCTTTTCGATCATCAGCCTACAACTAGCCGACAGATTAAGGAAAGTAAAGACAGCATGGCACGGGCCCAATATCAGAACTGCCGGAGGTCAGTTGATGACACCTGTTGGAAAGTGCACGGCCCGACTCATCATCGTGGGTTCAACCTTCGTCGCCACCCTTGTGATTCTTCGTGAATGCTGTAAAGAGCTCATATTAGGAATGGATTTCTTGCGCGAATACGGGGCTGTGATTAACATCCGCGACAAGAGCGTAACATTTGCTTCACACTCGGGCACTGCTAACGATGAGGAAAACCAGCGATCTCGTTTGCGTATCGCCGGTGACGACGTTATACTACTGCCACGCAGTTGCTCCCTTGTACCCGTGCGCTGCGACAGCCTGCAGAGCGCCACTGGCGTCGCTGAACACATCAGTGAGCTAACATTCACGTGCGGCATTTCTATTGCCAGGGCCGTCATCAATATCAGCGATGGATGCGCTGAACTCTTGTTGACGAATTTCAGCAAGGAACGCCGACACATCGTTAGTGGCACTGCCATTGCCTATTTCGATGAAGATTGCCATCTGGCGGAGAAGGTGGCACCATCTACTATCAATACACCGGCACCTGTTGACGTTAGCCCGACATTATCGGCCATCGAGCGAGACCGCCTTCTTGCGCTGATCCACAAGTTTCACGGCTGCTTCTCATCCACTTCCAGAGTTGGTCAAACACCGCTCACGAAACACCGCATCATCACAGACTCCGATGCCCGACCCATCCGGCAAAATCCTTATCGCGTTGCCCCAAAGGAGCGTGAGGCAATTCAAAAACAGGTGAAAACGATGCTGGAAGATGGCGTCATTCGGCCATCTAACAGTCCTTGGGCATCGCCTGTAGTACTAGTGAAAAAGAAGGACGGCAGCTTGTGTTTCTGCGTCGACTACAGGAAGCTCAACCAGATCACAAAGAAGGATGTTTATCCTCTGCCGCGTATTGATGATTCCCTGGATAGACTACGAAACGCCCGTTACTTTTCGTCAATGGATTTAAAAAGCGGCTACTGGCAAATTGAGGTGGATGAGAGAGACCGTGAAAAGACCGCCTTTGTCACGCCCGACGGACTTTATGAATTTCAGGTGCTTCCCTTCGGTTTGTGTTCGGCGCCAGCAACGTTTCAGCGTCTAATGGACACTGTGCTATCGGGACTTAAGTGGCAAACCTGCCTGGTGTACCTCGATGACGTGATTGTCTTTTCTGCAACGTTCGAGGAGCACTTAAGAAGACTGGAAACAGTTTTTGACGCAATAAGCTCGGCCGGTCTGACATTGAAACCCGAAAAATGCCACTTTGGCTTTCATGAACTTCAATTCCTAGGTCACGTCGTCAGCAGCCAAGGAATCCGGCCCGATCCGGATAAAGTTGCTGCCGTGGCGAATTTCCCGACCCCATCGGACAAAAAATCAGTGCGACGTTTTTTGGGACTTTGTGCCTATTACCGGCGATTTATTGCGAATTTTTCGCGCATCGCATGGCCATTGACCCAGCTTACCAGGGAAGATATCCCATTCGCATGGGGCAAAGACCAGCCACGGGCATTTGACGAGCTTCGCCAACGCATGCAAACGCCTCCCGTGCTCGCCCACTTCGATGAAGACGCGCCAACGATATTGCACACAGACGCTAGTAATCTGGGCCTTGGAGCAGTACTCGTACAGTGGCAGGACGGCAGCGAAAAGGTGATCGCTTACGCCAGTAGGACGCTGTCCCGAACATAAGCCAACTACACTACGACCGAGAAAGAATGCCTCGCAATGGTATGGGCAGTCCTCAAATTTCGCCCGTATTTGTACGGTCGCTCGTTCACCGTTATCAGCGATCACCATTCGCTCTGCTGGTTAATTAATTTGAAAGATCCATCCGGCTGTCTCGCACGCTGGAGTCTTCGGCTCCAAGAGTTCGACTTCACTGTTGCCTACAAATCGGGAAGACGACACGCCGATGCCGACTGTCTTTCTCGGTCTCCCGTTGAAACAGCAGACCAAGACGACGACGACACGGCCTTTTTGGGAGTCGTGGACACTGCCGCTTTTTCACGACAGCAGGGGACGACGCTGAACTGCTGCCGCTCATTCATTACCTTGAAGGACGAACCAATAGCGTACCGAAATTATTTGCAAGGGGGCTGGCGTCGTACTGCTTGCGCAACGACGTTCTTTACAAAAAGAACTTTTCACCTCGTGGCAGCAGCTACTTACTCGTCGTTCCCTCATCGCTCCGACGTGAGGTCCTGCACGCCTGCCACAACGAGCCGACCGCTGGTCACTTGGGCTACACTCGGACATTGGCAAGGATTAGGCAGAACTATTTCTGGCCGAAACTTGCCACGGTCGTGAAAACTTACGTGCAGACATGTCTAGATTGCCAGCGCCGCAAGCCGCCATCCATCAAGCCAGCCGGCCTGTTGCAACCTATTCATGTGCCGACGACGCCATTTGCACAAATCGGCATGGATTTTCTGGGCCCCTTCCCCACGCCTACTACTGGAAATAGATGGATAATCGTCGCCACCGATTACCTCATCCGATACGCCGAGACAGGAGCTCTACGACGGGCAACAGCGGCTGAAGTGGCGCGATTTCTTATCGAAGCCATCGTTTTAAGGCACAGTGCTCCCGCAGTTATTATCACTGACAGAGGTACCGCGTTCATGGCCGAGCTTTTGGACACCGTTCTGCGACTATGTGGTACCGCCCACAGGAAGACAACGGCGTATCATCCACAGACCAACGGGTTAACCGAACGTCTCAACAGGACCCTGGCTGACATGATAAGCATGTACGTAGATGTAGAGCACAAGAACTGGGACGACATCCTACCCTACGTCACATTCGCGTATAACGCGGCTCGTCAGGAGACCACTCGGAAGACACCCTTCAGTCTCGTTTACGGCCGTGAAGTTACAACTACGTTAGACGCGATGCTCCCTCATGAAAATGATGGCACAGAGACGGACGCTGAAGAATTTACGCAGCGAGCAGAAGAAGCTCGGCAACTTGCCCGGTTGCGAATCACCGAACAACAGGACTATGACGCCAGGCACTACAATCTCCGGCACAGACCCGTCACATACAACGTGGGCGACAAAGTGTGGGTTTGGACACCTATTCGTCGTCGTGGACTCTCTGAAAAGCTGTTGCGGAGATACTTCGGGCCTTACCAAGTCCTCCGACGCATCAGTGACGTCAATTACGAGGTTGTTCCGGGCGGCCTTCAGTGTTCCAAACGCCGAAGACATTCACCAGAAATCGTCCACGTGCTTCGGATGAAGCCATACTTTCAGTGACTAACTGCGCAGTGTTTTTTACCCTGTTTTCTGGGCTTTCATCATCGGGACGATGTTTTTTTTTTTAAAGGGGGAATAATGCCGCGCGTATGTGCCAGTAGCGTCGACAATGAAGCAGCGCGAGGACACTGGCCCCAGTGCAAGGACGATGAAGACGTTGTTGTCATTTCAGCTACTGATAAAGCGTATTTGTTGGTCGTTCTCCTTTTGATCGTCGATCCCGCGTCGTTACAGGTCGTCAAGCGGTGAGCGGCGAGCTTTCCGGAAGTAGACGCGCATCGTTTGTCCTCGGCAAGGGGACCATATATTTCAAAAAGAAGTGTTTCTCGCCTTCTAATAAATACAGTTGTTATACGAAAAGATATTGTTTTTCTTTTCAAGCTCAAACAGTTTCTGAAACAGCAATAGGTTTGAGCGCTGATATTTATTGGTGTTAGTTTTTCTAATGTGCTCGCTATGTGAAGCCGCGCACGCGAAAAAAAAAGAGAAAAGTAGCGGTTGGCGCAGTTTTTCAAGATGTCGTCCCACCGGAATGTCTGGCTTGGCTCCCAGGTGTCGAATCGTCAAAAGGAGCTTCTACTGGCTTTTATAAAAGAGCACCCAAAGATACCTACGCCGTCGTGCCCACTGGGGCCGTCGTTCACGAGTGAGGACCGGGACGACACGTGGCAGTAGCTGGTAGCGCTTTTGAACTAAGAAGTCCCTGCGCGTAGGACCACAGGCAGCCCCGTTCATTTTGTTCGCACTGTTCGTTTCGAGAACAGAAAGCGACGCCGCACTCGCTCATGTCTTCAAACGCATCTCGCACCTCCAACCACAAGAGAAGCACACGTCGCAAGCGCCATTTTCTCAAAATCAGCTGTTGCGGCAGCCGCAACCGCCGTATCATGCCGTGCGAAGCCGTTTGTTCGCTCGAGAGAACGCGTGCGAACGGTCTCGCGCTCCGTTCGTTTGGAGCAGACGACATGCTCGTTATGACGTGGTATGACGTCACCAAAAAATAAAAGGTCAAGCAAAAAACATGGCTGATCCCTCCGTCATAGGAATCGGTATAACACGAAAGTGAAACCTGTCTTCACAGAAGTAGTGCTTATTGCGTAGTGATATATGAGACCTTGTACAATGTCTATTCGTGTTTGGCAGGTATAGCACCGTTTGACGTGGATGCACCCATGTTGACAGCATGTCTCTATCGCGATGACTAACGCCCATGATTATGAATAAACCGTTGTGGTAGCTGACGGTGTGAACATATATTTGGACACAGCGAATCGTGAATCTCGCGTAAGGATGATATCAACAAGCTCATAATCAACACTGGTACCCGGTATGCACTTCTTCAAAGCGTCGTCAATTAAGGAGAGAAACGGCACGGTGTGCGCTTTCTAGTAATGGGTAGCCGACGCCTGTGCTCATGCATACACTACCACACACTGCGCTTCAGCAACACGGGAGGTAGAGGTTCGTAGCCTGAGCCGCAAACGCGTGCGTCCCGCTGGTTTCTGTCTCGCAGGCGCTGCTGCCGGTCCACCAAGGCACGACATTCGCCCGTCGAAATCGCGTCCTTTCTGCAACGCGTATTGCAGCTGTTTTGTTAGTCGGTGCTCTCGCAATTGAAGCAGTCGGCGGCGGAGAAATCCCGTTGGTGCACGTGGAAGCTGCACTACTCCGATGAGCCGACGCACGCTAACACGAAGCGAAAGGAAAAGAAAGACCTCAACTAACGTAACTGCGTCAAGGGTGCCCCGGTGACGCCAGCGCGGCCAGTCTGCCTCTCTGGTATCGAGACGCTGTAACCATGACTTCCGATATCGCGTGCAATCTCAGACTAAGCGCTAGTAAGTGTCGATCGTGAAGCATTACTTCTTTTCACATCTCACAGACGGCGGCACCGCCCCGCTCCTCCCACCGCGAAAGAGAATGTGTGAAAGATATAAGGCGTGTTCGCACCGTCTCTCGCATCTCCCGAGTTAGCTTAGTCGGTACACTCTAAGAAAAAAGAGAGTCAGAAGAGGGTCATGGAACCGTGACTCTCTCCGGGTGTCCACCTGACCCCTTTTGGAAGGTACAGGCAGAGAAAAAGAGTTCGCATTTGGGAAGGAGTCACTGGACCCTCCTGAAGCGCGTTTCGATTGGCTTCGGTATACGGAAGAGCCGCCGTATACGCCATACATATCGCGCGCTTGCCCTTTGGCGCCGTTGTGGCGCCTTGCTCGGCCACGCTCATAGCATCCAGAGGGGGTTGGCGCCGGGGTGGCGCGCCGCTCTCCTCTCTCAGTCGTCTCAGTCAGTCTCAGACCTCAGTGCGTTGCGTGGTTGTGTTGGTTGCGCGTCGTCGGTGGTGTTGATGGTGTTGACACCGGCTCCGTGCACGAAGTGACGCTTGGAGGGCGGAATATTCATGGAGCTGCAGACACCGACAACGGGTGCCAGTTAACGGTGAGTGTACTGCTTTCGTAGGTACTATTCATAGAGTTTTAGCTGGGCGTCCGCAGCAGCCTTGCTGAAGTTATCCGCCAGCCATTTCCAACAGCAGCCTGCGTCCGCGGGGCTGTTGCGTATGCCCAACTAAAGCTGTCAGTTAACGAGTTACCACCGTTATGCGCGTTGCTGTACAAGCTCCCATAAAGTGAGCGATGCAAACAATTATCGAGGGTCATTTCTTGCGATCGCACGTTGTGTCTGCACTACTGAAGGTGCAAGATGTCGTTTTGAGAGGCACTTTAGTCTACTTCATAATAACAGTTCCATCGACCTTGAGTGTGCAGCGTGCTTCCGCGCGTGGGAACGTGAAAAAAAAAAGCCTGTGTACATAACGCTCAGACGCACTATATATAATGGTTTTTGTTGGCTTAAAGACGGTAGTTTGAGGTGCAGATATAGTACGGTGGCTTCCAGGACGTACGCGGTAGTCATTCAAGTCGGACACGCCTCGCCGGTAAGGCGAAAAAGCTAGACTTTCGACGGCGCCCGTTGTTGCGGCCGCCGCCTTGTACTTTTTTCCTTCGTTTCTGTTTGCTGTTTTCGTGGTTTGCATACACTGGGATTACGTTGGGCGCTATAACAGAAACGAGTGAGTGTACGTGATTGTGGGAGTTATGTGCGCTAATTCTAGCATATGACATGTCTGATCTCGACGTAGACGGCGTACGCATGCGCTGGGTGTCGTTCGGGCCCTAGTACTCGCATCGGTTTATCTGAGTATTTAAGGATGGGTTACGTTTGTAAAACATGCGGTCAATAACCGCTCACGGCATGCCCCTGGCTGCCGGAGGATGTGCTTTGTTGTTTTGTTGTTAGCCTTTATTATGTCTGTGTGAACCACTTATTGTGTAGGTTTTGCAAACCTTTACTGCAATTTCATTTTCTCATCATAATATCACATTCTGCTTTTCAGATACCGTTTTTCATGGTGCTCACGCTGGACAGGAGCGACAACCTAGCAAGCAACAAGTCTGATGCCTCAAGCCGTCACTACTTTTTGATTTATTCTTCATCACAAGGAATAAATATGGAAACATGATGGCGATTTCTGCTGTTTATTTAGCAACATATGACACTGTGCACATCATAGTCACACATTTTAGTTGGCTATACTCATAGCAGCATGTAAATGAGGAATACCCAAACTTCTTATTTTGAAATCACAGACCATCTTTTCGCGCTTTCTATATAACTTTGCTGGAAAATATGTGTTGTTTTGACGAGTTTTATTCAAATAATGCTAAAACTGAACTATTTTTTTACAGTCGCTGGGCAGAACGGCAAGTATTATTGGACTTGCTTAAAATGAATACTCCACTATTTTCAACAGTAGTCGCGCAAAAGTAGAGCAAGGGTCAAATGAGTAACTTAAAATACTTGTGGAGTCGCTTGATGCTTCGGTGTGGGTCCCTTGACACCCGTAGGAGTGTTACCGGCAAGAGTCGTCTGACTCCCTATAAGTGGTAACGTGATCCTTCGGATGAGAGTCTTTCCACTCTTCCTAGAGGGTCAGGGGACTCTCCTAGAGCGAGCCGACCCTGACCCACCAAGAGAGTCACCGTGACTATTTAAAGAGAGTCCTATACGTGGCAAGTCAGAACTCTCCGAAAAGAGTCACGCATACTCTTTTTTTTTCTTAGAGTGTAGGGCGCCGGGCGCTTGCCGTCGCGGCCGCAACGTCGTGGGTTCGATTCCCAGCGGGGTATCTTTTTCTTGGTTTTTCTCTTTCTCACCCGTTGGCGTCCATTTTATTAACGTCATATCCGTGACGGATGTACTTGGTGGACCCCGGCATAAAACACTTTCGTGTTAAAAGAAAAATGGCTACGCCCCTCAGAGACGAGGTTTTTTCCGGCTTCGGCCAATCGCGTACGCCGCCAGAATGGGTACAGAATGAACGGCGCAGAACAGAGATCTCCGATCACCCCACTCGTTATGCCGCGATATGACGTCACCAAAAAAGAAAAGATCAAGCAAAAAAAGAAATGGCGACACCCTTCGGCCTTGAGTGGCATCTCCCGCTTCAGCCAATCAGCGCGCTTGTTCTTCCCCAGGAGAACGAACAAGCGGAACGAACAGATCTCCGATCGCCCCCCCCAACTTCATTCTAATAAATTTAAGAGTATGCAAGCACATTTGAAGAGCAACTGCTATATTATATATATATATATATATATATATATATATATATATATATATATATATATATATATATATGTGTGTGTGTGTGTGTGTGTGTGTGTGTGTGTGTGTGTGTGTGTGTGTGTGTGTGTGTGTGTGTGTGTGTGTGTTAGTTCTTGCAGACTAAGACGTTTTTTAGAGGTTTTGTGTTTCGTGGACGAAACACAAAACGAAATTTGCGACGAAATTTGCGACGAAAACGAACGTCTGAAATTCGAAGCCGAATACTGGGTGTAGCATGAACGGCGCGCCCAGATAACTCAGTTCAAATACTTTCTATCGAGCTCCATAGCTACAGTATTTTGTACCAGAGCGCGTGCGGCGAAGTGGGAGGCACCGTAGCGGACGACGCGCAGCCAACTCCGCCTCTGGCGCTGATTGCGCTTGCGCCGCAATACTTCGCGCGGCGCCCGCTTGGTGGCCCGAAGAGAGCGGCCACGCGTGCCGCGTTCCCTCTAACAGTGGCCGCGACTGTACATACTGCGGTCGCAGCTTCACCACGCTGTGGTGCGATAACGTTATAGAACTATTATTTACACGTTGTCAGATACCAAAAGATCTCTTTTTTAACACGATATTTAAAAAAAAGGCAATTCTAATACGACACCAGGGGTGCCGCCCAACGGCCACCGTGAGGCAATACGTCCGGTGTTCCTCTTTAGCAGGCGCGCGTTAAATGGAAGCTACTAGTTATGTCAGTGCCAGATTGGAATGAGAAAGCGAACCTCTTGTCTCATTGCCTGCTCGGGTTTTTAACTCTGAACACTAACATCGTCGGGGACCTCGGAAGATGTTGCTTGAGGGATGGATCTCTGGCAACCTAGCCCTGAATTCAATTCAATGTAATATCTTAAGTTTCCGTCCACAATTTGTTGATTTCATCTTGCATTCACCTCAGTGTTGAACTCTGCACACACTTCAGTGCTACAGAAATCCGTACAGAAAAATTCCGGCAAATCTGACACATTGTGCGAGTCGATGCCATGCGAAGCAGTAAGCGATTAACGGCAGATGCCGCACGTTTTATTACTTCCAACTAAGAATTGCGAGTTGAACCGACGCCTTTTTGCACGTTGAGTAGTTATGAGCATATCGTGGGCTTACCAAGTACGTTGACTACAGTCGTGCGCAAAGAGTCCAATGTAACGTAAGCATTCGCGTTAGAGCACAAATGTCAGTTTTATCCAACCGAACTGCCCACTACGGTGAGATGATGTGCACACCATTAGCAGCTGTTTTTGCCGTATTCCTCCGGATTGAGCAATGGTTGACTGCAGCTTGGCGAGTCGTAGGAGTTCATGTGTAATGTTTATTACATTTTATGAAAGCGGATAGCCAACACTGCAACCACAATTCACGTTGCCCCGACACGACGAATGTACAGGGTCTACTTCAGAAGCAATTTCAAGCACTAGCGTGCCTCTGTGGTAGAATACTCTACTGCCAGGCTGAATGCCTAGGTTCGATTCTGCTCCTGTGATTTTCATTCTTTGCGTCTCTCTGATCTTTCTCTCACCGACAACGCTGCCCACGCCGGTACTGCATTTTGTGCGACACAAACTCCTTAACGCTGTCGCGTTAAGATTTCCAAAGTCTGCTATAGCCATTCCTGGGTTAACTGTGGCTCACCTGTGGTTGAAACACGCATTCCATGGGCCATATATGTGGGTATGCGCCACACTTGACTGAGGGAAAGGCTTTCATCTCATTCACGACAAATATCTCAAGCTATTCCTAGAATGACTTGTTAATCGTGTTCGCCATGCACTAATGTCCTGCCATGCGACCACTAGTATGTGCCAAGTTAAGGAGACGACCACGAGATCTCCCACAGCGGCTAGATAGATTGATGGATTAGCAGACAGATAGACAGAAATGGTGAAAGTGCCTTTGTTCACTAAGAAAACCTTCGCAATTAAAATGCTGCAATGCCCTTTAATACTTTGGTGAGTGTTGTTTATCCGTACACGTGTAAGCCTTGCCATTTACGTAGCTGTTTCGCAACTAAGTTTATGGTTATTGGTTGTAAGATTTTATTTGTTTTGGAATATTTTTATTGTGTTTGCTCTCACGGCATAGTAGTAACACTCTTTCAACCATGCACTTTCAAATAAGACATCCTTTCGTCAATTATACACAGGTGGGAAGATGCCCATATCTTGGAAACGATATTATTGAGAACTTTACTAGCTGTTCGGCTGCCAAATATTTCAATTCGGTAAATAATTCTGATTGAGTAGGTAAAGCAGAATTGCAACGAGTGCAATTCAGAAACACGGACTTATGCATAGTTGTTTGAAATCAGTATCTCTAGTTTTATTCAACGAAGACACAGGTCTGAAGCAATTCACTCCTGGCGAGTTTCCGGCATCATTCAACAGCTTACGACAAATGTGCAAGTGAGTTAATTTGTATTTTCAGCCTTTTAGACACATATTCTTATGCATTGGTAGATGTTCAAAGCCACGAGGTTTCTTTCCGGGCTGATGAGGTGCTTGAAGAAACAAAGCAAATAAGTTGAAAAATTCTATATGTTGAACGAAATCGTCACTGTTACCTAGCCAATAAACCTTGGCCTAGTGCAAACTAAATGAAGCAGGTCTTTTTAATAGAGAGATATGAATTTCTAGCCCAAATGTCGTTTGTAAGCTAGTTATAGACTTCGGACACTGGCCAAAATCTTCAACCTCACAGTTTTTGATTGATCGTGGCACGTTCAATATCCCTTCCGACATGGTAGTTCTTTTACTACAAAAGAGTCATTTGTGTCGGTCCGGTGTCTCAAATGAAGTGTAAGAATATTACGTAAGCGGTGGGATCAAGTCACTAGGAACATAGCTTCCGCGGTATTCTCCTTTGACTGCCTGGTAAAATCGGCAAGGACACTTTGCAATGAAAGCACCGCGTCAAATGAAAGGCTCATCTAAATTTTATAGTCTTCTAATATTTTTTGCTGCATATTTTGGTGCAGACGGCAACGAAAGTTGTATGATGAATAATGCCGCACCTTGAGTAAGATTGCGCAACTTCCCACGGGGCAGTTTTTTAGTTGTGCAATCGTCGACAGTCTTGCTATCTGAGTGACACGCTTTGTTCTGACAGGTGAATTAGTTTTTGCCGCGTGCACTCCCCCTTTCATGATATGTGACACACTTACCTGGTCGGGGACAAAGGCGATGACGTGTCAGTACAGGTCGTCAGCAAACCGTGCTCATTAGAAAAGAATCCGTTTCTCTGGGTAACTGCTGGAGCAAATGTAGGGTCGGCGACTGTGGAGAGCCACATTTGGGGACACATATTACAAGTTCCTGTTTTTTCGTAAACCAACAGCCTCACCATTTGTCTTCATATATTTACTGTTTATATGGTTCGTAGCTCGTTAAATGAAAAAAGAAGTAATATGCCACAAATTCAGTTCTCTGTTTAAAAATGGTGTAGGACATATGAGAAGGAACCCGAAGTAGGAGATATATTACGTCAGGGTAGTCAATATTCTCAAATGAACGGTTTGTAAGGCATACAGGTATAATCCTTGCAACTCGACAGTTAGTGGAAACTTTTAACAATATCTTCAGAGAAAGTAATCTATGCTTGCGCCTTTGTCAGCCTTCGTTTCCTTTATACCGCGTCGTTGCACATCAGGATGACTATAATGAACTATGCTTGGCTCATGCTTGGCTGCTTCGTGTTACGCATCGTTCAGCATGAACCATATTTCGACAACGAAAGTCAGACCTTGAAGTATCTTATTGCATTATCAAGGGGAACTCCTGTGTGTCTCCTGGGCCATGAATAAGATCTCTTAACAGGTATTTTATTAAGAGCAGAATAAAAGTTTGCTTGAAAATAAGAGCACAAAGTAGGTAAAAATCTTAACACAGATTGATTTTAGGGGCGAAACACCTTAGGGTCTCGCCTTGTCGGCGTGTCATGTCGTTGTCACGTTCCACCACAAACGGGTATGCGCCGCAAAAATTGGGTGATTCCCACTACTCGCCATCGGTCAATATATGCATATTATGAGTTAAAGGTTTGGCGTTAATGCAATAAAACATTATGTTTGGCTTAGCAGCGGTGTCACAATCCCTGGCGAAATTTACCAAGGTGCTCAAATTTCTTATCTGAAACCAGAGACACAAGCGTGGATCTCTACGGTAAAGTCATCTATTTGAAACCCCCCATCTTTAAAAATACCTGCAAAGTGATGGTGCGTTTGCGTACCGGTGGCGAGTAAAGCAGTAAAGAGTAAAGATGTTGGTGTGGGAAACACCGGCGCACACTGCAGGCTTCGCCCTTCCCCAGGTTTCACGTTAGTGGAGCTGAAACACCGTGCCTACTTGCTTCGCCTCTCCCCTGGTTTTCATTTTTTTTAGGGGGGCGGGGGCACATGTCATAAAGTTTTTTTATTAGCACGAGATCCATTAACTTGTACGGAGCACATATTTTGCTCATGGACAACAGAAAACCGCCAAAACATTGCTACGCGCGCGCTAGTGCACTTTTTAGGAGGAATAAGAAACATGGCCAATATACCTAGTAGAATAGAAATCATTGCTCACGTTATTAATTATTAACGGGTGCTCTTCGTAGCATGTTTGTCGTGTTGTTGAGGCTATGTATCGTGTTTCTTCGAACATCACAGTGGTATTTAAAGAGCGGTAATTAGGAAAAAAATTTGCATGTGTTCAGAATATGCTGAGCCAACACCTTGGTGAATTCTTCTGTTACTTTTCGGTTTGGGTGAATATCTTTGTTTCGAGAACTCTCCTGTTGAGCTGACATTTTCTTTCATCGAAGTACTGATAGTCTAAGACTTAAGTGCGTGAGTCCATATGCCTGTTTGTGCAGTTTTGTGATTGTTCAGCGCTTTACAACGAAAACTATTACCTAAGGCAAGAGGAGTAGCCGGACACACACATAGGCAGCAACACGTCTTTAAATACCTTTCGTAATAAAAACCTGTATGCAATACTAGCCATAAATTTGGAAATATGAAGTGGCATATATAATGCATTTTTCAAGCAGTGCCAACAGTGACGCGATTGCACTTTCTGTCTAAAATTGACTCAACAATTTTACATTCCGGTTGGGTTGTTATCTTCATCAAGAATTTGATGTTATTGAGAGCACGACATTCATGCTTGCTATTTTTCCCCGTAAAATTGCCGTGTGGCATGCCCCAATTATACGTTGCTTTAGCGTTGCTCGTCTTTGTCATGACTCAGGACCCTGTATGATATAATTATTAATTATTGTATGGTGATAATTAACACCAGCATACCATCAGACAGACGAAGCATATTTCAGCGTGTGTTTTCTGCACGCAAGAATTACACTGTCACTTCGACCATGCGAATTCGAAGAGCAGCGTAACACTTCAATGAAGAAATTGATGTTTATATTGATGAAGTATACCGGAACTCTTTCCTTGCACTTTGGTTGAAGCGTTGACATACAGTGCACACGTTAGGAAAACCCCAGACTCATCGCCTTGCGTGTCTCCTAATTTCATTTTAATGGCGAAGTTTTTAAAGCATTCTAGGGCTACTGAATGCCCTCGAACACTCACGCGTCCTTTTCGTGCGCAAAGTAGCAACATTTGGGCCGATCATAGATGCAATGTAATATCCAACTAGCAAGGATATACCCGATGGGATGACTACTACAGCTGGTGTTGTCTACTTGTGTCTAGCTTAGGGCTAAAGATGGCTGACGAGGGCTAAATTATGTCGGATAGTATTCGCTATTTTTTTCTGAATTACGGCTAATGATCGCGAAATATTCTCGCCGTTGTTTTCTCATGTCGTTTAGCTATTTTTTACTCGTAGATAAGGTCGGCAAGAGTAGACATTATGATCGCTAATAGCCGGCAGTGTTGTCATATGTTGACTAGGTGACACAATTAGAAAACAAATACTTAGGTATAATGTGACAATACGTGGTAAGCAGTTTCTGCCAAGTTTCTTATTTCTCCATAATACTGAACCTTCGATATATCCCTGCAGGACGCTGCACGTTTGAGAACGGAACATGCAGCGAATGGATATCTACAGACTGTAACGAAGGTGCCTGCTTTGTTGTGAGAAAAGTGGCCACAATGAAGAACGGTCCCGCAGCAGACCACAGCATGAGTTCAGGTGAGTTGCGTCAACGTGTTTACGTTGGCTGCGCGAAGCGCTCTGTATACACTATAGTAAAGCTATGTTAACGCTTTCCATCCCCTTGTAGCCTGTGTTAAAAGTTCTAAGGCAGTGCCTTCAATTCGCGCGTGTATTCGCATATATATATATATATATATATATACCAAGCAAAAGCTAAACCAGATTTGTACGAAAAAGAAAGGCTGGAAGCACTACATCACTATCAATGACACCTCTCACCAATGCTTTGCCGATTCGGAAGTAATCTGTACTCTTCTACTCACTATTCCTTGTCCTTGTTTTACATTTTCTCGCAGAGGACGCTTCGTGTGCCTACTCAACAAAAGGCGTCGCAACCCACGGCAGCCCATACGCTTTGCTCTCTCACAACGCCACAGCGCCCTTGTGCTTCACTGCATGGTACCACCAGTCTGGCACTGAACACGAAGGGGCCCACTTCTCCGCGATGCGACCGAATGGCGACTCACCGGAAGCGTTTCACGTAACTCAGCGGGAGATGGCCGGCCGCTGGCAGCTCGTGAAATACTCCGAGAGGCGTGCTGGTCCAGTCGTGGTACGTCGCTTCAACAACGTTTACAGTAGACAGTTATATTTTATCAGGCTTCGAGGAATAGCGCGCGTAGCGGAATAGCGGGACTGAAAGGCGCATGTGCAGTGCGCTAACCGACCCGCAGCGTTTACTGTACGCACGCTGTTCTCAGATTAAGCGTTGCCGTGTTTGTGTGGTTAACGTAGTGTGAACAGACAGCCTAACCCTCAGTTAGTGTAACCGCGGTTCCGTGTAACCGCGGTTCGCTTATGTTGTACGGTATGCGAAAGCGCGGTTATGCCGCTAACCGCGGTTGTACCAAACCGAGCTTGGTGACCTCGGTTTGACAGTTAACCTAGAAAATGGCGGCCTCCATGAAGGACGTGCGCACGCCGGCGAGCGTTCGTGAAAAACGATCGAATTGGACTGCACCAACCACGGAAAGTCTGATTAGGCTTTGTGAAACAATTTGCATCATCTACGGACCACCTCAAGGAATGGGAAAGTGGACGCGGCAATAACAGCCGAGTAGAACGCCGGACTGCCGCCAGAAGCAGAGCCATTCACGCCAAAGCAAGTCCGCTTTAACCGAGGACGCTTGTGCGCCGTGTAACATCGGCGAACCGTGGTTGGCGCTAACCGTGGTTCAACGCGGTTAATCGTGGTTGGTCGCAACTGCGGTTAACTTGCCTGTGTAACAAGGGAACCGCGGTTACACCAACCGATGTTTAGGCTGTCTGGGTAACAAAGTTACAACAAGGGTATAACAATAAGGGGTCAGGGCCTCACTCAGGCGCATGCTCGCGCCTTTAGCCCTCACCCCTTTGGTTTTCTGTAAGAAAACTATCAAACGTGTGAACAAAAAATATGGTGGCGGTTTCGGACGCCCGCTTCGCACAGAATTTACCGTTTGTGTAGACGTATCCACTTCTCTCGTAGCAAACGACTCTGTAAAATGGCTTCACTTGCCTTCAGGCAGCTTCGATGACCACTTCTCTAGTAGCAAACGAATGTGTATAATGGCTTCGCTTGCCTTCAGGCATCTTCGACGACCGAGTATTACGAATAACTTAGCGAAGTTTTTTAGATAGCTTCACATTTCTAACGTCCCTAGGTCTAACTAGAAGATTGTGTAAACAAATCTGCAACATGAAAATGTTCGCTTTTAGTTAGTTATTCAGACTCATTTACTTTTATTGTTACGAAAAAAAAGTAGTAATGTTGCGGCGTGCGGGGATACAGGCGAGCATTCTCAGTTTTTTTCATTTCACTTTTTTTAACGCATTTGCCCTCCGATAGGTCAGGCCGCCGTTACAGCTTGGGCGTAAACGCTATCCCGCTAAACTAAAACGCGCTGTTCGCAACGAACGTTTGCTCATGGTTACGCTATTCCCTTAACCCCCTCTACCACGCTAACGCAAAACTATAGCTGTCTAGTTTTAGTTGAGCGGGCACAGCAAAATAGTGGGCTTAACGGAACAGAAGTATCGAAATGTTGGAGGGGAGAACACTAAATGGCCCATAGCGTTCAGCGTACGCACGCTGTTTCGAAGCTCTAAGGTCCCTGAGTTTTGCCTTGTCTACAAGCCTACTTCCATCATAGCGCCAGTTTCGCACGCCCTCTTTGGACTGAGTTGAGCGTCGCTGTAGAAGCGTTCACTTGGTTTGTAGAGAATTAACGTGCAAACTCACTTCAATTAACTTCAGGCACCTTCGACGTCAGGGTATTATGAATAACATCGTGGAACTCGCGAAATCATTTCCCATTCAGAACGTTTGTAGACCTAACACGAAAATCTCGGTATACAATCCTGCAACCTATAAATGTTTACTTCTTCTGCTTGTTTCATACATATTTAAATTTAATTGGTCACAAAAAATTTACATATCGCTTCATACGGGAAGATAGGGGAGCACCAGGGCTGGGCAGAGATACTCAGAAAAGTATTCCGAAATACAGATATCGAAATACATGAACTGGAAGCCTAAAATACAGATACTGAGATACATTTGCCTTTAACGTAACGGGATATTTCGGAGATACTTTTGCAATAATATGAAAAAAGTATTCCGGAATACAGTTACAGCGATGATACTTGAATACCTTTTTTATTTGAAGGATGCTCATACTACGCAAAGACACTTATTAGTGCAGTATAATGTTGTAATTAAAGTTACAGTGCATCGAAACGTTCAGTTCATTTATTTATTTCAGTACCCTAGGGGAGGGGGTGGAGAAAGTACATAATTAGTAATAATGACAAGTATCAATTGCAATAAAAATACACTATTTCACAGCAACAGTAACAAGTATTGGACACCGAAATCGACATACTTGGCGAACAAAGTAAGCTATGCTAGAAATAGCACACTAAGCAAATCACTCGAATCTCTAATGACCACCAGTGAATTGAGAAAAAGCACACATTTATTTTGAAGATCTGCTTGACTGAGAAGGTTGCTGTGTAGGCTTCTCAAATAGGCTGTCTTCTAACAGCGTCCGTTCAGCATCAGCACAAGACTCACGAAAGAAAAAAAGTCTGCCTACCGCTGAAGGCGAGCACAAATTCGTGTTATAGTGAACAAATGTCGCCTTAATAGCCGGATTGCCCTGCAGCGTGGCGATATCTCTTCTCGGGTCATCTATATACGGAAATTCTTCCGCCCTCACTTGGGTTGTTCTGACTGTTCAGAATCCGAAGTCTGTCCCCATCTTCGGAATCCTAAGCCGTCTGACCCTGTCAGCTTCAATGAAGCTGTCACCACCACCGACGTTACCAGCACCCATTTCAGGAAGCCGCAACTCGGCTTCAGCGGTGGGGGAGCCTGCTACCACAAAGACCGTTTAATCAATTAGGAACGCACCCTGACATTGGAGAGGTGGCTGAAAGCGCGTCAAAGATAGCCATCTTCTAGTCACTTCCGCCGCGACAACGGGAACTGCTTTTGGAAGTGCCGCCGCTTTGAGAACTGAACGCACGCGAAGCATTGCAAAGCCTTTTCCAAGGCGGTATCCGAGCGGGGGGTCGCGAAGTAATGGCGTGCCACCCAAAAAAATTAGGCGTGCTGCACTGACCTTGAGAGACAGCGACTTTCGTCGGCAGAGGCCGACAACACTGCCCCCGTGATTCTGCCGTCTGCGGCGTCGCGCGCTTTACCACGTGGACCATTCTGTGCTTCAGGGGAAACCATGGCCGCCCTATCTATAGGCGACCGGCGGCGCGCCTTTGCTTGTCTTGGCACAAAAAGGAAAAAAAACACCATTCCCCCATTGGAAACGCGCCTCAGCTCATTTCCGACACAAAAAACAATGTAACGAGATACCCGTGTCCTGCATAGTATCGCGATACAGGCGATACATCGTAAATGCATTTCACTACTGAGATACAAATAGATTTTTCAAATGTAGCTCGATACAGAAATACAGATACTCAAAAGTATCTCTGAAATACTATCGCGATACTCTTGTATCGCGATACTGCCCAGCCCTGGGGAGCACATTCACTTTTTTTCGATTGTTTTGAGCGCATTCGTCCTCGGCTACGGGACGTCATTGTCGCAACTTAGGGCACATTACACGAAATCTCGCTTTCCGCAACGAACGTTTATGATACGTTAAAGCACTTCTTTTTGCCGCAAATATTACGCTAACGCTAACGTTAAACTAAGACTGTCTATCCTTCGTAGCAGTCACGCGGCTAAGCAGGCTAACGTCCGCGCTTCACATTTTAACAGCGAAGGAGTTTAGCAAATCATTCTTGTCCGACGAGCCGAAATGTTATCATTATCATAAACGGGTATGGGGCGCAGAAGTTGGGTAAATACCACTACTCACCACTGATCCACTAAAAAGGAAGAAGGAAACAGCCCAAAAATGTGCCACAGAAATTGCGTAAATCCCACTACTCACTACTGGCCCTCTAAAAAAATGGCTCAAAGCTTGCACCAAGCCGCGCAAAGCTCGATACACAGCTAAAGTGATGGTTCTCCTGCGCCGTAACAGCAAAGTTCAACACCTTTACAGCCAAGTTGAAGCAGCGGTTCAAGCCAAGTTTAAGCAAAAGTTCAACAACGCAACAGCCAAGTTCAAGCCAAGTTTCACCTTGTTACAGACAAGCTCAAACCAAGTTTAACCTCGCTACAGCCAAGTTCTGCCTAGACAGAGCAATAAGTAAGCAGAAGGCCGTTCAGATTCGCTGCGTATCAAGCTTTGCGCGGATTACTGCAAGTTCTGTGCCATTTTTTTTCTTGCCGCTTATAAGTCAGGCATCACATGAACCTGTACTGAAAGCAGAAGCTTAAGTAACAATTGGCTGACCATATGGCTCTGCTGTTCTGTTTGTTGCGTTAGTCTAAGCAGCACATGAAGCCATAGTTTTCAAAAATTCAGTTGATCACTTATCTTGCACTTATAAAACGTGAACAATTACCTACTATATCAACTATTTCAGATATATGATAGCAGTAGTGCATGATCGACTGGCGACGCACTGGAGACAAACTTGAGTTTATATTAAAACAGATTATTATGTGCCACTCATATTTATATATATGCTGCTGAATCCAGGCACTAGTTGAAGAGGCAACATTTGGCATTACCACATCACACTCATTACTTCGTGAACGATCGCATTTTTTTAACCACGTGCATAATCATTATAAATTGTCGCGTTTATTACGTAATGTTTAATATGAATAGCCAATTTTAAAGTGATAAAGCCTTGCGAAGCAGAAAATCGAAGTTTGGGCAAATTCATATACTACTCGTCATTTCCACGACCACTTGCTTGCAGCTCCCGTAGACGCCAGCGCCACAATTTCCTTCCGTAATATCTGCAGAAAACCCAATGGTACATAGTATCAGATCTATTTACAACAATCACCAATTTAAGTTAACCCTAATGTTAATCACTTACAGGCCGTCAACAATACCGAAGCAAGCTATGTTGCTCCCACCAAGCGTGATGCGAAACCTTGCTGTTTTCGTGAGGGCTGAGCTTGCGTGTTGCCTGTCATGTAATGAAGCCTAAACATTGTACTTTTGCTTAGAAGTGAAGCTATTATTTGTGACAAAACGGCAGATCGTTTATGTATTCTATAACATTTTATGCAATGTAACACTATTTGAAGATACAAATATGTAACTGCATGCAGATACAAATTGCCCACAGAGCCAAAGACAGCCCCGAGAAGGCTACGTTTGCGGTTGACGACTTGACAGTAGAAAGCGGACCGTGCCCCTCAGGTAAGAATGGCCACGCATATTAAGTCATTCAAGCGCTGGTAGTCCGGACCAAAATATTATGGCAGATTTCCTGACTCTAGTGTTATACGTATACTTCAATGAAAAGCGCTGGAACCATCGGCAGCACCTTTAGATATGTCCAATTTGAAGACTTTCAAAAAGTACCAATAACCCCGACGTAAAAGCGCAATAGCACTAATCTGCCATCCAGTTTCTGAGTGTTGCTTCTGGGAAGTTGATGTATATTCCTATTTGCCCTTTTATTGCCAGAATGCTTACTTATACTCATTTCTTAAAAATGCTGAGGACATTGTTAAGGGTGATTGAAATAGGAAGTTAATGGAAGTGGGGGCGTAACATGACTACAACTATGCATTTACACTGATAATGCAAGCTAATAATGAGTGGCATGAATATATGTTACATTAGGCTTCATGATACCTTCCCCTTCTTAACATCGACTGTTAGTTGCAAAGACTACAAATCAAATTCCACTTTTTGTGCCACCGCCATGTCACCCGCCTGCATTTTTGGTACTACGTCTTTACGAAACTTCCATGCACTAATAAATAAATTCATGTCATTGTTCAGCGATGACATTCTTTTCTGATTATTTCTCTCAAGAGGTCATTCCTATTTACTTCTTCATACTCTACTCAAGAACCGAGGGATGGCTCGTGCGATTTCGACTGGGGAGACGCCTGTGGCTACGACTTTGGAGTCGGCAACAACTTCTGGAAACTGGAGGACAGCCACCGAGAGAGGTTCAAGCCACCAGACCACTCGACGAGTACAGTTCTCGGTGAGCACAAACTCCTATTTGTAGAATCCGAAAAAAACCGTCGGCACATTTCATTACAATAGTCAGGTGACATCACTTGTTCATAGTGGTAATATATTCCAGTGAAATTCCTTGCTGCAGTATTTCCAACCATTAAATTCTTCAACAGTCACTTCGACAACAAGATATTTGTAATGTAATGACCATAAATGCTGCATATTTAAGCACCCATAAAAATTAGTGTCTTTCTATGATACACATTCAGACATTCTCGACGCAGAATATATGCAATGTTCCTGGCAAAAAGATCGTTTTATTGCACAGCGATGTCCTACGACTCTGGTATCATATTATTTCTCTACTACGTCACGGCTTTTTCTTTTCATTGCCTTTACTATTGCTTTTCTATGAAGGATGAATAGGCGAAAAAAGTTACGCAATTTAATTCTCCCTCTACTAACGTGTATTCAAGTAATTAGTGTGCGCTTCCAAGCACAGTACGAAATGAGGACCAGACGTGGCGTATAGAGGCCCTAAATGCGTTTTCAAGTTTTCTAGGCAGACCTATTCTGAGGCACCGCATTTACTACAAGTTGAAGTCGCACTACCCAGAAACGCACTTCGGCACAGAAGTGTAATTTTAAGTGATAAATAAGCATGGTTGTCAGAATGGAAATAGAATTTACAGGCATGTACCAACAATTAGATATTTCATGAAGTAATGTAATCGATGCAACACTGCATTGGCAATGCAAATAGAGCCTCCCATAAACTTATTAGAGGGAACATATTTATATATATACCACACACCAAAGTTCAGGATAAAAATGCCTGATCAACGAAATACAACGTACTTTGGGAGAGCACATTTATTATTATTATTATGTTATATTCCGATGTGTGGGTGCTTTAACATGCCATAAAATTTGACTAGAATGACTCAGTTGAATTTCATCGAACTGCATTGCTGGTAGAAATGTTTCTTAAAAAAACGACAGCACACTTGGGCTTCTTTCGTTATCATCGTCGTCAGTACTATATACCGTCATTATTCTCGTACTCTTAAATACGTTCTTAACTTCTGGGTCATTTTCCCCCCACATGAACATTCTTTGAAAGAACGAAATCTGTGTACATCATTACTCAATATTCTTGTTTGGCAGTGATGGGATAGTTACTAACTATTAAGCTTAACGTTTTGCACGCAACGAACGCATTAAATAGGCAAATCAAGTGCTACAATATGATGGCCAAAGAGATGTTCTGAAACCACTTATCCCTAGGCTGCCCATTAAAGCGAGCTAGAATATGAGCGGAAGCCATTATTCAGACGAGAAGTTGCTCCTGGTTTAGAGTAAAACTGCATATTGATTTTTTGTGCAGGTGGCGTAGTGTACCTCGGTGCACAGGGTAACTCTACTAGGGCCTCCTTCGCCTCACCATTGCTAAAAGGCCGGAAGGAGACGCAATGTCTACAGTTTTACTACTACGTTCCCTGGAGCCTGGGCACACCAGAAAAAGCATATTCATTGGGTGCTTCAGTAAGAGGCAAGAAACCTTGTTCATTTGCCGAACGGATGAAGAACAGGATGCATTCTTAGTGCTTGACTCTCTGTTCCCCCCCTCTTATTGACTTTTCCTTGCTATTTTTACCGAGCCACTTAATATAAAATTAAATACACGTTTTCACTAAGCATCGCCATTCTCAATACAAAACAATGGCAAGACATTGTTGGAGAACAACACTTTCACACTAGAGCGCGGTTCGTTCCGGGAAATTATGTATGGTACAAAACACTTTTAGATGCCAGTAATGCATGCTGTAGTTAAAAGACAATAAATAAGAAAAATAAGAATCTTTCACCTGCGAAAGTGGTTAGCGATACTCGTGTATTTTAGCTATTGGTAAAATAACTAAACTTGAAAGTGTAGAATCTACTTTTATGTCTAATATGTTCTTTTGTTTAAGCATCGTGTTTTAGAGCTTTTGAGATTTGTGCTTTAGTTATTTTTTCCTTCCTTACCTAGCTATCCCTCCTTACCCCTTCCACAGTGCAGGGTAACAAACCTGAAAACCTTTTGGTTAACCTCCTTGTCTTTCACTTAACCTTTCTCTCTTTCTCTGTCTCTCTCTCTTGATCAAAGGAATACGACGTACTCTAGGAGAATTTGTTCATTTTCTATACTTCAATTTGTTGGTTCGTTGCGGGTTAGTTGGGTTCCCGCACAATGCATTCTGGATAGGCGTAGCTGGTGCAAAGAACGCCCGAATGGAGCAGGAGCCATCTCGAGGCCTGTTACACCAGAGCGCGTTGGAAGCCGGCGGTTACATTCCCGGCGCCAGTGCGTGGAAAGAGTGCTGAGGTGTTCATTCTAAAAAGACAGGGCGTGCAAACACGAACACAAGAAAGAAGTCAGGACACCACAAACGCCGACTAACAACTGAAGCAGTATGGCAGGGTTTGTTTATTCCTAGAGCAGTTTTCGTTGTTAGGCACACAGCCTAACAACGAAAAGAAATGACATTGAGGGTGGTAACATCATTGAACTATTTCTTGGTGCAAACGTATCTACTGCGGGAAGTATCGCTACCCTTCACAGCGTTGCACCTGATGCATGAAACGGGGTATAGTACAAGCAGTGTATACAGTCAGGTCCAAACAAAACAAGTCACTCATACATATCAAGTTTTCAACGCTTGTGTAATCACTCTCACAGCTGACAAACGTGTGCATAAAACTGAACGCGAAGATCGCCGAACAAATGTTGCTCTCATTGCGTTGTAGCGGCTGAGTTTAATAGCGCAGCTTTAGCACAATCGTTTTATACTGTGGTCACGGTCTCTTGCCACCTATGCGAGCGCTTTCTAGGTCGTGTTGATTTGAAGTGAGTGCACGGTGTGGAATCGGAAATGAAACGTGCTCGACGTCGACAGACAGTTGGCGCAATAACAGCAATGCAGTTTTGCTAAATTTGTTACGTAAATAATCGCGGATGCGCACAGTGCTGCATCTCTGTCGCTCTGCGATGTCACTTTGAATGTTAGAAGCGTACGAGTTTGGGGCAGTTGGTGGTGCATACTTAATAAAGTGAAGCGCTTAAAACGGGGCAGAAAAATGAGACACGTGAAGCGCTCGTCCCGTCTGTCTCACCTATCCGTGTCCCGTTTGTTGCGCTTGACTATACCAAGTCGCCTTGAATGCGTTCCAAAGAAGCAATATCGCGCTGTGTCGACAGGATAGGCGCGAATTTTATTTCTCGGCCGTGAGCCCATGCTATAGGTATTAGGTATGTAGGTGATAGGTGGAATGAAACATTAAATAGTTCAGGCTTGTTCCGTTCCTCATTATAGCTCATTTACACAGTCCTACAACTGGAGTTTGTTGGCGTAAGTAGTAATCGGACTTCTGAGACGAAGAATGTTATGAAGGCAACAGTTAGAGCACGTCCTGTCGTCTTTCACATCCCATCTTTCCAGCGCTATGATGCAAATTATAGTGATATTTATACTCCGCCTTTCAACAACGAATTTGTATAGTTATAGAAAACATCGTATAGTACAATGTATGCAGTAATTGCATGCATTGCAATGCATGCAGTGTCATGCAGTAATTTGTTTCACGTAAAAATAAAAGACGAATAAATATAAAGACTGTGTGACTCAGCATTTCTTTACCGCTATCGTGGGAAAATGTTGAGTTACGTATAACATGCGTGAATGCGTAACATGCTTTAAAGCATGTTACTGTAGCCCGAACAGGATTTTTACTGCGGAGCTGTTTGTGCTCCCCAAAGCCCCGTGTGTCATTAACAAAAAACTATCGTCGTCATGAACGGCCTGTACCTTATACGGCATCTCGCGTCGCCTAGCAACCCGGTGGAGGAAGGAAAGTAGAAGGAGAGGAGGAGAAGAAAGAAATAAAAGAAAATAAAATTCTTTGACGAAGCGGGATTCGAACTCGCGTACTCGCGGTGGGAAGGCGAGCGTAGTAACCCCACGGCTACCCAGTCACGCTAGCAAAGAAATCATTTATGGGAACTAATAGATTGCGTTAGTATTGATGAGAGAACGGGAAAAATTTAGAGAGAAAGATAAAGAAAGAGAGAAAGAAACAGAAACAGACAGAAAAAAAAACAGAGAAACAGAGGCAACAAAAGAAAGAGAAAGAAATAGAGAGAGAGACAAATAAAGAAATAGAAAGGAACAGAAAGCGAGAGAAAGAAGGCATTGCATAGCCATGTACTGTATATTATAGCAAGGGTGTGGGAAAGGGAAGTGAGGTTGAGGCGAAGGGAAAGGGGGAGTCTTCGCACAACTAATGCGTAGCTGCCCAATTTTTTTATCCTTGGGGCCATTAGAAGCAGACGTTGAAGATAACGCTGCAGATACACATCTTCTTCGTCCACGACGCATGCTAGTTATGCAAAGGAAAGAACAGTCGTTCTACGTGTTGCTCAGTTAGTGAATACTGCCCACTTCGATGAATGCTTCATTTCGATACTGCACGGTACAACACACGTTCTTGCTGCGTTTAGCAAAACGCTGCCCTTGATGTATACTAGTCTCTTATGTAGGACTTATTGTGATTTCACCCATTTATATCCTATATTTATTTCTATTCACTCTAACATCTCATTTAGGCAGCTGGTGCGTAACGCAACGGTATTTCTGCCAAACGTGGACAGTATTAGGTACACGCCTCTCAAGTTTACGCCTAACCGTATTTTTGTTTTTCCAGGAAAGTCCCAAACGATGGAGCTACTATGGTCTCGCAAAGGGAAGGGTCTGGTGAGGGGAGAGTGGACTGCAGTGGACGTGGCATTTAGGCAGGAGAGCGATTTTAAGGTATGACCAATTAGGCTGCAGTGACGTTTTTTCACCTATATTAGATATCTTGTTATATAATAATAACCCAGCGTCTGCTTTATTAAGGATGTGTAAAATAGCGTGCCAAAATGTACGCCGCTTCCGCTTGAGTTATCAGCTTGAAACAGTGGCCACGTTAGATGGTGAAGTTTTTACTACAAACGGCAGTTTTTCGGCAGACCTATGCTGCTTTACATTTGCAATAAAATAAGCTCAGCAGCATTTAGTGCGTGGCTACTACACTGCGTTAATCTCTTCGTACCCCCAACAAAAGGCATAGGTTTCCTCTTTGCATGGGTGGTGTGTGTGTGTGTGTGTGTGTAGAGAGAGAGAGGGGGCTAGCGCAGAAAAATAAACCCGTCATTGGTGTGGTGAAAATTTGGAAGTACACTTACGCATCGTTGATTGCAGCAGTGTACAGACATCTACAACAAAATGCAGCTGGTAACAAATCGCGGCCGGCTGTGACATCGGCTGATAAGCTATGCGGTGCGAAGAAAGGAGGGGGTTGCGGTGGAGCGAGTGCATCTTGCACCCCCACCCCTCAATAACTCACGTCTCTGCCTGCCAGGGCTGGGCAAAGATACTTTGAAATTGTATCGCGATACGATACAAGATACTCAGACAAGAAGTATTGGAAATACAGATACAAGATAGTGCCGCAGTAATTGTATCCGATACGATACTTGGCAATTGTATCTTAAGATACTTCGATACATTCTCTAATTTGTTATTATAGATCCATATAATGTAGCAGCGAACTTCTATACACGAAAATGTCTTCTTGAAAATTTCCTAATTGTGACCTATTTTGTTTCACTTTAATGAAATGTCTGTTAGTATACACCATGCGCAGGGAGCGCATGGTGTATACGGGGTTTGAGACCGTTCGCTTCCGGCCCGGGCGGCACACAAGACCGTCTCCGTCCAATTTTTTTTTTCTAAATAAGTATGTTCATGAGCTACACAGATATGACTGGTCTCAAGCATTTCTTTCTTGGAGAACATGTGGTCACCACGTGCTGAAACATAACCGTGGAACAAAAACTTTATATTTCAATCCGCGTACAGATTTCACTCGTTGTGTACATCGGTATCGATGTTTCTCGAATCCTCACTCCAAGTCCCCTTTAGAAATGACCTCTATATGAGACAGGGGAAAGGATTCCTTTCGAATGGCAACGTCATTTTGTTCAAACTCTCTCCCACCATCCTCACTGTGCCGGCGCTTGGAATTAAATTTCGCGACTGTGGCCCGCTGGCTATAAGCTGAGTTTGAGACCCCTGGTGTATACGCAGATGACGTAAAACAGCAATGAATTTTCATATTCTACTTATCTTCTGGCGTAAAGGATTCTTTGTTGATATACTCACCAACGTGCAATGTTTTAGCAATTTTTCTTCAGCGAGAAAGCGTGTGCAACACAGAAACATCTCAGACGTATTTTATAGTTGCACAAAGCGTCGGAGGGCACCGCCGTTATTCGAGCTATTGCCGCCTATAGCTCCCATTAGGTGGCGATTAGTAATACGAAAAATGTTTAGGAAGGCCTAAAACAGGAAAACTAATATAAGTAAAAGAGAGAGGTGGTTCCGTATCAAACATTCACATTGAATGAGTACAAACACAATACAGACGGCGCCCTTAAAGGGACACTAAAAGAGAAGCAAGGAATTGGTTTAGATTGATAAAGTGTGCTCGGAGAACTCTTGTATAGTTTATTTCACCACCATAGGTTTATTGTTAGGGGAGAAAACCAAGTTCAAAGTTTCATTTTTAAATTTCGCGCCGGACTTTGTAATTCGTGACGTAAAAGACTTCAAAGAGCATTTAACGTATTTTGGCGCCACTGGCTCGACGAAATTTCCACAAACTCGTTATGTCATGTCTCTGGCCCTCTCAGAGGACAATGTAGTTCGATTTAACCGATTAGGAACTACGTAGGCCCAAGCAGGCGCCGTCAAAAATATGTGACGTCACGGCAAATGGTACGGGAATTCCAAGGAGGCGTCGCCACCTGCATTTTCTTTTTGCCCGTTTTCTCGCTTATTGAGCGTCTTCTCGCAGCAAGCGTGGTGTTTTTGGTATCGTGGAAGACTGCTTTACTAATGCGAGAAAAGTCATTTTGCTCTTTAGTGTCCCTTTAATAGCTATGAGCATGAAGTATCGTCAACTTACCTATTAAGACAATAGAAAATTCAGTGCCTATGGAAAATTGCCTGAAACGGCTCGTTGGGACCCTCATTAGTAAAACGGAGGATTCAGTAAAACAACGTTTCTCGAATCCCCGTCCTAACATCTTTAGGGTGGCTCCTAATGATTTCCATTATTATAATGCAAGCTCAATTTCGCTGTTTTCCTAAGCGGTAAGCAGAATGCTTTGTACTGTAACTCAAGAGACGCCCACATAATTATATATTTGTTTTCAAAATCGCCTTGGCAACGTGTAAATGGGTAAACCGTACTAGAAATATACAGCAGACAGTTAAAAGAATAAAGCAGCGATCTTATTTAAGGAATGCGTTACAAAAGACAAACTGCAGTGACCAGACCGGAAAAACAGTAGTAGAGACCTAGGTAATGCATGGGAGGCAAAATGACAGCAAAAAAAGCACTTGTGCTAATAATCAAATTATGATTTCCAAGTCTTTGAATAAAAGTAGCAGGAAGTGAAAAATACGGTACGCCAAGTTATTTTCTGTTAGGTAAGCGCTTGCTCTATTAGATCTAACATCAGTACCAGTGGTGCTAAAGTTGTTAGAATCTTATTTGCATATAAGTTCATTCATTGCATGCAAGTCAAGCTTTACATCCACGAGATCCTTCAAATCGCTGATACGTAAAATCCACGCGACGCAAAGCAACCCCATTCTAGCACGCATCACATTTCGTTACGGAGCAAGACGCAAGAGAATCTTCAATAACGACACTGTAGCAACATCAGAATTTGCGCGGTGGACGCTGCACGCGGTTGAGTACGCGGCGCAGGACAGTGGCTAAGAGCAAGTGTCGCGGCATTGGTGCAACTAAAAAGAAAAGAAATCGACAAAACAAAAGGTACGTGGGCTGGGCGTAGACGTCCGCGCGCTTGTCTTCCTCATCTCCTGCCTTCACTGGAGGACTCTGGCGGAAAAATAAAATTGCGTCATGGTCCTTAGACTTGTTCAGATAGCTTATTGGCACCAATACCAGCTTGAAAAGCGGAGCTTGGTCAGTGATTATTGTTTCGCACGGTTGTGTTGCGATAGAAGTATCTTGTATCTTAAGATACACGGTGCATTATCGAATGTATCGGAAATACAGATACAGATACTCGTCTTTCGAGACGTATCGCGATACAGATACAAGATACCCATAGAGTATCTAAGATAGTATCTAAGATACATGTATCCTCGATACTGCCCAGCACTGCTGCCTGCATACCAAGCTAGCAGTAATCTGCGTCAGTTTCCCGCGTAGCCCATCTTCCGTGAGTTGAAAAATCGCATTGCGATAGTTCGCTTACAGTGCGAAGTATCGACAGCCGATGGCGATACATGATTTCTCATGTGTACTTGACGTGCTGTGTTAGGGTGCTGTTTCACGGAAAAGGTTCGTGGAGTGCTTGCACTATGGTGTATCAGTGTCTTTGAGTAAATCATCAGCCAAGGACCCCTCGAACCATTTTATGTGTAAATGTGCAATGAGTGCTTAGAGTGCACAAAGAGCTGACCCCTGTGTTGAAAGCAAGCGTCTTTCAATACGATAATATACCTAAAGAACACGCCTTTCAGCCATCACTGTGATTCTAATTGCACGCGCAAGAGGAGACCACGAAGCGGCAAGTCATGCGACAGACAAATCAAGAAGAAATTTGCATTGATAGGGCATGTAGCGCGTAGGCAAGACAACCGCCACACATTAAGACTAGCAGACTGGATTTCAAGCGAAGGCAAGCGCGCGAAGGCGAGGCAGAAAGTTAGGTGCGTAGATGAGATGAAGAAGTTTATGGGGATAACGTGGCCGTAGCAAGCGCAGGACCGGGTTGATTGGCGAAACATGGGAGAGGCCTTTGCCAAGAAGTTGGCACTGTCAGGCTGATGATGATGCTGATAATGATCATGATGAAGAAGTTCTGCGGAACTATAGGTTTTTGAAAATGTGAACACACATGTAACTCGGTGTTGAGAGTAACATTGTGCATGCGCTAGATTGGGGGGTTACTGGTAAGCACAATACAGTATTGCATTTGTTTTTTAAGCTTCATGCAGAAAGAGTTTCAAATTTTTAAGTTTTATGGTGCAACGCCTCGCAGTAGCCCATTTCGCGCTCTCTCTACCTAACGTCTAAAACTTTATTTGAAATGAAAAATTACTCATGCCATCGTGTTTCTGCTTATTTCAAGCAGATCTCAAAAGTTAATTCAGTGGGTTGATCTCCAAAAGTATTCATTCGAATTTCGCTCACAGCCTTACTGTGGTTTGCTAGAGAAAAACTTACTTTCGCTGATTTCGATCTAAAGCTAGGCATAGGCTTTTCTGTACGAATAAAATCTAATGAACAACTAACTATTACTGAAAGAAATATGAGCTCCGCCACTAGAGCTGCTAGTTCTAAAAACCTAAAGCTTTACATGCACTCTAAGAATAAGAAAAGTGTATGCTACTCTTTTCGATAACCCCTAACTTCGATTTGTCCTGACCACGTCTACGACTCTCTTTACAGAGCTGGGTTAACTCTCTTTCGGGTCCTGCGACTCTCCGACGAGACGCCTATGATCTCCAAAGAGAGTTCACGTGTCCCTTTAAATGGAGTCATATACGTGGTAGGTCAGGACTCACAAAAAAGTCAAAGGACCGCGTTTTTAACAGCCGAGCTGTTATAGCTTGTTGTTGCGCCGTGTAGGGCGAATAGAAATGAACCGACACGCGCTCGCTTCATCCTCTTCTTCATCTTATGCTTCGCTCTCTCAACACTTGTGCCGATTTGTGCGGTCGTGGAATGACGTGAGAATATCCTACATGACTAGAAATCACCTAACATCACGTAACGGCTAGTCACGTGAAATGTTCCCGCCATAAACGACGTAACAACAACTCACGTGTCTAAAATAACGTAACAGGTAGTCACGTAATATGTTCCCGCCAATAACACGCAACGGCTAGTCCCATGACTAAAATCATGTAACATCATGTAAACAATCATACGACTAAAATCACGTAGCATCACGGAACTAATCACCTGACAAAAATCGCGTAAGATCAAGTAAATAGTAGTCACGTGACTAAGATCACGTAGCATCTAGTCAAATAGCTAAATTCACCTATCACTTAACAGTTAGTCACGTGACTAAAAAATCGCACCAACTCCCCTTAAAGGGAACCCTGAGTAGTATGCGAAGCGGCCATGAGCGGACTTAGATTTCTGTAAATCTTTTATCTTCATCACTGTTCATGGTCCTTCCATTCGACGTTCCCCTCATGTTGTTACTCGTCATATACTCGTATGACTTTAAGCTCAGGGGAACGTTTCACCTTGATTATAACGGCCTTGTGGTCCGCAAAGTATAAAGTTAATGCCCCTTGCTGCAAATGTTGTAGCTTGAAGTTTGAGAATGCGATGTCAACGCGCCCGTTTCGCTTCGGCTTCGCGAGCCCGCCGCTCCGGATCGGCTGGGGCACTGGCTACGCCGATGCGACGCCGGGGGACAGGCCTCGTTCACAAGCTGCTTCGAATCTAAGGGTACCTTGCATGATTGATGGCGTAGTGGGTACCTTGCATGAATGACGATGATTTCTGGCGCAGTGGGTACCTTTCATGATTATGGCGTAGTGGGTGACTTGCACGATTTATACTAGAGCACGCGCTGCAGTTGAACGAGCGCTCTACCGCACGTCCATATATCAGGCAAACATTCTTTTCTGCAACAATACCTTGGTTTGGGCGAGTTGGTCCATCATTAGTGAAAACGCGAACGACGAAGACTGAACACACATGCCAAGTCCTGTTGTATGTGTTTCGTCTTGGTCGTTCCCGCTTTCAATTTTTCACTAATTCTTTTCTGACACCATGCCCGAGCACTGCTCTCGTGCCAACAATTCGTTCTCTTCTTTCTTCCATACACCTAGTGGCACGCGGGGCACTGGTTACGCCATATCCACGAAGTGAATGATGATTGAGGAGCTGGCTCAGAGATAATCGAGTTTTGCCTGCGTTATTATCATCATCAAGGCTCTCGAACAACGAGAGGAAGAAGACTTCTCTTTCGCGCGAGCGTGCGCATGCTACAGTTGGCTATGCTATATGTAGCGCACTGGTTACGCCGTGGGGACAGGCCTCGTTCATAAGCTACTTCGCTTCTAAAATCACGTAACAGCTAGTAACGTGACATTTTGCCGCCATAACTACGTAAGAGCTACTAACGTGACTAAAATCACGTAACATCGCGTAACAGATAATCACATAACTAAAAATTACGTAACAGCTAGTAACGTGACATGTTTCCGCCATAAGCCACGTAGTAGTAGTCACGTGACACAATATCACGTAACGTCCCGTAACAGCTAGTTACGTGACATGTTCTTGCCAAAACCACCTAACATCTAGTCACGTGACCTGTTTACGCCAATACCACGTATCAGCTAGTCTTGGCATAAAAATCACGTAACATGTAGTTACGTGTCTAAAATCACGTAATATCAAGTAATGCCAGTCACGTGAATAAAATCACGTAATATGTAGCCACGTGACTAAGAGCTCAACACGACTTTACAAGTGGCCACGTGACATGTTCCCGGCAAAATCATGTGACACGTGCGTAGTGTGGGGAACCGACCGAAACCGGAGAAGGTTAGCCCATTCTAATTATACTTAGTACTACTAGCAAACAAACAAAAAATCACAGCGTATCCGCGGAGTGAATGATGATGAGTGGGCGAAGCTGCGGAGGTTCATCGGTAAACCGTGAATCTTCCGTGAATTCTGCCCAGTACATCATCACCGACGTGAGATCGGGCGCGTTTATACTAAAGGTTCGATTAGTTATGACGACTTGCAGCTCACTTTAATTTTACATGTACGCTATGAATTTTCATTGTTTAGAAAACCATTGCTTTAGAAAACATCTGGCGTCTTTCGTTAAGCAGCTAGCGTCTTTTTGTTTTGCTTTAGAAACATCTGGCATTCTTTCGTTTTGCTTTTAGAAAACATCTGGCGTCTTTCGTTGGTTTATTTCATCAATCAATGGCGTTTTGAGCAAAATTTTTATTGTTTAATCACGCACAGGAGAAATCTCACCAGGCACTACCTTGGAGGTAAACAATGGCTGCTAATGGGAATGAGAGACAGAAGAAGTAGGCTTTTAGCTAACACTTACACTTCTACTTCTACTAACGTTTCCTACTGGAACATGCCAATGGCTGCTAATGGGGAATGAGAGACAGAAGAATTCGGCTTTTAGTTAACGCGCACGCTGCGAATTTTTTATTGTTCAACAACGCACAGGAAAAATCTCCCACCGGCACCACCTTGGAGGTCAAGATCTGGTACTAGCGTTACGACTGGTTACGCACTACTACGACTACGAGGGACGAACGGGTGCCGCCTTATGGAGATTCGCCCCCAAAAATCACCCACGATTACGACAGTCCCTAATGCGAATTCTGAGCTAAGCTTCGTATTGGGGCAACGTCAACTGTCTTTGAGGTTATGGCTATCCGCAGATGTAGCAATGTAACATCCGTTACATATTTCCTCACAAATTGCCAGCGCTCACGTGCTACGCACTCCACTCTGCGAATTGCAGGCGTCGCGAACCAAATGAAATGCTGACGGCGATCGAGTATTCCTCTTCACGCACTACCACATGACTACGATTCTTCGTCGGGGTTGCAAGGAAAAATCTTTCAAGTGTAGTTTTCAGTTTCTTTCGCGTTATGTAACGTGAAGCAGGCGCCTTTATCGTTCTAGCAAAACTCCATCTAGTGATCCTTGGTGGTACAGAATCGTTTCGCGCATCTTAGAATACCATATCGGCCTCAGTAAAAGGCAATAAGGGCTTGCGCTTGCCTATATCGTCTAAACAGCGTGTGTTGCATTTCAGCCGGTACCGTAGCCCTCAGGTTATAAACACAATGTTGGTGTTGGGACGTTACGTACGTGTAGATTTCAAGTGGAGCTCAAATTGCGAGTAAATCTCCTCGTCCTTGCTGTGCTTTCTTAAAAAATACATTCTTTGATTAAGGTTGCAATAGGACCGTTTGATGTCTGTGTTCCAGCAATTGTACAACAACAATCTCGGATACATTGTTTGTTCAACATTAAATGCAATTTACTCCGCAGATCCAATTTAGCTGCTCTCTCAGACCGGAAGAGTTCATGACCAAGCCATATTGTGCCATCGATGCCATCCGCCTGTACCCATGCACGGCGAGACGAAGTGAGTATGAGGTTGTGCGTTCTTTGCTTCGCTACTCCAGTAATTCGTTCATTTCGCTTGGTATAACACTTTGATTTGTTCTTGTGTACCTCCTTCGTATATAAATCAATTAAGTGCTAATTATTATAACCCTTGTTTAATTTTTATTCTTATTCACTTAAAACCAATACAATTTTATACAGGTATTGATATAATAACACACTTCCTAATTATGTCTTGTGACCCCCTACAAAATGTATGTAAACCTGCATGTTCAGAAATAAATAATATAAAAAAATAGGACTACCTTACCCGGAATGTTGGTCTATATTAGAGCAGTTCAGCAACGCATAGGATAACGTACGTCATTAACACATTTTTTAGACATTGTACTTGAAACTCAAAGATGCTTGGAGCCTTGGCTTATCTAAATTACAGAACGCGGAAGTTCGGATATGGCATCGGAGGAAATGAAATTGCTATTCACGCGCACATGAAATCTAAGGTTTCGATCATCGGGCCAAGAGCTTAACAAAGTTATTTTGTCGTAAACTATACTTAAAGCTCTTTCATGAGGTTCGTAAAAAAACGAGAATTACCGGTTTATATCAATCGCACACAGTTCGAAAGTAGTACTACCAATAATGAGTGTATTTAATTTTGACAAAGTTTATTACGACAGCAAATATACTCACCCCTTAAGTACGCTTGCTTCGCCACTGAGACCGTCATGTTGCATAGAGATGAAGAAAAATAGATTGACAGCACACTGGACAGTACGAAATTGCAGGACAAACTCAGAGCTTCGTATGTTTTCTGTAGATGCATCCGGCTTCATCCGATGCTACTGTATTCAATTTCAGCATGTGCCAACCGTCCTAACTCAGAGCTCTTAAGCTGCCATTACAGAAGACCGACCGAGCGGCTTTAGAGGGGCTAACCGTTGCGGCACTTTAAATAATTCCACCCTTCACTGAAGGAACCGTTTGTTCATCACTCGAAGGCATTATCTAAGATAGATAACACTGCAAAATAAAACTGCCAATTAAAATGAATTTTTCCTGCTTTTCCTGCAACATTACGCATGGAGAGGGTGAAACGCGAATCTAGAAAGGTAACAAATATACTACGTGTGTCACATTTGCTTTTTCAAAATGGTTGATTAAAGACAAATACTATAGAGAAGTTTTTTTTTCAATCAATCGGTATTTAATTGGACGGAATAAAATACGAGATTCTAATTATTTTCAACATTGTGACTTAAATGGACATTTGTCAATTCCTATCTACATCTGACCTGTTATTGGCCAATCCATATTTGTGAGTGGGAAGTGGCCGTATTTTTAAGACGAATGCTTTATATGGCGCATGAGTAAAAAATCTGGCATTGGGAGTTGGCAAAACGAAAGATAACAGAAGTCACATACAGCAAATACCCGCAATCCCCCGGTGAGAATTAAAGACAATAATTGGTGATTGAATTGTGAATTGAAGAATTGATGTGGCAGTTGCGTATGCCAAGTGATTAGAAGTGGTCATCAAGCTCATAAGCTGAGCTAATTGTGAACCACGGTGCATGAAAGGGAATCACAGGTGAGGCATATGCGAATAACAATAAAAATTAAATAAAGGCGATCTGACTTAACAGCGAATCGAATGGTAACGTGGATTAAAGTGAACTAAAAGTGTATCAAACATTGTGAAGTAACAGTGAATTCAAAGTAAAGGTATAGGCTTGCCTCAGTACTTCCCTTACCGCTAGCTGAAGAGACATGAACGTTTTGAGCAAAAAGCAAAAATTGACAAGGATACCAGACGATTAGACTCACCACAGCGTTGTGTGTTTAACTTCTGGTGCCCGTGTTGTTGTTTTTTTTGCGCCATGTTCAAAATTCTCATGAACCATTACCAACCAGCTCACTTACCGACTCGTTTAAATAGACTACCATTTCTTAGAACGGTAACAATCGTCCTTATATAATCGTGCTATGCCTGCTGACCGTAGCGTGTTGGGAGGCTTGTTAGTGTACTTTAGCGGCTGTAGCTATATGTACCACATTTTCTTGCTTTTTCAATACAGGCGCCTTCGACCGCCACTGCAATTTCGAAGATGGTTGGTGTACCTGGCAGAACCGGTACCTACCGGACCCCAACGTGGTGCCTTGGTTATTGGGCGGTGAATACCTAAAAACTACCTTGCCCCGGCCCCCTGTAGATCACACTTTCGCAAACGGCACAGGTAGGTTTGTCGGGTCTACACGAGCATTCTTGCAGCGCTCGTGTGTGCCAAGACTCTTCTCCGTCTTCGTCTTATGCGATTTCACCCTGTATCTTGCAAGGCACTGTAATAGCAACAACAACAAAAAAAGATACTTCCGCGCCGTTAGTTAACCTGCAAGAAACAAATTGTACAAACCCCTAGCTTGTCGGGTAATCTCTCGATCAATTCATACATGCGTTGCTGAGTCGTTATAATAACAGCGTTGCTGTTGGCGTTGTTTATCGCATTCCCCTCTCGTGCGGCAATTGTTACATAGGCCAGACCGGAAGATGCATTAATGACCGGTTGAGGGAACACCGAAATAAAGTAAAAGGCGTGTCAGGTGACGGTTTTTTAGCACTTCACTGCAAAACGTGTGCATGCCACCCGGTACTAGAGAATACTGCCATTCTTTCAAGAAGTAAATCAGAGCCTGTACGACTGATAATAGAGACAGATCGCATTCTTTCCGCCGGAGACCACTGTATCAGCAAGGTGTCACTGTCATTATCCACCAAAGAAATTGAATATTTACGCATGCCCGATAGTTAAGGTTGGTTGTCATGTTTAAACGCTGTGTGACGGATAAGATTGAACGCAATTTTCCATGTGCTATCAGGTGTAAACGAAAATATCTCACTGCGGTCGCGTGATTTCATGTGTGTGTATATATGACCGATCCTGAAAATAAAATTTTCGTTGTTGAAAGTTAGCGCTTGTGTTCGTCTCGTACCTCTTCTTTGTCCGTGTGTCTTCCCGCGCTATGCTACTAGCCTGTTCAAGATGAACCAACAAGCCCATATCGGTAGCCTAGTTATAATAACACACAATAAAAATGCTCATTAGACATTTGGACCTTGTTTATTGCACGATGCTCATTCCGCGCATTCATAATTCCGTCTCCTCAATAAGTCTACTTAAAAACCCTTTTGACATCTTCTGAAGGCTGTCCCAAGAGAAAGTACGCTACCGCGGTTAGTGGAGTGAAGGCACCAGAGTCTTCGATAAAAATTTCAAGAACTCCCACCAAGGCGTAGATAGCCTCTGCGTGACGACACAACTAAGTTTCACGTGAGAGCAACATCAGGTGGAGTACCAAAGCGGAGACGATGCGTCGTCTGCTACATTTTGGACGTGCGCTTCCATTTTGCGGTACCATTCTACAAAAACTGGCGACTGTATCAGCCGGCAGCGAGATGTCTTAGTCGCTATTGGCGTTGGAGAAATCCGACCATGGGCGTCTGCCCGGACGCGAGCAAGTGGACGTGGAAAACAATTTCAATTTTGATTCCTTGACATCGGATGCTGAACTGTTTTCATGCTACACGTGATTGCAGTCGTCATATTCGCAGTAGACATCTTCAACGTCACCCCTTTTGCATCTTTCTCCTCATGATCTCCCTAATGGATAGCGTGATAAGTCTGGAAAAAGGAGCCGCGCTTAACCCTTTGCTGCCGGCTATACCGAAAGACGCCGACTTAGCGTTTCACTGAAGGCGTGCTTGATTTAACGCCAGCTGTCACGTATTTGCGGCGAACGTAGCTTTCAGCACGAGACATCTAGCGCCATCGCAAGTAAGATATTCCAAGCTGGTACCCAGTGTTGTGTATCACTTGTCGGAGAGCGCGAAGCGCGTGCAACAGTTCTCACTTGTTCGTTATCTTCTGCCTGCGAGACGTGAGCTGAATCTTATCTAGAGATTGTTCGGTGTGCAAGAATCCTAGAGGTTGTACACAACGTGCTACATTGTTTTGCAGTGCGTGTTTTCTTGCGCGATACTATTTTTTGGGGTACGTCGTGAATTCGCGACATCTGGCATTTGAGCCAGTCAGTGGTGACTGCCGGCATGGAAAAAAGGGCTTGACATGCACTTTTATGGAAAAATTACACCATTTCCCGCTAAAGGGGAACATGAGGCAATGCGAAGCCGGAGCACTTGCACGATCGCGTTCTGTTGGCGTTCTTTGGGCGTGCTACCGACCTCGCGTCGTAGAATGCGAAGAGGAACGCTACGCACGTCTTGTCTTCTAGCCTGGCCGTTAATTCTCACAAGGCGAGCGGGGATCGCGGTCGGTAGGCATGCGAGAGGGGGGCAGCGTAGGAGAGGAGAGAGAGGGGGAGGGGACGCGCATGCGCTGGTGCTCATCGCGGCGTTGCGCAGGAGAGAATTTCGGCATGTCTAGCCCGCGTTTCAGAGGAAGAGTGGAAAGGGGATGGGGAGAGGGAAAGTGGAGAGGGAAATAGGATAGGGAGAGTGGAGGGGAGGAGGGGAGAGGGGAAGTGGAGAGGGGGAGATGAGGAGGGGAGATGGTGAGTGGAGAGAGTATGCGCATGCGCAGTAAGGGTTGTCACGCCTTACACCACCGGATTGAACTCCGCCATAAGATACTTCGCATCTAAAAAGGGCTTGACATGCACTTTCCCCCTCAAGGTAAAAGTGAAGACTGCTGTCGAAGTGACAGTGAAGATGACGATATCAATCCCGATCCTCATGCGCAAGCACGCGCGCCTTCATCGAGCAGTGAGGATGAAGACGAAGATGCGGTAGACCAACCAAGTGCCTCTCTAAAACATGCAGTGCAACGCAAAAAAGCAGACTCTCAAGAACAGCGAGCAATGCCACACTGGGGAGCCGCTCTTTCTCATTGTGACACTGTCAGAGCTCCTATTGAATGACAAGTGAAGTTTTCCAGCAAGTTTCAAACGCGAGCACAAGCGTGAGTTTCCTTTCTTCTCGTGCTCGCGTTTGAAACTTGCTGAAACCCTTCACTTGTCATCATGTACCAACTGTCCCAGAAAACCACAATGCTAAACTCATATTGAATATTTCAAGGAATTTGTTTATGACAACTTCATGGACCGCATCGTTGAGCAGAGCAATCTGTTTGCGACGCAGGAATATCCCAGCAAAGGACTGGCTCTGTCTCGTGACGAGCTAATCAATTTCTCGGCACCATCACATTCATGTCACTTGGTCGATTCCCAAGAAGTCGGCTATACTGGGTGGCGGTGTCTAGGGTCCCCACGGTAGCCGACACGATGTCACGTGATTGTTGGGAGGCAATGAAGTCAAACTTGCATTCCAACAACAATGGGGCCGCCAAGTTGCGTCGCCCTGAACAGATCCGCTTTATTGATGCAGCGAGGCCATAGTTGCGTTGCTTGGAACACATCCCTGTATCAACCACATATTGGCTTAGGTGCCGCTTGTCGTGAATTCGCGGCAAACGTAAAAGTATAAATTAGGGTCGTATTTTAGATAATATAACGCCGGAATTAAGTAAAAGTTGCTATTTAAAGCTGAAAATGAAAAACTAAATTTTCCTTGCGCGCTTTCGTAATTCAGGCATTAAAGGGTTAAATTATAGACATGAAAATTCAAATAGGTTAGCTTTAAAGGCCAACTCCGGCGATTTTTCGAGGTCGATGGATCTCAATGAAATTCGCTGGGTACGTTCCTTTGCACGTTTCCGTCATTTATGCCAAATTACAGGCTCGAGACATGCGCAGATTGTTTGCAAATGAATTTTAAAGATTGTCTGCAAACGCCCTCCTGGCTTCCCACAATTATTGGCAACATTGCGTCTGTGACGTCAGTATTGGGAAGGCGGCGGAAGTGACGCAGCCGAGGGCACCGCTAACTTCGGCGCTTCGGCCGCTACAGCGAGTGTCTGCTGTGCACAAGGCGACAGACAGCGTTGGTTTGCCGGCGCTTCGCTGGTCGTCCCGGCTGTCACAGTTTTCATACTCCGCGCCAGCGTGACCGGCATGCCTTGCACGACTTCCGGTTCGTTCGTAACAACGTCTACGTCATACGTAGACAGTACACTCGGTTGGGTTTCGGTTTCGGTGTTGCGCTTTTTTGCTTATTTAAAATTATTCTCCAATTTGCCGAGTATTTCTGCTATCGGGCACGTAACAGGAGCGTCTCAGGAACATAAAAGCACCATTACTTTGACATGGCCTAAAAATCGCCGGAGTTGACCTTTAAGCCGCTTGTTGTCTCTCAGAATTCATCACAGCATTCTTTACAACCATGCGAAACTCATGCTGCAGTCAGTTTTGTGCCATGTCACCGTCCAATTTTGGTGTCTGCACTCTTTGGAAGCACAGTAGAGGAAAGCCTGCGTAGACGATGATGATTATGAGGATGCAAACTTTCTACCGGAAATATATTAGTGAAAGGAAAAATACTTTCAAATCATCACGTGGCACCATATATTATATAGGCGCAATATATTTACTTTCGCGGAATGAAAGCGATGCATTTTTGATACCTATAATCTACTCCAATTTGCATTCGTTAGGCGGGTTCATATACGTGGGTATTGCACCAAGCTTGAATGTTCTTGAATAACCTGTTATTGGCTCTAAAATACTTCCAATGGTCGAACAGTGAATTTTGAAACTAAATCCAATGAGGATCGAATAAAGTATTTTTTATTTGCCCAGAAATGGGCGACCGTTTTCACACTAAAATAAATCGATCCCATAACAACTTTACACTAGTGCTTAGATCGTTAGCATTTTCATCACAAACTGAGTATTGGGAACAAAAGGTGCAGCTTATGCGAATGAATAAGACTCTTTATGGCGTGAAAATTATGGCTGTGAAGTCAATGAAGTATGTCTACATGCATGAAATAGACTTCTCCATTACGTAAGTTCTCATTTTAACGCATATTCTTTTGTGGTGAAAGTTATCGTACTTTTTTAGAATTTTATATTAAATGGGTCTTGAAATAATGGGAAGCTTCTCACAGAGTACGCTTATTCAGAATTTTGCGTAGCGCGGTAATTATCACTCCGAAAGCCAATGAAGTTAGTCAACACGATAAAATTAGAAATAGTGACTACTGAATTCGTAGATCGAATCTAAGACAATTCGTCATTCGATTTATTCCAGCATTCGTACACCGCAATAAAATGGGCGCGATCATGCACGCACATGTGGGAGCCTATGCATGTTGCTCTTCTCTGAGATAAATACTTGTGTAAGTGCACAATATATACAGTAATATGTTGAAAATACAATGACCAAAACTGGTCAATGTCCAAGATGTTGAAGTAAATAATTACGCAACAAATGCATAAAGATTACCAAGTCTGTATATAAGACTCGCCACACCATCGCATTGTTGTTGGCTATGGCGTTTCTCTGCTGTGCTCGAAGGCCGCTGGTTTGGTTGCGGCTACGAAGACCGTACATTCAATTGGGACGAAATAAAAAAAATTCCTCGCGGAATCTCCTATGGCAGTTGTCTAAGGAATGCGTAGACCTAAAGTTTTATTGTAGGCTGCATCCTTCAGGAAAATGTTGTTTTCGGCATCAGCATGACATCTTTCATCTTCCCAGCGTTCATCAGCGTCTGCTACTACCACACGTATCCCACGATCAACGAAACAAGCGTGTTGCTTAAAACAATTTCGTGAAACAGGAATTTTCCTTATGTGTGAACTCCTTCATGCCGGTTTACATGTTATTCTCGAGAGCGCTTTTACTCCATTAAGTCGAAATTCAATGAGCTCTTCAAAGAAAGCGTCACCCTTTTGCAATTGCTTTGCACAGCTTGTATAACGCATTCGTATGGTTCACATATATTGAGTTTCTTCGAGCGCGGGTGTGTAGTCCATTGGCTAAGCTCTTGCCTACGAGGTGTGTGGAGCGAGGGTTCAAAACCAGCACTGAAAAGAAAAAAAAATATTTTGTTTTATACACTTATTTGTTTATGGCGATGGTAGTCTTTCTGACACAGGAACAGTCGTTATAGTGAGACATAAAATAATTAAAACAAGGTCTCCGACCGTACCGTATGAATATAACAGGCGATACTAATAAGAAAAAAAATAAACTGGGCAGGGCCAAATAAAATTTTGGGTGGGGTAGGGTAATGTGAAAATTGATCGCAAATACCACCAGAGTCCCCACGGCCAAGGAAACAGACCGGCTACGGGATTTATTGAATTATTTACAACTGGTTTTTCTGCTGCTAACTTGACTGGTCGTGTTTAGTTCTTTTCCTGCTTCAGTTCTACTGTTCCGTTTCTCGCTGCTTGAATGTTCTTGCTTGTGTTCTGTTTCCATAGGGTTGTACCTGTTCGTTTGTTTTTCTTCATTTTGCTATCACTGCAATGTCCTCTTAGAATAAAACACTTTTGATTAGAGCCCCCTCCCGCCCTTGTTATTAAGATGTTGCTCTGAAAATCTTAGTACAGACGGTTAAGGGGCACAACTACAAAAATAGCTTGCGTTAAGGAATGGGAACCGTTGTTATGTGCTGCTTAAAGCAGGGGCGCACGCGTTTACCTAAGCATTGTGCCGAGTCAAACGCGCAATTGTTGGCGATGCTCCAGATACTGGATATCGCCTTTTAGATAATCTCAGAGAAGAGTAACTGCGCAATGACCCAGAAAAGAACAAAGTGCGGAATTAGGGTTATCGTTTTTCACGCTAAAGGCAAAGCAGAAGAATCTGACCAAGTTTGCTTTCCTCAGATTATGCTACGGTGAGAAATCACACAATGTATGTTATCTATGTCCTTGTCTTTTATCGGCATACAGCGACAATTAACCTAAAAAAGTATAGTAAAAAAATGCATGGCTGAACGAGGTTACCGATACTTTGTGAAAGTGCACAGCACAATACCGACCACTCGTTCCCGTGACGTCAATTCGAAAGTACTTTCATTATCGGCGTTTCTCGGGAACGATCTTTCGCGGTACGCAAGCACAAAGGACATTTGCACCCCGGCTTTGTACTGCGGTTTGAAGAAAATGTCATTAACGTTGCCACTTGAAGGAAGGCCATTTTCATATCTCATATATGCGTCGTTTCGGAAGCGGTTTTAACGTCAGGTTTTGGGAAATACGTCGATACTGATTTCCAGAATGACTGAAATCAGTATGCTAATTCTGAAAGGGAAACAGACTATGCTTCACTATGCTACACCAAAAACTTCACAATGCTACACCAACATGCCCAAATTCGCTCTATTGCAAAGCCTATTCTGAAGCCTAGTTTTTGTTCCACAGTTACGTTTTACCACATGGTGACCGCATGATGCGACACTCGAAAAAATCCCCGAGCTAGTCACGTTTACGCAGCTGAATAACATAATTATTATGAATAAAAAAACACACAGTCTGGAAGGAAGCCATTGATGTGCGTGCCGGACGGCTAGCGAGACCCCGGGGCTTCGTTTTTGAAAAGCCTGAACTAGGAAACAACAGCGTCTCTGTAAAAACTAAAAATAGAAACGAAATGACAACAAAAATATGTCCTTACCGCATAGTTGTAGAATGTTTCGTTTCTGGCCCTCTTCCTGACATTCCACCAATTTCAAAATCTATCCAGGCAATCAAGCTAATAGCAATAGTTACTACTACATGTGATCATCCCCTGAGGCCATTTTGCTTTCAAAAAAATATATTATTTCTAATTGCTATCCCTGTTATGTGCCGGCGTACACTTAACCACGCTTTAAGAAGGCACCTCATAGTACTGGTACTTTGGATATGCTTCACGCAGCTAATTTCTTTTCTGATTTTCTGTTTTCTGATTTTCTCATTTTCTGAAGGTCACGCGTAATGACACCACACATCTAAATATAGGATGCGACCGTAATTACTGACTTAGGTGCTTGATAGTGGCGTTCGCACGTCGGCGCTCATGTGCCCCGGCGTATTTCTTCAGTTAACTTATGTGGTTCGTCACTCTGCTTAAGGGGTCTCAGAGGCTCTAAGAGATTGAGATATGCACCGCTAGGTGCCGCCACGGTCCCAGCCGCGCACAAAAAAAGCCGCACGCTCTCTCAGTGAGCTCTTTCAATTGATTTTCATTATTACACTGACAGTTCATTGGTACTTAAGTAAACTTATGATCTAACATCACGTGTATTCAACATAACTCTTTGACCAGAATCAACGTTTTTGTACTAGTTTTATTTTTACAAGACTTTTTTGTGAATTTTCGGATAACCGCACGTATGTGCTGCCCGTGCCACTGAAAAATTCCTGTAGGCTGTTGCTTGAAATTATTGTTCATAAGGGGGAAAATGTACGACTAAAACGTAGCTGATATCTCCGTCATGGAAGCGTCCCGTGAATTACTGAAGTTCGAAACACCGACCCGCATCGGGCTTGTCGAGCCAATGCCAGTGACGTAGCCAAGGTGGTGGTTGAAGGAATTCAACCCCCCCCCCCTCGCCCAAACACGAAAGTGTTTTATGCCGGGGTCCACCAAGAACTTCATGACGCATTTCCGTCAAGGAAATACGTCAGCAAAATGAACGCCATCAGATGACAAAGAAAAAAAATCTATAAGAAAAAGTTCCGTTGACAGGAGTCGAACCTAAGACCTCTCGGTCCGCGACGATGGCTGGCGGGTGTTTAGCCAATGCCACCTAGAAAAAAAATTAAGGCCTGCTCACTGCCGCCGTGACGTCACGCGTCTTGACCGAGCGAGCGAACGAGCGGGAGACAGCGAAGCCATTGCCACTATCGTCTCCTACGAAATGATAAAGCGTTCGCGGCTAGTTTTACATGCGTAACAGCTTTATTTTGCCTTTTGCGTCGGGATTGGCGTTGGCTTAAGGAATGTGTTACGCTTTAGAGTCTTTGGTGATTGGCCTGTAAGCGACTTATTATTCCACTTTAAAATAAGAAAAGATTGTGCTCTATCGAAAATGTGACCGATTTATAAATGCGAAGGTTGATGGCCCCGAAAAGTGACGAAATAAATAAGGCAAGTTTGATTCATACTTCATTCTTTATTTACACACACACACACGCACACACTGTCCATAAGATGCGCAGAAACTGTTCCTATTTGGTAAACTGAGAAAAATTGTCGGCACTGCGTCCAGAGGTCCAGAGTCAGCCGAGTAGCCCCCATAGGAGCTACTGTCCTGCCGGTTCTTGGATCGGTGTACATGGTAGTCGTCCTTAAGTGTTCTAGCTTGAAATCGAGCTCACACACCTGAAAACCATTTAAGAAAGCGGTTTATCACAGGCTTTCCGCTCCACTGTGATACTTATTTGCTCAGTTACAAAACAACAAATTCTATGAGGTGTCTGCAGGCATCCCAATTCGGCTGACTTGGAGCAATAGACATTTCAAGGAAACAAATTAGGCGAAGGTGCTGGCAAGGCTGGCGCATAATTATAATACCACAGAAAGTGGTCGGAGCACCGGTCAGAAATACTATGTATACAAAACAGATGCACGACGCCACGCACTGCCACTGCTTAGCGTTTCTCACTCAAAAGAAGCCCGTGGTGCTAGGCACAAATAGCGAAATGTTTACCGACCCTGAAGGAAAGAAACGCCTGTTCTCAGAATATACTGCCACGCGCGTTTATTGCTCAATTTCTATGAGTTCGCGGTGCGAGCAGCGGAACGCAATATGCATCTCTCGCACCGCTTGTGAAGTCGCTTGATTGGAGCATGAAGATGCGTCTACTTCGTTTGGCCGTCGTTTAGCAGCCCAGCTCACCGCGTCTCGGCAAGACGCGCTCGTCAAAAACGGGAAACCTATGCACTCTCAAGAGACGCTACATCATCGCGGGGGTGAGCGTCTGCGACGCTCAGCTAAATGTGCCTTATGTAAAACTTGCGCTAACAAGTCAGAAGTGCACACGGCATTATTTTATCGAAATAACTGAACGTGTTAGAGGTGGTGCCTTTAAAACATCTGAAAAGCAAGTAGCATAGGCTACACATACCTTTGAATCCCGATGAACAGCACGCTCTCATTTCTCTTTTAGGGGCGAAGCTCCTTAAGGCGGCACCCGTTCGTCCCTCGTAGTCGTAGTCGTAGTGCGTAACCAGTCTTACTCTTTGACCTCCAAGGTGGTGCCGGTGGGAGATTTTTCCTGTGCGTTGTTGAACAATAAAAAATTCGCAGCGTTAGGTAAAAGCCGACTTCTTCTGTCTCTCATTCCCATTAGCAGCCATTCTTTACCTCCAAGGTAGTGCCTGGTGAGATTTCTCCTGTGCGTGATAAAACAATAAAAATTTTGTTCAAAACGCCGTTGATTGATGAAATAAACCAACGAAAGACGCCAGATGTTTTCTAAAGCAATGGTTTTCTAAACAATGAAAATTCACAGCGTACATGTAAAATTAAAGTGAGCTGCAAGTCGTCATAACTCATCGAACCTTTAGTAGAAACGCACCCGATCTCACGTCGGTGATGATGTACTGGGCAGAATTCACGGAAGATTCACGGTTTGCCGATGAACCTCCGCAGCTTCGCCCACTCATCATCATTCACTCCGTGGATATGCTGTGATTTTTTTTTTGGTCGCCTTGGGAGAATGAAGCCACTGGAACCTTCGGTACATCGCCAATATCGGCCACACTTGGGCCCACAGCACTGCTCCATTGGGAGAGCTTGCAGGTGTACAACATTCCGTGAACGAAGCACATCACATCACCACGCAGCGCTTCACAAACGCAGACCACGGTCTTCAAGCAGACGCCAAAAGAAACACCAGTATAGGCACCGTACACTGACCAGAGGGAGCTGCGTTGCTCGCACTGGCCCGTCCCAAGTTCGCTGGCATTGTCCGTTAGGGGCACGCAGAAAACAGACGCGCGAACGCGTCCCCCGTGTATCCCGGCCGCAGTCCGCCCACTCATTCAGAGAGGGAGACGCGCACATCGCGTTCCATTTTGAGCAACCCCGTCTCATTATTGCGTTTCTTGTCCGCTAGGTTTTGCGTTCTGGCGCTGCAGTCGCACTGCAAAACTCGACTGTACGGTGCCTATACCACGGCAGGCTTCGTCAGGCTTAGCAATCCTGCTCTCTCTAACGGCGTGAGCATGCATGCGCACGTCTACTCAGCAGGAGACGAGGGTCAAAAATGACTGACGTCAGAGGCCATGCCCGGAGTAGTGAGCAGGCCTGAAAATATTCTAGAGGGTGCTGGTTTTGCCCACTGAGCTACCGCCAAATTTTTTTTTTCTTTTTTGCTGAGCTACCGTGAAACACATTGCGGAGGGTACCTGAACGCGCCTTTTATCTTTCACATTTTTCTTTCACACAGCTCTTAAATAGATTGATGCTATGAGCGTCCCATTTATAATGAGTCGGTGGCATGTGTGCCACCAGGCTCGAAAAAAAACGCGCCGTTGTTACGACCGTCGCATTCGGCGCGTTTCCAATAGAAGTGTTATTTATTCACCACTTTAACAGCGCGAGGAGGCGGATTAAGTCCAGAACTCGCTCATAGCATCCATCCATATCGAAAAATAGCTCTCCGACGCTTGCCTGGATGTCGCACCGCGTTCGCTGCTGTCCCTGTGAGAATTAATGTCCAGGCTAGAGGGAAGACACGACGCGCGTAGCGTTTCTGTTCGCGTTTCACGAAGCTTTGGAGGAGTGCATATCGAGTAACATTGTTTATTAAGTGCTTCTTGCCATCTTTGCGCGGGATTCACCATATGCGGTGTCCGCGTGCATGTTAAAGGGCCCCTAAACCACTCAGAGGTCGAAATTTAGCTCTGGCGTTGCAGTTGTGCACGAGACTACAGCGAACGGTGGCGGATTTGCACGCGCTTTCTCGTTTCGCTCTTTTCTTCACTAGACTGCGTTCGTCGGCTCGTCTATCCATCTCTCCGAGTGCCCTTTGTCAGCGTCCGAGATAGAAACGCAAGAAGCGCGCGCATGTGCTAGCAGAAAACAGGCTCTTGTTCGTCCACTGACAGCGTCTCCTGCTCGCGACGTCACCTAATCATACAGGTGACGTCACGGTGGCTGTTGTCGACAGAGCAAAGGCGCAAAGGCGCGGAGAGGAGCAGGCAAGCGTCTGTTGGTGGTTTAGGGGCCCTTTAAGAACTTCAGCTACCGCAAGGGTTAAGTCGTTACCATGGGCGTTAGCTGTCGGTACAGAGATGTGCCACTGGGCGCCAATGTGGCTGCGTCCACATGAGGCGGTGCTATATCTGCCAAACAGCAGTAGACATTGTACAAGCTCTCATATAGCAATGCACTATAAACAATCAAATAGTTGTGTGACGGCACGTTTCACTTTCGTGTTATAGCAATTCCTATGACGGAGGGATCATCCATCTTTTTTTTTCAACTTTGCATGTGCATATATATACGCGCACATACAAATGCATACACGAACACACACAGAGTGTGGTTGCAGCCCTTCTTTGCTCATTCTCTCCTTCATTCATGTCTTTGTCTTACCTGATAAGTAACTACATTCAAAATTTCGCAATTAGTAGTTCCAAATAAATAACCGTATGAGGGCTCCATGCGTAGGTTTCGTCCTTTGATGAATGTGACGTGTTTTATATTTTCTGATACATAAGCTACGGGTCCCATTTTACACTTGAACGTCTTTTTTCCCCTCCAGGGTCATATTTGTTTGCGAGCAATTACGAAAGAAAGAAGGGAGACCAGGCAGAGTTGATAGGCGAAATCCTATCCATGAACAGCAGAGTCACGCAGTGCATCCATTTTTGGTACATGATCAGTGGAGATGAGAGCACAAAACTGAAGGTAAGCTATCTAGCCTGTCATATCAGAACTGTGAACTCGCTGCTTACTATATGATGTCCTTGAAACACAGGTGCTCTTGGTGTAGGTATCCGAAGACTGAGACCAAGGCTCCAAAATGTACCACAGAGACTCAATGTTCGCAAAATTTATGATTGGAGAGGTAATAATGATACCGCACTAGTAAACAACAACAACAAAAAACAACACATACATGCTATTTATGCAGTGTCGGCAAAAACACATGCCTTCATTTAAATTTGTTTTCTGGCAGCTCGTACGCTATCGTTGTTATATATTATGCACAATCCAATTTGCAACTGAATAGTATTGGCTTGTTTTACATCTACATGTCATATAGCATTTTAATTAAGCTTGTTTAGTGTTCACTCGTAGGCCCATTCTATACATTCGATCTTATCCACAATAACAACCGCAAGTGATTAATGAGGCCGGTGATGTAGGCATGTTGGCGTATACATTATAGTTTCAAGCAACTATACAACAAAGACTTCAGGAAAGAAGGCATACAAGAGCTGTTGGTGTATCTTGATCGACGGTGGTTAGCAGTCGGTTCAGCAGCATCCAGGCGAAGCTCTAGAACGATCCTCCCCAAAGAAAGTACCACTGAGATGAAAAACATCTCAGATTAGCACTTATGTACCATAGCTGCCGGGACCTCTTAACTTATAGCCCATCTAATAGCGTCGACATGCTCCCCGCACAACATTCCTCGCACGTAAGAGGGACCTTCTATGAAAGCAATGTTCCGCGTTATACCTTCGTTCCTGCCAGTATGCTCTAAAGTGTGCTTTTAATTTCTGCAGGTGCTGGCCATTGATCCGGTGCACGAGTCACGAGAAACTTCTCCCCTTTGGGCGAATAAAGGTGGGAGGATCGTCACATGGCAACAGGGCCGTGTCGCAGCCCTACACACCACAAGGGTATGAAAACATCACACGATGGCAAAATTTATGTCATCGAGTACAAAACGTTGAGGCTGCAAGTTGCTACTATGATGCGCAGGTTTTAATTTCGGTGCGTAACAAATTGAAGAGATTATGTGCCAAGGTGTACCGCCGCGTGAAGAATAGCGTGGCTCCTTCTGGGATGAATTCTAGAGCCAAGCAACATTCATAGCTGTGTATCTTGCAGCCTCAACATTCTGCACTCGATTCCATTCTCAAATAATCGTGTATATGTGGGGCAAACGTTATGTACTTTGATCTTCTGCAACCTGGCTCACTGACATCCAGTTGCGTTCACTCTCGGTATAAAAATCTACGAAGCAATGCACCCAAGGGTAGCCTGTACTTTAGCTTACATTATTCCGTGCCTGACGTAATGAGTGGCACTTTACGCAATAACTTGATTATGTTTACTCGTCTGGCATAGGAGCTTAGAAACCACTAACCCCTTCACGCTGAGAAGAACAAGGTCCCCACAAAGCTTTCAGCAATATATAAGAAAGGTTTCATCGTTATCTGATGATTGCTATTAGACAGGACATGCGCGAGTTACCCGCCAATGATGTAATGATCCACAATCATAGAAAAAGGTCACAGTTTCACCGCAACGGCGAAGCAATGAATGCGAGAGCAACAAATCGTAGTGAGTGAGTGAGTGAGTGAGTGAGTGAGTGAACAACTTTATTGAACGATCCGGCAAAACAAGGAGAGGGGAATGGGGTGGTGGAGACTCTTGCGTGCATGCGAGCCTCTAGCTCACTGTTTTGTATCCAATCTCGCGTAACTACAAAACGCTGGTGCAAGAGAATACGGCCGCTCCAGGGAGAGAGATGCTCTGTCCCCATAGTCACTTCCCGTTGAGAGCGCAGCAATAGCGCGCGCGCAAGCGATCGCGACCGCGCCCTTAGATTCAAAGTTCAAAGTTGCTGCCCGCGTGACACTCCCGCCCCCACTCACCTCGCGTCTTTTCATGCTCGTTCAAAACGGGCGGGGCGTTTCCTGTCTGCTTCGAATGCAGGCCTCCCGAGCGCGGTGATGTTATCGCATGCACCCTCAGAGCGACGGCAATGGGCCGGCTCGTTTCATCTCTGCTTCGGCCGCGTTCGTCGCCCCCGCTCGCGCGCTTTTACCCGCGGTAGAATATACAGTGCGTGGGGAGATATTATCAATTTGGACTTCATATGGGACATGACGGTGACGGTGATGGCAACGGGGACGGCGACGGCAAAAACCCGTCGAGACTGTCCATATAATTCCTATTGCAACAATATAGCGGTGAAAAATGACCAAACTGCGTCGTATATACTGATCTTATTACACAAATACACGATGGTAATGCCTCGCATAAGCTCAACTGCTCTTTCGCACAATGCCACAAAAAATGTAACGATTACACTCAATAGTATAGTATCGCATGTAACAAAAATAGACAAATTCGGTTTCGGGGTCTTACGTGCTAAACAACAATATGATTATGAGATACGCCGTCGCAGGAGAGTGCGGTATATTTTTGACCCCGTGGAGTTCCTTAGCGTACACCTTAAAGGGGTCATGAAGCACCCCTTGGGCTTGTTGAAAAAACACAACCTGCGGAAAGCTGACACGGCTATGAACTGCTCTGCAAAATATTACAGTCGTGCGCGCCGCGTAAAGGCCACAAGCGGAGCGCGAAGTTGCCGTTTCCTCAGGCGCCCTCTTTTCAAACAGAGGCCGGTTCTTACTCTCGTCGGTGGGCGGGGCGTGTGCATGTGTACGTCGCGGAGACATAGCATGCTTATTGGCCGATAGCCGGATGAGATGCGCTTCTTGCCATGGGGTGCCGCCACTTGCCCGCGCCGCACTGCTCAGTCTGCTAACTTTACACGGTAGCCGCACTCGCGCATGCGAATCACAGCGGGAGAGCGATCGCGTTTCATGACGCGCGTTGACGTAACTTCTTACCCCCGTTTCATCCCTCCCTGTCTAGCTTCCAGTGCGCTCGTCGGCACGAGAAAAGAGAGAAAGCGCTGAGAGCGTGCGCCAAACCCCCGTAACTCCGCTGATTCTTGACGGATTCGAGAAATTTTTGCGGCAATCGATTCGGGAGGCAGTAAACTCCAATACTAAGGTCATTAGATCATTACTTGGAAAAGTGGTTCATGACCCCTTTAATGTAACTATACCCGGTGTTGCTGCGTTTCGCCCCCATAGAAATGCGACCGCTGTAGCCAGTATTCAAAGCCATGTATTCAAGCATGGCAGCGCAACTCCTCAACAGTTAAGCTAATATCCAGGCGCCTATAGTGATTGAGCACGTATTGCAGGCGCACCGAGACAAATGGCGGCACAGACCAAGATGCAGACCATTAAAATTCACAGAAACTATAAAAGAGATTAAACAACTTTTCTTGTTGCGTGCGCTTTTTATTAATAGTTGTTATTCAGATTTCGCAGCGTTATTAGCAGCCATCTTGGTTTGTTTAGTGTTTAGTTTCCCTACATGTTTTCAGCCAGCTTATGTAGAGATAGCCTCTTAAGACTTCATGGAAGACTGTCACAGTTGAGTCAAATCTCATCGGGTAGCCTCCCAAAAATTTTGATACAAGAATTCTGAATTTAAAGAAATACCAAATCATCGATTAAGCGAAGAACACGCATGACTTACCTCCTCCGATTAAATGTGAAAGCAAGCACGAATAGCGAATTGGTAAAGCATATGATGGTGTCTGTAGAATTGTATGACTGAAACGTTAAGGAATATTGTTCGTTCACTTATTCCTGCAGCCCATCTTTATTGCAACCATGGGAATGGCATCAACACCCTCATACGTCGCTCTTGATGACATCACAGTGAAAGAGAATGACAAGTGCGATACGTTACCAACATCAGCTGAAGCCTTATCCGCAGGTGAGTTCTTCATTGACCAATTTTTATAACGTACGTGAGAGACATTAGATCATTCTTACAGCGATACACTTGCAACGTGTCAACAAGGTAAAAATATGTGTACAGCAGCTTTTTACGTACTCTGAGTCACCAATGATAACCGTCACCATAATGCAGAGACTCTAGAATGTTTTTTTTTATGCGTGGTCAACTCCATAAGCTTCTTACAATGTAATAGGGCATTTTGACAGATTACACAATCGCTACCGGAATGAATCGCTGGACTCATGGCAGGACTCAGCGTCCGATCCGACGTGTGGCGCTATATGCTCTATACGATGATTCACCGAACATAGGAAGGAAGGACGATCAGAGTGTACAAAATCCACTTACATTCAGCGCCTCGGCATGCACGCTCGGAAGACTTCGTGTAAACGTCAAGAAGTACAACACGAACATTTCTCAACGACCCGGCTTCGGTTTACAAGAATATAGTCAACAGAAGGATGGCTTGAACAGCGATCAACGCATCACAACATGCCACAGACACCGACGCCTCCCAGCAGTACAGGCCACGTGAACGCAGTTGCCCAGGCTTTTCGCATGAAGAGCGAGCTCGTCATAGAGCGGCTATTTTTGACAACACGACTAACATTTTTGCTCCTCTATCATGCTTAAACGCATGCAATCAGCTTTGTATGGATGCAGATCCAAACAGATTCTTTTCCCAGCCCTCATCGGCTGTCTAAAGTTTACCCAGAAGAAATTCAACCAAACTGCCGACTTTACAAACTGCATGAAGGCTACGAAAAATCATATTATTTAGGAATGAGAGGGGAACCCACCTCCTAAAACAATACTGCCAGCTTCCTCTCTCGAGGCGTGGGAGTCACTCCTGTAGGCAACTGACTACCACATTCAGGCAGACGTGATTAACTGGACCGAAATAGTCGTGGTTAGCAACTCGCCATCACCCTTCGAACCACCTACAAACTAACTTCAACCACCTCGTTGTGCGTGAACATAGTTTTTTTCTCTCTCGCTCTCTTGTTTGACGCCCTCGATATGAAAAGCAAAGGTGGAAGCTAAACAAGCCAGTTCGGCGAGACTTGCGGTGTAGCTGTTTACCTAAGAAATACCCTCGCATGATGGCTACCGATTTAGCGAGTAGCTTTGAAATGGGAGCTGCCTTGCAGACATGGTATACGTTAAATATCACTTTATTCGACTAAGAACTGTTTCGTGTTAGAAAAAACTGATACGGACCCTGATGGATTCATCTCAGATAACTCCAAGGCGAAAGCCATTTTCTTGTTCTTCAATCCATATATTTACTCTGCCCCAGCACCCTCCCAAAGCTTTCTGCACCGAACGTAGTCTTGTACAGGCTCCAGCATCAGTGGCACCTCGTCTGGTGATCGGCCCACCGTAATCGGCCCCATCTTTGACCACGCTAGGATGTCATGTGATGACGTCATCATTCCACGTGACGTCACAGTGACGTCACGATGACATTATAATGACGTCAAGGACTTTTGCGATGTTTGGCGTCATATGATGACGTCATCACGTGATGATGATTTTCTGCATCACTCGTGTTCTCCACGGCGCCACGGGACGCCGACGGTACATTTTCGCGTTTGATGAGGCATCAAAGGCTTTCGCCTTAAAAAATTGCAACCAGTCTTCTGCATGTCGCCGTGAGCAAAGATACCGGCAAATGCCAGGCGTCAGGGTGATGCGGCAAATGCTAGGGAGCGGCGATGAGGAACCGACCAGTGGCTCCAGCTGCGAAGAATTTCACATTTTATTCACAGACATTGTTGATTGCATGACTTTAAAACGGCTTGGAGCGAATAGTGTTGGCTACCAGGTATGAAAAAAATAGACTCCATTAACAGCCGTCGCCGTCCCACGCAAAAAGACTTGCATAGATTCCCCACCAAATAACGTTGGCTGAATAAATACGCAAGCACATCTATGCCGACTCAAGAAGAAAACTATGTGACCGTCCAGCCGTCTCCCACGAAAGATTTAATCGCTATGAAAAAACAAGTGCATCAACGAAAATATATTTCCATGGTGGTGCTCGTTTTCGAACCTGAGTTCCAACGCTCTAAATGCGGGAGTCGCACTCGCTTGCCTAAATACCCAAGGTAGCAAAATGCGAACATATATGAACCATCCCTATTGAAAATCAATCCACCACGTGGAAGGGTGGAATCCATTATCCGTCATTATGGTGGATTATAGCGCTGTAACATGGTGGCATACGGCGTATGCTGGATGCTGGCGTATGATGGATGCTGGGGATTAACGGAGCGTAAAACTGCTCTACAACGTTAGGACCATCGCACCTAGCTGTTGCACATAAATAATTGTATAGAAGGCAATGTAGAAAGCAGTAGTACAAAGAAAGGGAAAAAAAGGTGTATATAAAAAAAATAATAAAACCTTCCGCCACTAGCAGTAGAACGTGCGACCTCCGGATCCCGAGCTGAGTACTTTAGCGCTATGCCACGCTGACGCATGTCTCGCATTCTGTAGAATGACTAGTCAACGTACTAACACACCGTTTGGTTCAGCTTTGTATGTCTCATACTCGAGAGAGACGCGATGTTCACTTCCGACTAAAATGTGCATTGTTAATAAACGCAAACAAACATGTTGCCAGTAACGAATGGCACGTCGGTAATATATGGTTTTAGTTTGACGTACGTGGAAGAGTTCACGTAAGTGGAGCTCCTGCGTGTTTTCACTGCGCATGCGCACTACGTGGAGGCCGCCCACGCGCCTTACGGACGCGCGTGAGATGCTGGCGCTTGCGGTGCGTGCTCTACGCGCTTGAAAGTCCTACACGGGCCGCTCTCGCGAGATCGCGGAGCTATCGAGATAGGGTAGCTCGGCAGTTTTCAAAATGCTGGCGCACGAAAAACGCTCCCAGTGGTGCTCCGCGCCTAAAGTTTTCGAAAAGTGTCGACTTGGATGTGCATCGTGACGTTCGAGAGCGCAACGCAATCAAAGCCAGGATGCAGTATTGATTGAGATGGACTGAAATCGCCCTCCGCTTGTCGGCGGCCAGGGAAAAAGTGGTCAGTACCCGCATCCGCCCGCACATGAAGTGCGCGATTGCGTAAACAGCAGAAGCTCGGATTTTCGGTTGCGTCTTATCACATCTTCTACGTCGTCCTGTGAGCCCCTTAAATACTGTTGCTTTGTCTTCGTTATGATGACGTGGTGAATTCCACGCCAAGAGAACACTCACAACAAATGTGGGTCACAATGCGCGCTGAGGGGTATTTTTCTGCTCTAATATACGCGGCGACCATTATGTGTGCCGTGCATCTCTACGTGCATTCCTGTGTGTGTGTCTTCTGCGCGCTAAGCGGCCCACGCTTAACATGGGACCGAGCGTCTCCCGCTCGCCGACGACCTCTTTGCTTTTTCCCGTACACGACTGGCTAGAAAACGTTCAAAAAGCACGTTTCACATGAATGAACTGAATACGTCTTGTGGCCTCTGTGTTCGTCGTGCGTCTTTCGGCTACCGGCGGTCGGTGTGCCGCCGAATATGCAATACAATGCGACAATCTGCGCCGCTCGCCTTGTAACAAAAATACGCTTCTTCGGGTTGAATACTTCGCTGTATTATTATAGTATGTGGAAGCTCCGTGGCGCTGCCTCTGCGTACGCGAAACTATATACATAGCGGACGCGTGCCGCGTAACGTACGCAAAGTTCTCACGTTTTCGTACGCAAACATTCCACGTACGTGAAACTAAAACTGTCTAATGGCCACAGCGCTAACTTTCTTTTACAATTCACAACGTAACTCCAAGAAAATATCAAGTGGACCGAGGTGCGCGTATAGTTTACCGGCTGGTACTGCCAAGTTTAATAGCCTTTCTTCGCTTTTTCCATAGCGCGGCATATGCAGAGGCTTTATGTCGACTCTAATCTAATTCGATAAATACGCGCGTACAATTGATTGAGTATAGTGATGCCTTTGTTTTTCGCGCAACCTACAGCGCCACCGTGCTAGAGCACTGATCTGACGCTGTATCATTGGGTACAACTACATAACAGCTGGGCCAAAAACTAGTGTAGTGCGCAGGAAAAATATTCCATCGTAATGGTTCTGTAAGGCGTACGAATTCTCGCAGAAGTGCCGGCGAGTGCGACCGGCGGCGGTCTATGACTGGAGGCGTTTGCTGGAAGCGCGTCGCATCGATGCTCATCGCTTCTTGTGCGGACACCGTACACGAGAAAAAAATCACACCGTCTCCCGCTAAAGGGGACCTGAGGCGATGCGAAGCAGCGTTTGGGCATGTAAAGCCCGCGTTTCAGAGGGGGAGCGGAGAGGGGAGAGAGGCAAAGGGGAGAGGGGAAGTGGAGAGGAGAGGGGAGATGGGAGGGGGAAGGTTAGTGGTGGGAAAGGGGAAGTGGAGAGGGGAGGGGAAAGGGGAGGGGAAAAGGGAGAGGAGATGGGAAGAGGAGAGGGGGTGGGAGAGGGGGAGGAGGTGTGTGGAGATGGCTTGCGCATGCGCAGTAAGGGTGGTCACGCCGCACAACACCATCGGATTGAACTCCGATTTAAGATGCTTCACATCTAAAAATGCTGTACTTAGGTTAGCCAATGCCACAACTGTACTGTAAAGTCATTCGTACTAATCGGAATTGCGTATACCGAAACCCAGAAGCGCGGATGGCATGTAGACGGACACGGTCGGTACGCTATGTCTAACCTTTGGCGGAAATCGTGGTGGTAGAATAGGATGGTGGAAGTCATACTTGGTGGGACTTGCCTCGATGCAGGCCGAAGGTAAAAGATTGTGAACTTTAGCTTCGCATGCATTTTTTACTGTTACCTTAAAGTGTCGCTGAGGTAAGTGAATGAGCAAGTATTTTCAGAGTAGCGTTTGTAGCGTGGCGGTATCAAGCGACCGCTGTTTTCTGGTCTACCCGCTGGAAGGGGAAATTGCGCAGCCAGAGCTCATTTACTTCTCGATAACTGCGCGGCGATGTAACAGTTACTGTCACTGTTCACGCCGACTCTAAACTTGTAAACATCAAAGTACAGCAACACATCGCGAATCTGAACCTGATAAGTACGCGCGCAAAATATAAACATTCGCGGCTGCTATGCTCCACAAAATTTTAGGTGCTTATTGACACCTCATGAATAAAAAAAAAGCCGCACCTCCCCGAAGGGGATCGTGAGGAAATGCGAATGCATTTAGGTGCACCCGATGAGTGGGCGATTAATTAATGAAGAGAGACGAGAGTGTGCACGTAAGCATTATTTATTCCTACGTCAGCACCTGTTCGTGTTATCGTTGTACCTGACGGCCACAATCACCGCCTTGTGGTCGCTGAAGTGCACTGTCAAAGGGTCTTTGAGAAGCATACGCGCGGCACAGTTTCGCGTAAAGACCAGATCAATGCAACTCCCATGAATGGTAGTGGGGCACGTGTTGTCGGAGGCGGCAGAGAGACAATGCATAGAGTGCTTGGTCTGCATGTACTCCACCAGCCACTTGCCACTCTTCTTGCGCACGTCAACATTGAAGTCGCCGACCAAGACAATGGGATCAGAGGGAGCGCACACGCACACTTTCCATAGCCGCGTCCAGCTTCGCGGCAACGGCGTCCCGAGCGAGGTTGGGCGCGAGGTACACATTCACCACAAAGACTCCGTCTCCGGTGTAGGCAAGGGTGTACAAGTCCTTGTACGGAGACGCGTCTCGAACGGGAGACGTGGCAACGGCGTGCGATATCAGTTCCCGTACTCGCATCGCGGAGCGAGCTCCGCGATGCGAGCGCCCTCACCGGGTACACTCCTCCTCTCCCTTACCCTCCGCGGCTCTGCGATGCGAGCGCCATCACACGCCCGCGCGCTCCTCCGCCCCCTTACCCTCCGCCGCTCACCACCTGCTCCGGTTGCTAGGCGCGGCGCAGCTGTTGCTAGGGGCGAGGAGGAGCGCGCGCGGAGAGATCTGTGCGCACGCCGACCAGGGACGCACGACAACCCCCGACTAATAAATGCATTCGCATTTAAAAAACAAAAGCGTGCTAGAAAGCATAATGATCGGCGTTGGCTTCTAAACATTCTCTAAACATTCTAAACATGTTCTGCTCATTCAGCAGGAACACATTAGAAATGACAGTGATTTCAGATAATGTAACGTGCACTTCCATAATGCCACCATCATCCACCATGCTTCCATAATGCCACACTCATCCAGCTTGTTCACCAAGCCATCCACCAAAACATGTTTCGCGTCGCCACCATCAGGCAGCATTTTCCACATAACACCAAATGAAGCTCGCCACCACCACCACCATCTGCCATCATTTTTTCCACTCTTGCCATCATCACCCATTATGACCACCACAGCTTCCACCACATCCACTATCCTCTTCACCCTGTCCACTATTGGGAGCGAGGACATACCGTGGTGCCGCCATGCGGAGGCATCCCTGTGACGTGCAAGATTGGATTGCTCCGCCAGCCCTCTCCCGCTCAGCCGCTTTCGCGTCTGGTTTATTATTATTATTATTGTGGTACTTCACTTCAACAAAATCAGTAAAATACTGCTGCGGCTTCATCACTGACTGTACGAAATGCTAAATAACTGATCATAAAAAAATGTTACGTCTCCATAATACCTTAGACAGCGTCCTGACTGCCGGTGTCGTCTGCTATGGCCACCGATATGGAAATCACGGGGGCCGCGCACGCTGCTTTTGTAAAAGGCAACGAATAATTTTGCGTCGAATGGGCTTTAGCGCGTGCTTGCGGCAAAGAAACATATTTTTTGCTGCAAGAAATGCGGGCAACCGTGCAACTTCATTCGTTGTAGGTTTGCATATAAAAACGGGCCGCGGTTGACACGACAAGCATGGGCAAATTTACATTCGTGTTTCGTACACATAGCCCTATTAAGCACGACGAAAGCGGTTTCTCCGCTTTGTGGGAAGCAATCTAGTATGCTTACAGATACATGCAGCCGCAACCTTTCTCATATGATTGGAGACAAACGCACGAGAGCCATATTTACGCGTGCGCCTCATTCAGTGTTGTAGCCACGGTGTAGCATGATAACATTTCACATCAGTTTGTCTGCGGCACGATTTGAATGTCTATCTGTTGCTTCTGATTGCGCGAATTTTCTAAGGTGTCACACGGTGAATTTTCGATCGTCACCGAGCCGCATCGGGATGAAAATTTTCGGCGATTGACTCCGTTATCCAACTTGCACAAAGGGGCCAATTGCGATCGAAAAATACGGTCCCGATCAGGCTCGATTGCGATAGTAAATGCACCGTGTGCCAGCCGCCCGTATTACTTGCGCAATTGAATGACCACGCTGCAAGGTGTAACTTACCGTGGTCAAAATGGCAATATTATGTTGCTGCGTAAATACCAGCGTCCAGCATTTATAAAGCTTCATTGATAAGCAGTATGACAATTCGCGGGTACTGTGAGAGGATGAATCAGTGTTCGAAGCTGGACATGTTTTCGTCTGTAGCGTAGAACAACACAGAGAAGAACAAGTAGTATCTGGGGTTTAACGTCCCAAAACCACGATATGATTATGAGAGACGCCGTAGTGGAGGGCTCCGGAAATTTCGACCACCTGGGGTTCTTTAACGTGCACCTAAATCTAAGTACACGGGCCTCAAACATTTTCGCCTCCATCGAAAATGCAGCCGCCGCGGCCGGGATTCGATCCCGCGACCTTCGGGTCAGCAGTCGAGTGCCATAACCACTAGACCACCGTGGCGGGGCAGAGAAGAACAAGTGACACTGGCTATGGGCTTCTTCTACAGATATAATCTATAAGCAAGGAACCCCATGGACTGAAGTCGAGAGTCCGATGGAAACTTGTGTGGTCGATAAAAAACACGAGGACAATTTAAAATAAACGCGAGGGCGGGACGGGGAGGGGGGGGAGGGGGCAGACTGTTGTGGAAGTTACGTCAGCGAGACAGGTCAGTTCCAGCAAAGACTCAAGCAGCTCATGTACGACGTACGAAAGATTTCATCGAACGCGCTGGCTGAACGCACTGACCGAACAAGCACAAGCACCTGGCCACGAAATAGTCTGGGATAAGGCAAAGATAACGGAAAGAGAAAATGACTGGACTTCCCGGCTTTATCTTGAATCTGACAATCTAGACAACGGCGCACACGCTTAACCGTCATGACTGCAACTTTCCACACATGTTCGCATGTTGCCTACGTCATATTACAAAACATACATAACCGGACTGTTTGCGCATTCATTTTTCACTGTGGACAAGGCTCCCGTAAATATTCGTGGTTGGTGTCCATATTAACACCATAGGCTTGAAATAACAAAAAAGAATGACAGGTGACAGCGGCATCATGCCCGTGAAAAGCAGGATGGCGGTAAAAGTGAAAGCTCACACCACGCCCCTTCGCGTACGTAGCGCATTGGGACACGGAGCAGAAAAGTACCATGCCGCCGATAACTTTTACTGCACTTTTCCGGATTGTGTAGCCTATAGGAGAGAAAGAGAGAAATGTTTTAATGAAAAGCTGGCTATAAGTAGCCTATAGGGGTCCACACACAAGAAGTGAGAGCAAAACAACACTGTTCAAGAGCGAAAACGCCGCGAAATCGCGGTTAAAAACGCATTCAACCGTCCGCTTCCCTTCGCCAGAGCGAGGCGAGGTCACGTGATCCAACCCTGCACGTCACAGCGATTGCAGCGCCCGCGTCTCCAGTGGTGGGCCTCGCGCCCAATTGTTTCCACCATATCCACCAAAAATTCCAGCACCCGCCAAACCAGGATTTTCAATATGGATACAAATGTTCTGTAACGGCATCGCAAGAATGTGAAAGGAAAACACTTTGTATAAAGGCTCTACCAGAATATTTCGCGATGGTTTAATAATAGCCCTCTCTAGGACAAGGGCCGACAATGAGGACTGTACCCATCGAAAAAAGTGAAAATTCGCGAATTTTTGCTGCCAAATAACATATGTGCTTGTCGCGGGATGCGCCTTCTGGCGCGCATATCGAACAAATGCCTCCAGATACTATATTGCTTTTGTGACTGAAGCGCTTCTGCGTGTTTCAGGTAATACTATTTCACTATGCAGACACGAATTTTCGTTGCCAGGTGTAGACAGGAAACGTGAATGTTCTGTCCAGTTCTTTCAAGGATTCAGACATCAGTATACAGCTGAAAATGACATTCTTGCCCGAAGCGACGAACCTTTATTTCCAATATGAGTATCGTAACATTAAATAGAGAAGAAAAAGATGGCTGATCCCTCGGCTTAGGAATCGGTATAACACGGCCCACGTGTCACCGCACCGTTATAAAAGGGGACGCTCATAAAATTCATCCATCTATCCAAATGCACGGTGAAAGAAAAGTGTGGAAGATAAAAGGCGCGTTCATGTTGCTTCCGTTATTTGTTTAGCGGTGGCGCTCCAGTACATCCATCTGGCGTTCCCAAAGTGGAGTCGTTGTTACACATGCCAAGTTTTATCATGTAGTCAGCTAACAACTGATGGTGTATCATTGTACTGTTCCCTGGTTTACGATTAGCGTGTGAAAATACTTGTGTGAGGCAATGAAGAAAAAAAAAGTTTGGCGGTAGCGCAGTGGGCTAAAAGCCCGCTAGCCATCGTTGCGACCCGAGAAGTCATGGGTTCGACTCCTGTCAACGCAACTTTTTCTTTAAGTTTTTTTTTTATTTCCCATTTGATGGCGTTCATTTTGCTGACGTATTTCCGTCACGGAAATACGTCACGAAAGCCTTGGTGGACCCCGGCATGAAACACTTTCGTGTTAAAAACACTTACGCTTTGAACGAAAATCAAATGGAACGACTTTCTTGCAGAGGTAGACAGACGTCCCGAGGTTTTATGGTTTGAGCGTATATTTATTCCATGTACCCCAAAGGGCTGACAGCGTTACATAGCGAGGTAGTACCACAGATACATAAAAACAATGCGAAAAATGAAGTAGACAAAAAAAGCAAGTAGAAAAGCTACTGTAGAGACAATTTTTTCTTGTGAAGACAAATTTCACTTAATAAAAATTCGGCAGATCCCACGTACCGTAGGAATCGGTGTTATGCGAAGCATGCGCGGGAGGTGACTGTGGCGCAATTTTTCACATTGAGCGACACGTTACGGAATGACGCTAGAGAAATGTTGAAGCGGTATACGCGCACTCATATGATGAAGAGTTCCATGTAATATATAACCAGTTGTTTACAGTTGCGTAACGGTGCCAACAGCAACATGGGTGTTACCAACACCAGACGATTGTAAGGTGATATGTAGTGCTTATATTCTTCAATACTGAATATCGCGAATCTGAACAAGACAAAGGGGGAACAGAGATGGGCAGGACAGGCGTTGCTAGCAACTAAGCTTCATTCAGGAAAGTTTCCCTAGACATATGCACAGCCCAGTGGTGCGCGCAGGTGCACTTCACGTACGTTACAGTCACAGTTGCAGTTGTTACAGCTGTTATGCTTATACTTGTCCGTTATGACGTAGAACGATCGCACGCACGCACGCACGCACGAACCCGTGTGCATGTGTGGAAGGGGTTCTTGACAATTCCTGAACGAGGTCATCGTCACCGTGATTAGTGAACCCCAGCAGCTGGACCGGACTTGTTATTCGGATCCGCTCATGATCGCGGCTACGAGGGGTCTAAGTGCAGTGAAGTGCGAGGTATATAGTACAGCTGCTGGAAATCCTAGATGCCTCTTACGATGAAATGATCTATGATGCCTCCTGTCCTGGACGTGGCAGCGAGGTCTTTTGATGGCCTGTCCACGTCCACGTAGTATAAGGACCAGGCGTGGTTGGGTCTTGATAAAGCAATGTAGAAGTCACCGATAATGATGAGAGGCCTGGTTCTCTTGGCATATTTATTGTAGGAAGCATTCATCCCAGTTGTCCCGTAATTCACATGGTCCACGTTGCGGACCACGTGGAGGTGTGGATGGTAGTTGAACGTCTTCCAGGGCTGTTCTCTCTTCAGCCTCGTCACTTTCCTTGCATCCGCCGCCGTGGTGTAGCGGTTACGGTAATCGCCTGCTGACCCGAAGGTCCGAAGGTCGCGGGTTCGATCCCGGCCGCGGCGGTCGAATTTCGATGGAGGCAAGATGCTAGATGCCTGTGTACTGTGCGATCTCCGTACGCGTTGAAGAATACCAGATGGTCAGAATTTCCGGAGCCCTTCTCTACGGCGTCTCATAATCATATCGTGGTTTTGGGACATAAGACCCCAACAGTTATTATTATCACTTTTCTTGCGTGTCAATGTGTGTGTGTTCGCGGTTACTGTGTTGGTTGAGACTCTGTATCACCTGTGGCACATACCCGCAAAACGTGAACTTTGATATGTGGGTATGTGCCACACGTGACTGAGAGAAAGGGTTTCATGACGTAGGCGACAGGTATTTTGCGTTTTTCATGTCATGACCGGTGGATCGTGTTCGTCATACACTGATCCCCTGCTACGCCAATTTTGGTATATTGCAAGTTATGGAGACGACTTTTAGAGCGCCCAGACGTAGGCGGCTAGATAGATAGATAGATAGATAGATAGATAGATAGATAGACAGATAGATACGCAGATAGAAACGCCCGAAGTCCCTGAGGTTCGATAAGAAATGCTTCGCATTTAAAAGTGCGATCGTTTCTTGTGTGTGAACATTGTTGTCGACACGAGAAAATTATGCATGACGTGAGAACATTCCTTTCAAAAGGACATTGCCGTAAGTGAGTTTTACAATACTCTAATTTTATTTATAAGTTCGTGACGCAAATAATAAGTAAGGGAGGAGGAGTAGCCGGAGCCATGTATAGGCACCAACCTCTCCTTAAACACTTTTAATAAAAAAAATATTAAGTGGAAAAGCTAACAGGGCTTAACATTTACATCCTGAACCAGTAGCCAAGTGAACGAATTTGTGCATGTAGTATAGTGCGTTAAATGAATCGAGCACATAAACAATATGAGACAGATCTACAAAGTCACTACAAGCTGAATCTTTAATTTGTGCGTAAATTCATCGTGGTTTGTTATAGAAAAATGTAGCTTATATTTATTATGGCGAAAGCCTTATACTCGCATGTCTCATGCGACAAGACGTTTTGTGAGGTTGGGCGAAGCCTAGCGATATTACCGAATAATGCAAAAAAAGTTGGGTCGAAAGTTACGTGACTCTCAGGTGAACGAAAGTGTAACCATCGGCGTACCAAAAGTCACATGACTTCAGTGTCACATTGTGATATCAATGGCGTCCCTGTAAAGCCATCATGACAAATTTTTGCGACTTTCAGCGAGGTCATGACGTCATATCTAATGACGTGCATTTGACATTGTTGCTTTGTCAAAGGACGGACGATGCCGTAGGCAGTGCAACTCCTCGTGTGGCACAGAAAGCTTCAAGAGGGAGGGGGGTTTGAATGCAATTGACTGAGGAGAAAAACAAGAACAACAAGAAAAAGAACATGTTCGCCCTGGAGGCAGTCGTCTTAGATGAATGAATAAGGAACAGTCGGTTTTTTAGGCTTTAGGCTTGTAGCGAAGGAGCAATAAAGAAAAAACGCATCGAGGTGAATATTGGTGACGCAATCTCATAAAATGCTTGCTAAGACCTTTAGGTTTCTTGAGAAAACCAGTAACAAAAAGGCACACTTTTACCAGTACTTGTACGGAAAACGTAACCCTATTAAGCTCACAGGAAGTGCGGGGAGAACGCTGCTTTGCCATCGCTGCACGCTGACGTTTTATTGTGCCCCTGGTAAGGGGGGCGGAAGCCCGGCATTACCTTTGAGGAGTAATTTCCACCCCTGCAGTTTTGTTTTATTCCTCCTAGGCTGTCGCTGACCGTGACATTCTCTTCTTTATGGCTCAGGAGAACTGCTCTCCTGCAAATTCTTGGAGCAGAACCTATGTCGCTGGTACTTCGAAGGCACCAGTTCAAGAACCTGGATGTTTGGTCCACCTGCATTCGCCACGCTTGGTCCACCTTCGCTTCCAGATGGCGTCAAAGGTATTATTTCGATTAACTCCTGCAATTTGCATGCACAAATGTTGCTGGACGACGACGCGCTGGATCGCTAGCACCATAACGTTTCACTCTAAAGCGTTTTATCAAGCTCAAAGTAACACTCATACAAGGATGGGATACGTAGAGAGGACGTGCCAATGGGTACTGGCACGTGCTTACGTGCATCAGAGTTGCCATTGGGTAGATTCGAAAAGGAGCCAGAACTCAAGTTAAAAGCTGCCAAAGTAGCCAAGCCATTCAAACTTATCGCTAAATTTGTAGCCAAATGGTAGAAAAGCGTTTATGAAAAATGCTTTTATTATTGAATAATGAATAGTATCATGTGGAATCAGAAATAAAATAGAAATAAGAGCAGTTTTTTTTGCTCTTGCTTGGTTAGCAAGACATAAGCAAGTTGCAAGTAAATGAACAAATCATAAATGTCGTGCGCTTGCATTTAGTCTATGTAGAATAGATAGAGTGACTGCCAGACACACAGTAAGATTGGAACGTTCTTGCAAACCAGTGAGTAGGAATATTAATCGCAGAAGCAGGTCATGCTTGGTGTCGTGGACTGAAAATGGTTTGTAGTTACTATAATGTAACTCTGGCTTCAAGCAGTGATATCTGATTGAAGATGAGCAGTCTCGCTTCATTTTGTTGCGGATCTATGTTTTTGTCAAGTGCACATCTCTGGTTTTGTCAAGCTCGCTCTGCATCAGCATTAGAAACTGGCTCGTAGCGTCAGCATCGATGGCAGGCAGTGTGAATAGCGTGTCAGCCACGCGTTTGCGAACATGCTAGTCTTAGCATGTTCTTCGTCACTCCGTCTTGGCAAGCAACCCGCGCGCTGCGTTGAGGTGTCTCGATGAGCATCAGACTGCTGTGTGTGTGGGGGGCGGGGGGGGGGGGGGGGCAGGATATGCGCATTCATCGGCTGACACGTCAGAAAAGCTCACAAACCAACAAAAGTCTTTAGTATTGCTCGGTATTTTATCTGCAAATAAGAAAAATGTGTACTAAATGCGCCAGAATAGAAGTTCAAGGTAGCCAGGAAGTAGCCATGGCGCCAACCTGAAATTTTAATCGCCAGTCGGCCTCTTTAAGTGCCCAATTTGGCTCAAAGTAGCCACCAACGGCAAATCTGACGTGCATCTTCCTTTTGTGACTGTTTCTTTTTCCTTCTCTTTAGGGGGGGGGGGTTGCAAGTATATCTAAGTTCAGTTACCGCCAACCAGCCCACATTTCTGCGCTCATTCTAGATCGACCGCGCTTTGGCTAAATCTCAAAAATGATGTGCATAATATGTGGATGAGGGGGGTTGTGTGTGTGGTGTGTCACGGCCTGAAAGCGTACCCAAAAATAGTCGGCGTATGAAAGAAGTAGAGGCTTCTAAAGCTGCCGCAAGAAGTAATTATTTCGCGCAGTTGGTGCGACAAAAGAAACGGTAGCACAGTTGGAGCAACAAGTAACCGTACCGCACAGTTGGCGCAGAAAATTGGCCACAATATAGTTTCCGCAAGGAGTAACCGTTACATACAGGCTAGTGCTCGCTGAATCTTCTTTATTGTCGCCTAGAGTCTTCCGAATTATTGATAATGTTGCCTAAAGTTGGCTCGCGTCGGCTAACGTGGTTTAGTGCTGTAAGATGTACATTAGGTGACTGAATTTCAAATAATGCTTCCGCACTACCCGAAAATTTCGCAGTATATTGCGTTTCTGCTACAAATGTCTTGCGTATCAAGCACAAGCATGCGATGTGTTTGAGAAAAACGTTCACGCGGAAACTCTTCTGTGGTCATTGCCCCTCTATACACCAAATACTATACTCCTATAATCACAACGCACTTGCGCTATACGAGGATGCCAGTGACAGTTCCACCTCTCACGTACAGGGATAATGCATGATACAGAACTTTTGCTCGCGTCCGCTGATTAGTGTCATATATTTTATGACCTAGGTGCAATGAAGCTTCCTTTGTTAGATGATTTATTTTTTTATATGCGAAAGCATCTTATGCTCGGGCAGCGCCCGTTCTGCGGCGTCCGCACCCATACTGCGCATGCGCGAACTCTCCCCCCTCTCCTCGCGTGAGCTCGAGGAGGTGGCGTGAACGCTCCTCCGCTTCGTTCCTCCTCTCTCGTTTATCTCTCTCCGTCACTGCTGTGCGCTCGTATATAATGCGGGGCGCGCTCGCTCCCATTGCACTCTCCTTCGCAACGGCGAGAAGGTGCAGAATGGTAAATATGGTGCCGGAAGAAAGCATATAAATATATGAATGTGTACAGAAACGTTTGTCTCGTGTTCTATAGGGTGAAGATTTCATCAGTATAGCGGGAAATATCAGGATTTACGGAAAGCTATATAAGCAAATTGGATTTCATAGTCGTCCTCTCAAAAATGAAAAATGAAATTCAATGTAGAGCATGAAAATTGTGTAGATAATCAGCGGAATCGAATAATATAGTTAAGAGACACAACCGAATTAGCACTAAAGGTACAGTTAATTATGACCAACGTGCACGCTATATTGAAGCGGTTTTCAGGCAACTTCCATTTCCGCAGCCAAGGCGTATTTGTGTAAAAGGGACACACACGAGAATTTAAAATGATAGACCGGCCAGAAAGTCTCTGGGTTGTGTTATCCAAATATGTCGTTCGAACTGAATTGCCATATTTGAAATGAATAGCACAATGCATAAAACGTGGGATGAAAACGGGTTATCTTTGAACTCAGTAATGACTCAGCAGCCGCATTGACTTCAGAACTGTATTGTCGTCTTGTATTAATTCTGGCTAAAATTCTTACGTGACCAGGGGAACTTAGAAACGTGCTTAAGAACAGTGAAGTTGGTGTGTTTGGTCCGTAAGCTTTAGGTTAGGCTTATTTGTGTTGAGAGTGCATATCAGTGCAAACGACAAGAGCGGACAGAATGAGCACACAGTTCACCGAGTGTCTTCCTTTCTGCCCCCTCAGCGCTCTGTGTCCTCCTTTCTGTCCCCTGCTGTCGTTTTCGCTGATATACACCCTTAATCATGTTGTAGTAACACGCCAAATCCTAGTCTTCTATGTTTAATTTGTGTTGCTTGCCTAGATAAGCTAAATTAAAGGATACACGAGCACGGAAAGGCTTCTGTTACTGTTTAAAATTACAGGGCGTGCAAACACGAACACAAGAAATAAGTCACGACACCACAACCACCGACTAACAAGTGAAGAGACGCCCAACGGCGGAAAAGAAAGAAGGCCTTAACAGTTATCTTTCACGCAGACCCCCACGCTTGCCGGACTGGTAGGTTCACCTACTGCACGGGTATGCGCAGATAAGCATTCGTGTTATTTTCTACCGTTGGGCGTCTCTTCAGTTGTTAGTCGCTGGTTGTGGCTTCGTGTTTTCTTGTGTCCGTGTTTGCACGCCCTGTCTTTTTAGAATGAATACTAGCTTACCAATTAGCTCAGCTCTCTCTTATTCTAAGCTTCCTTTGCAGTCACCACTGTACGACTAGCAAAGGACAGATATCTAAGTAGCTGCTAAGTAAGCAAATCCAACACATATGTACGCCACTACACATACTTTAACAAATTCAAACGTAAATACCGTTATGTACAAAAAAAAATAATCTAGCTGTATTAACAATACCTGGAATAAAATAACACCACGTGATTTTGATTATGAAAGTTGGTATGTATAGTTGTGGGTATTTATAACTTTGTGCCTCTCATGCAGGCGGTCTCATCCATGTGAGCGGGTCAATCCTGCAACAGAACGGAGGTCCGATGAGACTGTTGTCGCCCACTGTTGGACTACAGACGAAAGCAAATTGTGTTTCCGTTTGGTACTACATGTTCGGCGCTCGAGGCCTGTCCCTGCAGCTCAGCCTAAGCAAGACGCCGCCCAGCTCCGGATTTGTGCGCAGGGAGTCGGTACTCCTGCATCATCGAGGGCGCACTACGACTGACAAGTGGTACAACGTCCAACGAAGCGTAAGCCTAGACACACCGCACAACCAGGTATCTTCCATAAGGCATATTCTGGGCTTATGTCTAATATGGAGCTCACGCTACTTGTCGCGCGTAGCGTTTGATGATAGAACGTGGAAGCTAGGAGCGTTACTAGTGCGTCATCAGCGCGAACGAGTGCCGACATTTAGCGCAGTCGCGGACCTGAAGCGCCGTGCATGACCTCCAAAATTATCGTCACGTCGTGGTCGTAGCATTGGGAGTATGAAGGAGATGCAAAGAAGCTGCGCTAAGCATAAGTTGTAGCAGTGCGGGTCGTATCTGCTGCAGTTTTAAAAATAGTGACTGTGATCATCTCAACCGCAATCTTAGGCTTCGGTGTCCCATACATCCCGAAGACGGTAAAAGCTGCAACCCCTCCAAGGTAGAATGGTACAGCTTCGAAGCGGTCAATTCTAACAGCATTATCGAGGCCTTCTTTTTAGTTTAACTTAACGTTCAGCTACGCGTTTAGTGCACTGAATCAAAAAAGGAAGCTCGCATACTGGAGAACCAAGGGAGTCCTTTTATATTATCACACCTACAGTACCGCTCTTTTTCCCAGCTGGCTTTGGAAGCATCAGTCATCCGGCCAGTCAGCAAAGCAGCCATCATTGCTTTGGGTCCAGTACAAGTAACCCTCGGTACATGCGAAGTTTTCACGGACGCCAACGGTAAGCTTCTCAAAGTGTTCTAAGTGTATGCTCCACAAACATCAATGAACATTTGCAAAAATGTGGCGTTCTCTTTGAGCACCTTACATCTAAGATAGCCGGGTACTCACATACTGCATATAGTTCCCGTATGATGACACGATATTATCAGATACGTATCATACGCGTCTAATTGGATTTTTTATTAGAATGCTGTACGGCGAATACAACAGAAAAAGTCCACAGCTGCAGCCTATGCAACTCCTGCGAACTTTTGCCGCCGTATTCAGGTGAACCTTGATAGTACCGAAGTGCCGCTGCTTTCATAGAAAAAAAGCTGGTGTTCGCTCGTAGCTGCGTCCAGTATGCAAGAGGGTACGACGAGCGTTATTATTATATTATTGCGATAGCAATTATATGGACACTCTCGGCGGAATTTCACCGTCGCCATCGCCGTCATGTCCCGGATATGTATATGTATGTATATCTATAAAAAAAGACAAAGAAAACTAAAGTAGAAGAAACAATTTCTGAAATACCCGTCCGGGGAATCGAACCAGCGACTCCTCGCTCCCCAGCGCGCTGCGTTAGACAACTCAACCACACGCGAAGTTGCGCGGGCGAAAGAACTGCGAGCTATTTAAGTTTACCATTTACCGCTCGTGCTTTGCAGATCTTGGAGGAGCTTGTACGTGTTTTCTATCATGCAACGCTCTTACCTTTTCTTTTAATTTGAAAACTGCCCTTGAGACGCGCACGACAAAGTGGCCCCTTTCTGTACCCACTCGTGACGTGGAACGAAAAAAAAAAAGCTGGGATGCGTCACTGCACGCGCTGCAGTTTAAAAGAAAAAGAAACATCTAAGAGCGTCTCATTATACATTGTCGACACGCAGTTCACAGAGATTTAGGCTATAGAATCAATATTTCCTCTTGTTTTTCTACTTTTCAAAATTTCATTATTCTTTTTTATTCAAATTCTCCGCTTTATTGTTTATATGATTTTTCTATTTCTATTCTTAAATCATTTTCTTTTTCATTTTACTTCTTTCTTCTTCAATAGAAAAAAATCTACGTTTTACTTTAACAATTAGATTTAAAAAAAAAACTATCCGGTTCTTGGCCAATCCCCCAGCGTGGGTGTGTGCCAAAGTTATAGGAACTACACTACACTACACTACATTGTCGGCACTTGCAGGGCGTTGCTCAAGCGCAAGGACGTAACAACTGTGACAGCTGTTCACGCTTGTCCTGTGTATACATGTGCTTTCATTTCGGGCGTCCTTTGTGCTTCAGCGCACCGCAAGTATCGAGCTGCTTGTCGTTCTTGGTATGACATTCCAATTTCTTGCTATCGCATTCATTGTTTCGCCCTTGCGGCGAAACTGTGGCTTTTTGTTCAGTGATCTCAAGTTGTGATGTGAAATATGCGCGCCTATTGCGTAGCCACTGAATGTTTACTTCTGAAGTCACTTCTTAAATTATGAAACATCACTGGATATGCAGCAGCCGCACCTCTCGGCTGGCGCTACAGAGAATAGACTTTCTTCGAAATAGTTCATGGTATGCGTCGTGAAATCTGTGTATGATGAGGCACCCTGACAGAGATATTGTGACCATTTGCTGTGGAGAACTGTTTGACGTTGCATCCAGTATCTGCTGTGTTTCCATTTCTGTTTCTGATAGCAGTTATTCCTTATTGCTAACTTTATTACGGTTTGCTGCAATTGAAATGCTCGAACCCGTCATTATTGAAGCACTCTAATGTTGTGACGCATTGTATATAGGCATCGTATGCAGTTTTATTAAAATTTTTCCTCTACACGGTGAATAACAATTCAAGTGAAAAATACGGAAGGATACCGTTTAGGAAACTTTTGTTTCCTTGGACACAGCTTGATTAGGTGTGGTAGCCAGGGAAGTATCATACGAACAATATACTTCTTGTCACTTCGTTTCAATTGCCGTCTCTGGCATATTTCGTGGCGCACCACAAGGTTTCGAAATCGCAATGGTGACAAAACAGGACCCGTGATGGAGTATGTTACTTATGTGAAATCTTTGCAAGAAAGCGCTGTGGGAACACTAGCTCCTCCCATTTTTTAGCGATATCAGCATTCCCGTCGAGTACTATGCCATCCGCTAAAGGAATCACACGCACCGTCTTTCCAGGGTACTGTGACTTCGAGTTCGACGAATGCGGATGGCAATCAAACAGCGGTTGGCGAAGACTGGCCAAGTTTTACTGGTCTACAGAGCCTACTCTGGATACGCTATCCGGACCTCTCAATTCTGGTACGTAAATTCAAACCCCTCTAATGTTTCTGTTTTACACCTACTTGCCTAAATGCTGCTTTTTGGTTTACGTAAGCGCTTCCGACACGCGAGAGGAAGCTCCCTTCGAAACATTTAAGAACATTATTTCATTTACACATCTGCAGTCTACACCATGACGGCTACGCCAGCTTCTTCACCGGACAGCGGCGCAATAGTGACCAGCCCTAAATGGAAGGGACAGAAGGAGCCGCAGTGCTTAGAGTTCTGGTACCTGGCAACAATAGGAAGCACAGCTACCCTGCAGGTAACCGAAACTAGTGGTAGTCATATGCTAAGCGTAAGTGTTCTATCGTTGGCTCATGCTGGAAGCTGTAATTAGTGTACTTAATTTGAATACTTTCAATTCAACGTGGGGTGTTACATACAGGACTCAGATTAGGCACGAAACGTCGTGCACGTGGTTTTTGAATAATACTTGGTCCCTGTGGCTGGCATTGAATACGGAAAAGTTATTGCCCTCCACACGAAGAAGTCTCAGTTTGGGCCTGCCAAGTCTTTTGCGAAGCTGTAGTTCAAGAACAGATACACTAATTACAATATTCAGGTGGAGGAAGCCTGGCATGTGATTCAAATTTTTAGCCGTCAAATATGATTTGAGATGCCAAGCTGTTCGACATATGAGTACCAAGGTATTTGCATGAACAGCACTGTAAACAGCACTGGAAGGGACGTCAGCCGTTATGATTTACCGCAAATATTTTACGTTTGCTTGCGTACGCCATTGATTTTAAATAATTTGCATAGTTCATAGGATCACTCACATGCGTACTCGGAGGTTTTCGTTAACTTGTTTGCGCCTTTCACCTGGATGTCCATACTTGCGAAGTCGGACTAGCCGTCGCCTAATTACCCCATGTTCTCTCCTTAAATTTATATATTGTTCAATTGGTCAAATTTCTTGATGAAAACACTGACGGATGCCAACCAATGTGAAAAACATTTACTGACGTTCCGGCTCCCACATGACAGCCTTGTTCACAATGAAGCTGTATTTTGAATAAGGCTCTTGCGTACGAGCCGATACGCCGATAATTATTTCGCGCCTTGTCGGCCTCCATGAATGTTTTCCCCAATGTTTAATACAGACGAGATCAGATTTCATAAGGCCGTCAATTTGGTCAAATTCTTATGCTGCTTTGGCACAATATCATGATTATTGAGACATCGCGGCTTGGCTGTTGTTCACAAAACCATATTATTTGATAGCTAAACTAAGTATGCAGTCTTCCAAAAAATAGAAGCGTGACAGTTGAACACGGTTTCGGTTTTCTTCAATGTTTCCCTCCTTTTCAATATCACTTGGCGAACCTTGAAAGAAGAAAGAAATGAATACTGCCTACGATTGGGATCCCGCAGTGCTTTCAATGTCGCCACAACCGACAGCGTCGTGGGCATGAATAGTATATGGAACGGAATGTTGGTCTAAGCTACAAACTTCATTTTGGAATGTAAGGACTAACTGCCATGGACATCAGATATATAGTTAAGCTGTACATCACCTCATACAAGCGTTTTTCTCATACCAATATTCCATAATATTTGTTTCCCACGTCGCGTTACCTAAACTCCAAGCTGAAGGTCAGTGAAGCGATTTTACGGCCACGAAGGCGAAGCTTGTGTTCTTCTTGTTATTTTTATATACATATAAAACGCCACAAATAGGGAACGATGAGCGAGCTAGGAGTTCTCTCCTAACGAGACGCGACGTCGACCCGCTTGAAGTAAGGATAACAATAGTAACGAGACAAAAAGATAGATGAGGGAAGAGTTGAAATGCGCAGATTGATGAACGCGCATAACATACATTTTACAAATAGAGCACAAACCATAAAAAAGATAGTCTGGTGCAGTGGTTAATAGGAATTTCAACGTCGCCTTCGTATCCTCGTATACCTAAATGTATGAAGCTCGGTATGTTCGTGCATCAACTATATCGGTAATGCACGAACACACGGAAGCAAAAAATTATTGATAACCCTTCGAGGAAGATTGAATTACTGGGATTCGCTTAGCACCACACAATGCCCACTGTGTAAACGGGGCATTCTATAAGTAACTGCTCAAACACTTCTGTGTTTTAGCGTCCACAAGCGGGGCACGAAGCTAGAGCTCGCCGCCTCCGTGGGAGGCATTACTAAGCATGCGAAGAAACGACTGCGTTCGAAAGCAGGATTGCCAGGTCTAAAACGCAAAAAATAGCCAGAAAATTAGAAAAACTACCCAGCAAGTAGCCAACTTGAGCCAAGGGGAGTAAAAGTAGCCAAAGCTAGCCACGCGTGTGTGAGAATATCGACGTTTTAACTTAAATGACTAAATGCCGAAGCCGTGCGGCGAAAATTTCAGCGCGCACAGCAACAACACTTCAATATCAGAATTGCTGAGATTCGAGCATAAGTCAAGTTTAACAATAATTTTGTCGATGATAAAAAAGTTTTTGCGCTGTCGCAAAAAATTACAGTCTTCACGCGTATTGCATGACTGTTCATAAAAGGACTAGAAGTAACGACAATAAAAATGAGCACACGGTATGAGTGCGTTTAGAATCACAGTTGCTGAGATTGAAGCAGAAATTGTAGTCTCCTTTGCGATTATTTCTCGCGTGATGACAAAGTCTGAGCAGTTAATATTCCAGCGTCAATGTTCGTGCCTAATCATAAGAAATGACGCAAACAGTTCGTGGGATGTTGGATGTTTACTGTAGATCAGTGCAGAGGGCCCTGGATCCGGAGCCCTTTAGTTCCCTTTTGACTTCCAGTTGGGATTTAAAGTCGAGTTGAGAAATAGGTGGTTTGCACAATGAGGGTCCATGCAACACTTTTTCCCTGTGTACCAGCCACGTATCCAAAAGCCTTTTGTTCTTGCGCGCGAGGCATACTTCACTGGCCCATTTTGAACGTTCAGTTGTAATATTAAATGCGAAGCATTTCTTAGCGAACTTCTGCGACTTCGAGCGTATCTATCTATCTATCTATCTATCTATCTATCTATCTATCTATCTATCTAGCCGCCTACGACTTTGTGCTCTCCTGGTCGCTTGGTTAATCGAATGTGCACCAAAATTGGTATGGCGTAACATGACTGTATGACGAGCATAAATGACAAGTCATAACATGAAAATCATGACACGAATGTCATGTACAGCATGATTTACATGCTACGCTCATGGTGCGCTGGCGGCCATTTCGCTAGCTTGATACACACCAAAATTGATATCTTGCGACGTGACCGTGTGACGAACATAAATAGCACGAGTTATCACGAAAATCATGACACGCATGTCATGTACAGCATGACTTACGTGCCGCGCTCATGGTGCGCTGGCGGCCGTTTCGCTAGCTTGATATACACCGATATTGCTCTCTTACGATGGGACCGTGTGACGAACATAAATAACACGAGTTATCATGAAAATCATGACACGCATGTCATGCACAGCATGACTTACGTGCCACGCTCATGGGGCGCTGGCGGCCGTTTCGCTAGATTGATGCACACCAAAATTGGTATCTTGCGACGTGACCGTGTGACGAACATAAATAACACGAGTTATCATGAAAATCATTACACGCATGTCATGTACAGCATGACTTACGTGCCACGCTCACGGGGCGCTGGCGGCCGTTTCGCTAGCTTGATATACACCAATATTGGTCTCTTACGACGTGACCGTGTGACGAACATAAATAACACGAGTTATCATGAAAATCATGACACGCATGTCATGTACAGCATGACTTACGTGCCGCGCTCATGGGGCGCTGGCGGCCGTTTCGCTAGATTGATATACACCAAAATTGGTATCTTGCGACGTGACCGCGTGACGAACATAAATAACACGAGTTATCATGAAAATCATGACACGCATGTCATGTACAGCATGACTTACGTGCCACGCTCATGGTGCGCTGGCGGCCGTTCGCTAGCTTGATATACACCAATATTGGTCTCTTACGACGTGACCGTGTGACAAACATAAATAACACGAGTTATCATGAAAATCATGACACGCATGTCATGCACAGCATGACTTACGTGCCACGCTCATGGCGCGCTGGTGGCTGTTTCGCTAGCTTGATCTACCCCGGAATTGGTCTTGCGCGACGTGACTGTGTGACGAACATAAATAATAGGAGTTAACATGAAAAACATGACACGCATTTTCCTCAATGACATACAAGACGATGTATGCAGCTCTTTGCTGGCTGCTTCGCATTACATCGATTCCCACAATGCGTGGGATCTGCCGGCTTTTTTATATTATGACTCTTACCAGTTGCCCTTACCCCTGCTTACGCCACTGAGTCATCCTTTGTAGTCATCATTCGGTAGCCTTGTTTTACACCACATACTGGAACGCCAGTGGCTGCGATATCACCATATATTGATATATAGGCTCAAATCAAGGGAACAACAATGTAGCCGAAAAGTAGCCAAGTAGCCAACACGCTTTTTTTCCACCACCAGCCTAATAAAGTAGCCAAATTGGCACAAAGTAGCCAAACCTAGCAACTTTGTTCGGAAACAGAAACTGTAGCAAGTACTGGTGCATTCCAGCCTGCCCGAAGTCAGCCAATTGAAGACATAATCTTTAGGAAGAATCTGAGAATTCGGTTTTATTGCGTATCTATCATTCACGTATCACAAACTAAAGGGACAAGAGGGTAAGGTTACAAAGTTGAAGAAAAAAAAAGATAAGAGAAAGAGCGCCATTTGCCGCTCTTTCTGCGCTATGTTTCTCTTCAATTTTTAACCCTTGCGCAATACACCTCTAGCTTTAGTCATGTACCAACTAGCCCAACATCGTACGCCACTGATTTAATGTACTGTATGTGAGATCATCAAACATGTATGCAGAAGTTTCTTCTTCTTGGCAAGAAGCCCTGCATTTGCTTTTCCTCTTATTTAAATTGGGCCAATTTTCCTGGATAACATAGCAATAAAAACTCTGCATGCTCAACATGTCCGCCTCCGTTTTCTCTTATGTTAACGCAGGCCGAGATTTTGGTGAATGATACAGCCAAGGTTGTTTGGACGAAGCCTGCGTACACAGGACGTAACTGGATGCTGGCGCGAGTGGAGATCGTGCAAGACGACACTTTCCAGGTGAGAACCACTCAGAAAAGAATGAGTGCCAAAGAACTTCCCACCATCTGAATTGTCGATATATTGTATGAGTTGCAGTAGCGCTATATATATTTGATGCATGTATAAATCACTTAATAGACCAAAATAAGCATGATTGCCTCACATAATCAATGTATTCCATTTTCAAAAATTATTCACAATATTCTGTATCTAACGGCTCTGAAGTACCTGAAGATGAAGTACCTGAAGATGAATAGGGTAATGACCGCGCATGCTTATTTCCGCATTATGTAAAAAAATAGCCATAACGACACAACGGGCACTAGACGTTCATTGCTATTTTTCCTTTACGTTGTGTTAACAAAGGGTTCGCATTTTCACTCCTACTTCACGATACTTCCTCTCCGCCTATGCAGGTGGCATTTAGAGCGAACTTCTCTGACAGCCAGGCACTGGAGTCCTTTAGCATTGACAACGTTGTTCTCAGGCCTGACGCTTGCGACCACCCAGCCGAGTGCGACTTCGCCGACGGTATGTGCGGCTACGTGAACAAAGTCGATGGTTGTTTTCGTTGGCTTGTCGGAACAGGCCGGCTGGAAAATCCTCGCCTTCATCGGGGGGTTTGGGTTCCCCAAGGTAAGCCGCTGCGTTGATTTCAGCAGCTTATCCCTTTTCACGCACTAAGTGCCCATGTTTACGGTCGTAATATAATAATTATATATACGAGCAGAAAGCAACTCGCTGTGCCATTGTCTGCGCTTACATTGCAGCAGTTATCGCCCTTATCGGCATGATTCTACATGTAAGTGGCATGAAACGCGGTGTCAAGAAGTTCACGTCCGGTAGCATTGCTCTGTCTTGCGATGAGTGAAGCACACTTAGAATATGTTGCCAACTACTTGCTTCGGATACGCGGTGCTTCCTTTACGAAGTGGAGTTAGGAAAGTATTAACAGAATGTGTATTGCGGCCCACCCTTAACGAATAGTTCTAAAGACATGCGGAATCATGTATAGATGCATCGGCACTGCTGTTGTACATTACCATATAATATATATATATATATATATATATATATATATATATATATATATATATATATATATATATATATATATATATATATATATATATTATAAAGATCTTTATTGGCGGACACTCGGCGAAGATTAACGACAGCGACAGTCAAGGCGGGCCGACTCTGCACGAGCTGCGCGCTGTCCGAAGAGGGCAACCCACTAGAAGGGGCCGGAGAGGACGACCCACTTCAGAGTTCCAATAAGCTTCGCTACAATTACTCCGGGTGCGAAAAGGGAGCCGCCTGGCGACCTAACAACTTGTCACAATGAGCGGGTCATGGTACGCCTTGAGGCGCTCCACGTTTACAATGTCGCGCCCTCGACGGCGCATGTCCGAGGATGGATCGATTGGTTCGATCAGAGAGTTTACAGGGGACGTCCGTTCAACAACACGGTAGGGGCCTTCGTATTTGGGCAGTAGTTTTGAAGAGAGGCCAGGTGCAGTGGTAGGGATCGAGAGCCATACGAGTGCTCCAGGGAGGAACGTCGGCTCACAAGTGATTCTGTCACCGCTAATGCTCCTCTGCCGCTCTTGGTCCTGCGTAGTGAAGGTCTTGGCAAGTTCGCGACATTCTTCAGCAAGTCGGGCGGTAGCAGAAATCGGCGCACACTCAGACCGATCCCGCTTGTATGGAAGGATTGTGTCGATCGTGTGCGAGGGGTGCCTGCCATACAATAAGAAAAAGGGAGAAAAACCAGTGGTGCTCTGAGCGGCGGTATTGTAGGCGTAGGTGACGAAGCGCAGAATGGCATCCCAGTTGGTGTGATCGGCGGCTACGTACATGGAGAGCATGTCGCCGAGCGTACGGTTAAAGCGTTCGGTGAGGCCATTCGTCTGCGGGTGGTAAGCAGTAGTTTTGCGGTGAACAACGTTGCACTCATTTAGAATGGCTTCGACGACTTCCGACAAGAAGACACGGCCTCGATCGCTGAAAAGCTCCTGGGGTGGACCGTGGCGCAGCATGAATCGGTGGAGCAGGAAGGAGGCCACATCGCGCGCTGTAGCCGCAGGGAGGGCGGCAGTTTCGGCATATCGCGTGAGGTGGTCTACAGCGACGATGGCCCAGCGGTTACCAGCAGATGTCAGAGGAAGTGGGCCATACAAATCGACGCCAACACGCCCAAACGGCCGGTCAGGGCAAGGTAGAGGTTGCAGACCTGCCGGCGACAGGTGCGTTGAAGTTTTGCGGCGCTGACAATCGATGCAGGAGCGAACGAACTTCTGAACGTAGCGGTACATCCCTCGCCAAAAGTACCGTTGGCGGATGCGGTGGTAAGTTTTCGATACCCCAGAATGCGCACACTGCGGATCAGCGTGGAACGATTCGCATATGTCAGAACGCAGACTTCGGGGTATTACTAGTAGCCACTGGCGGCCGTTGCCGCTGTAATTGCGTCGGTGGAGGAGGTCGTCGCGGACGGCGAAATGGTGGGCTTGACGACGCAAAGCACGAGTGGATGGTGTTGCCGATGGATCAGTCAGCAAGTCCATCAGTGAGGCAATCCAGCGATCCTTGCGCTGTTCGGTAGCGAGTGTCTGAATGTCGATGGAAGAAACGGCAAGGGGAGACACTGAGCTGTGGGCATTGTCGTCAGGCAAGGGAGAGCGCGACAGGGCGTCGGCGTCAGCATGCTGGCGTCCGTTGCGGTACAGTACGCGGATGTCGTAGTCTTGCAGGCGAAGTGCCCAACGGGCGAGACGGCCCGAGGGATCTTTCAATGACGACAACCAGCACAGCGCATGATGGTCGGTGACAACATCAAACGGGCGACCATACAAATAAGGTCGGAACTTGGTAAGGGCCCAGATGATTGCCAGGCATTCTTTCTCCGTGACGGTGTAATTGGTCTCGGCTTTAGTAAGCGTGCGACTTGCATATGCCACGACATATTCCGGGAACCCAGGTTTGCGCTGTGCAAGGACAGCGCCGAGGCCAACACCGCTGGCGTCCGTGTGTACCTCTGTAGGGGCCGTAGGGTCGTAGTGGCGTAGTATCGGAGGAGACGTCAACAAACGACGGAGCTTCGCGAAAGCGGCGTCGCACTCTGACGACCACGTATTGAGAGGCCCGTTGCTGCCAAGGAGCTTTGTCAGCGGCGATATGATAGTCGCGAAGTTTCGTATGAAGCGTCGAAAGTAGGAGCATAGTCCTACAAAACTGCGCAGTTCTTTGACGGACGTAGGTTTGGGGTACTCTGTCACGGCCCGAAGCTTGGCTGGATTGGGGAGAATTCTGTCCTTGGACACGACGTAGCCTAGTATTGTCAGCTGCCGTGCTTCAAATCGGCACTTCTTTAGGTTCAGTTGTAGCCCGGCGTCGCTCAAACGCGTCAAAAGAAGTCGCAGGCGTTGAAGATGCGTGGAGAAGTCCGGGGCGAAAACGACGACGTCGTCGAGGTAGCACAGGCACGTGTGCCATTTCAAGTTGCGCAGAACGGTATCCATCATGCGCTCAAAGGTCGCGGGCGCATTACACAGCCCAAACGGCATGACGTTGAATTCGTACAAGCCGTAGGGTGTGACAAACGCTGTCTTCGGTCGAGCGTCATCAGCCATGGGGAATTGCCAGTACCCTGAGCGCAAATCGAGCGACGAAAAGAATTCTGCTCCTTGCAGGCTGTCAATGGCGTCGTCTATTCGAGAGAGGGGATAAACGTCCTTACGGGGGATCTTATTGAGTCGGCGGTAGTCCACGCAGAACCGCACAGAACCGTCCTTCTTCGCAACGAGAACGACAGGAGACGCCCACGGGCTGTTCGAGGGTCGAATAACATCGCGGCGAAGCATGTCTTCGACTTGCTCGTTAATTACACGACGCTCTGCTGGAGATACGCGATATGGACGTTGCCACAGTGGTGGTTGCGCGCCAGTGTCGATGTGATGCGTGACAGCAGACGTGCGGCCGAGAGAAGTTTGCGCGACACCGAACGAAGAACGAAATTCTTCCAACAGGCAGAGAAGCTGGGAACGCTGGACCGACGTAAGGTTGTCAGCAATTGAGGAAGCAAATACATCAGCGGGTGACGAGTCAGATGTGGAAACAGCACTGAGCGTACGGGAGCTGGCACAGTGCGTGTCACCCGGTGCGTCCATAACTTGTGCGTCTTCGAGGGCTTCCGCTCGGCCGAGACATTCCCCTCGCACAAACGTAACAATGTACGGGGATGGGTTCGTAACGAAAATATCGGTGTCGCCCTGAGTGACTTCTACGGTCGCAAATGGCACCAGCAAACCTCTCCTGGTGAAAACGCGGTCAGAGGGGGAAAGGAGTGCAACGGTGTCGGAGAGACCGGTGCAATAGACGGACACAGCCATTGACGAATTGGCAGGGACTGTGGTGTCGTCTTTGACGAGTACCTTGGTCGCAGCCGGTGGACTGTCCGCCGGCGTCAAATCTGAGAATGGTGAGAGCTCTATTTCGGCTGGTGCGCAATGAATTACGGCGTCGTGGCGAGCGAGAAAATCCCAACCCAGGATGACGTCGTGAGAGCATGAAGAAATTATGATGAATTCGACGGCGTACAGAGCGTCCTGAATGATGACACGGGCTGTGCACGCCGCTGTCGGGTGAATGCTTTGGGCGCTGGCTGTACGGAGGGAGAGCCCGGAAAGCGGCGTCGTCACTTTTCGTAGTAGTCGGCTAAATTTAGCGTCCATAACGGATACGGCAGCTCCAGTGTCCACAAGGGCCAATGTGCGCACGCCATCTACAAACACGTCTACTACGTTCGATGGGCTTTGCTGAGGGCTTTGGCAGTTCCATAGCGTCGCAGCCCTTGCCTCTTGGACTGCGACGACTAGTTTTCCTGGTCTCGGGCGACCGGACGAGGCCGCATCGGTGACAGCCGCTTGCGACACCCGCGAGGTAGACAACCAAGTTGCTCAGTTTTCCTGCCTCGTCCCATTTATTGGGTACGCTGACACGCTCGTAAATCGCGAGCCAGTCCTCGACGTCGGTGCCATCCGCGCCGGTGAAAACAGGAGGGTCGCGGATGCGGGGGACACCAGGACAGGATGTCGGTGCAGGGGGAGGCGTTTGCTGGGCGGCATCTTGAGCCATGGTAGAGGGCACGGCACGGGATCGAAGCTCCAAGGGCATTGAATGCTGACCGTAGCTATTTGAAGGGCACAGCGCTCACCACCAAATTATAAAGATGTTTATTGGCGGACACTCGGCGAAGATTAACGACAGCGACAGTCAAGGCGGGCCGACTCTGCGCGAGCTGCGCGCTGTCCGAAGAGGGCAACCCACTAGAAGGGGCCGGAGAGGACGACCCACTTCAGAGTTCCAATAAGCTTCGCTACAATATATATATATATATATATATATGGACGCACAGGATTTATTTTCCAGGATAAGATATTGCCACGCCCACTTCTTGTTTCATTTTGATGTATTCGGGTTTGACCAGGAAGGACGGTTATCAACGATCGACGCCGTCCGCGAAGCAGTGTTCGAGAAGCTTCGCGATTGTAGTAGATCGTTTTGTTAAGATTGCGCGCCGCGCGCAAATATTCCAGCTTTGTCGAGAGATAACGCCGCCACAAGCGATATCGCTCGAAAGTTCGATAGCGCCTTTATAAAAGCCGACGTGCTTGACCGCTTGTCAGTTGATCGACGGTCGACACTCTGTTCGCCGCTATCAGTGTATTGCTGTAGGTTGACTTTCTGTTTCCCGGCCACAAGTTCGGCCAAATAAAGAGTTTCATCTCTGCCGCGCTGACTGCTGTCTTCGTCGACGTCACGACCACGTAACATCTGGTGGAGGGGCTTCCCGGTCCATGTACCGAACACCCCTCTCCAGCTGTGAGCCAAGCCCATACCGTCAAGGGGATATCGACGCCAACGCTGACCAGCGAGCCAGCCGCAGACAGCAAGGTCTACCGCCAGAGTACGGACCTCTACCTGAAAAGACCCGGCAAACCAAGACCCTGACCTCGACCACAGCGACGATGACAGCTCCTGTGCCGGCTGCATCGATTCTTCTCCGGCAACTCAGAGAGCCTCGAACTTTCCGCGGTTGATCACTCGAAGACCTGGAAACCTGGCTTGAAACATGCGACCGTGTCGCCGCCTTTAACAACTGGAGCACCGAAGACAAGCCGTGTCACGTCTACTTCTACGTGGAATACGCGGCTAGATCCTGGTTTGAGAATCGGGAGTCCTCACTTCAGACCTGGGATCTTTTCCGCAGCGCATTCCTGCACACGTTCACATGCGTCGTCCGCAGGGAAAGAGCCGCTTCTTTGCTGGAGACCCGGGTGCAGCTGCCAAATGAAAACGTCACCATCTTCACGGAAGAGATGACTCGACTTTTCTGTCAGGCCGGCGCTACGATGGCTGATGACAAGAAAGTTCGCCTGCTCATGCGGGGTGTTAAACAAGAAATTTTCGCAGGACTTGTCCGCAACCCGCCCACGACGGTCACCGAATTCCTCACTACGACTATTGAAAAGACACTCGACATGCGGACGAAACAATACAACCGCTCTCCGCTGTCTGCAGCCTATTCCGAAGTGCACTCGCTAGCCACCGATGACTTGCGCGAAACCATCAGAGCGATTGTTCGGGAGGAGCTGCACAAACTGTTACCTTCGCCGCAGCATCAAGTGCGTTCAATCGCCGACGTTGTCCGCGAGGAAGTCCGGCCATCGCTCGGAATCCCCGAAGCACCGCAGGCTCAGCCGGAAGCCATGAGCTATGCTGCTGCAGCCCGACACAACGCCCCTCTCCTTGCCGACGTCAAGACGCCGCGCCGCCGCAGCAATTCCGCCGCCACCAACACCGACACCATACCGCCCGCCGACAGGACAACGCTGCGCCCCCCAAAAGACCGACGTTTGGCGTGCCCCTGACAACCGACCGTTCTGCTACCACTGCGGGGAGTCCGGCCACACGTACCGCCGCTGTCAGTACCTTCAGATGGGGCTACGCGGATTCGCCGTCAACGCGCCGCGCCCGCAGCCGGTCGAACGGCCTCGCGACATCGACGACTACCTCACCGGAACACAGTGGCAAGAACGACGACTTTCCCGCTTGCCGTCGCCCGTCCGCTACATGTCACCGCACCGCCGGCAGTACACTGGCCCAAACCGGGGCCGGTCACCTAGCCCGTCTCCGGAAAACTAAGGGCGCCAACCGATGGAGGTGTGGTTGCTGAACGACGAAATGCTGAAGATCCTCCGCCGTCGACAATGACGCTGCGACGATGTTCTGAGCCCCCACCGCACGCCGGACGACGCCCTGAAGAAGAAACTTTGCGACCGGAAGCAGACCTGACGACGCAACGCGGAAGCAGCGGTGCAAACCGACGTAGCCGTGACCCGACGCCACGACGTAACTGCAACGCAAGACAGCGGACTAGCGACCTCGATGTTCTGATCGACGGCCACAACGTCACCGCTCTCGTCGATACTAGAGCCGACTATTCCGTCATCAGTGGGCCGTTCCCAGCAAACTTGAAGAAAATTAGGACTGCTTGGGAAGGCCCCGAGATCCGGACCGTTGGAGGCCATCTGATAACGCCGATTGGTGTCTGCACGGCGAGAGTCGCTATCAACAACCGGACTTATCCTGCGAGCTTCGTAATCCTACAAAACTGCTCCAGGGATGTGACACTTGGAATGAACTTCCTAAGTGACCACGGCACCGTCATCGATCTGAGGTCTGAGTCGATAACACTAACCTCAGACAAAGCGCTCCCGCCCCACACGACGCCAGGGAACCTTGCATTGAATGGGATACAAGAGCAGGTACCCGTTCCGCCGCGCTAAGGCGTCATTATTTCCGTCGGCACCGAAAAACCTGCGAACCTTGAAGACGCCACCGAGGGCGATCACCACCTATTCCTGAACCGTCAAATTTGCGTCGCACGAGGTATAGTCGAGCTGCGTGACGGTAAAGCAAAGGTAGGGCTGACAAACTTCAGCCACAAATATAGGCACCTCAACATTGGTACGACGGTTGCCTACATCGACGAATGTGTAGCCGCCAGCGAAGCTCTCGCCCTCTTCGATGCTGCCGAACCTGCTTCGACGAATAGAGGTCCCGAGCCGGATTTTGACGTCAACCCGATTCTTCCAAAGGTCAAGCAAGACCAGCTCAAAACCCTGCTTCTGCAATACAAGGACTGTTTCTCGTCGTCATCGCGGGTCCAACAAACGCCCCTTGGTAAGCACCGCATTATAACAGAAGAAAATTGTCGACCACTCCGTCAGAGCCCCTAGAGTGTTTCGACTCGAGAGCGCGACGCGATAAAGAAAAGTCGACGAGATGCTACGCGACATCATGCAGCCGTCCAAGAGTCCGTGGGCGTCACCGGTGGTGTTATTGAAGAAGGACGGGACACTGCGCTTCTGCGTTGATTATCAGCGCCTGAACAAAATCCGGAAGAAGGACGTGTACCCCCTCCCACGGATAGACGACACCCTTGATCGACTTCACAACGCGACGTACTTTTCGTCGATGGACCTCAAGACCGGCTATCGGCAGATCAAAGTAGACGAAAGAGACCGAGAAAAGACCGCTTTTACGAGGGGCGTTCAATAAAGATTTCCCCTGACCCACTTCCTGAGGACAGATAGCAACGAAACTTTGCAGATCTATTAGTCCTTCTCTACATAGGTGCCAACCAAGGACACACACTTCTCTCATCTTTTTGTGAAACTGTAAACACTTCGCTTGTAGAAGTCGACAGGTTGCTGCAAAATCCATGTTGTAACTTCAGAAATCAGAGTCTCATAATCTGGAAAATGCTTGCTCTTCAAATATGACTTCAATGTTGGAACGAGGTGGAAGTCCGATGGTGCGAGGTCGGGTGAATAAGGGGAATGCGGTAGAATTTCAAAGCCGCAGGAGCATGCTTCCGTCTGGGCAACATGTGAGTTGTGAACTGGGGTATTGCCTCGCAGAAGGCGGACGCCTTTGGTGAGCATGCCACGTCTCTTGTTTTTGATGGTCTCTCGCAATTTCCGCAGCAGTGAAGCATAGTATGCCCCAGTAATCGTGGCACCTTTTGCTAGGAAATCCATCAAGACTACTCCGTGCTGGTCCCAGGAGACTGTGAGTATGACCTTGACCGCCGAGGGCTGGGTGCGTGCCTTCTTTGGAGGCGGTGAGTCCAAGTGCTTCCACTGCATCGACTGGACTTTAGTCTCCGGATCATAGTGATGGACCCAGCATTCATCCTGTGTAATCAGTCTGTTGAAAAAGTCCTGCTGGTTTCCATGGCACAAGGTAAAAAGAGCCTGGGAGCACTCGACTCGTTCCTGCTTCTGGAAAGGTGTGAGCAGCCGGCGAACCCAGCGATCGGATATCTTACGCATATGAAGATGGTCCTGAATGATTTTTTCCATGGACCCCACACTAATCTTCACATGTTGGGCTAGGTCTCGAACGCTAACGCGGCGATTTTCCAAAATGGCGGCCTCCACTTACTGGATGGTGTGTTCATCGACAGCGTAGTGGGGTCGCCCTGCAATCGGAGCCGCTTCCACGGAAGTCAGACCGTATTTGAATTGGCGATGCCAGTTATTCACTACATCATATGATGGGGAATCCTTCCCATAAACCTCTTTTATCTCATCTAACGTCTCCCTTGGAGTGCGGCCTTTGAAGTACGGGAACTCGACGGCTGCTCTGTATTCCACTGCATCCATTATCACACCTCACACCACTTCAGCACCTCTAGAAGAAAGACCGTTATTAGTTTAAAGTTGCAAATTGGCACTTGACCTACAGTGACTTGTGTCATTACACATGCGCAGTTTCAGCATCCTGCAATAAACGGAAGTTAGTCAGGGGAAATCTTTATTGAACACCCCTCGTATAACACCCGACGGCCTCTTTGAGTTGAAGGTCATGCCTTTCGGTCTTTGCTCAGCGCCTGCGACGTTCCAGCGCGTCATGGACATCGTACTGGCCGGATTGAAGTGGCAGCGTGCCTTGTGTATTTGGACGGCGTCGTCGTGTTTTCCTCGACCTTCGACGAGCATCCCCGGCGGCTTGAGGCAGTACTTCAAGCAATCAAGACCTCTGGACTGACCCTGAAGCCAGAAACGTGCCGATTCGCGTACGACGAGCTCTTGTTTCTGGGTCATGTGATCAGCAAGTCTGGAGTGCGCGCAGACCCGCGGAAAACAGCTGCCGTCACCGACTTCACGCCGCCCACCGACAAGAAGGCCGTGCGTCGATTTCTCGGCTTGTGCGCCTATTACAGACGCTTCGTCAAAAACGTTTCACGGATCGCCGAACCACTGACGCTTCTCACGAAGACTAACGCGGAATTCAGGTGGGAAACGGCGCAAGTGCAAGCCTTTCAAGAACTCAAACGACGCCTGCAGACGCCACCCATACTTGCGCATTTCGACGATTGTGCCAATACGGAAATACACACCGACGCAAGTAGCGTAGGACTCGGTGCTGTCCTTGTGCAAAAGACTGACGGGCTTGAAAGGGTTATCAGTTATGCTAGCCGGTCACTATTCAAGGCAGAAGCCAACTATTCCACAACAGAAAAGGAATGTCTTGCCAACCTCTGGGCTATGTCAGTTTCGCCCCTATCTCTATGGCAGGCCGTTCAAAGTTGTCAGTGGCCATCACGCCTTATGTTGGCTAGCTAACTTGAAGGACCCTTCAGGCCGTTTCGTACGATGGAGTCTGAGGCTTCAAGAATTCGACATTACCGTCGTGTAGAAGTCCGGACGAAAACACTCTGACGCCGACTGCCTGTCTCGTGTTCCGTCGACACGCCGCCCGAGAACGACGACGATGACTGCTTCCACGGAACTATAAGTACCGACGACTTTGCCGAAAGTCAACGAGCCGACTCGCAACTGGGGGGATTATGGAATACCTGGAGTGCGAGACCACCGTTGTTCTGAAGGCATTTAAGCGAGGACTGCCGTCGTTTTTATTACGGAACGGCGTTCTCCTGAAGAAGAACTTCTCGCCACTTCGAACCGACTACATTCTCGTCGTGCCCTCATCATTGCGACCAGAAGTCCTCCAGGCCCTACATGACGACCCGAGGGCTGGACACCTCAGTGTTTCCCGCACGCTCGCCAGAATACAGGGAAAATACTTCTGGCCACGACTTGCTGCCGACCTCGCCCACTACGTTAAGACTTGCTGAGATTGCCAGTGACGGAAGACACCGCCGACAAGGCCAGCGGGACTCCTGCAGCCAATCGAACCAGCTCACCGGCTGTTCCAGCAAATCGGGATGGACCTACTGGGGCCGTTCCCGACGTCGACCCCCGGCAACAAGTGGATCGTCGTAGCAACTGACTACCTCACCCGCTACGCCTACACAAAGGCCTTGCCCAAAGGCAGTGCCGCTTAGGTAGCCAAGTGTTTCGTGGAGAACATCGTTTTGCGTCATGGCGCCCCAGAGGTCCTCATCACAGACAGAGGTACCGCCTTTACTGCGGACCTAACTCAGGCGATCTTCAAATACAGCGAGAGGAACCACCGCCGCACCACCGTCTACCACCCGCAGACCAAGGGCCTCACCGAACGTCTAAATAAGACCATCGCCAACATGCTGGCCATATACGTCGACGTTGAGCACAAGACGTGGAACGCCGTCCTTCCGTACGTGACCTTCGCTTACAACACGGCCGTCCAAGAAACAACGCAGATGACGCCGTACATTTGGTCTACGGAAGGAGCCCGGTGACGACGCTCAATGCCATGCTACCGAACGTCACCGACGAAGGAAACCTCGACGCCGCTTACATACAACGTGCCGAAGAAGCTGTACAACTCGCCCACCTGCGCATCAAGACCCAGCAGTACACCGACAGCCATCGCTACAATCTTCGACGACGCTTCGTGGGATACCAGCCCGGCGACCGTCCAGACCCAAACAACCCAAACACGTCCAGACCGTGTTTGGGTCTGGACGCCGATACGCCGATGTGGGCTTAGCGAAAAACTCCTTCGGCGATACTTCGGGCCATACAAGGTTCTTCGACGTCTCGGCGCTCTTGACTACGAGGTCATCCCGGACGGCATTACGAACTCCCAGCGACGCCGCTCATGCCCTGAAGTCGGCCATGTCGTGCGCCTTAAGCCGTTTTTTGCGCGTTAGCGAACCTGGGGACTCTACTTTTTCCTTTGTTATTGCATTTATTAGATGCGAAGTATCTTATGGCGGAGTTCAATCCGGTGGTGGTGGTGGTGGTGGTGGTGTGCGGCGTGACCACCCTTACTGCGCATGCGCATACCCTTTCCACTCATCCTCTCCTCCCCCTCTCCACTTCCCCTCTCCCCTCCCTCTTTCCACTCTTCCTCTGAAACGCGCGCCAGACATGCCGAAATTCTCTCCTGCGCAACGCCGCGCATGCGCGTCCCCTCCCCCTCTCTCTCCTCTCCTACGCTGCCCCCCTCTCGCACGCCTGTCGACCGCATAGAGTTTCATACAATACCCTAGAGAGGAAACTGGCGCGGCGATCGTTCAACCACCATGGGAATGATGGGAAGTACAGGCTTCGGATTGGATGACGTTAGCTAGCGAACTGTCTACGGATCTTTTTCTACAGTTTCAGTTTCATTCTTCGCGAGGCGTAAGTAGTGGTGCGTTTCAAAGCATTCAAGCAGCACCTTTGTTGTTCAAAGAGGCTGAAGACCGCTAGATCTCTTGGTTTGCTGCGACGCTGCAGCTTTACAGGTTGTATCTGACAGTTTTAGCAAAGCGTCGTGCACTCACCGCTGCGCACAAATGTAGCGTCCCATGTCAGTGCAGCAAACTGCATCGAGTTCACGTTTGTTTGATAAGCGCGTCTTACCAAAACTCGTTCAAATCAGCTGCAAAACGACGGCGAAGCTAAGTAGACGCACCGTCGCGCTCCTCTGACTCGACTTCACAACAAAACGAGAGATGCGTTGGAGGCAGACCACTTGAACAGACGCACCTGGCATCGCAGCAGACGATACGTTAAGTGTTTCTGACTCAATACAGCACTGTTGTTTCTATAAATAGATAATGCGCACTTTCGAGGGAGGAACAAGCGTGTTTCTTTTCAAGTGTTGTACAAAAATAATTCATTATTTGGTGATGCCAAATCTGGAACACAATTGCAGAGCAATGCATACCCTGGTGGTTGAATTTGTCCAGGTTTCAGTTCTATCTCACGGTCACGCAAACTTTTTGCAATAAGTTTTACATACAAAAGAATGAAGCAAGTTTTAATTGGAATTACCTTAATATCACTTTGTTTTACACTCGGCAAACAAGCGGTGCGAATCTCAAGAACCTAATCCATCCAAAGCAAATCCGGAGCCTGTACTTCCCATCATTCTCATGGTGGTTGAAACGCCTCTCAAGGAGCCCGCGTAGACACTAGCGCCAGATTCCCCTCTAGGTATTATTGTAAGAAACGCTATGGTCGACCGCGTTCCCCCCTCGCCCTGTGAGAATTAACGGCCAGGCTAGAGGGAAGACAAGACGCGCGCAGCGTTGCTCTTCGCGTTCCACGACGCGAGGTCGGTAGCATGCCCAACGAACGCCAACGGAACGCGATCGTGCAAGTGCTCAGGCTTCGCATCGCCTCATGGTCCCCTTTAGCAGGAAATGGTGTAATTTTTATGTATACACTTGTTTGTTTTTATCTTTTTTATTCTTTCACAAATATCGGGACCAAGGAGGATCGGGACGGTGCTTTTTCAAATGGGGACAATGCCACGCCAACTTCTTGTTTTATTTTGATGTATTCGGGTTTGACCAGCAAGTACGGTTATCAACGGTCGACGCTGTCCGCGAAGCAGTGTTCGAGAAGCTTCACGATTGTAGTAGATCTTTTTGTAAAGATTGCGCGCCGCACGCGAATGTTCCTGCTTTGTCGAGAGATAACGCCCCCACCAGCGATATCGCTCGAAATTAGGATAGCGCCTGTATAAAAGCCGACGTGCTTGACCGCTTGTCAGTTGATCGACTGTCGGCGCTCTGTTCGCCGCTATCAGTGTATTGCTGTAGGTTGACTTTCAGTTTCCCGACCACAAGTTCGGCCAAATAAAGAGTTTCATCTCTGACGTGCTGATTGCTGTCTTCGTCGATGTCACGACCACGTGTCAATATTAGTCGGGCTCCTGCAGTTTCTATTATTATAGGTACTCTGTAATACATTTCTTTATTGTATTAGAGATTTGTCTATATTTACTCATAACTTTTATGTTATTTTTTCGTGTGTTTCCAAGGTGATTGCGAGGACCTTCTCTCTATATATAAGACAGTTTTGGCCGAAAGTGCGTCAGTTGGTAACGCAGATACATAACACACACGTCATGCTCATGAGCGATAGAAAACCTTTAGTAATATAGAATAACGCGTGTCATTGTTTAAATACGATTGTGACTTCCACTGTGGAATTAAAAAGGAGGGTAGAAAAAAAGATCAAGAGGCGGAGGAAATATACAGCGATGCCAGCGGTCGTAGTGGTGACGCCCTGTGAAACCTATACATTTCTATATTCATGTCTTTTTAAGTAAGTCATAAAAGTAAGCTGCATTAGAAAGAATCTAAACAATGCAGGACAAGGTCACAGTGCAAGCGCTACCATCAAATCATAGGTTTTCGATTAGGCTCCAATTACAGCTTCCTGTAGGAATAAATTTTATAGCTTACGCAGCGATATATAGTCTTGATGCCCTGTATTAAATGATTTGTTCGTTGCCATTTAAATGCTGAATATGCTTCCAAAACGTAGGGAAACATGGACAATGGTGGCAATTGAGGATTTATTGCAGCGAATTGTGTAATGACGTGCCATAGCAAACAACTTCATGCAACGTCTTATTGCAGGTGAGTCACTGAGGTTCGCGTACATCGACCTTACTACTGGCAGAGAAGATGAATTAAATGCATTACCAAAGGAGATCAAACCCATAGGCTTACAAAGCCCGTTTTTCGATGTTCCCGATGGTGGTGTCATGGTGGTGATTCAGTACATCAGAAGTGGCTCTGGTAAGTCATTCTCATCTTTCTTTATAACTTAAATACTATTTAGTACTCCCACAAATGCGCGTGTGCGCGAATGCTTCGAGTGGTATCCAACTTCGAGCCTAGAAAGTCGGTTGTGTATGTTAGCTCTCACAATTAGTCATTATACATGAAAGTGTTCTTCCTGTTTCGAATAGAAAACCATGTGTTTGGCATCATTTTATTCGTCAGAAGTATGTACATGTGCCCCATGCGATCTTAGATACACTAAAGTACTACTTGAACGAACGTCAGTTAAGCGATCTATTCAGTTGTACGAACGTTTCTGTAAACCCCCTTCTGAATCATCATTGGACACAATGCTAACGCGTTTCAGTTTAACGAAATCAGCCCAGAGCGAATTTCACTTCTACGAACATATTTTTTAACACCATCCTATGCCTCTCCCGTCATATTGATCAGAAATTGTCTGAAGTACTGGGTATAGTGCTTTGCATTTTGATGACTATGTCACCTGTGACTCTTGCGTTCAGACATGCGCCACTATTTGTACAGAAGAGATTGTAGTGAGCATCCTACCTCGGGAAGAAGAAGAGGAGGAAGAAAAAGTAAACCTTGTACAGGAAGCACCAAGAATTTCAGCTAAAGAAGCACTGATGTACTTTAAAAAAGTGGATGCCTTCGCTGCCCAGCACAGTGTTGTGCCGGAAAAGGCGCGAGATAGTTTGGACACAGTGACTCAGTTCATAACCACTGCAGTCTCAAGTGCACAAGTGCAGCAAAAAGATTCCTCCATTTTTTCAAAACAGGCTACATAAGCATAAATTTACATTCCAATAAGCGTCATTGCAAATAAAAGGGCTCAAATTTCATTTCAACGACAGATGTTTTCTTTAGCTCCTGATAACAAGTTGCAACATAGCTATTTCAGATCAGCAAACTTTAACATTAACAAGCTTTATCCTGGAGTCCCTTGAAGCTCGTTCAAGTGAAGTTTCACTGTACTTAAAACTTCAATATTGGAACCCGTAGGGGAACATAGATTCGTCTGTGGCAAACATTAAGGTTGTCTGTATTCTGCACTGCTCATTACAGTCTTTAATAGTAAGGATCAGAAAGGAATACCGACAGATAATTTGTCGCACAAAAATGCAATGTTCATTTTGGCTTCGCGTACATTTCATTTTTTCGCAAAGTGGCAACAACAACATCGTTAGTGTGGCCAATTCTATTGTTTTGGCTTAGTGCACGACACCAATTTGAAGTAAATTGTCCACATGAAAGGTAATAAAAATGTGTGCAGTGTGCACTGGTGGCGCAAGGCTGGACCCAAGAGTGGAGCTAGTGTTCGAGCTAGCTTCAAAATTTTTGCTAGTAACGCCAAGCTCTTGCTACAGATGCTAATTTTTTGGCACCCATACCTTGCCAAGCCTAGTCATACTAAGTGTAGCCAGGCTTGGCTATTCTTCGCCGGCTTTGTTCGGTTCCCCAGACTACGCATGTGTTGCATGTGGTTTGAGGGGCATGTCACGTGACTAGATGTTACGTGATGTGATTTGATTCATGGGACTAGCTGTCACGGGCTTTTTGGCAGGAACATGCCACGCGACTAGTTGTTGCGTCATATTACGTCATTTAATTTGCGTGAATAGTAGTTACGTGATAACGTGCTTTTTGCTCATGTGACTACTTTCTACATGGTTTATGGCGGGAACACTTTGCGGCACTAGCTGTTACGTAACAAAGTTACGTGATTTCAATCACGTGTCTTGTTAGGGGGTGTTATGCGAGTTTAGTCACGTGTCTAGTTGGTTCGCTTCGGTGGAACAGTGGCTTCGGTACTCGGCTGCTGACCAGAACGTCACAGGTTCGATCTCGGCCGCGGCAGTCGCATTTCGATGGACGCAAAATAATAGAAGCCCGTCTACTGTGCGATGTCAGTGCAAGTTAAAGAATACCAGATGGTCCAAATTTCCCGAGCTCTTCACTAAGGCGTCTCTCACTATCATATCATCGTTTTGGGACGTAAAACACCAGACATTATTATTACGTGGCTAGTTGTTACATAATGATACGTGATTCTAGTCACGCGGCTGGTTGTTACGTGATGTAACGTGATTTTTAGTCCCGTAACAGACTCGCCCATCTGAGTTATTGGATTTCACACCGGACAAATCGCGCACGTATTTTGGTAGCGAAGCAGAATATGAAGAGGACGAAATGAGGTCGTGCATGTTCATGGGCTGATGATGATCATAATTTCTGTTTGCACCAGCCAGCACAACGAAAAGCTTAAATAGCTCCGCTGTTTAAAGTTTCCGTCTTCGCCACTTCTGTGCAATGAGTCTCAGGTCCGGCCGACTGCCCGACCAACCGATACCGACCGCTGGATCCGAGGACCTTACCACACGAAGCAAATTTTCATGTGTATTTCTGATACCACCAATTACTATGCCTAAAGGCAGGCTCTCGAAATAAAAAAAGCTTGCTTCTGGTTTTTTAGCAAATATATCACTAAAATAAATTTTATCTTTAAAAAATAATAATTGAATATGTCTAGCAATAGAAACGACATTTCAGCGAATTGGTGCTGATTCATATTGAATGCCCAATACTAGTTGAAGACGAGAAACACCGCAAGCGTAAACTCTCAACTACTTTATTCAGAAGCAAAAACGCGCTTAAATATTTCATCATAGCAAACGCGCCTGGTAGTCAGACTGCGCACACAAAACAAAAAACACATGACCCAACTCCGTGAATCTGCTGCCACATTAACATTTACATTCTCAACAAAACATATTCCACAGAATTTTAGTTGACGTTATGACACATGCTGCGTAGGAAGGCGAGTTCGTTGTGAGATAACGGCATGAAGGTCTGCCTAACGAACTTTTAAATGCGAAGCATTTCTTAGCGAACTTCTGCGACTTTGACCGTATCTGTCTATCTATCTATCTATCTATCTATCTATCTATCTATCTATCTATCTATCTATCTATCTATCTATCTATCTAGCCGCCTACGACTTTGTGCTCTCCTGGTCGCTTGGTTAATCGAATGTGCACCAAAATTGGTATGGCGTAACATGACTGTATGACGAACATAAATGACAAGTCATAACATGAAAATCATGACACGAATGTCATGTACAGCATGATTTACATGCTACGCTCATGGTGCGCTGGCGGCCGTTTCGCTAGCTTGATATACACCAAAATTGGTATCTTGTGACGTGACTGTGTGACGAACATAAATAACACGAGTTAACATGAAAATCATGACACGCATGTCATGTACAGCATGACTTACGTGCCACGCTCATGGTGCGCTGGCGGCCGTTTCGCTAGCTTTATATACACCAAAATTGGTATCTTGCGACGTGACCGTGTGACGAACATAAATAAAACGAGTTATCATGAAAATCATGACACGCATGTCATGTACAGCATGACTTACGTGCCACGCTCATGGGGCGCTGGCGGCCGTTTCGCTAGATTGATATGCACCGAAATTGGTATCTTGCGACGTGACCGTGTGACGAACATAAATAACACGAGATATCATGAAAATCATGACACGCATGTCATGTACACCATGACTTACGTGCCACGCTCATGGGGTGCTGGCGGCCGTTTCGCTAGATTGATATAGACCAATATTGATCTCAATTCCGACGTGACCGTGTGACGAACATAAATAACACGAGTTATCATGAAAATCATGACACGCATGTCATGTACAGCATGACTTACGTGCCACGCTCATGGGGCGCTGGCGGCCGTTTCGCTAGATTGATATGCACCGAAATTGGTATCTTGCGACGTGACCGTGTGACGAACATAAATAAAACGAGTTATCATGAAAATCATGACACGCATGTCATGTACAGCATGACTTACGTGCCACGCTCATGGGGCACTGGCGGCCGTTTCGCTAGATTGATATACACCAAAATTGGTATCTTGCGACGTGACCGTTTGACAAACATAAATAACACGAGTTAACATGAAAATCATGACACGCATGTCATGTACAGCATGACTTACGTGCCACGCTCATGGGGTGCTGGCGGCCGTTTCGCTAGATTGACATAGACCAATATTGATCTCTTCCGACGTGACCGTGTGACGAACATAGATAACACGAGTTATCATGACACGCATGTCATGTACAGCATGACTTACGTGCCACGCTCATGGGGCGCTGGCGGCCGTTTCGCTAGATTGATATGCACCGAAATTGGTATCTTGCGACGTGACCGTTTGACGAACATAAATAACACGTGTTATCATGAAAATCATGACACGCATGTCATGTACAGCATGACTTACGTGCCACGTTCATGGGGCGCTGGCGGCCGTTTCGCTAGATTGATATACACCAAAATTGGTATCTTGCGACGTGACCGTTTGACGAACATAATAACACGAGTTATCATGAAAATCATGACACGCATGTCATGTACAGCATGACTTACGTGCCACGCTCATGGCGCGCTGGTGGCCGTTTCGATAGCTTGATCTACCCCGGAATTGGTCTTGCGCGACGTGACTGTGTGACAAACATAAAAACACGAGTTAACATGAAAATCATGACACGCATGTCATGTACAGCATGACTTACGTGCCACGCTCATGGGGCGCTGGCGGCCGTTTCGCTAGATTGATATACACCAAAATTGGTATCATGCGGCGTGACCGTGTGACGAACATAAATAACACGAGTTATCATGAAAATCATGGCACGCATGTCATGTACAGCATGACTTACATGCCACGCTCATGGTGCGCTGGCGACCGTTTCGCTAGCTTGATATACACCAAAATTGGTATCTTGCAACGTGACTGTGTGACGAACATAAAAAACACGAGTTAACATGAAAGTCATGACACACATGTCATGTACAGCATGACTTACGTGCCACGCTCATGGTGCCCTGGCGGCCGTTTCTCTAGGTTGATCGACCCCCAAGTTGGTATTGCGCGACGTTACTGTGTGACGAACATAAATAATAGGAGTTAACATGAAAACCATGACACGCATTTTCCTCAATGACATACAAGACGATGTATGCAGCTCTTTGCTGGCTGCTTCGCATTACATCGATTCCCACAATGCGTGGGATCTGCCGGCTTTTTCATTCATTCATTCATTCATTCATTCATTCATTCATTCATTCATTCATTCATTCATTCTCTTTATTTTCCACATTAAAACAAAACATTACGTTATGGATGGTCTCCTGGGCTAAAAGCTGTAATACAACAGCTTGATTGGGGCCCAGGCGACTAATTACATGGCAACAAGTGACAGCTGAAAAGATTTGCAACAAACGTACAAGTCATATCATACATGGTAGAAAAAATATTTACATAAACAAAGCATGTAACAATAACCGTGTAAGCGTAACAGGAAAAAGATTTTTTGGATAAACACTATTCTAACAACAAACAATACTAAAAGAATGCTGAAATTTATTTACAGGAAAGAAATGGTAGTACAAGTACAAGAATAAAAACAACAATAGAATAAAGCAGACATGTAATTCTGGCAGGAAACTACACGAAACAATAATATCAACTCAATATAATTAAAGAAAAAGCATGGCAGCTTGTCATATACAGTAATATACAGTGAAATACAGTACAAGATTATGACAGCTTATCACCTAGCTTTCTTGGAAGACTTCTCTGATCTATCTATTGAATTTTTAGTCCGCCTGTCCACAAAGTACACGTCTCCGCCAAGGATGGGGTAATTCGACGCGCGCACACTTGGTAGACCATATTCGTGTGGGTGCATATCTTCGGTGAGCACGCGCATTTGTCGGCAGACTTAACTACCGATTATTTGAGGAAAGCACGCTAACGACGCAGCACTAACAACTACCATCTCTCAGCACTGATGGTCACTGTGGCAGTGAATCCAGGACAGCCAATCAGTCATCTGATTGCATGGCAGCAAAGATGTCCACAATTGCGGTCATGCCAATGCTGACGCGTTTAGCGGTTTCTTCCTCGAGAGGGGCCTTGCATGTACAGAAACTTATTTAAAAGGTTAGAAGCATCACATGCAGTATATATTTGTTTTATCATGTCACTTCACCTGTGACAGAGATATATTTTTGTTCCGAGTTATTTACTTATGACAGCTGCAATACTTGGTTCCTAATTTCCCATCCGTCTTATGTCATCTTCACAGATATCGCCGCAGCGAACGTATCTGTGCACTGTCACAATAACAACGTACCGGCGAAGAGCGAAGGAGTGCCCTCTCTCGTACTGGATGAAGCTTCGGAATGGGCGACGGCTAACCTGACACTTGTGCAGGGCACGCACTGTCAACTGCAAATTGAAGTCATTAGAGGTAGTGGGACAAACGGGACGATGGCCATTGGAAGCATCAAAGTTACCAAGTCGGACTCGGGTAAGTCGCACTGCGCATCACGTTGAACACCAGATAAAATATCTTTCTTGCCAAAATACGCACAAGTACAAGTTTGCTCGAAGTTGACCCTATGTTTCGAATTGAAAAGACGTACTATGTCATTGCATTTCTGACGGCATATAGGCAAATTTCGATTTTGTTCATAATGTCCACATACTTGTTGAACTATATAGACGTATGACTTTTCTGTATAGAGATCTGAGGGTGCTGAGCGGCGGTCAATTATTAATGCGTGGACAGTTCTGGCATCATTTGTTTTGAAAGCTGTTGTTAATTATCTTTACAGTGTGGAAACGCAAACTCATTTAAAACTGTGGAAAGAGCAAGAGCGATTTAATTCTCGCTAACTGGGAGAATATTTATTTTTCGGAAGCGCTGCTAAAAAGTATTGTGCATATCTCACGACAACAACGAAGCCCCCTGGGGCGCAACGTGAACGTGCGTTGCAGGTATACCAGCAACTTTCTACACTATCAGTTAATCAAATTGAGTTTTTTCATATCGTGGTACAATTTCATTTCTGCGTAATATAAAACACGTAAAATGACCTTAATATATTGCAAAGAAATCAGTAATTCCCAGTAAAACTAGTTGGGTGAATGGGCCTCGCGGCGTCTCCGAAGACGATACGAGGCCGAACACTAAGTTTGTGTTTCAGTCCTGGTTCTTTGCCTTTTTATGTATCTAAGTGCGATTTTCTCATTGCATCTGCTCTAAAGAGCGGCGAACACATAAAATTACCAATAAAAGCAACCATTCAGCGATTCTATTTGGTCCGAGAGAAAAGTCACATGTGGCGTTGCGCCTCCTACAGAAGACAAAGAACCTAGTACAACAAGATAAAAACTACAAGGCACAGCAAATTGAAGCGATTTCTCAGACGCAGCAGACGGTCTATGTGACTGTTTGTCATGAACTGATAATTAAAATTCACAATTGGTGTCGCGAGCTTGATGTGAACATTTACTTCTCATTTTCTTGATCATTTTGTTCCGTGCACCTTTTTTTTTCCCCGGTGGGTAAAGGAACCCGTCCTAACCTTGGAGCAGATATTGATACATCATAGCACAATATATTGCCAGCGCGAAAAATTGACGAAGAACGAAGCGCTTCTGTGGGTCACCTCGCTTCATCCTTCGTTTATTTTTCGCGCTGTCAATGTCTTGTGCTATCGAGTACCAACTAGCCAAAACCGTCACGTTAACTGAAGCATCCTCAGAACGCGTTGCTCAAAACCATATGGCCGCTTATTTCATATTTTTTTCTGTCTTCGTTATTTCAGATGCTCATCCAAAACCAGTTTCAGACTCAGCAAGTGAGTATGAAGGCAGCAATACTCACTTACGATAGATATCGTACGCAGCATGAATCCAACGTAACCAGAGTTTTACAGGTCGCCATATGCCATCGCGTTCTTCTGTTGCGACCGCGGTCTTCCGCCAAATTACAACAAAACAAGTATTAGGAAGTAGGAAGTTACTACTACTACTAAACCATAATAATAATAATAATAATAATAATAATAATAATAATAATAATAATAATAATAATAATAATAATAATAATAATAATAATAATAATAATAATAATAATAATAATAATAATAATAAACGGCTGGGGTTCCACGTGTTAAACTCCAATATCGCTATGGGGCACGCCGCAGTGGAGGGCTCCGGAAATTTCGAACACCTTGAGCTGTTCAACGTGCACCTAACTCTAAGCACATGGGCCTCTAGCAGTTCGGCTCCATTGATATGCGACCGCCGAGGCCGAAATCAATCCCGCGTGTTTCGGGTCACGGTAAAAAAGTTGGAACTGAAGATTCAGTCAGTGCGTTCTGGTTGCGTCTAAGTTCAGCAGTGCTCCCTATGAATGCATATTTAAGCAAGCTATATTCGAGGTTTAAAATTATTACTGGGGGAAAGTGTTTGTCAAGCTAAGGCTAATACTGGTTTCAGCCTATTTCCGAACTGTTCTTGCGTTGCGGCCCACCAGAGTGGTCTAGTGTTTATGGCACTCGACTGTTGCCCCGAAGGTCGCGCGATTGAATCCTGGCCGCTGCGGCTGCATTGTCGACGGAGGCGAAAAATCACACCATCACCGCTAAAGGGGACCATGAGGCGATGCGAAGCAGCGTTTCGGCTTGTCGAGCCCGCGTTTCAGAGGGGGGGTGGAGAGGGGCAGTGGAGAGGGGGAAGGAAGAGGAGGAGGGGATTAGAGAGTAGGTGTGTGGAGAGGGTTTGCGCGTGCGCAGTAAGGGTGGTCACGCCGCACACCACCGGTTTGAACTCCGCCATAAGATACTTCGCATCTAAAATATTTGCTGCCCGTGTACTTAGATTTATAGGAGCGCATTAAAGACACCCAGGTGGTCCAAATTTCCGGAGCCCTCCACTACGGCGTCCCTCATAATCATATCGTGGTTTTGGGACGTTAAGCCCCAGATAATATTATTAGTCCGTGCGATGCGCTCACTGTCATGCTCGGTAAGGTCACACACATTGTGGTAGTGACATTGACTTATTCACCAGGGGTCACAGTGCGGAAATTCTATGAACCAACATTTTCAGACGTATAACTTTTTCATGCAATTCCCCTAATGATCTGGCTAACGTAAAGTAATATATCTGCTAAGAATGAAGCAAGGCTAATGTCTGCTGAATGTACACTGTGCCTCACGAAGAACAGATGCGTTCTTTGTTAAGCAGCGAAATGCCCAAATTTTCGAGCTAAACGAATGACCTGTAATATAACGGGTTGTTTTATGTCACACAATGCAGGCTAACAATTAAGTCACGGAAAGCAAAGCTTACGGGGAATTACCTGTGGTTTTATACGACATATTCCTTGAGAAATTATTGCGTGCCGCATAAATTAGTGCACCTCAATGCCAACGAGGCTACCGTAGAACATCTGTATGTCCATTTCTAATAACTACATCTGCACTTGCTTGTAAATACATACCGAGATTAAAGCGTCTGAGACTGGGCAAGAGAGCACTCCTGACAGTAGCTTAATCCGTAGTGCATAACTCATGTCAAGTATAAGCAATGGGTTCCGTTCCAATCAACGGCTAGCTGTATTGATTGCACGTTTATTTCTACGTACCTTGTCATTAGCCATTTCGTTTAAAAGCATACCTACTTTCCCAAATATCGTTTTCGTTTTTAATGTCATAATTTTATTGCTTCAACGAGTTGAGTCTATTTTGCTGAAATTATCCTATGACACAAACTTAATAAGTGTAACAGCGCCACCATGTCAGTTAGTGATACATAATAAAAAACGGAAAATTGAATTATCACATAAACGTTTATCTTTTTTGTGGCTGTGCCGTAATCCAGTGCATTGCACATTCGAGGACGGCACGACATGCGGATGGAAACCAGATGGCGGGTCCGTGAAATGGGTGCTCAATAATCCTTCAAAGCAAATCCCTGACTACCCCCGATTCGACCACACTTTGAGAGCTTACAGAGGTAAGTGTAGGTGCAGCTACTTCCCTTGACGCCCCCTGACTCATCCCCTCCTGTCCTCGTAAGTGATGCCTCTGCAATGTGGCGTAATGCGCAACTATAATTTTATCCTTGCTACAGGGCGCTTCATTTTTGCTCACATCGGTCAAAACAAGTCGTTCGGAACAGCGGAGTTCAAGAGCCCGTATTTGGAATTGAACGCCACTGAAGGAGCCTGCCTCAGCTTCTGGCATTTCACTGTCCACGACAAGCGAGCCCAGTGAGTAGCAGGAGCGAGTACAGTGGCCGCGCGGATCCCCGTTGTGCCCTTTTATTGCTCTTGGAGTTCTTCATGCCTAAAATTTTGTGGTGGCCCTGAATAATTCTTACTTTCGTGGTGTGCGTGCTCGTACACGTCTCAATTGTTTTTTTTTAATTCTGTCTAGAGGCGGCAAGAAAACACTAGATCGCGGTCTTTCATGTATGAATCAAGTTAACTTTCTGCATACGAGGTGTGGCTTTGTTTCGCTTCGCTGTTGGCGCATAAATATTGGGTGCTCCGGAAGTGTTCTTTAAGGGCGGTTGAAAACATTCGCTTAAACGAGAGATTGGTTTAGTTCCTGATAGCACGCAGGCAGTACGTATCTCATTCACTATTTCTTAGCGGAGTGCTACACCTGGATACAGCTTTTCAGCTGTACGCAGGAGTAGCGTAGATGGCTAAAACAATTGTCCATGAAACAGAAAAATAAACTTGTTAAATGCACTTGCTGTGTCACGTCATATTAGGCTAGACATACTACTTCGTGTGATGAACGTGTATGATAGCGCAGACGAACACGGGACAACGAATAAAGATCCAATAGCAGGCTCTTCGAAAAAGTGGTCTTTAAGATCATACAATTATTCCAACTTAAAGAAGAGATGTGTGCGTCGTCACAGTAGATAATAAAGACGCTTGTCCATAGCTGACACACAGGAGTGGCCAAGTAGCGCGCGGATCCCCATTGTGCTCTGTGTAAGCACGTGGAGCCCCTTTCCTGCAACGATCACGTAGTCGACATGAATGTTGTGTCTGCTCACCATCAGGATAATGGAAGCTGAAATTTTGAGAAAGAGGAGAGAGTGAATGCCCCTCTCCTCCCCAGCGTTTGAGGAGCACGGGGCTCAATCCTCTCCTGCGCACCACTCCTTCTCTAAAACCCCGGTTACACTGAGCAATAGTTAGTGCAAAGCAACACAAAAACGAGAAGGGAGGACACAGCACGGGCGCTACACGTGTCCTCTCTTCTCGTCCTTGTGTTACTTTCCGCTGAATATCGCTTCTTGTCTTACGAAGTAGACCGAATTTCTCCTGGTTACACTACTTATGAGAAACGCACCGGAAGCACTTGCTTGTCTAAGATTGTCGGTGAGTTTTATGGATCGCACAGCTTGAATAAAATTTCGCAAATGCGACAGCTGGACAAAAAGAAAACAGAAATACCTGCACTGGCGAATCGATACACCTGATATCAAACATTCATATTGGTTGTGGGTAGGCAGTGAATAAAAAAAAAACGGTGAGAAAAAAGAAAGGATGCAGCTATAAAAAGTAACAAATGTTATGAGACATTTAGCATACCGAACCTTCATATTAGAAAGGTCTTCATTAAAGCATGTTGGTGGGCGAGTCTGTCGTACATCAGCAAGCAAAGTGCTTGCGCAAATGAAACATGGACGAGAAGAGGACAAGGACAGGCGCAGATGTCTGTCCTCTTCTCGTCCATGTTTCTTTTCCGCTAGCACCTTTCTTACTAGAAAGGTCTTATTTGTTTACTCCACATGGCTTAGCCGTATGTAGCATTAGAATATCTATCGGGCTTGACTAAATAACAACCAGAACATTGTTCTTCCAGACTCGAAGTGAGCTCCCCAGTGTAACAGTGTAGGCGTCAACTAAGAAGAAAGTAAACATTAGTCTAGGAGTAGGAGAAATTAACGGCACAGTCATAGCTTCCATCAATGCGCGTGAAAAAAAATAATGTGCGATTAGCCTCCACTGTATCTGCACTCGTTTGGTATGGACTCGTGGTCAGAGTAAAAAGGCGTGTAAACGAAAAACAACGCCAAATAAGACGAGACCGGAGTGCATGCATAAGCGCAAACTAATGCAATAAAGTAAAAAAAAAACGTGCGGTAGAGCATTGCTGTCTGTCGAACTGGTACAGTGAATGCAATGCAACTAGTATTCAAATATGACGTCGTTGTGACTTGTGAAGAACCCAGCAGCCAAAGCGGTAAAGATTGAACTGCTTATTGCGCGAGCTGTTTCCTAGCAAAGCAAAGTGCTCACAGTATGACAGTGGTGAGCATGATTGTCGACTTTCGAGAATCTCATCTACAGGTCTAACCCGTCGGGTTTGTATAAGTCAGTCACGATACATTGCAAGATATTCACTGGGATTCCGTGCGTTCAATAATGTTCTGTACTGTTGGCATTGTGTGCTGTTATATAACTGGCAGTTGAAAACATTCGAGAATGTACCGAAAAACTTAGCCGCGGCTCCCACCGAGCGATCACGTGTCTAGCACCTTCAGTAAGTGAAGCCCGGTCACAGTGAAAAAAGAAAATCAAGCACCTCTGTCAGTATCTTACAATTAAGCAATGTTGTATAGTTTTTATTCACTCAACTTCAGTTACACTTAATTATATATAGCATGTACACCAAGCTTGTCTTCTTTCACGTCGATATTCGTTCGCATGTGCGGCATGCTTTAGTTATCCGTGCCCAACGTACAGTTACGTTCTAAGAACGTTCTAAGCACGTCTCTGTAAGCATGGTTCAGAACGCCACATTGTGTAATCTTCATTGCGCCAATTTCAGTTCCACATAAACACGTACCATATGCATCGATATTCGTTCACAAGCCTTTTATTTAGTTAACAGTCCCCACTGTACCCTTACGTTCTAAAGAGCGAGAGAGGCGGAAAAAGAAAGGCAGCGCGGCCAAGATGCGCGTCTGCTTTGATACCTTGCACCGGGAGAAAGGGAACGGGGGATAAAACGAAGGAAAATAAAGAATGAAGAGTGCGCCTTCATCCGAGAATGCTTATCTACGTTACACTCCCGCCATGGTGGTCTAGTGGTTATGGCGCTCGACTGCTGACCCGAAGGTCGCGGGATCGAATCCCGGCCGCGGCGGCTGCATTTTCGATGGAGGCGAAAATGTTTGAGGCCCGTGTATTCAGATTTAGGTGCACGTTAAAGAACCCCAGGTGGTCGAAATTTCCGGAGCCCTCCACTACGGCGTCTCTCTTAATCATATCGTGGTTTTGGGACGTTAAACCCCAGATATTATTATTACCTACGTTACAATGTGTCACTTCTGTCCGCAGGAGTCATTTACTGAGATTGAGGTCTATGTTCTTGGCATGGTGCCGGGCATCGCATAAGCGAAAGCATCCGAGGTCAAGAAAATACAAGTGAATACTGCAGACAGAAAAACGCACATCAAACAGTTCGTCAAGCAATGCACCCGTTCTCGATGACATTTGTGGGTAACAGTCGAATCAAAAACCTATAGGTCAGGATGGCAGCCGGTGTGCGAAAACAATCAGATGTAAGGATGGAATACGAGACACCGTGACCTTTGACATTTTTCTGGTGTATCGAGGCTGCTGTTCGTAATGATTCAGATTGCCAAACATATAGAAAGCAGGGCGTCCAGTATCTGCAACGCATATAGAAAAGATGGTACAGTCATCGTACTCACGAACGAGTAGAATGCTTCCACCGGTGAGTGCGCTATGGCGCGACTTCCTCATCCTAATCTGACGATTTACATGCAATAGAACGTCTTAGTTAGCAACGTCTTGAACAGCTATAAAGAAACGTGCTTCCTAGCAATTGTTGGCCCGATATGTTTCGTGCAATACAACTATCACATCTCAAAGCAGCTGTGGGTAAACGATACTTCAATAATGCATGTTGCTGGGCGAGTCGGTCGTACATCATGAAACAGGGTGCTGCGTGAAGTCAACACGGACAAGGAAGTGAACGAAGACGGGCGCAGTCTGCGCCCGTCTTCGTTCACTTCCTTGTCCGTGTTTACTTCGCGCAGCACCCTGTTTCATGGTAAACGATAATATCGCAAAGATATTTTTCGTTATTTTAAATTAAACCTCCATTCATCATTCTTTTTTCTGCACAGTGACGAGTGCGAGCAAGATCAGTAGAACGGCAGGAGCTCTGCAGGTATAACTTCGTTGTCATTTACTCCTTAATTATAACGCTTCACACACGTCACTATATCATGCAAACATGATGTTTGACATCATCAACACCGCCAAGTTATTTTCAATAGTGCACTTATTACAGTGATCTCTTGTCACATGCAGTATAACTGTGCTAGCCGATGGCAAGTTCTTGTTCGGGTCTGGCACCAGGACAAACCACCGGTGGAATCATGTCCTTGTGGCATTCAAGGTGCCTTCTCAAAGGTTTAAGGTAAAATCTTTAAAAAGCTGTATTTATTTCCTGAATAACTTGCTTTTGAAGCCATTATCACTTAAAATAAATGCGAAAGTGCATTATGAAGTGCATAATAAGACGAAGATCAAGGAGTGGTGCTTGTATGCTCGTGTGCTTTGTGTATGCATAGGAGTGCTAAGGGTTCTCCATAAAAAGGGCCTTGCTTTACGGCAGCGCCTCCCCCCGCCGTTGGTTAAGTTTGAAAAAAAAAACACGCTCCGCAATGAATGCAAAGATGAAAATGAAACGATGACGTGCTCCTGACAAATTCTTGCCGTTCATCTCTTGTTTTCCGGGGTAAAGGTGTGTCGTAAAGAGATCTTTGAATTCAACCTCAGGGGACATTTTTCGCCATTATTGTCAAGAAACATGCGTATACTCATAACCCTGCGCAATAAAAATGACTTGAAATGTCCTTTTGAGTAAATGCATGGGAAAGAATTGGCGCCCCCCCTTTATGTCATTAAAGGGGTGAGGGGGGGGGGGGGTAAAAAGCAAATTTTTACCTGGGTTTCTTATGGAAAAACGACGAGTCGCATTCGGCATACAATTTCGTTTTTTATATATTTATTTTACTTTGAAAATAGGCTTCGGTCAACGACAGTGTCGCGTATAGGACTCCTGTTCTTTTAAGACGACACCCCAAATTTTAGAAACTCTCTGAAGATGTGCGATCCGCCTCTTTCATTTTCCTGCGCGGCCCTCTGCCGTTTTGGTAGGGGTTTGGTAGCGGCCGGGGAAAACAGGTATTGCCAGAAGCAAAGCCTCCGAGATGATGAGACGTTTCGCGACTGCTCCTCTAGGGGAGAGCGCATGCGCGGGGGCGCCGTGAAAAAGGCGGATTGGAGAATTTTTAAAATCTTCTAGTGAGTCATAAGAGCAAATACAAGCTTTACGTTCTCCGAGTGTTTATTTAACGAAGAAAGAATCGTGGTAGCCGTCTGTACCCTGTCCTATTCGTGTATATTTTCTGATTGGAATTTTTTCAACTGGGTGTAACATGAGATTTCGTCAGATGTTCGTAACAATAACATAACATCTCGAAACTGCAGTTGCAGATTCAGGCGCACGTGGAGAGTGGTCTTGTCGCATTGGATGACATAGAGGTCACGGCGGGAGCGTGTCCTCTCAGAGGTAGGCATATATACTTAAGACCTCAAAAATTTACTATTCTGTAAAAAACTAAGGATGAAGGTCGCTAGTATTCTACTCAACAAATGCACTAGAACCAGCAGAGACATTTTATCCATTTGCTAAGTGAACCTGATTCCTACAATCAAAGCTATAATAAAAGCTGGAAAGGCGGTAACTCACTTTAGCCCCTTACCTGCGCGTGACTGGGCAAAAAATAATTGTTCAACCTTAATTCCACTCAGTGCACAACACAATATTAGAACTGTCTTTATTGCTTGTGTGGTGATATAATTAAAACGGTGCTGATAAAGTAAAGCACTTTATGTCAGTGTAATGAAATCTCACGTGTCAACCGCTTCTAAATATGACGGGCTAAGTGAGTTATCAGGTTCACTGTCATGACCCATGAGCTCGTGGTATGAATGTATCGTGTTGATAAATTGGAATTAAGAGGAAAAAATTGAGACATTTTTGGCGTCAATCGAAAACCAGCTTGTCGCAGCATGAATGACCTTTCCTCGATCATGGGCCCACACAAAGTAGATTTCAAATCTTTGAGGTCTGTGTAATGGGCGCTCACTTTGCGGCATGAAGAAATGACCTGGTTGCCATGAAGTCATTTGACCCTCACGGATATTGAGGTGTATGTAATACGGCATTAAAAAGGACAGAATTCGATGCACATGAAGGAACAATAACCATGGGAATTGCGCGTGAGATATGCACACGTCACCTTGTCAAAGAAACGTTTTAGCACATGGTTGCATGCTTTGCTAGCGCTATATGGCTCAGCGCATTGACTAAGAGAAATTATATCACACACATTTCAGACTTTTGCCCATTTGAGCCGGCATATTCGTGTCCAATGCACCAAGGGACCGGAAGTTTCGCCCCCTTTGTGCCGGTTATCGCACAGGTGGTCGGAATTCCAGACAACACACTCAAGAATCTCAAAGGTAAGTGTCTTGTTTTTCAGGGTCACCGTCGAGGGGAGAGCTGCCGTTACACACAAAAATTTTTGCGCGAACGGTTGAGGAACAACCATGACATATGGAACGCTATATGGTCCTAAACGAGTTTGTTTTTTATATGCTTTGCGTAAAATTAGATATTTTATGAGCGTAACTTTTTATTAGGCAGGCGAAATTTTACCTATTTTTTATCAAATAAGTAAAATAGGAAAAATCCTAGACGTCCTTATTTTATGGTTAACATTGAAACTGTTTCAAATATCAGAGTCATGTGATCAGCGTGGGAAGAAAAGTGGTGATAATTCATTGGAATATATTCCTTTCTGTCTAGATTCCATTTTGGTTATTGCAGCACCGTGATTCTCCATAGTAATGACATGCGCAGAGCTGCTCTGCCACTCCGATTATATTGATGCAATGATGAAATACGGTTCCGCGTGCCGTAACTGTCAGCCAATGTTTGATTGCCTGAAGATATGCCTAAAGCCAACCTGTAACAAAAGTCTTGCTGCAGGTGACATATTGTCGGGTGTTGTTGCTGTTGCGAACACAAACGCTGAAGGAGGCAAGGTGTGTGACGCGCATCCTTCACTCGCAGGCTACTACCTCTACCTGAACACGACGGCTGTCCACTCGCACCATCCAGTGTCCAGAGTTTTTATGGCTACGCGGGAGCCCACTGAAGCCACTTGCGTCACATTCTGGTGGAAAGGACGCGGTGTACCAAGTCAGTTAAATCTATACAGGTATGATTATAAATGAAAGTGCCCCATGAGAGCTTCAGTATTTCTGAAGCGAATCAATAGCGCGCTTTTTCTGCGAATGCACCCGTTTCGACACCCAAGGAGCAGCCCTCTGAGCCCCATTGGGCCAGCCAGACAACCGGCCTATAACAGAGGTAGACAAAGTCCTAGGGCACTGGCCTACCCGGTCTTTAGCGCGAGCGGCTATAAGGGCGTTGCTGTGGTTTCTTCGGCAAACCGGACTGAACGAAGAGTTATGACCGGTCTCTCACAATTCTTTTAGACAGTGGCTTCTTATTGTTGTTACCAACTCTCTCCTTTTGTTTCATTCTTTCGTGCCCCCTTCTCCAGTACAGGGTAGCCAACCGGAGTACATTCCTGGTTAACCTCCCTGTCTTTCCGCTACCTTTCTCTCTCTCTCTCTCTATATGAAGTCTTCAGCGGGAAATTCCTAATAAAGTCCTGTATCACCTCTGGCGTAAAAGCTGCACGTATTAAAACCTTTATTTAGAACTTTATATATTTGTCCATTCAAGCTACCATACAAGATACATGAGTTAAATAGCGACATCAAGCGGCAGTTCTTTCTGTATGTTGTACTTTTGGGTTATCCACAAGCGACCCTTCGGCATGCCGCCTTTCATTTGCGCACAAACGTTATTGTTCGAGAAGTACGATATATGTTTATGAAACACTGCGGATAAATAAGGCTTTGATAAGCATTTCATGTAAAGAGAGCTGTGAAAATATGTTCCCCCATGTGTAAATTCAATCTAAGGTGCTCAATATATGTATATTTATGTTGATTTGAAGGTGCAAAAATTCACAGCCCGCCATACAACGTACTACACATTATCATTTGCACTGTCATTTGCTGTATGTGATTATTAAGAAATATATATTTACAAAAGATAATTGCAAGAAGTACAATATTTGAAAATGGCACCGTCTAGTTGTGTAATTGGGCTTGCGCGATCCAACCGCTGCTGTTGCTCTAACGTGGGCAATGAATGGACGCACGCATATGAATGATGGTGCAACAATGCTGGCGAACAATGCTGGCGAACAACAAGCAGAGAGATAAAGGAACTGGATTTCATAGGAACGTATTCTGAAGTGGCCTGGCAGAAAATTTTAAACCAAAATCACATCTGTGAAGCGTTTCCTTAATACATACTACACACAAGCTGATTTATATCTCAGACGCACTGCATCTCCAACACAGGTAGATTCCACAGAAGGACAGATGTTGCTTTCGCTACTTTCTTCATTTCCCTACTTTCTTAAATAGTAAACCAGCCATTGCTGGTTTACCATTTATTTCTGTGTTGGTAATTACAGTAATAACACTGTCAATTTGGAAATGACACCGATTACTTCGGTGGCTACCAAATATCGTATTTCGTGACGGTGTCGCCAAGGCCGAGTGACAAGTCTGCCGCGAAGTACCTTGGCGTTACATTTCTTTCGACGTCTTTTTTGACGTTTAAGCAAAATGCTAACATACACACTAAAAAAACTGTAGAAATAAAATATAAGTATTGAGATTTTTAGGACTTTTCTTCAATGAATTTCAAATTCCCAAAACTAGAAGTTAAGTAGTGGAAATATTTCGCCGAAGTCTACAAGTAAAAGAAAAAAAATGATAGGGTTCGCTTTGCGTCCACCTCTTCAAGCTGCCGTTAACATAGCAAGGTTACAACTTATGCCGCAATCGACCTTAAGGTAAAAGATGCATGCACTTTTACACTTTGTTCTTAAGATTTTTGACAGCAAATCTGTTTTCGATCATGATTCCTGGACACAAGTGACCAGTGCCTATACTCACGAGCCCACTCTGTTTTACAAATTTCTCCTTACAAATGCAGGCTGGGATCTGCATTCTGAGTAATTCTTCGGTAGGCACCGTCTGCGATTTGCCATCTTCACGTTGTACTACGCCTTATGACAAGGTTATCGCTGTAATTCGGGGCTCTCGCTCAAACACCGACCAGTACCGAACAGGACCTAAATGAAAGAACTTACATGACATCTGGCAGTAAGAGCTCGTTGCACTTCTTTTATTAAAGAATCAATGCGCATCTGTTACTGTATTTGCTAATGCTACCATCGCTTGGCTAGTACGTGCACTTAAAGGGGCGCTGCAACACTTTTTCAGCATGGTCAGAAAAGGCTGCCGATCAGTAGTCGAGGCTCCCGAGAACACGCGAGCCAAACATTATAGCGCAGCACGCGGCCTGGGATTTACAATAAATTCTCAAAGTCAGCTAAAAAGCACGTCCTCTTCTTTCGGCAAAAATGATGCTTACGGCGTCACTGCCACTGGCCACGCCATTCGCTGATTTGAACATGACACGCTCGGTAGTTACCGCGGCCGCCGCGAGAGGCCGTCACTTCCTGCGCGCGCACGTGATCGCACTGAAAGTACGCCTCGCGTTCGAAGAAAAAAAAAAAAAGAAACAGTGCTCAAGGTAACGAGGTGCGCGTGACGTACCTTCTTCCCCCGTGCCACACCCCCCCCCCCCCTGCTTAGCTTCCAGCGCTTTCTTCAGGACGAGAGAAGAGAGAAAGCAATTACAGCGTGCCACAAATATTTGTAACTCCGCTCGTACTTAACGAATTCTAAATTTTTTTGCCGTGGTCGATTCATGAGGAAATAAGCTCATTTAATTAAGCAATTCCATGGCTAATTGGAAAAGTGTTGCAGGGCCCCTTTAAGAACCACAGTGGTATACACTAACTACACAGAGTGATTCGGCCTCCTAGGCAGAGCAACAGATATGTCATGTCTATAAGATAACTGGGGAGGTGCGAATTTCGTCCTTTCTGGCAATAAAGGGCGAGGCTTCTGTTTACAGACCTCCTTTCAAGTGCAGCTTACTGCTTTATGAGCAACGCTTTTCTTTGCCTACCTTTGAAGGTTTACAAAGGAGACGGCAATGCGAGATCCACTCCTCTCGTTGAACACGAATGACGAAGAGGACTGGTGGAATGTCCGAACACTCACGATCAAGTCGAGAAGAAAATGGAACGTGAGTCACAAGCCACCCTGAACACAATGATACTGATGTGCAAGTTGAGCGATACGCTGAATAACCAAATTTTTTAACAAGAAAATCACTGCATAGTTCTACTAAATGATGCCCAACTAAAATCTGCCAGTGTGATTCAGAAACGCCAAAGGTGTAGAGTTCGTGCTTCAATTGAGATATTTACTTCACTGCAAGAGGCATTTGTACCAGTACACTGTTATTAGAGATAATATATTGTGCTTCTGTCTGAAGAGTCCTCAGTGTCACTAAAGTTATTGTTGGTTGTAATGACAATCAGATATGCCCTTCATTACATAGCAGTTGTAATGCTTTATGAAGCTAGCGTGTGTCATCTGCAGTGCCTTCAAAGCGTCAGTTCACCTGTGACGAAGCACTACTTCCTAGAGAGATCTAAAAAATGTTATTCACCATCTCATTTACGCTAATGTCTATCATAGGTCAAGCACAAATATATATTAACACCCGAGTTTGATTAGTACCCTCCAAATGCCATCGTGATATTGAATTTCACGCGCAATGGGACAGTTTCACCAACCTTAACTGTTCCATCTCTTGCGTATAACTCAGCGCAAGCCTCCCGTTAATGTAGCAGATCATTCTGGAACGTTGTCAGTTGCTGTAATCTGATTTCATGCATGAAGTGCATGGTGGGGTACATTTTGGTGCGCATGTCATTACCAGCAATTGTACTGGGACGCACCATGACTGACGTTTATATAGCCGGAGCGTTTGATCCGATAAGGGTGTATCCACACGACGGACCGAATCCGTCTTTTCCGCCGCGGACGGCGCATCACGTGACCCCGCGTCACGGATTTGTGCCATCCGTGCCTCGTCCGCGGACGTCGCGGACGGAAAATGCCAAGCTCTTTTTCGCATTCGGATTCGCGCGGAATACCACAACAGATTTAGCCGAGGGTGCCATTATAAATCTAGAAACAAGCGCTGCTTTTTCTTTTTCTCGTATGGTTTCGTAAATTTAGCCGATGAAGATTTATTTTTATTGCCAGATACCTATCTATTTCAGACCGTGTAGGCGTTTTCCAACACACAACGTAATGGCTGCTCTAAAAGTGAGGTTCTCCAAGTCTGCGCGTAGGTTAAACTGAACAGTCTCGGATGCAACAAATAGGAGCTATGTTTCGAGTAGAAATGCACAGAAGTGCAACACTTGCCCGAAGCAAGGTACCGTAGCGCGACCTGCAGCCTTGTTTCCGCTGATATGGCTCGCCGCATCACGGGGTCCTGTCGTTCTATGCGAGGTCCCACGAGCGACAGCAACTGAACAAACTGCTCTCTTGACACTCGCAGCAGCCAAAAGCTCACCGTACAGTCGGTGTTGTATACCCAGATGCTTATAGTCCTTTTGCCAACAAGATCTTTTTGCAGGAAAGAATTGCGCTTCACCGTCTAATTCTGGTAATGCAACAGCCATTGCAGTTGATCGTCGCTTTCTTTCGAACTCCATCTTCAAGTTAAAAGAAACTCTGCGCCATAGACGGAAACATAAAAACCTTCAATACTTTTGCTAGCAATGAATGTGTTTTCGACTTTCAGACTGCTCGCGCCATCTAGAGAAAAAAAGAACAAGCAAGCATTCGCACGTTAATATGACCTCTGAGATTTGGTAGCTATCGCAGATCACCTAGCTCATGTTCTGCCAATAGAGGTACTCGCTAAGCCTACAACTCTCAGAAAACGAGTACGGCGCTTGGAAACAGTACCGAATTGTCATGAATACGTTCCCGGCGAAGCTTGAGGACACAAACCTAAAGCCGACACAATCGTCAGTTTGGTACTATCAGCCCACGCAATGCGCGACGAAGAGCTCAAAAGATTCGAAGCGGGCAGCTCTCGCTTCAGACAGTGCCGCCATGTTTTTTTGCTGCGGCGCGTCCGTCTACTCGCTTCGTCCGTCGTCTGGATGTGCTTTCCAGCCGGACGGGCGGCGGAACGATCGTCCGCGGACGAGATTTCCGCGGATAAGTCCGTCGTGTGGATACACGCTAATCAGATTGTCGTCGACCCCCAACTACCTTCACCGCTATCGTGGAGCTGTGAGCGTATCTTTTGCTTGAACACAAGTTCGTCCAACACTCCAGGAAAAAAAAAACTGTCCTTTAACTATTTTTTGGGCTCTGGCTTGCAAGCACAAAAGAGGGCGTACGCGTAGTATGTCGATATCACGAGCCACTGACTTTTAACCTCGCTTTCTTCCTCCGTCATGAGCGCTGGCCCCTCGTTCGGAGCTCGTGCGCATGCAGGGCTGGCACGTGCAGTGCGGCTCGCTTCGTTTGTCGTAAGGCGGCTGTCGGCGTGTGGCTTGGTTCGCTACGCCTGCAATGCACAGAGTGGTGTGCGTAGCAGATGAGCGCTGTCGGCGTTTCACTTGGATCGCAGCGCTTGCAATGCACAGAGTGATGTGCGTAGCACTCGAGCGCTGGCAGTTTCTGCGACATTTAACGAACGTTACATTGCTACAACTGCGGATAGCCAAAACTCCAAAGCACAGTTGGCGGTTGCCCCAACACGAAGCAGCGCTCAGAATTTGCACAATCGCTGCGCACTATCGTAATCGTCGGTGATTTTGTTTTTCATGTGTGACTGAATGATGATTTCAATGTTTATTCCGTTCGTTACTGCTGCGTTCTTCCGTCGCAAATGCATGACAATACTCATTTAGTAGAAACGCTTGTCACCGTGATTGTATTGGCTAGACTTTTTATTCATGTTCAGGCGAGAGCAGCGCTTTGCGCATGAACAATGTGAAGACGCGTGTGTGAGAGTATCACAGGCTAGTTTCCAATGCATCTTAATTTTTGTCCCTTAGAATCTCAGTTGTTCGCTCCTGATTAGCAAAGAACCTTAAATAGGTCCTAGGCATAGACGTAAATGACAGTAGTAGTATAACCTTAAGAATGTCTTAGGCATAGACGTAAATGACAGACGTAGTATCTACAAAAGTCCTATGGTGTGAGGTATACAAGGTACGGAAGAGTAATTGTATGCCTTTTCTTGCGCAGCTTGTGTTCGAAGTTATCGCAGCTGTGGGAGAGAGGCGTGACTCCGGAGTTATGATTGATGACGTCGAGTTTACAGACGGCGAATGTCCTCCATACGGTAAGCTGGTGCAACACAATGCTGCCAGAAAAAAAAATGTAAAAGCGCCATTACAATGTAACAAAACTCACTGCTAGACAGCCTGCCACACAGTTCGAGGAATTACAAGTGAGGAAACACTAAAGTGCTAGTTCTTTTGCCCTTGGTAAAACATTTTTGTCCTCGGTGTTTCAAACATGTTATAGGTGCGAACCACCTTATACGCTCGGGCTTAAGACCCGTCAAGGTCATGTGACCGGTCACGGTGCCTCGTGTCATGACCCGTCACGGTAAAGCAAATAAGACGACGCGTTCACTCAGGAAAAGCTCCGTTTCTGCGATGGACACTGTTTGCGATGGGCGCTGGGCCAATAGTTGGACGCTGTCTACGACGCTGTCTGTGGCAAGGAGAGGGCGCTGTCCTCTCACTGCTATTGCAACGTGTCCCTATGGGAAACACTGGTGCTTCGCACCACCTGAGGTTTCGCGTTAGTGGAGCTGTCTTGCACAGTAGAGTATAGCAAGGGGTGGGAAAGGGAATTGAGGGTGAGGAGGGAAAAGAGGAGGGCAACGCCACCATCTCCGCCTCTTCCTTAGTCTTCTCACTACTAGTGCGCAGCTGCGCCAATTTTTAGTATTCATGCATTTCATTCATATACAATAAGCATCACCACGAATACATTCAGTTGTCTTGTTCTTTAACCTGTTCTGAAATAATTTGTTTTGTTTTTCATTGTCTCATATCCTCACAAGATGGAAGACGTGGTAGCCTTTCCAAAGCTTGTAAACTTTGTAACCTTCTTATTAAATGCTGCGCAGTGCAGTACTGCGTACACGATTGTTCACTGTCACGCACTCAACGTAACGGGGTCGCTGTAAAAACGTGTCGCCGTGTAGTGCTCCCAGCAGAGCCAGCTAAGAAGTTATTCTAGTACATTTCGAATTATGGCACAAAAAGTTTGCATAATTTCTTTTTGGTTTTTCACATCTCGGCTCCAAGGCATTTCATGTTATTGGAGTTCCTCCATTTACTACGTACTTTACTTGCTCATTTCAGAATTCTGTTCATTCGAAGAGGAATGTCTACCTTGGCTTGTTCTGAACAAAGGTACGTAAGCATTGTGCAAGTCATGCTTCGGGTTCTGTTCAGCGTTAATCTTCTTACACACACGTCGCTTGGCAAAAACATCATGTCCAACTTTTGCGACATTTATGAAGTCAGGTCAATTACTTAGAACGTTAATGGCTCTTTGATCTACGGTTAAACAAAAGGGCACTACTATGTTCGACGAGGGCCGAAATACTACTTTTTCTAACTTTTTTTTCTGCAAACTCTGTTTAATAATTTTTCAACACAATTCTCGCACTTGAATGTGTAGCACAGTGTTTTATCATTAAAGTGCACGGACAGTATTTAATATTTTGATGGGAATTTGCGATCTCAACATTAGAGTTTATGCAGGTATGAAGATACTCGTATGCCTATATCCTAGCTAAAACAAGTACTTCTATCGGAAATAAAATTCCGCAATTTAAAGCTCCTGACCCGATGATCAAGAAATACTCCAGTTAAGAACTTCCCTAGCTTTCAGCTACGTTTTTGTTTCACAAAGGTTAACATTGAAATAAAAAAGAAGTATATATAAGAATGCGTCAGAAAGCGTAATGTAAAGTGTAGTTCTGGTATTATTCAAATACAGCTCGCGGTTTAATAACCACTTTTTTAGGCAGTTTTTTTAATAACTGATTTTTAAATGCCAGATTACTACTTTAAGTTTCCAATTGCATAACGATGCTATTATGTTGCTGCCAAACAAACAGTCACGATATCCAACCTGTGGAGGATGTTCAGCTGATATTTACCGTGCGCATACTTCCAGCTATATGAGTGACAAAATAGAGCATATAAGATTGAGTTTATATGGGCTCACCATTACATTTTGAAGAAAATTCAGTTGCATCTTCACACATCATTTTTCTTCCTTCTTGCTCTCTTTTGTTACAAGATGACGATGGAAGTTTTGAACCACAAAGAGCTGGATCATTTCCGCAGCTTTCTCGTGACCACACGACACAGACAGAAGATGGTGAGTTGATGCGATTCATTTTAAACCGAAGTGATACATGCAATATTCTCGATAACAGCGTCCCTAATTGTTTGATAACATTTCATGCGTACAAAAATAAGCGTACATATTTCTGCGTAATATCACGATAGTGCATAAACGCATATTGCAAATACATTTCAGTTATTGTATGTTACGCGTCACAATACCGAGAGCAGTAGCATATCCTTGAGAGACGTTGTAGGAAAATGGAATTTTAGCGCATTTGTTGTGGCTGCGTTTTGGCCTTTGTCTTTAATAGCGAGTATTTACAATTCATTCATGGAGAGCTGGCAATAAAAACATCCCGTCTTTACGTCATCACTTTCGTACCCGCACAGGATACTACCTGCTCTACAGAAGTTCTGGCATCAAAGGGAATCACTCCACGCTGGTGTTGCGGGACACGATTCACTACCGCTGTGCGTCTTTGTGGTACTACCTTCCTGCCATGGCCAACGGCGTCCAACTGCTGCTCAAAGACAATCCAGTGGGAGAAGGAACCGGAGTCTGGAAGCGGCGTCAGTTTCCATATCCATCAGGCTGGGTAAGCGGTTATCAGAGGGAATTCACCTTCACCTGTGGACTATAGTTACATGTGTATGTGATCGCGTAAATTGTGGCAGGATATGACAGTGAAAACGCCAAACTCTGCAAGAACTACGCTCTTTCCTCCAGCATTTGCAAAGGAGTAAGCTGTAAAATTTTATTATGAATTCGATACAAATTACATCATACTAGCTCGGTCATCCCACCTCATGGTCCCTAAACGCGCTATAGCAAAGTTTCGGACCCCAGGAAATAATTTCATCGCGAGGCTCCCCGAACAATCCAAAACAAAAAAGCCAGCGCACAAAATTTGTCATTCGTAGGCATACTTGAATGTTATAAGCGAAACTGCATATAGCAGGCGATCTTTCAGACGCTACGTACAAGTAGTCACCCAACTACATGGTGAAAATTCGCGTGCACAAATAGGATCTTTGAGCTTGTTGTCAACGCGGTACAATTTTTGGAGCCCCTTGCTTGCATTGGCGTATATTGAATGTTTTTCGAGCGACGAATGTGGAGAAATGTGCGCGAACATGTGTGTGTCATTGGTTTCCCTTGTTTTCCAACAGATGGATGCGGTGAAAGCTGTATCTGGGAGCAATGCAAGTGGTTTTGTGGCCATTGACGATATTCTAGTGAACGAACTTCACTGCGACGAGCTAGGTGAGTGAGCTGTAAAAGATAAAGTTCATCCGAGTGAAAGTGATGCGTACAAAGACTACCGGGAGTTCTTCTCCACACAGTGAACAAAGGCACATTTTGGGGGTGTGGCTGCCCCTTGCAAAAGAATTCATAATTTATTAATACAAAAATACATGATATACATACCCACATATTCAACAATTCTGGAACACCTCGAACCTTATTTGACGCACCGTAAAATCCCGGGCAAGCGCCCCCCTCCCTTCTTCTGGAGATTGTAAATATGCGCCCCCTTCTCCACTCCCACCATTTTCCCAGTTTCATTCACTGTTGCTATTCCCCCGACGAGTGCGAATGAAAACAGTGAATGCATGCGTATTCAATAAAGCATTGCATTAGAAGCACGGGTATGCATTCTTTATATTTAGCAACTATTCCGCCGCCATTTCGAATTTTCATCCATGACCGACCAAGCCCCCCCCCCCCATATCTTGTCGGATTATCCTTCACTGTAGGGGGGGGGGGGCGCTTGCTCGTGATTTTACGGTATATTACTCTCAGTACGTTCGACACAATATTAATGAGAACTAAGAGACAATAATGCCAAGGAAAGTACAGGGGATGTTACTTGTAGTAATTACAAATAACAAGTAACGAAGATAAACGAGCCCTTAAAAGTTATCTTCTTTCCTTAACGAAGAAAAACGAGCCCTTAATAGTTATCTTCATTCCATAAAGAAGAAAAACGAGCCCTTAAAAGTTATCTTCTTAACGAAAGAAAAACGAGCCCTTAAAAGTTATTTTCTTTCCTTCATTCATAGCGAGGGTCTCGTTCTGGCAGACTTGATGCCTTCAGGTAGTACGCGAGGGATTATTAGATGCGAAGCACCTTATAGCGGAGTTCAAACCGGTGGTGGTGGTGTGCGGCGTGACCACCCTGACTGCGCATGCGCATACTCTCTCCACACACCTCCTCACCACTTCCTCTCTCCCCTTTCCCCTCTCTACTCCTCTCCTCTCCCCCTCTCCCTCTCCAAGCTTCCTCTGAAACGCAGGCTAGACATGCTAAAATTCTCTCCTGCGCAACGCCGCGATGATCACCAGCGCATGCGCGTCCCCTCCCCCTCTCTCTCCTTCCCTACGCTGCCGCCCTCTCGCGCGCCTGTCGACCGTGTTCCCCGCTCGCCCTGTGAGAACTAACGGCCAGGCTAGAGGGGAGACAAGACGCGCGTAGCGTTCCTCTTCGCGTTCCACGACGCGAGGTCGGTAGCATGCCCAACGAACGCCAACGGAACGCGATCGTGCAAGTGCTCCGGCTTCGCATCGCCTCATGGTCCCCTTTAGCGGGAAATGGTGTAATTTTGGTCAGCTGCCGGCTCGTAAAAAGATCACGTGCTACGTGACACCAAAAGTCAGAAAAAGAGTCTTCCACACTCGCCGCCATGGCTGCGATCGGCGCTGACTAACATTCCTAGCTTTAAATGCACATATATACCCCATAAAGTGGACGGGAGGATGACCGCCGCCATAGCTCAGTGGTAGAGCATCGGACGCGTTATTCGAAGGTCGCGGGTTCGGTCCCTGCCGGCGGCATGTTATCTTTTCGTCCACATTAATTTCTTCACATTTATAGTCCAACTATTACAAATAACATCTCCGATACATTCATTGGCATTATTTTCTGTTAGTTCTCATTAATATTGTATAAACCAATAAAAGTTATCTTCATTCTCATACGTTCGTGATATTAGCAGACACGTTCTGCTTTTGCGAAGTGCGACCTATACGTAACTAGTTTGCTTAAACGTGAGCCCGTTTGGACATAGAATTAGGAACAGTAGCTCTACAACTTCTCAAAAGAATCGCTCTATAAGGCTTCACTACGAAGGTGCAAGATTATCAACCCTGTAGGGCACGTGATCAACCAAAAACTAGCAGTTTTTCCGTGTACGAATAATGAGCGAAACACCTTAGAAATGGGACGCAAACGACTATGCGCCTGATCTCGCTGCTGGCTTTCATGAAGGCGGTAGGGTGCGGAGCGGGTGAGTAGAGCGTCTGCTGCGCTCGGTGGCGGGAACGACTGAGCGATTGAGTGCGGCGCGCGCAGCGCAAGGAGAGGGAGACAAGTGGGAGATGGGTGCGATGGGTGATGTGGCAGGGAGCTTCGACGGCGACGACGGAACGCCGCGCGAGCTCATTGTCTTTTTGCGCCGATGCCGGGTGGGGAGAGCGCATGCTACTACCTTCGACAAAGCGCCCGTAGTGCGCTAGAATGATGGTTGCCATTTCACAATCCACGATAAATGTGGTGAAAGTGAAGACGACCATTATAACCAGTTCTGCACAGAACTTCTTTCTTTAACCTCGAATTTCTGGTGCGCTAGAACCAAACCGCTCAAGGCCTAAGCATTTCCTCTTAAATCACCGGCTACTGCAACCCAAAGCTATGCTTAAGAGAAGGGTGCTTTAACGGCGACGGCGGGGTGCGGGCCTAAGGAGCTTCACTCCTAATAAAGCGGGAATAGCGTTCGTAACCTTACGATTGCAAGAGGCGTGCGAAACTTTATGAGAAGTGCAAGCTGAAGAATTTTCATGTCTTTCCCATGTCTAGGACGCTCCACGCAGATGTTCGACTGCGGCAACAAGCAAACCATACCGTTCGAGCGCGTGTGTGACTTCGTCCCCGATTGCGGCAATGGTGCTGACGAGCGCAAGTGCGGCGAGTGCGACTTTTCTGAAGGCACTTGTGGATGGAATCTCAACTGGTTTCGCAACGGCGGCACAATGGCATGGCGCCGAGAACGCATTGCAGCTGTATCCAGTTCTCCGAGCATCGGAGCCGACAGCAGACGCAATGGTCAGTAACTATGCTTTTGAGCACGCGTGTGATAACAGTCACCCTTCCACGGCGATGAGGCAAGGCAACTGTAGGTATTCTTTCGTGTATAACTCGCAGTGAGGTTGTTTAATAACATAAGCTTTTCGTCACTTTTGTTTTTTGGGGCTTATCATGGGAATCACAGTTTGTTGCCTATCGATGGATTGTGATGCGTAAACAAGTATGCAAAAAGCTGCAAAGGTGCGTTTTTGCATGTGTCTATCAACTAGGTAATAATGGCGCTGTTTAACAAGTTTCACAAGGTGATAAATCTTGAGAAGTACGGACTGCTGGGCGAGTTGGTAACCCATCTTAAATGCTGTGGTGCGCGAAAGAACGAAAACACGAACTGTTTGCGCCGTGTTTCGTTTGCCTTCCTTCGTGTTTTCGTTCTTTCGCGCACCACAGCATTAAGGTGATAAATCTGCCACGAAGCTGTTAGATTTTCGACCTGCGCGAGGAATGCTAGAGTCAGCCGGGGAGCATCTTCTAGGGAAAGTGTCTACGACGAGTGAGTTTACCATTGTCGTAGACACTTTCCTTAGAAGAGGCTCCCCGGCTGACGCACAGGTGTGCGCTGCCATGATACCAGTTAACAAGCACCCTTTTTAGTCTAACTACCAATAAACTTAAAAATAATGCACACAGTTTTGCCGTAAGGGCGCAGCGATGAGTGCGATAGCAACAAATTGGAGTGTCATACGAAGGAAGGCTAGTAGCTAACGCTTTTGTGTCTGATCTCACGTAACTCTACAAAACGCTGGTTTAAGCAAATACGGCCGCTCCAGGGAGCGAAGCGGCTTCCATGCTCTTTGTCGTCGCAACGCGAAGAGGTGAAAGCACAGCACGCCTACGAGCCATCTGCTGGTGCCTGCCGAGATAGCTCGCGCGCCCGCTCTCGCGACCGCGCCTTTGTGATCAAAGTTGAGTTGCTGCTCGAGCGACGACCAAATGGCGCCCCTTCATGCTAATTCCCCGACGAAATACAGGCGCTGCGTCTCCTCTCTGCTTCAGCAACCATGGATGGCAGGCCTCGCACGCGGCGTGATCTTATCGCATGCGCCGGCTCCTTTCGTCCATGCTTCAGCTGCGTTCGCCCGCAGCGCTCGCGCGCTTTCAGGAGTACGTAGAGCATACGATGCGCGTAGCGATGTTATTGCTTTGGACATTATACGCAATATGACGGCGATGGCGACGCCCAAAACCCGCCGAGAGTGTCCATATAATTGCTGTCGCAGTAAAACTGGTTGGTCTTCGGAACCGCATCCATCCTCTAGCCCATGAAGTAAAGCAATATCGGTGCACAGTTATGCGCGCAGCTCTTTTATCTTACACCGAGCTCCGCCGCTAAGAAATTTCATTATGCGCTGCTACAACTATGAGAGCACTTTAAAACTTAATTTCGCGTAAAAGTGAGGATCACTTCACCTACACGCGCAGGTAGCACTGTACGAAGAAGCAAAAAAAAAAAAAACAAGTTTCTGTTGACTGCACTGCCATGATATACTACATACCATATTTGGTCCACATGCACACTTTCAAGCTTTTTTTGTTTATTTTGTTGAGACAACAATACCGCGTAATACTTTCAGCTGTTATGAATGGAGCTGAAAAAAGAGTCAACCGTAGACGTAGGTCGCTCACGCGTAGATAAGCATGGCGAACATCACGAAAGAACCGATTCAGGTGTGGCTACAGTCGGGAGGCGGAATGATAGTAAAGCATCGCTATGCTCACGTGTAGGTTAAAGGTAAAAAATGTGACTTTCAAGAACTCGTTTTTTTCTAACAGGAAATCACAGGATCATTGAAATAAATAACTCATAAAAGCAAGCATTATTAACCCTGTTTTGTGAACACTGCTTACCTGTTTTGTACCGTGTTCCTTGTTTTTTGTCCTGCGCCTCCCTACCGTTCAAGGGCGTAGCCAGAAATTTTTTTCAAGAGGAGGGGGGGGGGCCTTCAACCATACTTCATGTATGTTGGTGCATGCGTTTGTATGTGTGCGTGTATATATACGCAAGCAAAATTGAAAAATTTCGGGGGGGGGGGGGGAGTTTGAATCCCCAACCCCCCCCCCCCCCCCCCTTGGCAACGCCCCTGCTACCGTTTTCGTTACAGTGGCCGCGCCAACTTGTTAATGGATTTATTTTTGTGCCCTAGGTCATTATCTTCTGCTGTATTCCAACATTACCAACTCTCAACTAACTGGAGAAGCCGGAATCATTTCACCAGTGATTAGGAACACGAACAAGCTTTGCACCATGCGGTTTTGGTACAACTACGTGAATAACGGTGAGCACGACTAAATAATAACATTGTTCGTCTAAACACAGGTACCGAAGGAGAAATCAGTGTGCATGTTATTCAACGAGTATCTGAATGCCGCGAATATCCTTATAGCATTGAATAGCTAGGGTCATGCGCTGGAGACGAAGGCTTGCAATTTGGAATTGCTGCTTGTTTACTTATTAAATTCCTTGTCTTCGTTATATGCTACATTAAGTGTGATACGCGTACATTCGAGGCATGTATACATAACGAGACCCTGAACAAAGGCGTGTCGAATACATGTAATCTGTTGCTTCTCCGGCAGGGGGACATGTAGTAGCTTTTCAACTGCCGTTTTAATTATTTCTGTGACACTCAGCATGTGTATACAAACTTTGGCTGATATATAGCAGAAGCACAGGCCAATATGTTGGTCACCCACCCATCTATATGCATAGATAAAAGCGCCGAAACTACACCCTGTGACCGAAAGCGAGGCATTTGTTGCAGGTAGCTGTTATTGCAATACAGTTTCATTTATGGCGTCTATAAATTCACAGGAGAAATGCACGAGAAACGTCAAATTCTCTAGAATAAGTCGCCCTGTGTAGTTCATGCCCTGCGGATGGATGTTGATCGATTTCGCGCAGAAGATATTTTGCACAGCGGAAATTTGGGGCAAATAGTACTTTTCCATGCCGGGTGCTAAGGGCTCGTTGCTCACTTGATTTAATGACCGTTTATTTCTTGCGGGCGGACGACTGTGGCTCTGTGTTCTGAGACATAATATACTATGTCCAGGATGCTAGGGATGGCAGAGAAAAAGCACTTGAGAAGAAGATCGAAACGGCTAATTGATTCGCAAAAAGAAAAGTTACAGTATAGCCGAAATGGCGAAGCAGCGAATACAGTAGCAACAAATTAGAATTTTAAATGAAATAAGGCTAGCAGCTAACTTCTTTACCATCCAGCCTCGTATAACACAAGGAAACGCTGCTGCTGAACCGAGCGAAGCGGCCTTTGTGCTGTCTGTCGTTTCAACGCTGAGTGGTGAGAAGCGTACAGAGGTATGAGCCGTGTGCCCTTGTCAAAATAGGGCATGCGCGATCACGCCCGGCCGCTCAAAGTACGCAGTTCATGCAGAAGCTACGCATATTGCTCTTTCGTGTTTATTCTGATGTACGCATAAGTTTTCGCGATGGGGACATGTGGCAGACTTCACGAAAAAGCTCTCTCCGACTTTCACAACACGTTTGATGTTTTCTGCCCGATTAATCAAGCCGGAATGTAAGAAAGAGGGCAGCTGAAAATAAATTGTTTTAACCAAAGGTGCTAAAGAAGCTCTACATTTAGCATGAAGCTTGATCCCGTGATTGGTTTCGTTGCAATATTTACGAAGGTTACTGAGATCTATATACTTCCATGCACTACCAACGCATTTAATCGAGGAGGAAGGGCACAAATCCACGCCAATATATGCCCGGTTTAGCAAAAAGTGCTATGTTAAGGTGAAAACAAAAATGTGTCTGATTTGGACTTCACACGAAAAAAAAAATTCATAATATCTTCATTCACATGTTAGTTAGATGACACTTAGGCTCATTCGCAACAGTGCGATTAAGGGGACATTTGTGAAAGCAGTAGCGTGCTCCCGAAATATAATCTGTTGGCTTTAAGTGTATTTCGTTTTCCCTAACATTACTTGCAGGAAGTAGCACAGACGTTGACCTGATCATGCAACTGGATCCCTTCACTCTACCCATTTGGACGCTCAGTGCGCTGAACAGGGCTCCAGAACAGGGAATTTGGAACGAAGTAATTCTTGACGTAGGTCGCTATACAAGTGGCATCAGAGTAAGTAATATGCTACTTTTCTTGTCATTCATTGACGTTCTATTTGATCATTAAATTTGGTCATGTCAAAGTGGAATGAGGGCAGCTGAAACTAATGCATAAAGCATTCATCTTATCTTTCAGGATTTTTCCAAATGAAAATGCTAAAAATGACGCACGTAAGAAGCATATGGGTGAAAATGCTGACGAATAAATCTGATTATTGGCAATGATACACACACACAACATAAACCTAACAAGGTGAATAGAGCCGATGCTGGGTCTGTAGAGTGGATATCAGATTATTGAAAAAGAAATTGCACTTTTTCCTCCAGACCTGCAGCCACGACATTTAAAAAAGGAACGTTGCGGCGTTATTTGTGATTTCACAGGCTCGTACGCTTGTATAGTGCATACATACATACCAGACACTTTATTTAAAAACCGTCTGTAAAGCTGAACACGATCCCCAAACAAAAACCGTACATGAAATGAAAAGTTCACCTTAACATATTCGAAGACGAACTAAGACTTATTGGAACGGGCCCAAATCCCAAATACACCTGCACCGCAAGAACATTATCTTGGTTGTCAGCTTGAAAAAAAAAAAGCCCGTAAAAATTTGCTATTAGAGACACCACGGCCGCGTTCTCACAAAAACAAATGCGAAACAGGTATGTTCTGATGAATAAGCATATCTCGTCTTTGGGCAACGTATCAACTCCCTGTTTCTATTTAAACGCTGCAATTTTTTATTTCATCAATCTCACCGTACTGTATTCCTTCAAAACGATTCACCATGCCATAGCCTTTCACTGCATCAGCTGCATGTATGACACGCTTCTCCTCTTTTCATTATTAATTACAACATGATCGTGAAAGAGATGTAACCCTGACGTGCCAGATGTCTTGTAGCTATATGTCAAATTGTGTAAAGAAATTTGTTGCCGAACAGATTATAGAAACCATTTCATTTTATTTACCTTCCGTCTGTATTCGACAGTAGTTTCTTTAACGCTCGTATGCGACCCTCTTCAAATATTTTTCTCTTCAGAAAGCCGCTTATATTTTTACTGTTTACCTGTTCTCAGAACACTGGAAAGAGGCGGAAATACCCTAGAGGAAGCTCAGGAACGGGAGGAGTTGAAGGGTCACACACGTTTGCCATATGACGCAGTGGTCAGGCGAGCGGACCTTAACCACATTATGTAGCAATGCAAAAGTCACTCCCCTCCCTCGAGCCTTCGTTAACAATTACGTAGTCAGGAGCTCTGCGAGGCTGCCATGCGCAGCTGCAACCCCGAACTTCAGGAGGCTCTCCTGAGGTGTGCTGAAGTGGTAGGGGAGGCCTACCGCGAGTAGGGATCCCTCACCTTCATCTCGCAGCCCCTTTCCCTTAAGATGGGATAAGTAAAGTTGTTTCTCTCTCTCATAAGGCTGTCGTGTTTACAAGTGTAGATACTCTAGTTCTATTGAGACTGGAACACGTAACATAAGACAGTTTGCTATCACAACTACCATGTAAAAAATATAATTGAATACGAATTACCTGATCAGGAAAGTAACCGATAGATTAGTATAATACAGTCGATTACCGTTGACTTTACTGTCTTCCCAATTTTTAAGAGCCAAGCATTTCTTACCCAGCTCACACCTTAAGTGCAGATTAAAACGTTATAGTGCACTAATCTGGAATAGTTCACCCTTTAGAAAATTGCGCAGTTAAGCAGTGCCGCATATCATACCCGGAACTTTGCACATACATGCGGAGTCTATTAACTATTACGACACCTGTGCAGGTGTTGGTTTGATTTAATCTTAATCATAAGAACGAGTTGTTGATTAAAAAAAGCGACGACTGTGACGTGTAAACTCCTCTGGCGACTAAGAAGACCCGTCTTTTTCTGTAGCACGTGTTCTTCATTCCTCCATGACACCCAATCTGTGCTGGAATCGCCATTTCACTCACATTTGGCTAGTGTTGTGCGTAAGGCTCGACATTGCACAAATCGCCTGCGGAGTAAAGATAATAACGAAACTAAGCGAAACAATGTTGTACTGGATCATTCGTGAAATCTGCCGGGAACAAAATAGCAGCTTTGCAATTGCAGTTCCAGTTCTCCAGCACGCAATGGCCACAAGGACGAGCTGTGTTCGCCGTCGACTCGATTGATTACGATGGATGTGCACTACCAGGTGGGAGAAAAAACTCATTTCGTTAGACAGCAGGCACACTTATTTTGGGATATCCAAATATGCAAACATATAAGTACTGTATATTGTTTAAAGAGATTATTTTAGAAAATTTCTAACTTACACTTTACCACTCAGTTCATCGCTCTTTCTTTTGTAACAAGTTCAGTACTGAAAACAAAGTAGACAAGAACAAAGAGACTCACTATGCAAAACTGATTAAGGCTAAAGCCTTAGATGCCTCACCATGCGTGAAAATTCACCGGCGTCCCGCGTCGGAGTCAACACGAATGAGGCAAAAAATCATCACATGAAGACGTAACCATATGAGGTTATCATGACGTCACAGAGTGCCGAAATTTGTGACGCAATGATGACGTCACATGAGGCGACGTCATTGATTGGTCAAATGTTTACCGATCCCGGAGGCAGTGCAAAACAAGGTGAGGCGCGGAAAACTTACAATGTCTCCGATCCTGGAGTCGCGAAACCACTTTAGTTGCATAAAGCTTTCTCAGAGTGGCGCGGGAAGTTCAATACATCGACTTAGAAGGAAAAGAAGTCGATGGCCTTCGCCTTCGAGTAGACTCAGGCGGATGCATAAGGGACCCAGCGAGATTTTTTGAAACGGTTCATATGGACGGAAAATACATTGCGACAAAAATTTCATTTTCAGATGGTCATAACGGGTGTCCAACGAATGGCAACATTAGTGGCGCACATTGTCAAGATACGCCCTATAAATGTGCATTCTGGCTTTCAGTGCTACAAATATTTTTGATGATTCCCTAATACCAATAGAATAACTTCTGTTTTGTTTTTTTTTTAATATGAAAGTTTATGAAAGTAGCGCGTCGTCATGTGTGAACTTTTCTTGTGTGCCGTTTTATTCGCGCCCCCGTTTCATTATGAACCAAGATTTTCATCATACTCGCATTTTCATCATATTAAATAGACAGGTTGTCTAAAAAGCATGCCTACTTTTCGTTTTATTTTTCAGCAAGGTATAATAACTGCACCAACGAAGAATTCAGCTGTGCCAATGGAGCCTGTGTGAACAAACATGAGCGTTGCAACTACGTTGATGACTGCGGTGACAACAGCGACGAACAAGGATGCTGTAAGTTTTGCAGAATTCGCCACTTAATTACAATTCACGAAGATTTTACGGCGGCGGGCTTTCTTACGCATTGCCTTCAGAGAACCAAACACGTTAAAATGATTGCTCATTAAGTGCATGCATGCCATATTTGTTGCATTAGCAGAGCTCGGTCACGGGAAGTCAATCGGTCCAAAGCGTGCATATGGGATACAAACAGAAGTTACTTTAACAGAGGTCATTACCGGAAGCAACATAGAAAGCAAAAGCCTGCTGATTTAACGACAAATGCGCTTAAACATTGAAAGTTGATTTTTTGGAGAAATATAGACAAAGATGTATCCAGGCACTCAAGTCGTGAAGCAAGAAATTCAGGAAGCTACGGAGAATGTATGAAATCATAAATTTTGTGCCTTTGCTATCTAGGGGAGAATAACTTTTGCGCATTTCATCGCATATACAAGGCATCAAGGCAATGAGAAACAAAGCCCTGGGAACATTCATTTGTCACTCGCCCTTTTTAACTTACGACACCTGCCTGGCCTTTATTGCAGGACTAACTCTGGCAACATACGCAGGCACTTGCATGTTTTTTTTTTTTTGCGCTGACCCAGTTGGCGTCATCGCGTGTGGGTTATAGTTGGAGAAAGAGGGATGGTTGGAAGCAAAACTAACTCTGCATTCTGCGTTGAGGGAGGCAGGGAACATAATTTCGAGGTTGCTGCGGTCAGACTTCGGAATTGCAATTATTCCTGACTCATTCTAGCAGTGTACCATATATATACAACATTATTAGGCTTGAATATAGCCTATACGACTATGATTGGAACTGCCAAGGTATGTGGTTAGACGAGGCGGGGGGGGGGGGTCGAAGTTCTGGGCTTTGCACTCAGTGTTCATATCTCCTTCGTTCTACTTCGTCAAGCGTGAGAACTCCACACTTATTGCAAGTATTAGGTTGTCAGAATCATCCTTCACAACGGCTTTTGGTAGGTTGGACAAATTACGATACGTCTGGTCGGCTATTTAACGTGAATACCCTATCTACATATTAGCTTCTTAGACGTTTGTGAGCTACACCTGTTCTTGGACACTTTTCTCCGACACCATGCACGATATATTATGCCTTGATTGTAATTGCGCTTTCAATACGATAACAGATGAAGAAGCCGTCAGAGTAACATAGGTATTCCTTTAAACGTATACTCAGAAATCAGGGTGAGTGTCCATATTTTTTAGTGTGGAATATTATGCACTATTTAGAGCATCAATATCCTTACAAAGCATCATCTGTAATAACGAGACTTTTCATGATTAAGAAATTTTTAGGAGCTGAAAGCAACAGCATTTTCGATATTTGTAATTCGAAAAAAGGTGGGCAGTTTTAGTTTTTTTAACGAAAATAATTGCTGCTGATTCTTAAAGTAGTTCTTTGAGGGGGAGGGGGGTGCGTTTGTTCGTCGCTTAGTAATCTTGTTCACGTGATTATGTGCTCTTTCCCTTTAGGGGACCACCGACTTGGATGCAACTTCGACACATCTTTCTGTGATTGGGTTCCTAGTGCACCGTGGGACCGCGATCTTGATACATGGGTCTTGAAGCATCCTGGACCGTCCCTTTCTAGTTCACCGACTAGAGACCATACGACCGGATCCCCCGAGGGTAGATATCATGCTTTGCATACAGCCTGTTTTCCCCCCGGCTAAGAATGGTTACTAAACCCGTATTTTGCACAATCATGACTCGATTGAAGAGCGTAAAATATCGTCGCGTAGATATACTAAACCCGACAGTTCGAAGGCGAAAGTATTCCAATTTTTTTGTGCCTATTGTTTTGTGTCTTCTTTTGTGTGTGTGTGTGTGAAGAAGGAATCGAGGTGATTCCGAAACGTAGGGGAAGAAACCCATTTTTCGCTTGGAGCCCTTTGACAGTCTTAATTCTTATTTTTGCACTGAACGTCTGAAAAAAAATCTTAAATTTAAGCGGCAGATTTTACATGCTTGCTGACTGAACATTCTGAAGCAGTTGCAGAAAAATGTGAATTAAACTGTGAACCTTTTTAAATAATGGAAATTGGGCATCGAATTGTGTATGGGTATCCACGTCTCATACTCAGCTGTAGGTATCATGCTTTTTATAAGCTGACTCCACTTCCCCCCGCCTCCATCATGCGGAAGAATTCTGCATACTCCTGACCATAATCTGTGCCAACAAGAAGCCATGTGTAGCCTACATAAGACATCCCCTATTGGTATTGTACGTTCTGAGCAGTCCATTAGTTACACAATAAAAAGTGGCGATTTCTTTTGATTTAGTATATTAAGCAGCAATATGAGCCTCAATTTATTGCGATATTCTATGCTGTGTTTGCTTACATGAAATATTTGCAGCCGTAAGGCCTGAATTTGAGTAGCAGGCTACAGCGCTCAAGCTCAGGCCGAGCTCTCTGCCTTCTAATAAATTTGTTCTATCTCGCCACAATTTTTGTTGCATATATCTTTCGTATTCCCTAAAATGTTTGATCGCCCCAGTGGAGGTCTAGCAAAATCACCTTCAACTATGAGGTTCCACGTGCAAAAATAATTATATGCTAATGAAATAATCGGATATCACTCTTCGCTTGATATGTATTTTACTTTCACGTTAGATGATTTCGGACCGAGCTAAACTGCGCTGTGAAGACAGTAAATAAGTATTTGTCATTACAAAAAAAAATGAAGTGAAAGATCGCCTTTTGTGCTGAATAATGACTGAAGTCATTAGCTCAATGGACACGTTTTGTATTGTGCCACTTGAGCATGTGCTTTCAGGCTCCCTGTTCCAGTGCACCTTGCGATGGGTGAACAATATAAAACGTTTTCATGCCCATCATTTCGTTCTTTTTTTTTCGTAGGAGGCATCAAAACCGTGAGGAAAAGGCTCGCAAAGTCTTCTTGAAAAAAAATTGACAAAAAACAACGTGCCCTTGGAAATCCGCATAAATATGGATTTCTACTTTCGCGTTCTCCATTCCAAAGAAAACTTTGACGGAACGCGCGCTTACCAGAATGTTCAGACAGAATTATTACTATAAACATATAAATTAACGTTGTATAAAATCAATGTGCACACATATCTGACGTACACTCTTATTCATCAAATACGGCATGCAATACTTTTCAGGAAGATTCGTCGTTCTCCAATCTGACATGAAGGCAACAAGAGCCACTCTTCTGGGCCCGAAACTGGACAATACTGAGAATTGCAGGGTAAGCATGGGCATCAAAGACATTTCTTTTAAATGCGAATGCATTTCTTACTCGAGCTATGTCAGGCGCCATGCGGCGTCCGCGATCTCTCCGCTCCCGCCCCCCTCTCCCATAGCAACAGCTGCGAGCGCGCGCGCTCCTCCTCGCCCCTAGCATCCGGAGCAGGTGGTGCGGGCGGATCAGCGGAGAGTGAGTGGAGAGGAGGAGCGCGTGAGTGCGCGTGAGGGCGCTCGCATCGCGGGAGCTCGGCGGAGCTCCCGCGTGTGTGGGAGAGTGTGGGCGAGGTTAGGCGCGTGCTTCGGCGCTTCTCCTCTCGGCGGGAGCCCCACCCTCCCGTTCGCTCGCTCGCAAGCATATATAAATGGAGCGGAGCGCGCGCTCTACTATCTCTCGACCCGTTCGCCGGCTTTCGCTCCATACGAGGACATGTACATGCTCGCCTACGTCGGAGACGGAGTCTTTGTGGTGACCGTGTACCGCGCGGCCAACCTCGCCCGAGACGCCGTTGCCGCGCAGCTCGATGCGGCCATGGAAAGTGTCTGTGCGCGCTCCAAAAGCTCTGACCCCGTTGTCTTGGTTGGTGACTTTAACGTTGACGTGCGAAAGACGAGTGGACAGTGGCTTGTCGAGTACATGCGCACCAAGCACTCTATGCAGTGTGCCTCTACCGCATCCGAACTCTGCCCCACAACCATTCACGGTACCTGCATTGATCTAGTCTTTACCCGAAACTGTGAAGCCCGCATGCTTCTCAAAGACCCTCTGACCATGCACTTTACCGACCACAAGGCAGTGATCGTGGCCGTCAAGTGCAACGATAACACAAACAGGTGTTAAATAAATGGTTACCCTACAAATCACCGTCTCGTCATTCATTATATAATTACTTCGCCGCACACTCGCGCCCAAAGAAATGCAGTCGCATTTCCTCACGATTCTCTTCGGGGAGGTGGGGTGAATTTTATGTCTCTTCCACGTGCCTTTAGCCTGCTACATTTCCTGCAATATATGAGCACACTTCTCCAATCATTTCTGCAAAAATATTTACACCACCGACAATCTCGTTACGAATACAGTCTGCAACGCGACACTGATCTCTTCAGTGTGCTGCAAGGACGTTCGTGTACAGAGTTCGGAGTTCAACATAATGGACGTCCATTGGCCTAACTAATCAGGCTCAGTCGATTATTGGTTGGCTCTAACGGATGAGCAGCTTCGAGGTGCGCCTTTTAAAGGTCAACATCACATACTACACAATGTGTTCGAATAGTCGAATCAGTGCTTAAAGCCTGGCTCATTTAAAGATGGCCTGTAGTGATTCAAGCAAAGGTGCAGAGAAAAATGATGAAGGAGGGAGAAAAAGTGGCCGACAGCTTGCTTTACAGATCGTTTCAACGGCGGAGGTGTGTAAGCTCCCCGTTTGTCCGTGCGCCGTTCGCAAAAACTCGGCCTGACTAGTTAAGCTTGGCTAATTCTAGCGGAACATAACTTAGACTAGCTAAGCTTAGTCTAGCAATCAATACCATGTGATAGCCAATCGATGGCCAATCAGCAGCGAATCGATAATCAAGCAATAACCAATAATTTCTAGGAAACGCTTGGTTGACCTTACCCTACCCCAGAATGAAAGGCTAACACTTTATAATGACCAAAATATTGCGAATCGATAGCTAATCGATTGCTAATCGATAAGCGACCAAAATCAATAAATTCGGAAATGCTTGGCTGAACTCACCCTAGTTTAAAATGCATGACAAGCAAGGGAGGCCGCACAGCTCCGCCTTTCCTTCTGGCTTGGCATCACTAGTGCGAAGGTGCCTTGATTTCTTTACAAGGGGTAATAATAATAATCTTAAAATAATCTTGAAAGGTGGTCTTCTTTTTTCGTTGCTCAGTTGCTAAACAGCTTGCACGTATTACATTAGGAGAAGCTGAACGCTTTCTTTACTCGGAAAGATTGGCGAGTACAGACTCTATGCACAGTTCTTCCCGCTGTTGTGTAGGCTTGGAGCTGAGTGTACAGGGCGGGGCTGAGTCTTAGCATGAAAGGCATGGATTTCCAGTTTCCTTGGAACCTTTCTGTAGTGCTACAGACATTTTAGCTTGCTCCATATCGGGCTTCAGAAAAGATGGCACTGGTTCTTGCTAAGAAACATCGTAAAAAATCACACCATCTCCCGCTAAAGGGGACCATGAGGCGATGCGAAGCAGTGTTTCGGCATGTAGAGCCCGCGTTTCAGAGGGGGAGTGGTGAGGGGGAACAGGGGAGATGGGAAGTGGAGAGGAGGAGAGGGGAAGGGGAAAGAGGAGGGAAAGGGGAGAGGGGAAGTGGAGAGCGGGAGGGGAGAGAGGAAGTGGAGAGGGTGTGCGCATGCGCAGTAAGGGTGGCCACGCCGCACACCACCACCGGATTGAACTCCGCTATAAGATGCTTCACATCTAAAATGCTTTACTGCCTCGGATTTATGCTGCGGGGGGGGGGGAGGTTCTGAGACCCTCGAGCCTCTCCCGAGTTTGAGCACTGAGTGGGATCGATATCATTGTCCGATGAGCCAACGTCCATTGAGAGAATCCGGAAGCGCCAATTTCAATATATCGTCGTTTGCCAGCTGACATCTATAGCTGTACTTGGTTTTTTAGTTCGCTAAACTAAGGAACAAACCAAACTTCTTTTTCATGTTACATGATGCGAATATATTGACACGCCTGTATAGATAAAAGAGAATGACGATGAGGAGGTTTTAGAGGCAGGGATGTTTTCTTCGCCATTGAGGAATTCGTTCGACAGTCGAAAAGAATATCTATCTAAATTCTGCCTGAGTTAAATATTTCATTACCAATAATTGAAACATCAATTCATTATATTAGTTAATAATAGCTCCTACGAACGACCCCCTTAAGATAATATTAGCAAAATTCTTCCTCTACTCGGCCAATCCCCTTCATTGGATATGAGCCATGCACGGAGGACAACAACAACGACTGTGGCTAGTGGGGCAGTAAATTTCAAGAAGACGAAGAAGACGTTTGGCTGTACAGCTGATTTTGACCATATAGTGCATGCATGTTCATCCAGTGCTTGAATTCGGGCGCATCTTATACGCTGGGGCTGCTGCTTACAAGCTTCATCCTCTTGTAATTCTCGAGAGACAAGCTTTGAGAATATGCCTAGGTCTTCCTAAATTTGTTGCAATAAAGGTCTTGTATATGGAAGCTAGACTCCCCTTACTTGCTACCCGGTTTAAATTGTTAGCAGTACAGTCATTTCTAAGGCTGTATGAATCCCCCGGTAGGCGTTCCGAAACAGTTTTTATTGCACGTCCTGACTTGTACTTTGCATTATATTGGCCGCGATTTCATACGCCTCAAATTTTAGTTATAGAAAGCCTTCTTGACGAAACAAACGTTAAAATTAATGATCTGTGTATAATCAGTAATAGTAACAACTCTATTAAAATACAGATTGATGAGATTTGTCCAAAAAATGCGAAACTAATGTCATACCGCTTATTATACGCTATATTAAGCGACTACCAGGAACATATGCAAATTAAGACAGTGATAGCGACGGATGCTTCCGAAAATGAAGAAAAATGTGGAATTGGGATTTCTTGTCCTACCCTAGACTGGTCGTTTTCCCTTCGCCTTCCAGACTTCGTGCCCATCTTTGTAGCAAAATTTTTAGCCATCACTCTAGCTCTACAAAAATTAGAAGCATCAATAAGCTCCGCAATAATTTTGACGGACTCACTATCAGTATGTTCCTCCCTCACTCAGTATGTTCCTCCCTCACTGAAAACGAGGACTCGTATGTTTTGGATGCGTTCTAATCATTAGTTCCACTGCACATAAAGTTCATCAAGTTAGTGTGGGTTCATGGGCATAAGGGCCTATTTATGAATTAATTGGCAGATGCGCTAGCTAGGTCATCATTGAATGGCCCGGTAATTCAGATATTGCCCGCATTCAAATTCCTTACAGGGGCTAGATTTAGGAGGAAAATTATGTTGGAGGAATTTTCCGTACCGTCATTAACGACCATATTAGAATTCCTTCATTTAAATCATCAGTGGAATAGTAAAGTATGTCAACCACGAGCAATAGAAGTCGCAATCACAAGACTACGTCGTCAGACTCTCTATCTAAATTTTTATCTACACAGAGCTAGTCTGGCAGCTTCGCCTAATTGTCCTTTTTGCGGAATACGTGAGACAACGCAGCCCTTTCTCATTTCCTGCAAGAGGTACTCTACCTTGCGCAAAAATACCTTAGGTGTTTTCTGTCTGCTTAGATTAGAATTAAATGAACAAAATGTACTGTCTTTCGGGGCTTTTTCTCTTGGCCACAGTGACGGGCAGATTTCTGATGCATTTCAGGAGTTTCTTAAAGGTTCAAAAAGATTTAGATTATAAAATTTATTTTTCCAAATTATTATTTCTATTTTTATTTCCCCCCCAAATCATCGGCTTTATTGATTCAATTCTATTCTATATTTTTATTATTAGTAGAATTTTAATTCTAATTCATTCATACTTCTTTCGTATTAATTAAACAAAGTTTGAACTTCAATTTCAATTTTGCCTTTAAATACTAACCAGTTCTGCCACAGCTTCCAGGGTCTACACTACACTACACTTTTGAACGCGCTCTCTCACCGTGGCAAGTTGTTCTTGTCCTTTGTTCGCGTTGGACCGCGACAATATAGTTACACGAATGACGAGGCAGTCGCACTGTAGATTATTTACAAGGTGTGTTAACTGCAGCAGCTGCGGCACTGACCGCTTCAACTAACAGAAAGAGCGGAGGCAAGTTCTTCGTCCTCCTTGTCGGGCGCCTGCGCGGACGTCACAAAATTTTCTGTAGCTCTGGCTAAGCATCAAATTAGTGAAAAAGAAAAAAATGATCAACATCCCTCCACTCTTTTTTGATGAATCGCATACAGAAACTTCTGCACCTGACACCCCTCTTGCTTAAATTGAATACTTCCGTTGCCTAACAGCAATTTTTTATTGTTGTAAATAATATTTTTCTAAAAGTTCCTGCTATATGTGAGGTGTATGTGCTTCGTTGCATGCCTTTCAGTGCATGGCATTTTCAATGTCGTTACACAATGCAAAGACAATTAGTGCTACTCCATCCGAACATTGAGTAGCTTTCCGTTTGACAGATCTTTGCTTTTGGTTTTTGTGGATGCCCCGGTTTCTTTAGATATGGTGATATTTCCTTAATAAATTGAGTTGCGTACACGCGCCATGCTTTTTTTCTTTCGCGAATTTGGGTCATGTTCATTTTTCACTGCGTTACAGGTTTAAAATTATTACTAACGTATTCCTTCCACATCACGGTCCTCTTAAAGTAAACACACGCTTTGACGTTTCAGAAAACGAATGGTCCTTGCTTAGATGTGTTCCTATATAACCGCTAGATCGCTGTCATATTTTCTAGTGTGGCAGTGTTTCATGCGTTTTTGATAGCCTTGTATCTGCTGACACAGATCAACTTCTTCTACACTGTGCAAGGGAAAAGTGAACCACGTCTTACGCTCAACGTCCGCACTACGAAGGACGGACCGTGGAAGACTGTATGGAAGCAGAGTGAACCATCGCAGTTCTGGCACTTCGTGGCCGCTACGGTAGAGTTCAGCGAGACCGCTCCATACCAGGTAAGGGCTTTGTAGAGCTGTTTTACTCCGGTGCAGTGTTGGCCATCGAGACGAGTTTTGAGGGTCCTGTCTAGGTGTCAACAGCGAGACAGCACGCCTCCTTTGAACAGAACATGGAGAAGTGTAACAAATATGTCAAGCATTATTGAGGACTGCGTAGTTCGAGCATCAAAAGCATCACACTGCTCCTACAGTCATAGTCATCTGTTCCTATAGCCCCCTTCCCCCATACCACACAGTACTCTAGCTAACCGAATTGTTGTTCAGGCTGATTTTCGCTCCTTGCTTTCTGCGATCTTGCTATCTCTTCTTCTTGCTACAAAAACGCGTAGAGTGAATTTTAGTGTGCAAGCAAGTCGGAAAGTTCTGCTAGTTGGTTAAAAAAAATTACACCATTTCCCGCTAAAGGGGACCATGAGGCGATGCGAAGCCGCAGCACTTGCACGATCGCGTTCCGTTGGGGTTCGTTGGGCATGCTACCGACCTCGCGTTGTGTAACGCGAAGAGGAACGCTACGCGCATCTTGTCTTCCCTCTAGCCTGGCTGTTAATTCTCACAGGGCAAGCGGGGAACGCGGTCTACAGGCGCGCGAGAGGGGGGCAGCTTAGGAGAAGGAGAGAGAAGGGGAGGGGACGGCATTCGCTGGCTGTCATCGTGGCGTTGCGCAGGAGAGAATTTCTGCATGTCTAGCGCATGTTTCAGAGGAAGAGGGGAGAGGGGAAGGGGAGAGGAGAGTAGGGAGAGGGGAGGGAGTGGGGAGAAGGAACGTGGAGAGGGGAAAGGGGAGAGTGGAAAGGGGGAAGGATAGAGGGGGAGTGGAGAGGAGGAGTGGTTAGGTAGAGTGGAGAGGAGGTGTGTGGATAGTCTATGCGCATGCGCAGTAAGGGTGGTCACGCCGCACACCATCACCACCAGCACCGGTTTTAACTCCGCTATAAGATGCATCGCATCTAAAACAGCACAAATAGACACGGACAGAAGTTCTGCGGTGCTCAGCACTGTGTTGTCATTTTTCTTACTTTTGTGCGTGCCTGGTCTTGCGTGGGTTTATACCGTACAATGAATCCTTGCGCATAACCAAAGAAAGTTTCCCAAATATACCGCTTTTATTTTTCGTGACAACACTTTACGCACACAAAAGAAAACGCTCGATGTACGCCTGCTGCTTGAAAACACTGAAGACTTAGGCCGGCGACCAATGTATTGGCCAGGAATTTGGTGACATTTCGCGCTATGCCAGCAATGAAGTTGTCGGGTGCTTGTGTGGAACACTTCGCTTTTTACAGTAGAGCTCTTAGGCTCGAGGTTGGCTGTGTGCCGTAGATTGAAGATTATCATCATCATGAACCGGCACACGGTCTTTTCGTTATCTTCTTCATCGTCGTCCTCTTCTTACTATTCTGCTTCTCTCCCTCCCAGAATATGTGCGCCAATTTCTCCGGTGTGGGATGCAATAACCCTGATGGGCGAGAGGTTGAGCACATGGAGATAAAGAATGAGAAATAAACATAAAGAGAGATATTCCTGGCGATAAAATTCTTTGTGAGGCGAGATTCGAACCCGCGTACCCACAAACCGAAGGCGAGCATCGTAACTACTCGGCTATCCAGGCACGCTAGCAGACCATAGCGTATGTCCTTGCATTGTGTAGTATAGCAAGAGGATGGAAAGGGCAAGTGAGGATGAGGAGGAGGGATAGGAGAACAAGTAAAGAGAGCTAGAAAAAAAAGAAAGAGAAAGAAAGAGAAGAACAGTAAGAAAGAAAAGAAAGACAGAAAAAGATAGACGGCAAGAGGATGAATACAGAGAGAGAGAGAAAGACAGAAAGAAAGCGAAAGAGATAAATAGCCCGAAATAAAGGAAATAACGACAGAAAAAGTTAGAAAGACAGAGAAGGAAAGAGAAAGAGAGAGCAAGAGATAGAAGGAAACAGACACAAAAAGGAGCAAGTATAGCAAAGAACAGAGCAAGTATAGTCATGTATAATATGTAATAGCAAGGGGTGGGAAAGTAAGAGAGCTGAGAGGCTAGATCAAGTATAGCCATATAGCGTGTATTTTAGCAAGGGCTGGGGAAATGACATAGGCGAGAATGTAAAAAATTACACCATCTCCCGCTAAATGGGACCATAAGGCGATGCGAAGCCGGAGCATTTGTACGATCGCGTTCCGTGGGCGTTCGTTGGGCATGCTACCGACCTCACGTCGTGGAACGCGAAGAGGAACGCTACGCGCGTCGTGTCTTCTCTGTAGCCTTACCGTTAATTCTCACAGGGCGAGCGGGGAACGCGGTCGTCAGGCACGCGATGGGGGGAGCGTAGGAGAGGAGAGAGAGAGGGGGAGGGGACGCGCATGCGCTGGCGCTCATCGCAGCGTTGCGCAGGAGAGGGACACACCGTCTCCCGCTAAAGGGGACCATGAGGCGATGCGAAGCAGCGTTTCGGCATTTCGAGCCCGCGTTTCAGAGTGGGAGTGGAGAGGGGACGTGGGGATGAGGTATGTGGAGAGGGTTTGCGCATGCGCAGTAAGTGTAGTCACGCCGCACACCACCACCACCACCACCGGTTTGAGCTCCGCTATAAGATGCTTCGCATCTAAAAGCTTAGCCAAGCCAGGACCAGCTATGCGCCCACCAGTTCTGCTGTCACCCAGGGTTCCATGACTTAGTGCAAGATCTTGTTGTGCCTGCTCAAGGGAACTGTGTGTCACCCGACGCTAATTTGTTGACGAATTTTTTCTCGCTTTCTATAACTGTTTTTATGCGTATGCGAGCGCGCGCCTTTTCCTGGACTGAACTTTCCGTGGAGAAAGAACATACTTCATAAGTTATTTGGTGTCCATGCCCATGCCAACAGCATAGCGACGACTCGCCGACACTCCGTTAATGTTGTGAAAAGCCGTCAGGCGTCTCAGTGTGCTTGCTTGCACGAACGTCTAGAGGAAACGACCACCGTTATCCAAAACGCGCTTGCTGGCACCGATGAAAGTTTTGTAGGTCATTCTATTCCGCCCGATCAGGCATGAGGTTGTGACGCAGTGGTTAGAGAGTGAAAGCAAATGTGTAATGAAAAGTTTCTTAGATCTATGGTGACTGGGACTCACATCGCACTTCGTCACCAAAGGCCCCAGAGTTGAAACACTGCCGGGAAAACATTTCAAACATTATCCTTGTTGTGGTGTACATTCGCGCTGCACTAATGTCCCTCGCGTCCATGTGGTTGTGCGCAGGAGACTTCACATGAAAATGTTGTTAAACCACCCGCCTGAAATGATCCTGCAGAAATGTTATTCCAAATTAACAATAGCAGGTTCACTTAAGGAATTTGCCTTCGCGTTCTTCTTTTTCCAAGGTTGCTTTTATTGGAGAGCACAAGACATCTCGTCAGGAAGGCTATATTGCAATCGACGATGTCACATTCGCGGAGACGTGCAAAACCTACGACAGAGGTGAGTTGCAAAAGTGAATGGTGAAGTGGACTTGTCACATTTTTGCGTGTCCATAACAG